>NC_140587.1:359244547-360444547 GCF_964204655.1 Triturus cristatus
TTGCACACCTTCACACAACCACCCACACAAACACCCCCTCATCACATTCACACACACACACACTTGCACAACCACACCCACACACCCACAACCATCCACACACACCCCCCCATCCACCCCCACACCCCTCACCATGCCCACTAACAAGAATCCAAAGTTCAGTAACCGAGAGTTGGAGGTCTTTGTCGATGAAATCCTCAGAGTCGAGCCACACCTCTTTGGAACATTGGTCAGACAGACCAGCATGTCAGAAAAAACAGCCATGTGGCAGACCATCGTCGATGCTGTGAATGCTGTTGCGGACACCAGAAGGAACAAGCAGGAAAGCCAAGCCAGGTGGTACTATCTGCGGAGGAGGGTCCGAGCCAAGATGACGGACGAACACAACCAGGCCAACGTCACTGGAGGAGGGCCGTCCCGCAGACCCGTACACTACCATCCCTGGGAGGAGAGGGTGATGGCCATACTGCCGGTGGAGGCAGTCGAAGGATTAGGAGGACTCTGAGACCCGGGTGAGTACACAAACAACGCACCTCACATGGGGGGAACGTCATCCACAACCAAACTCACAAACAGGCACGCAACCACCCCAAGCTATCGCATGACTCAACCACACTCCATGAACACGCACATGCCACTGGCGCCACCATGCCCCATGCACCCAGCTGGACAATGTCAAGTCACAGGCCACAGAAGACACCAACACATGACACGGTAAGCCGGATGGCGGGAGTGTGGGCCCCAAAAATCACATAGTGCAACTCAGAAGCAGACAACAATGCCCTCTGCCCATAAGGCCTAGGTCACAGCCAGACAAACACTGTGTCCCCACACAGGAAAGACTCGCCAGCAAATGGCGGACGCCTTGCATTAACACATGGGGGTGAAGGCACGTTTTTGCACATGACAGCAGCTAATGAACAGCCAACACTGTGAAAGAGTGGCAGCACACACCACCACAGCAGCAGCGCTGACACAGACACTACACCCAATGGGTGCCTGGAGATCAGAAACAAACTCACATCAACAAGCCAAGGGCCATTCAAAGATCTGCTAACAGTGTGTGCCCAGGAAGCTGGGCTTAGGTGACAGAGGGTGACACACAGAGGGAGGGAGAGGGGGACAGAGAGGGAGGGAGACACGGGAAGACGGACAGAGGGAGGAGGCTGACACACAGAGGGAGGGACAGGGGGACAGAGAGGGAGGGAGAGGGGGACAGAGAGGGAGGGAGACACAGAGAGACGGACAGAGGGAGGAGGCTGACACACAGCGGGAGGGAGAGGGGGACACAGAGGGAGGGAGACACAGGGAGAGCAAATCAGCCTTGTGGTGTGTGGGAATGTCTGGTCGTCAGCAGGTGGACTGCGTGCATGTAGACAAGGGTGGCCAGTGCCAGCACCCCCCATCTCCTCCATGGCAAAACAAGGGCCATGTCACAACCTGTGCACGAGCACAACGACAGCTACCTGCATTATCTAAGTGTGTGGAACCACTCCATATGCCCACGTACAGTGCAACACGGAAGGCGCCAATGCATGGCTCGCCACACCTGCCCACTCCACTGCTGACTGCAGTCACACTTGACGCAGCAAGTAAGACTGTGCCACACATAGTTAAAGGCGCCAAAGTGGTGCCAAAGGGACACACCCATGCACAAGTGCACTGTGAGTGGAATGCAAGACAGATCCTAATTCCCAGAGACAATGTTCCAACTTTGAAACTGATGAAACATGGATGTTGCATGGACCAAAATTAACATTGTCTCTCTCACACACAGGTCAACCTTGTGGTTCACCCCCCAACACTGGGGGGGAAGAGTCACAGGACCCGGCTCTGCGGGAGGCCGATCCGACCGGCAGCGACGACTCTCACCACTCTGTGGACGACCCCGACCAACCTGGCCCCTCTGGTGTCCAACGACCTGCAGTACCTGCGTCAGGTACAACGGGGCCAACCACCACCCCCACTCCTGCCACATCCCAGGAGACACCCAGGATCCCTGCCCCACCACCACAAAGCAGCCAGGCTGGCCAGGAGGGACACGGTGTCCCGGGCACCCAGGAGGAGGCAGGCGACAACGCCAATGCCACCCCTCAGGGGTCCCGGAGACCCGATGTGCCCACAAGGGCAGGCAAGGTGCAAGTGGACAGGGGTGGTGGGAGTGGAGGACAGCGGAGGCGCCAGCCTGACCAGTTGGCTGGGGAACCGGTACATTCCCATGTCCGTAACATCCTGGACACATACCGGCAGGACACCACGGGCATGGCCCAGGTTGTGTCCACCCTCAATGAGATGAGGGGGACCCTCGATGAGATAAAGACCCAGCAGGCCCAGCAACATGCCTGTCTACTGCAACACCAACGGAGGATGGAGGACAGACAGGCTGAGCTTGTGACGGTGTTCCAGGGGATTCACAATACACTCCGTCGGATGGCCGACAACATGGGCAACCCTCCCTGTGCCAGAAGGCGTAGAACATCACCACCCACAGGGAGGGACCAGGAGGAGGAGGAAACATCCGATGGAGCATCCCAAACATCGTCACGGCATGCTTCTGAGGGTCCCCGCAGGAGGCCGGGTCGTCCACGGAAAGGACCGTGAGGGTCGGCGCTACATCACCATCTCCCAGGACACCTGGCCTGGCACCTGGCCCACTGGAGCAACAGCATCACAGCATCAAGAGACATTCTCTGCCACATGGCCTTGCTGGTCACTGTCTGACCAATGTTGACAAAGACTGTGGCATGGACTCTGAGGATTTCCAATGGCAAGGACACCAACTCCCCTACTGAACTTTGGATTCAAAACTCTTGGAAAGCCCCTCACGTCATACCCCCCCCCCCACCCCCCCACAAAAATAAAAAGTCACACCATGAAGAGAAGATGCCTGCTGGTTGCATTATTACCTTACATGTGTCTTGTAAAGTCTAAACATGCCTGAGTTCTCTTTTGACTTCAACCATCCACACCCTGGGGCCTGAGTCTGGCACAGGACACACGGGTCACAGTGTATTAGGCAAGACAGACATGGAGCACCATACACACCCATGATGGGCCCAACCAGCTGAGGGGGTGGCCGCACAACCGTGCTGACAGACACATTGAGTACAGCAACAGTCATGCGCAGAGGTCAGGGATCCTGTCCAGTGTCCTGGGGGGCACCCAGGTATGTGTAGACAGGTGGCAGAACCATGTCCTGCAAGCTTGAGTCCGGTGGATGCAGAGAATGGGGGCCTGCCCAATGTTGGATGCATGGGGATGGCACATGTCACAATACCCACACAGTCATGGACATCATGCACAATACACACTCTCATCCCACACACACAGCTTGCATCTTGCTACTCGACACATAGACACATAGCCACTATCAGGGAAAACCATGCCAGACATGCCGGATGCACCGTGGCAACACACCAGCATTGACTGAGAAGAGGCACCTTGGAGGCATAGGGACACCTTTATTAGTCATGTTTTCGGGATTGCAGAGGCAACTTGAAGTACACATGAACACTTCATGTGGAGTAACATGTGGGTCCAACACTGGCACCCCCCTTCTGCAGCACAAATGCGTGATAGCCATGGAACTGGCACACAATTGTCGGCTAACAGCTAAACACCCACAGCTGCTCACGGAGAGACTGCCATACACCATTGATCCGCTGATGTAGAAGTCCCACACCATGTCAAGCCAATGCAAACCGTATGTGTCCGAGGGCAGTGTTACACACATTGATGCCATCATCACAATCCACTATCCCATCACTGATGACTGTCAACAAGTCAGACCATCTATTCAGGTGTACACAGCTGCATGTCATGTGTACCATGGTGATGCAACATGTCTGCAGAGGAACCAAACATCCACAGGGGCAGTGTGCATACATCATGAACAACTGCCACACCCAGTACACCCCTGATGCATCCCTTACCCTAAGGAGACTTCCAAACGTGTCCGTGCCTGTAACGCTGAGTCAGCACACGATGACGTGTCCATGAGGAATAGCAGTGCCACAACAATGCAAGCAGCAGACGCCATGCGCAAGTACCTGGGGAAGAGAGACACACAAGAAGTCAGTCACAAAAAGCACAGCCACTTGCATGTGCATTTACTCGACACATGTATGGATGACAACATGCTAGGTCACAATTATGACTGGGGAAATACAACCATCACTGGCACCATCACTCCAGTGACACACCCACACACACCTCTGACTCACGTGCCATACATGCATGTGGAGACACACATCACAACACATGCCACACGGGGACCAATGCGTGCACACTCAGACACTGGTACTCACCACTAAGCAAAGAAGTCGCGTATGAGCCGAGTCCGGATGTCCTCTTGCGGCTCCACATCCTCCACATCACTAGCCCCATTGCCAAGCCCTTCGTCCTCCACGGGTGGATGGTCCTCGTCATCTTGATCCAGGATGAGTGGCACAGCTTTCTCAACTGCCATGTTGTGCAGCATGCAGCAGACCATGAAGATTTTGCAGACCTTCGCAGGGGCATATGGGAGGGCACCGCCGGTCTTGTGTAGGCACCTGAATCGGCCCTTCAGCAGGCCAAATGTCCTCTCTATCACTCGCCTTGTCCGGCCATGGGCGGTGTTGTAGCGGAGCTGGGCCGGTGTGATGGGGTTGCGGAAAGGTGTGATCAGCCATGGCATGTTGGGATAGCCAGCGTCCCCTACATGGGAAGCACATGGACATCGTTAGAACTGGAGAAGCGGTCGTGCCGGTAGTCTACGCAAAATACAGGACAGACAGACTGTACCCACCAACAACACATGCTCGTTCGTTGCGCAGCTGCGTCATCATTTCAGGCACCCTGCTACGCCTCATGATGTAGGCATCGTGTGCTGATCCTGGAAAACGAGCACAGACATGTGAAATCACCATGTTGGACAGACACACCACAAGGGCATTGATGGAGTGGTAGTGCTTGTGATTCCGGTACACTACCTCCTGTGCCTGTGGTGGTACTAAAGCAACATGTGTCCCATCTATGGACCCAATGACATGGGGCATCCCTCCCAGGGCATAGAATCCACGCTTGACCCCAGTCAACATTTCAGGGGTAGGAAAATGGATGAAGTCATCCAGGTGAATCAACATGGCCTCTAAGAAATCATGCAGCACACGGCAGAACATGCTCTAGGACATGCCACCAACATGAGCTATGGTATTTTGAAAGGTACCCGTGGCTAGAAAATGTAGGGCTGCCATTACCTTCAGCTTGGGTGTCAGTGCCGTAGGATACCTGTGCAGCGGTTGCAGGTGTGGTGCCAGTCTCGCCGTCAACTCCAGAATCAACCGTTGGGGGAAGCGGTAGCACCGGATACGATCATTCTCCCGCATGGCAGCCAAGTCCGGAACTGCTCAGGGAAGAGGCGGCGCTCTGCAGTAATTTGGAAGTGACAAGGAAGAGTGAGTGCACCACAACAACAAATAATTTGTACTGAGCACATGTTAATCTGTCTATACACATATGCTACATACGGAGTCAGGTATGTGCCACTTGCCCTGGACACGTATGGCTGCCAGGTGACACTCCTACCAAGAGCCAGCTACACACGGAGATTGAGAACCTCCACATGCCATGGCATGGGATTAGCTGTGTCCCAGTGCAAGTGAACAGCCAGACGCAAGACAGGAGTGACATACACCCACACATCAGCAGAAGTAGGATGCCGATTGCAGAGACTGGTAGCAGAATACTAGAGCCACAGGTCACATGACATTACACTAGGACAGCCCACAAACCTTGCCATGAAGGTGCACATGTCATGACTCACCACACATTCATAGAGAGGATGCAGACATGTCCTAGTTATGCTACTCTGTGTCCCATGCATACATACGCACCTCACATCCGATACCACATGTGGCATGGTGTGCGGAACAGTGTGCAATGTCAATCTACACACAGACACATGTTGGTTGCTGCAACAGCTGCAGCTTTGAGGGTGCTCCAACATCAACCTAATGGGAAACCCCCACACATACATGACATAGTCACATCGTGCACCGTGGGTAGTGACAAGTCAGGTGTGGTAACCCCTGTACCGGGCATCAGGGGACACTTCCGTGTGTTGGTGTCCGTGCCGTGCCAGTGTCGGTCATCCCAAGTGTGCAGTACGACATGCACACATGTCAAAGGAGTCAAGGGCATGCCTGGCACACATTGCACCGTCACACATTACATCTGTACACATCTCATCATACATCTGGTGCCTTCTCGACTCAGGAGTAATGTGCCACATCACAGCCTGTCACACCTGTGCCCCACACATGTAGTACTGCCCAGACAATGCCTTGATGTCCATCCATGGACAAGTATGTCCGCCCTATTCCTTCCTGTGTGCTGCCTGTCACCACTGTGATGTGTGAAAACTGCCGTACTGCTGCTAAGAGGACGTGTGTACGTTCCCATATCACTATGGGAGTGCTGCCGTATGTGTACCCATAGTTATGGTAAGCGTACAGGCATGTGTACGGTCGGTAAGTACGCATACGCGAGAACACCCATAGTGGTACGGCCCGTACACACGCCTGTACGTTCACTATCACTATGGGTGTCCTCGCGTATGCGTACTCGTAGTGATAGTGAACGTACAGGCGTGTGTACGGGCCATACCAGTACGAGTACACATACGCGAGAACACCCATAGTGGTACGGCCCGTACACACGCCTGTACGTTCACTATCACTATGGGTGTCCTCGCGTATGCGTACTCGTAGTGATAGTGAGCGTACAGGCGTGTGTACGGGCCGTACCACTATGGGTGTCCTCGCATACGCGTACTCGTAGTGGTAGTGAACGTACAGGCGTGTGTACGGGCCGTACCAGTACGAGTACGCATACGCGAGGACACCCATCGTGATAGTGAACGTACGCACGCATGTACGGGCCGTTGCTATGCATTTGGGGTGCCCTAGGGGCCCGGAACGCACCGTACCTGTGGGTGAAGCTCAATTTTACATAGGGGACACATGAGGGACAAGTATTAAGGCCTACATGCATGCTGGTTGTCATGGAGCCCAAGTTTAAAGTTTGAATTTGTTCTGGAAGGTGCACAGCAGAATTCAGTTGGAATGAATCTACTTTGTTGCAATGTGTTTGTGGGGTTGACAGCATGCTGAAGAAAAAAACACAATAAGAACCCACTGACTGTGCTAGGTTTGAAGGGATTGGAGGAAACATAGGATGCAAATGTGAGTGACCAATCACTCTGTACTCCTGTGCATGAAACAGGACAGCAAAGCAGATATAAGGCAGCCAGGTCCCATGAGGGAGCACTTGCCTGCACATATTTCCTATCTAACACACTGCTGCTGCTCGTGATTCCCTGGAACCATGTCAAGGTCTGTGGAGAGGTCACAGCCATTCACCCTGGAGGAGAACCTGGCATTGCTGGATGTGATCCTCCCACAGTACCCCCTGCTGTATGGGCGACCAGGGTATCAGGTGAGTGCAGAGCTACTAGCACAGACTGTGTCCCTTTTTTTGTGACTGTGACTTCTGCCATTGTGTCCAGGTGTGACACACATGCTATGTACTGTAGGGGGGGTCCCAGGGGGGGGAATGCCTGATGTCTTCCAGCAGTGCCCAGACACAGGAGGGGTGTGTGCAGAGTCCTCCCAGCAGTGCCCAGACACAGGAGGGGTGGGTGCAGAGTCCTCCCAGCAGTGCCCAGACATAGGAGGGGTGGGTGCCTATCACTCCCAGCAGTGCCCAGAGACAGGAGGGGTGGGTGCAGAGTCCTCCCAGCAGTGCCCAGAGTCAGGAGGGGTGGGTGCCTATCACTCCCAGCAGTGCCCAGACATAGGAGGGGTGGGTGCCTATCACTCCCAGCAGTGCCCAGAGACAGGAGGGGTGGGTGCAGAGTCCTCCCAGCAGTGCCCAGACATAGGAGGGGTGGGTGCCTATCACTCCCAGCAGTGCCCAGAGACAGGAGGGGTGGGTGTGATGCACAGTGTGAGCCTTGATAATTGATTGTGTCTTTGCCCTCATTCCACCTGTGTACTTTCACTGGCACGTACTGCTTTTGCCCTTCCCCAGAGGAGTATGTCCCTGTGGCAAAGGTGCAATGCATTGGCTGCATGACATGCCTTGTTGTAACCAGCTAATTTGTTCCCATATGTGTCTCTGTGACATGTTGCAGGTGTATTGATGTAGTGTCACTTGTTCATCCTCACAGGTAGTCGCCTCTGCCAAGGAGCAGATCTGGCTGACCGCCGTCAGTGCCGTGAGGGGTGCGGATGGTCGGAGGCGGAGCCTGTCCCAGGTGAGGAAACGCTGGCAGGATATCCGGTGCATGGACTCGGAGGATCGCACAGGTCCTGCCGGGGGACTCACCTGAGAGCCATAAGAACCGCGGGTGCCGCCATCTCTCCCACATCCACAAGCGTGTGCTGGCGGTGGTATTTCCAGACTTGGAAAGGCGCTTACAGGAGATGCAGCAGCAGGAATGGGGTAGGTACATGTGTGTTTGTTGTGTTTCACCAGCATTTGTAAGTGCACTGTTCCATGGATGCACTGCCAGGGTTTAATGGTGCTGTGCAGATTCTGTTACCCACAGTATTGCAGTGCTCTCCTGCCTCCCTTCCCCTCCTTGCAATGTGTTCCCTGGTCTGTGTGACGTCACTCCGTCACAAGGTTATGTAGCCTGGCACCTTCTCCACGTGTACAATGCCTGCAGCATCATGTGTGGGGGTGGTGTGTAACATGTTTTGGGACCTTGCCTGTGCCCTGTCCAGTTCTGGTCTTGTGGGTTCCATGTCAGTTGGCACTAATGCTGAGTCCAGACATGGGAGTTAGTCTCTCAAGTGTGAGGCCTTACAGCACGCATGTCCTATGTGGTGGCCTGTGACATGATGTGCATGAGTGTGCGGTACGCATAGTGCGGGGATGGTAGCGTGTGTTGCAGTCATTCCCATTCAGGAGCATGGAGTTGTGTGGCCACCACTGTCCCCAGGGGCATATTTTCCTAGGTATCATGTGTGTAATCTGAATACGTTGACAATCTCTGTGTCTACAGCATAGGTTGTGCTCTGTGCCATTGTCCCCTGGCCAAATGTATATTGACGTGAAATGTAGTACAAGTGTCCACTGTACAGACTGACCTGATTTTCCTTGTTCATACTCACGGTGGACATTGCCTGTGTGTCTTGTTACAATCATCTGATGATGCCCATTTGTACATGATTATTTGGACAGGCGCACCTTGGGTATTTTGTGTGCAACCTTGATTTGTTGTATCCCATGTGTATTTCACCCAGACTAAGGGATGTAAGTGCTTCCTGTGTCTCCAAATAATTGTCTCAAGTAGGGGGTGGGTGGTGCGGGCATGGCCTTCATGTCACAACCTGATATCTCCTTGCTAGGACTGGCCAGTGTGTGATGTTGGTCTGGACATGCACTCAAGGTGCAGTGGGCCAGTCATGGTGGGCATGTTTTCAGTTTAACCTATGCTGCATGTGCCTCTTGTTCCTGGATATGGTCCCTGCTCATCCCTATTTCCTGCCACGCTGTGTGGTGCAGATGCAGTGCTGGATTGTCCCCAGGGCCGTGCTCCTCAGTCAAAATTCCATTCCATCTCATTTGCTATTGTGTCATGCTCTCCATAGTTTTTCGGTGGCATGGTGGGTCAAAAAACTGTGTCTTGCATGCCCTACATATGTACCTTGTTTTGTTAATGTAACTCTTCTTTTGTTTCAGGCTATGCACTGTGACCTATGTAGATTGGACTCATGTGACATATGTATACAGGTGTATGATTAATTTCTGTCTCTTCACCCTGCCCACAGCATCGTCGGGGGACACGGAGGGAGACATGGGCACAGACGGAGCAGAGGGACCGAGCACCAGTGCTAGCGGTGACATCGGGGCTGGCACATCAAGTGGGACTGAGGCGGAGGAGAGTGAACCCGGGGACCATACAACTGGCACAACAGAGTATGAAGCTGACGGGTCCGAGTATGATCTCTCCGAGTGGGCGGCGGCTGCACCAGCAGCTGACAGTGGCACTACATCTCACCCCGCCCCCTCCATTGCCATCAGCCGCCTCCCACTTGCTCGTGTCCCTTCCCAGCGTGCCCGGTCACCACATGTCTCCTTCCTGCCAGGCACCGCACCCCCTGCCCCTGTCTCCACTGCTGCCGCCAATGCCGAGTCTGTGGACATCCAGCGGCAGTTGCAGGTTGGTCAGGCTGCGATCCTTAATGTCCTTCATGGCCACAGCCAGGTCCTCAACAACATGGAGGCATACTTGGAGGGCATTCATTCATCGCAGGCTGACCAACGCAGCTTGCTGAGGTCGATAGACTCGACACTGACTGCAGGAGTGGGTCTCCTGCAGCGCTACGTCCCACCCCCTACCCCTGCCCCATCCACACTTCCCACTCCCATGCCTGTCCCACGTACACCCAGACGTCAGCATGCACCCACCACAACACACACAGGCACCACACCAGCAGGGAAGGTCCACCGCACACCTCCTGACATGCACACACAGGGTGAAGTAGGCACACCCACTGGGTAGGGGGGCAAACGTGTGACACGCAGCCAGAGTGGGAGTCCGCATTCCACCCAATCCACTCCCTCCAAATCCCCTCCCCTCAGCTCTCCTGGCCACATCTCCCCCAAAGACTCCTTCATGGCCGCTCTGTCCCTGAGCCCCACAGTGACGCCACCACGCAAGCGGTCAAGGAAGTCCTCGGTCAGGGTGGTTGATTCCCCCCCCCCTGTCTACACCATCCCCCAGTGGTGCTGCGACCTATCCCTCTGACCCCCCCCCCCTCCTTGGGGCCTGTGGTTCCTTCGGGTGCAGGGGATTCCCTGGAGGACCTTGCAAAGGTGTGCAGCAAGATCCTGGCCTCCGCCTTTGGCCCTGCCCCACCCCCTGTGGTGGAGTCCTCCATCCCTGCACCCACGACGCCTACCCTTCACCCTCCTGTCCCTGCGGTGCCTGTTTCTTCCCCCCCCACATGATGCCCTCACCCCTGTGGAAGACGACGGAATGTAACTGTGCAGGCAAGCTAGGGCACACGCATCCCACTGTGTCCCCATCCAGCTGTGACTTCTGGACTGCCCAATGGGCTTTGTAAATATTGAACCTTATACGAACATACAATTTTTGATCATGCTGATTAAAGCCATTTTTGTTTCCTTTGAACACTACTGCTTTTCTGATATTGCTGGTGGTGGGGCTGCTACATGATTTTGGGTGGTGATCATGTGTTGGTTGTATGGGAAATGTAGTAGTGTACTGGTCATAGGGGGGACCCTGGGATCTGTGTGCCATCACACGGTGTTTGCTAGGTTTCTGTGTTCATGTAAGCAGTTGCTGCATGGTGAAATTGTCCAAAGGTGTATTCCTTCCTCTGTGTACCCTGACATCTTCCCTGCAGGGTGTTCCCAATATTTAGCGCAGAGCTGTGTGTACATTAGCTGGGTGTGTGACGGACTCCTTCTACTTTGCACATGCATGCTGTGCGATGTCTCTCCACCTGCATCATTCGTGGCATTCTTGATAGTCATTGTACTTGTGTATGTGGACTATTGACATGACTTCATGTGGACATGTTTTCTTTTCTGCGCTATGCATGCGTATACTCCCAGCCTCGCACACATGTGGTTACATGTACTGCAGGGTCTTTGTGCACCTGACTGACATTTGTGGGCATGGTATCTGTGGCTACTCCAACCTTTGCGTTACATGGGAACTGCTGTAAGTGTTAGGCACCCACCCCTCCTGTGTCTGGGCACTGCTGGGAGGCCTCTGCACACACCCCTCCTGCCTCTGGGCACTGCTGGGAGTGATTGGCACACACCCCTCCTGTCTCTGGGCACTGCTGGGAGTAATAGGCACCCACCCCTCCTGTCTCTGGGCACTGCGGGGAGGACTCTGCACACACCCCTCCTGACTCTGGGCACTGCTGGGAGGACTCTGCACACACACCTCCTGACTCTAGGCACTGCTGGGAGGACTCTGCACACACCCCTCCTGACTCTGGGCACTGCTGGGAGGACTCTGCACACACCCCTCCTGACTCTGGGCACTGCTGGGAGGACTCTGCACACACCCCTCCTGCCTCTGGGCACTGCTGTGAGTGATAGGCACACACCCCTCCTGACTCTGGGCACTGCTGGGAGTGATTGGCACACACTCCTCCTGTCTCTGGGCACTGCTGGGAGTGATAGGCACCCACCCCTCCTGTCTCTGGGCACTGCGGGGAGGACTCTGCACACACCCCTCCTGACTCTGGGCACTGCTGGGAGGACTCTGCACACACCCCTCCTGACTCTGGGCACTGCTGGGAGGACTCTGCACACACCACTCCTGACTCTGGGCACTGCTGGGCGGCCTCTGCACCCACCCCTCATGACTCTGGGCACTGTTGGGAGTGATAGGCACCCACCCCTCCTGTCTCTGGGCACTGCTGGGAGGACTCTGCACACACCCCTCCTGACTCTGGGCACTGCTGGGAGGACTCTGCGCACACCCCTCCTGACTCTGGGCACTGGTGGGAGGCCTCTGCACCCACCCCTCCTGTGTCTGGGCACTGCTGGGAGGACTCTGCACCCACCCCTCCTGACTCTGGGCACTGCTGGGGGTGATAGGCACACACCCCTCCTGTGTCTGGGCACTGCTGGGAGGACTCTGCACCCACCCCTCCTGACTCTGGGCACTGCTGGGAGTGATAGGCACCCACCCCTCCTGTCTCTGGGCACTGCTGGGAGGACTCTGCACACACCCCTCCTGTCTCTGGGCACTGCTGGGAGTGATAGGCACCCACCCCTCCTGCCTCTGGCCACTGCTGGGAGTGATAGGCACCCACCCCTCCTGTCTCTGGGCACTGCTGGGAGGACTCTGCACACACCCCTCCTGTCTCTGGGCACTGCTGGGAGTGATAGGCACCCACCCCTCCTGCCTCTGGCCACTGCTGGGAGGACTCTGCACCCACCCCTCCTGACTCTGGGCACTGCTGGGGGTGATAGGCACACACCCCTCCTGTGTCTGGGCACTGCTGGGAGGACTCTGCACCCACCCCTCCTGACTCTGGGCACTGCTGGGAGTGATTGGCACACACCCCTCCTATTTAACAATATGTACGCTTTGTCCATACACGTGTGTGGGTTCGCTCCATGGGGGTACGGGTCGTACTTACACTGTTGGGGTGGGGGGTGCGCTCCATACGTACGCGGGTGAGGGTACGGGTCGTACATACACGGTTGGGGTGGGGGTACGGGTCGTACTTACACTGTTGGGGTGGGGGGTGCGCTCCATACGTACGCGGGTGAGGGTACGGGTCGTACATACACGGTTGGGGTGGGGGTACGGTCGTACTTACACTGTTGGGTTGGGGGTACGCTCCATACGTCCGCGGGTGAGGGTATGGGTCGTACTTATACTGTTGGGGTGGGGGTACGCTCCATACGTCCGCGGGTGAGGGTACGGGTCGTACTTACACTGTTGGGTTGGGGGGTACGCTCCATACATCCGCGGGTGAGGGTACGGGTCATACTTATACTGTTGGGTTGGGGGTACGCTCCATACGTACGCGTGTGAGGGTACGGGTCGTACTTACACTGTTGTGGTGGGGGGTACGCTCAATGCATACGCGGGTGGGGGGACGTGTCGTACTTACACTGTTGGGGTGGGGGGTACGCTCCATGCATACGCGGGTGGGGGGACGTGTCGTACGTACAATGTTGGCATGGGGGGTACGCTCCTTGCATACACGGGTGGGGGTACGTGTCGTACTTACACTGTTGGGGTGGGGGGTACGCTCCATACGTACGTGTGTGAGGGTGCGGGTCGTACATACACGGTTGGGGTGGGGGGTACGCTCCTTGCATACGCGGGTGGGGGTACGTGTCATACTTACACTGTTGGCATGGGGGGTACGCTCCATACGTACGCGTGTGAGGGTACGGGTTGTACATACACGGTTGGGGTGGGGGTTACGCTCCTTGCATACGCGGGTGGGGGTACGTGTCGTACTTACACTGTTGGCATGGGGGGTACGCTCCTTGCATACGTGGGTGGGGGTACGTGTCGTACTTACACTGTTGGCATGGGGGTACGCTCCATACGTACGCGTGTGAGGGTACGGGTCGTACATACACGGTTGGGGTGGGAGGTACGCTCCTTGCATATGCGGGTGGGGGACGTGTCATACGTACAATGTTGGCATGGGGGTACGCTCCTTGCATATGCGGGTGGGGGTACGTGTCGTACTTACACTGTTGGGGTGGGGGGTACGCTCCATACGTACGCGTGTGAGGGTACGGGTCGTACATACACGGTTGGGGTGGGGTGTACGCTCCTTGCATATGCGGGTGGGGGTACGTGTCGTACTTACACTGTTGGCATGGAGGTACGCTCCTTGCATATGCGGGTGGGGGTACGTGTCGTACTTACACTGTTGGCATAGGGGGTACGCTCCATGCATACGAGGTGGGGGTACGTGTCGTACATACACGGTTGGGGTGGGGGTACGCTCCATGCGTCCGCGGGTGAGGGTACGGGTCATACTTACACTGTTGGGGTGGGGGTACACTCAATACGTACGCGGGTGAGGGTACGGGTCGTACTTACACTGTTGGGGTGGGGGCTACGCTCCATGCATACGCGGGTGGGGGTACGTGTCGTACTTACACTGTTGGGGTGGGGGGTACGCTCCATGCATACACGGGTGGGGGGACGTGTCGTACGTACAATGTTGGCATGGGGGTATGCTCCTTGCATACGCGGGTGGGGGTACGTGTCGTACTTACACTGTTGGGGTGGGGGGTACGCTCCATACGTCCACGGGTGAGGGTACGGGTCGTACTCATACTGTTGGGGTGGGGGTATGCTCCATACATACGCGGGTGAGGGTACGGGTCGTACTTACACTGTTGGGGTGGGGGGTACGCTCAATGCATACGCGGGTGGGGGGACGTGTCGTACTTACACTGTTGGGGTGGGGGGTACGCTCCATGCATACGCGGGTGGGGGGACGTGTCGTACGTACAATGTTGGCATGGGGGTACCCTCCTTGCATACGCGGGTGGGGGTACGTGTCGTACTTACACTGTTGGCATGGGGGGTACGCTCCTTGCATACGCAGGTGGGGGTACGTGTCGTACTTACACTGTTGGGGTGGGGGGTACGCTCCATGCATACGGGGTGGGGGTACGGTCCATACATATCCGTCCCCACGCTATGTGATGCTTGTGCGGCCCGTACCCAGGCCTTTGCCACGTGGGTACGAGCCGTCCCGCCATTGTTGGGGTGATGTAGGTGTGGGCGTGGTACGACTCGTACCCACGCTC
The DNA here is from genome assembly GCF_964204655.1 of Triturus cristatus. Taxonomy (NCBI): domain Eukaryota; kingdom Metazoa; phylum Chordata; class Amphibia; order Caudata; family Salamandridae; genus Triturus; species Triturus cristatus. The sequence continues at coordinate 359,259,884 of NC_140587.1, forward strand.
TTAAGGCGTGGGTACGGGACGTACCTGTCTGGTTGTGTTGCCGGTTCGCGTCGTCAAGAACTTCCGTTGTGGCGGTCGCTGGCTTAGCTGGACACGCCCCCACCCCCTCGTAGTGACCAGGGCCTGAGGGTCAGGTATGTCCAGGGCATGTGTGCTGTGTGACTTGGGTGGGGGTTTTGTGTCCTGCCCCTGCCCTCCCCCCTTTGCCCCTGGGTGTTGTTCTGACCTTCTGCGGCGTCTGCGTCGTAACCTGTAGAGGAGGTCGACTGCTATGAGGGCCGGGATGACACGTAGGTTCGGGACCATGTCTGTCCGTCGCATACAGGTCCTCCTTGTTCGCGTCGTCCTGATTTCCCGGCAGTTTTTGGCAGCCGGAAAATATTCACCGTGCGGGATGACGTCGGTGCGAATCGTAATTCCTGGTTCGTGAATGGCAGGCTGCGTGCGTCCCGACGTCACGTCGGCGCTTTCCCGGATCGCATTTGTATGTTTATTTTCGTCGGTCGGGGTTTTGTACGATTCGTACGGAAATGGTGTTTCCGTGCGAATCGTAATTCCATGTTGGTATATTTTGACGACCGGGTACGCGTCGGACGGAGAATATGCTCCGTCCGACGGTTCGTACCCGGTTTTTACAGGATCGTGATTGGCACCCAAGTGTGTGGATCACTGTTGGTCACTGTGACAGGATGACCATTGCTTAGTAACAAATATGATCCACTCAACAGGATGGATAACTGTAAAAAGATTCCAAGACTATATGACCAGCGGACAGAGCCAGTTATCAAATCTAAAATGGCAGCCAAAGAAATAAAACAGATCAGGCAGTAAGCCCAATCCTAAGTGACTGACATGACGAGCCATGTGATGTTAAGCTTGCAAGCGTCACTCTGGGTGTGCTTCCAAGGATCATGGTGATAACACAGTTCCACAGTGGAAATGCGACACATAGCACTGTGGCTACTTTTAATTGTGAACATGCTCAATACTCATAAGAGACACAGATTTGTCTGTCACAGAGTAGTGAAGCTCGCACAGCAAATGTGATGCTACAGAAGTAGGAAACTGGTGGTGAGACAGCTACAGAACCAGCTTGTTTCCACTAAAAAGTACCCCTGAATTTGAAGATAGGTAGGTTCCCACCAGCACATCACTCTGCGATGTACACCAATGGTCCTCCACAGAATCCTCCCTTCCCAACCATCAACATTCTACTCCCTGCTCTAGCATTCCATCCCAGATTAGAATCCCATCAAGTTTCCTCAGTGAGAGACACGTCTAAGGCCAAATCTAAGTGGCTCAATTTTTCTGCACCTGGTATTATTTAGTACAGGAATACTGAGCTCAGTTTTATCTTGTGCAGAACACACTCAACATACAACCTGAGCTTCAGGCCAGAGCCTGGTTGTGGTGACTCAGTCTGGGTTCACTGTCCCTCTCCTACAGCATGTGAATTATTTGTTACTTTCTACAGCCTCTTCAGAGACTGCCCTCCATTCCCACACCCTCCTGCGCCCCCACTAAGCCTAATAGGTATTATGATTAATGGACCATATGTTGCATTTGATCCTGTACTCCTTTGGCAGCCAGAGGAGCTGTTTGACTACTAGTGAAGAGAACTTTGCAAGCTGAGGCAACCTGTCCCCTGCTTTTGAAGTTTTGTGGACTGTCAATAAGAGTATTTAGCTGCTTTGAATGCAGTATATTGCTTGAACCTTCATCAGGTTCATCCCAATTATTTTAAGGGAGAAAAATGCAAATACTCCTGAGGCCGGGCTTACATCTCCCCACCCTCCAAAAAAAGTAACAGTGGGGAGCCACGGGCAATGGCCAGTGGGTCAAGGGAGCCGCGGATCGAAAAAGTTTGGGAACCACTGGCTTATAGGCTTGTTACATGCACTGTATTGTCATACATGGTAAAACGCAACATTTTGGACTTCAAAAATGGTTCCTCATTTGCTTTGTGTGTTGCCACACCCATTTGCAGGTAAAATATCATCGTTAGTCAGCACTTTTGACATGAAAACTGTCTAGGACAGACTTGAATGAGTAGGAATTGTAAGTACCCAAACTGGGTAAATACATTATACGCAGTTACAGCATGAGGGGAAATGTCAAGGTTACATGTGATTGATCATCGTTGTGTGCAAATCAATGTCTATTTATCACATGGTATTTCTCCTCTTGCTGTGCGTTAGGCAATATGGACAAATTCCACTGTCAAAAATAGGATTAAGCTGGGACAATAAAAAAATGAGCAGGCATTATACATACATTTTGCTATTAAGATTCTCCATCGAATAAACAACACTGAAACCTGAATGGTCATCATCATTTTCTAATTGCTGTGTGTCATTCTATATTCAGTAGGTCAACAAACTCTTTGGGGCTTTCAACAAGTGCAATATTATAGTTTGCTACATGAATGCACGTATAGACAAATCTAAATAATGGGCCACTCACTTCCTCAACAGCACTGATTCAGAAGACAACATAAACAGTACCGTGCTATATGCACTCTAAGGGGTATATTCTCAAGAATGGGTGATAACTACCTCAAGATTAGCTAATTGCAACTCACCACATCGCAGTCCATCGCGGGAAAATAACACCTTCCGAACACAGCATTCCCAAGCCGGCGGCACCATGTGATAGTCCCACAATAACGCATCAAATGTCTGTGACGAAATCAACGCGACGCAGCAAAAACGCGAAACACCGACGCCCAAAAAGTTGAGATGATGCCAAACGCGACACGAAAACCAGCAAAAACCAGCCACAGGCCTGCAATTCCCAAGAGTCATGCGGGAAAATGCACTATTAAAGCCATGGAAATAAAAGGGAGATAAAAAGCAACTGCGTAGCACCATGGATGCACCTGGACCTAGTGCTGAGGCAAACGCAAACCCCACAAGCCCCCAGCAAGGAACAATGGGGTTGGGGAAGGCCAAGGAGAAGAGTGAGAGGAAGACAGGGTGCAGTCTGCAGGGAAAGCAGATCAGCGTCACGGAAGTGACAGAACACTACCATCAACTGACACACAATTACACCACCGTGAATGCAGTCAGAGTGTCGAGGAGGTCAATGGAGTAGGACAAGAGGCGCTGGCATGATGCCAAAAGCCAAACCAAGCACAAACCCGCTACCAACAGAAAGGCAACGATGGCAACAGGAGGTGGGAGTCCTGCGCCACAGGAGGAGCTGGAGGAAACTGAGGCCACAGACATCAGTGTGGAGACACTGCAAGGAGGCGGGAGTCAGGACACAGCCCGAGAGGACCTGACACAACATCAACAGGATGAGTAACGACCAGGGACTGTGGGGACGGGGGAGATGGGCACAATGGCACACATGCACAACGATGTTTAGCACACTGCACACCCACAATGACCCTGAAACATGTCCCTCCTCCCCGTGGCACACAGCAGCACACACATAGCAATAACAGTACATCCACATTGACGACAATGTGGCACAAAGTGCAACACCGACAAAGCAGAACAGAGGACTCAACTGGCTGTGCTCATGCGCTGAAACATGCCGACCACATCTAACAGAACAGGAAACTGTGAGAAGGAAATGTACACGTACAAACCCACATCCGTAATGTAGTCCAAATGTTCACTGTCCCGCATCAAAATCCAGCACCTCCCAAACAGGCAAAATACAGTCTGCATGTAAACAAGAACAATACGCCAACATACATGTCAACACAATGTCAACATGCATCTCCCCTTCACATTGCAGAGGGACAAACAACACCTCCAGCAGAGCAGACCAGACTACCCATCAGTGATTCTGGAGAGGACCACCCCACCATCGGCACTGACACCCTACAACAGCCCATGGACATCCCAGCCCCTGCACAGACCACACAGCAGGAAGCACCCACCACCACAGCTGGCTCCCAACACGTCACCTAGGCACACATCGCATTCCAATGCCAGGTGTCAGAATGACAAAAGGAGGTGGCCGAACAGGTGCGGGTGGGGCCTAAACCCATGAAACACGAACTAGACCACATGTGTGGATGTCTAATTCCCCTCAGGGACCACCTACACCACACCAAGGAGACCCACACTGCGACAGAGAAACATGCATGTGTGCATTTACAATACTGAACCACGCCCAGAGGCACACAATTATCATTCACACACCCACGCTGGACATGCTTACGATGGCCCAGTACACTCCTCTAACTTATTGAGTGGTTGACGATAAAGCTACATGTCCAAGGTCTAACACGCTACCTGCGGTGACATGTTGGCGTCTGCTGTACACAAAACAATGTAATGTTGTTGGGCCCGGGGCCCTCATGCATACATTATGAACACAAGGACACACGCAGATAGTTCGAGGAACTGGCCATGGGCACGTGCGCCCGGCCTCTTTATTTGGCAGGGCCACATGTACAGTGATGCCTGTGCTGGATGTGTGTAGGGTGGGTGTAAGCCAGCCCGCAAGGAGTTGTTGGTGCAGAAGAAAATATGAACAGGGAACAGCAGTAAAACATAAACTGAAAACACCAGCATAACAGAGACAACAGCCCACGGAGGTAGCCCGAGCAAGTACAGAGGCCACCCAATATGCAAACAGAAGTGTCTGTGAGTTGCAGTGCACTGAGGTTGGGGCACCTGGAGTGCCAAGCAGGGTATCAGGCAGATGATGGCATCCACCACAGATGTGAGCAACTCAGTTAGTCTGCTAGTACGACTGTTTCAACTCTTGCAGTTAGCAGTTGGAGGTGGACCTGGCGGTGGTGGCGTGTGCCTCCTGCAGTAATGCATCGGCCAGGCCGCTCAGGACTCGATTTGATGTGTGAGCCCTGGTGTAACTCAGTTGTGACTGGAGGCAGGGGAAAGTGCAGGGCCACAGACACATGGTATTGATGATCCCAACGCCATCGTCTCAGATGCCATCAAATATATCAGAAGACAGGGTCCCTGACTTGAGCTGCACAGAGTTAGTGGCCCCAGATGCACTGTGGCCGGCACAGGCACCCTGCCACGGGACGGTGACTTGCGGTGCAGTCAGATCGGCCATGAGAGCTGAGCGGGTCCTCATCAATGTCCGAGGTGAATGTGGCTGGGGGTTGCGGGGGACAGTAGAAGGTGTCCTCCAGGGCATGATGCAGAGGGTGGAAGCTGTCCGAAAGCAGCAAATGGAGGAGTGGAATGCCACGGCATTGTTTTTGCCACAAAATCAGTATCACCGACATGATGGTGACGACACTCGGTCGCCACCAAAGTTCAACCAGAAAGTGTCCATGGGTCTCGCGGAACAGATTCAGTGGCACCGGGAATGAAAGGGGATGCAGTCTGCGATGAGGCCTGTACAATGACATCAAGTCAGCCATAATTAAATCAAGACTGAATTCAAAATGTGTGTCCTACTTGACCGCAGTGTAGGCCTGAGGCAGCACTCAGCACGGGTCAGACGCGGTTCAGCGACCTCCTCCTGGAACTCTAACACACAACGTTGACATGGCATTTGTGGGTGACATGTGGTTGACGGCGGCAAAAGCACCAGAGCCAAGCGGGTGTTCAGTCAGCAACGATGACGTGCCCTGCCTGGTATGGACTGGATTGGATTGGCGTGAGGCCTGCTGGACCGCAATGTAGGCCGATGGTGTAGTCATCAAGGGCCCACAGACACGTGTGGTTGGGATGCCAGGCACAGACTTGGTGTCACCACATCAAAGGGAGTACAGTGATGTAAACGCTGCATTAATGTGTGTACTCGGACAATGTATGATCAAGACTCAGTCCCAAATGTGTGACCTACTAGCCGTAGCGTAGGCCGGAGGCAGCGGTCAGCAAGGGCCCACAACCACGTGTCGTTGTCTTGCGATGCACAGAGTTAGTGACACCAGGGCATTTGTCGGTAGTGTTCGATCACCTCCGTAATGATGATCCTATTTTGCTCCTGACTGACACGCGTCTTCCTCTCACACCTCTCCTTGCATGCAATGATATGTACCCTGCCATTGACAAATCAAGACTCAGTCCCACATGTGCTACTGACTCAAATGCAGCGTGGCCCGATGGCAGTAGTCCGCATGGGCCCACGGACACGTGAGGATGGAATGCTATGCACAGACTTGGTGGCACCACAACAAAGGGAGCATAGTGAGATAAAATCAGCCATAATTGATGTTCTCTGCCATAGTGTGATCAAGGCTCAGTTCCACATGTGTAACCTACTTTTCCGATGTGCATGTAGGTGGAGTACGTCAACGTGAAGGGGCACTGTGGGTCGGTGTCCCGGAGGCCCTGATGGTCTGAGGAGACAGCCAGGTTTGCGGTACTCGGCACGTGGTTGGCCCTCTTCAACACACACCGGTGTCGACAGGTGTGCATTGAGGCCTGGGTGCGCAGGGCCTGGCAGGACTGGTACAGGGACCTGCAGCCAGGGGTGCAGCAGGTGCACAGGATCGCAGGCAACACGGCTCACTGCGATGGCATCAGCCTCGTGGTGGGGTGAGGGGCACTGCACTGGCAGAGATGTTGGGCATTCCAGAAGAGGACCACGCCTAGTGCAATGTGCTTTTTATTCACACCCCTACGCTGGCCTGATATATGCCAGCCTACTCCGCTCACGCTTACAGGGGGGATGTAACAAGCTACATTTCCGGGATCTTCACCACTGGCTGGGGTGACATGGTTGCATTCACTGTCCACTGCTCTCCATACACCAGTGGTGTATGTCGACACGGATATGTGTGTGGTCTGCATACTGCAGTCTGGCCATCGCTTCCACGCCACACTTGGCATTGTGGAAATTCTCATTCATGGGTCAGTTGCCTCATTCACACATGATTGGTCCCCACCTCTTCCCACAATCTGCTATCGTGTGACTGAGGTGCCTTGCAGTTGATGGCTTATGTGCATGGCTGGCCCAGGTTGCCAGATTAAGTTGTGCTGTCATGTCTGGTGGGTGGGCATGTTGTTTGGCATGTTGGATGTGAGTTTGTGACGTGTGCATTCCCAGTTTTGTGAGTTGCATGGTTGTGAAGTTGAGGTGTGTGGTGTGTTTATTTGGTATTTGCCAATGAGCAGCGCATTTCCATAAGTGCCAGTCAGGAAGCCCTGGGTGATGATGGGCTGTCGGATGATGTAGGACTCATGCACTCAGAATGGGTGGTTGGCGTTGATGTTGGTGGAGATTCCCAGATGGTATGCGTGTGCCCCCTGACACGTGAGAGAAGCCAGCTATGGCTTTGACACCTTGCTTGATCTCCAGCTGTTCCTGCACAGTGTGGGGGAAGGATAGGTAGTGTTGTACCAAGCTGATGATGGCATCCAAGACAGTTGTGGGGGGCTTGGATGTGGCTGGCTTTGAGACTCCTCTGACTCTGGCAGTTGTTGGTTGGAAGGTGCAGCACAGCCAGCAGCTTTGTCTGTGGAGGGATGTTGGTTGTCCTCTGTGTTGGTTCCGTCAGCATGTGGGCAATGGTGGTCAGGATGCGTAGGATGGTTGTCCTTTTGAGCCTGTGGTGGGCAATGACATTCCCTGGTATTGGGTCTGTGAGGTTGGTGCGTTTTGAGCAGGTCACTGTCTTTGTCTGCCCTGCCCCAGTGTTGGTCTGGGCGGGGGGCGGGGGTGTGTGGGTCCTGCGGGTGGTGGCGGTGGGTGTTGTTGCCCTATTGGAGCTCCAGGCTGCATGTTCAGTTGCCCGGGGGCATCTGTTCTTCTTGCTATGGGCTGTGCTCCCTTGTCTTGTGCCGGTTTTTGTCCGACTTTGCACCAGATCAGAGCAGGTGTTAATTTCCTGCAGCTAACACGCCTTATCACATGTTTTGTGATCTTATTGCCGATCTGGCTGGGCATTGAGGATGTTGTGGAGTGGTGTTGTCGCGGCTTTCTGCACGGGAACGCCTACACTGCATCTCATTAGCGATAGTTGCCGGGGTCATCTGTGGCGATGGTTTTGAAGATGCATCACCGAACAACTGGTGATATGGGCTATTAGCACCGGCTTGTGAATGTTGAGCTAACTTTGTCACGAGTTTGGCTGCGATAAAGTGCTGTTAACTTGGCGATAGCTCCTTGAGAATATGCACCTAAGAGTGTGACAGATTGTAAAATTGTCTCTAGTGCCATCCGCTCTTGTTCTCATTCAGCTCAGGTATGATTACCATAATTCAATTTCTAAAGCTAAGACTAATAGATTTGCTATTGAAGACACAGAGTGTTTCTTATTACGACATAAAACAGAATACATGCTTACCGAGCAACAACTCAGAAGAGGCACATCGTAATGCCCAAAAAATAAAACACAATAATAAATTTTTTCATTTGCAAGGACTAAATCTAATGTCAAAAGACTGGTTCTCGTGCAGTGTCTACCTTTTTACTGTACAGTAGTAGGAGTAAATCATAGCTAAGCTACAGCGGTCCCTGCCCTCACCTTGTTTGCTAGATACCTAAATGCACTGTTCCATTTTTCCTTTTGTATGCATTTATGAAAGTTTTGGCAGCTTGACCTTTATCTCATGCACTCCACCTGCTTTCTATATTGATTTAGCAATCAGTAGCTTGCCATTTCCCACTAGAAATATCCAACATAAGATCAATGACAATACACAGATAAGTAGTCAAGATAAAAAAGTATAAACCAAAGTGGTGAAGGACATGTTATACAAAAAAGCTGTTTTGTAATGAAGAGGCAGCAAAACACTGGTGGTAAAAACAAAAGAAAGACAATTACAAAAGATTTAATGGCATTGTATGTCCATTTATTGTTGTGGCACAGTTGGCCTTGTTAAATGTTCTTTTGTTTCTGACTTCTGAGATTGAATCCCAGGTAAGTTAAAACTCGAGGGTGAGACAGTATGATACATCAGAGGTAGATTTAAATATTGGTGCTAAAAGTTAGAGGGCCCGATTCACAGAATTAACTTAAGACAAAATCCTAAACTTACTACTTTTGGCATTGACAGAATGCACTTACTACTTTTGGTTTTCACAGAATGGATTTACGACTACTAACTTTACGTCCGCACTCGGGCCGGAGATTCCGGCCCAGAGGCGGAGCTTCCGGCCCGGAGGCGGGGCTTCCAGCCCGGAGGCGGAGATTCCAGCCCAGAAGCGGAGCTTCCGGCCCGGAGGTGGGGATTCCGGCCAGTGGCAGAGATTTAGCCATGGCTGAAATCTCCACCTTTGGGCTGGAAGCACCGCCTCTGGGCCGGAAGCTCCGCCTCTGGGCCGGAAGCCCCGCCTCCCGGCCAGAAGCTCCGCCTCCGGGCCGGAATTTCCGGCCCGAGTGCGGACGCAAAGTTAGTAGTCGTAAATCCATTCTGTGAATACCAAAAGTAGTAAGTGCATTCTGTACCAAAAGTAGTAAGTGCATTCTGTGAATACCAAAAGTAGTAAGTTTAGGATTTTGTCTTAAGTTAATTCTGTGAATCGGGCACAGAGAGATCAGAATCTGGCTTCCTCGCAACGTTGTGTGGTTTGAAGGGTAAGTTCTGTTGATACAATTGATAGAATCAGCTAGTTGAAATACAAATTGTTTAGATTAGCAGTAAAATGTGCAATGATTAATGTAAAAGTCTAAAGGTGAAATGAGACGCATCTAAAATATGCAAACTGCTACCGCAAGTTATATCCATGTATAGAGGCCATAGAAATGCTAAGAAGCAAGGTTCCTTTAACTAGAAGTAAACCTAATATTGCTAAAATATGCACAAACATAATTTAAATGTCTCACCCAAATGTGACATTCTTAGAAATGGGTGTCATAACTGCAGAGCGTTCCAGTTTTAATCAATGTATTATTTTACTGAACAACACAATGTTTGACATAATGCTTGAATAGAATAGTTGCACATTTAGAACAATATTTCTTGTTCATGTTAATGAAATGCATTACTTAACAGTGTTTACAAGCTGATGTTTCTCTTCTTTTGCATTGTTCAATGTGTATGCAGTGAAACATTTAGGTGCCGATTACGATCCGGTAAAAAATTTCCCCGTGCGACTCGTATCCGGTCTTTTTACCGTACGAATCGTACAAGTGCCGTACGAACTGGCAATCACGATTCGCATGGTAAAAAGTCCATACGAACCGCATTGGGAATCATTCCCCACACGTCCTCGGGTCGGAAAATGTGTCCGACACGTCCTCGGACGATTTACCGTACAAACGTGAAAAGTCAAGTCCGACCGAGGAATCACGATCCATCCCGTGCGTCTGAGGTCACAACCGTATGGAAAAAACACCGTCCGCACCGAACACCCATAGCAAACATGGAGACATGTGCCCGCATACGTGCCGAACACCCCCCCAGCCCCCGTACGTACGCGCCGAACCCCCCTGTATGTACACCCGTGTACGTGTCGAACCCCCTGTGTACGTTCGAGTCGAACCCCCCCCCGTGTACACGGGGGGGTTCGACTCGAACGTACACGGGGGGGGTTCAACTCGAACGTACACGGGGGGGTTCGACTCAAACGTACACGGGGGGTTCGACTCGAACGTACACGGGGGGGGTTCGACTCGAACGTACACGGGGGGTTCGACTCGAACGTACACGGGGGGGTTCGACTCGAACGTACACGGGGGGTTCGACACGTACACGGGTGTACATACAGGGGGGTTCGGCGCGTATGTACGGGGGCTGGGGGGGGTACGGTGCGTACATGCGGGGGCAGGGGGGGGACGGCGCGTACATGCGGGGGCTGGGGGGGGGTACGGCGCTTACCGGGCCACCTACTCTGGTCGTTTCGCGCCGTACTTCGCATTTGCGGCACTTTTTGGGTGCCGTGAAAATATTGCCGTCTGGACTGCTGTCGGTTCGAATCGTAATTCCTGGATCGTGAAACGCTGCCTGAAAGCGTACCGACGTCACGTCGCAGCATTCCCGGATCACATTCGTATGTATATTTTCGTCGGTCGGTGTTTTTTACGATTCGTACGGAAATGGTGTTTCCGTGCGAATCGTAATTCCATGTTTGTAAAGTTTTACGACCGGGTACGAGTCGGACGGGGAAAACGCTCCGACCGACGGTTCGTACCCGGTTTTTACCGGATCGTAATCGGCACCTTAATATTAAAAAAGGCTTATCTGCACTCGATACCTATGGGAACTGAGGCTTATGTTTCTGTAGCTAACTTGTGATATAGCTTTGCAAGCCGCATGCATTTTCGTGGGATTGGAAGAGCTGAACCTGCTCTCAGATGAGTTCTGCCATTCGATTGGTCCAGAAAGGAAGAAGCCTGCTATAATATCTGCAACATGTATTCATGTATTTTATATTAGTGTGTGTTCCTAGTTAGCTTCAATGCTTTTTCAACCTACCTTCTTGTTCTATACAGACAGTTTTAGCTACTGCTGCTTCTGTTCATCCTTACTTTAACTTGAAGCATTACTGTTATAGATTGCTACTGCAACTGTATCATCATTTACTCATATTACTGAGACTCAGCTAAGGTTAATGAACTACTCTTTATGTGTAGTTCTGCTACTTTTAATTTGGCTTTGCACTCTCTCTTTTACTTTGAACTTGAACTCTTCATGGGTTCTACTACCTTTGAAATTTCTGCTCCTATTCTTTAAAAATGGGTTTTATTCCTTTATGGAAAGCTTGTGATGTATTATTTGATTAGTTGTTCTAACCAAACCTTTTTCTGTAAACTTACAAAATATTTATTGACTATTTTGAATGAGAAGAATAAAAGGACATTTACTAATCTCTTAATGAGATTGAAGCTTTAAAAATGTATTCAAACTCTCATCATTGACCGAACTTGGAATTGTAATTGAAATTTTACTTATGGTGCCAAAATAGCTCATTGAGTCAAAATGCAGTGCCAAATATCTGTCACCTGAGGTGAAGAGGAACCAGAGTGGGAATGGGGCTGGGCCCTGTAACTAATGGTAATTGAAAGGTTGAACCATATTATTTAATTTTGGCCCCAATCCGTGCTATCAGTTTCTTATAGCAGAGATGTGGCTGCATGGTGATTAAAGAGATATAAAATATTTACGCAAGTTAGAATAAAATACCCAAACCCTGAAAAAAAATGCCCAGAGTTTTTGAGGCTGACAAGATGCGATTTTCAAAGGCGGTTGCTGTTTTGGAGTTGTGAGTATTATTAGGGCGATGCCATGTCTATTGTAATTGTGTTTACTGTTCTATTATTAAATTGAGATTGAATAGTTTGATGAATTAAGATATTTATTGTTTCTTTGGGAAGAGATTGAAAAGTTATAGACTTGGTGTAGTCTAAGATCCCAAAATAGTAGTTGAGACACTTGATAGACATTGTTTTCAGTGTAGAAAACTCTTGATAGATACTGAAATAAGTGTACATGACGCTTGATAGATACTGAATTAAGGGCAGAAGACACCCATTGTGGAATTATATTTCTTGATTGCAGCTATAGTAGTGTAGAGTGTGAGCTACCATCACTTACATAATTGAGATAGAAATACTAATAATCTGTTGTGGCTGTTTAATACTGATTGGTATCTGCCGAACCTAATTGCGCAAAACGGTGAGGCTGCATTGAATCGGGTGGTTTCGTGCTATTCAAGATTTTCCTTGAGATTGCGGAATTCTTTTGTGTGAATAAATTGCTTTTATTTTCTATAGAAGAGCAAAAAAGAATTGACATATGTTTTATTAGTGTCATTTGAAAATCTTTTGTTGGTGTTTGTAAGTCTGAGATAAACCATAAAGGAGGGTGATCTGCTGCAAGGAGTGAGATAATGCATGATTGTGTTTCTCACTGAGATTGAGTGATTGGTGTGGTTTTGCGCTGTGATTAGTGATGTCTAGGTGTCGTGCTGTGATAGGTGAGTGTTTGTGTGGAAATTTAATTTGGATTTGTTAACGGTATTTTAATAAAATAACAACTGTGACAGGATTGGAGTAAAGGAAATCTGACATTTACAGAACATAATCAAGATATTGAATTGAAATTGCTTACTGTGAGATTTTGCCAGAACCAGTACGGGAGGGTGAAGAGGCATATCCTGAGAGTACACCTACACATTATGGGCAACTGAATAGGGATTACATATATGTTTATCGCTAGTTCAATGGTGCAAGAACACTGAGAAGGAAGGAGCATTAAGATTTCCAATATTTGGTTGCTTTGCGACTAGAAATATTGAGAGATTGAAAGAAAAAAAGTAAGAAATGAAACCACACCCTAGACATACACAACATGAAGTCTTGAATATGTGAGAAAAGGTTGCCCAAGAGAAAGGCACAAATATCAGGAAAGAACAAAGAGGGCAATGTGTAATTATGTTACACTGCAACCCATGATTCAGACCTGCAATGCTATCATCTGTTCTGTAATGGGGCTACAGTTTGGCCCGCAGCACCTCCTTCCACCTTCCCATGCAGTGGCCCACACTTGTTTTTGCAGCTTTTCGGGTGCACAACGGTTCCAGTTCTGGAACAGTAGCTCCCTGTAAGATGCTCCACTTGGGCCACAGTACCCTTACCTGGCGCTAGGAGGATACTAGTCTCTCCAGCAGCCATTCTCCTGCCCAAGGAACATTTTCTTGCATGTCTTCTTCCCATGATTCCGAAGCCTTGTTGCCAGAATGCCTTGGGACGGGTTTTCTTCCAACATTCTAAGATGGCAACCTTTCATATCTTTCTCACAAATATTTCCCAATCCAAGATGGTGACTGCTTACTTCCTGACGCATCACTTTCTGTCTCTGGGTATATAAGGGGCTGATTCACTCATTTCCTTGTGATGCAACTATCCTCGCTCCTCTTAGAGTATCCTCACTCCTGTTAGTGTATCTTCGTTCCTGTTGGACTCTTCTCTGTTTCCTGGTCTGATCTCCCTTTGCTAGTTATCTATCTTCTGTCTGGTCCTGTGTCCTGGTTATTTGTTATCTTCTTTCCGCTCCTGGAGTCTCCATATAAGTCAGAGGTTTTTTCCCGTTGTGGTTTTTCCTCTTGGGTACTCTGTTTGAAATGCACTGTCTGCACTGGTGTTTCATTGTCAGCAGCAACCTGCCTAGACAAAAGGTCGCCACTACCGGACTGCCTAGAACCTTCAAGAACCGGAGCTGGGAAACATCTCTTCACACCAGAGTCAGAAAAATAAGTTCCTATAAGGAGGAACCTGACAGATTGCAAGGCCCAAAAACACGTTTTAGTCTTGACACCATAGATGTTCCCCAAGCACTCCCTCAAGAAGGATCTGTAGAGGTAGCACAAGCTCTAGTGCAGACTGTTCAGCAACATGCTGAAGACCTGCAACAATAGTGAGATGAAAATAGAGCTTTACGTCAAGTTCTTGCAAGCCATCTGATGTACCAACAGTCTCTGCAAACATTTCTTGTTATAGGGGTAATCCAAATAAACTGAAAGAATTCCTGTATTATTTGACAGTATTCTTTGCTTTTTGCTAGCTGAGTTCTCGCTAGATGGAGCCAAAGGTGTGAATCTGACTAGTGCCTTGTCCAGTCCTGCATTGGCAGGGGTGACAGGTTTAGTAGATACAAAGGACTCACGATTGTCCAACTACGCAACCTTTTTCACTGCCTTCAGACAAAAGTTTCAAGGGCTGGCTTGGAAACTTCAACAGAGGAAGCTCTGTGTGATATCCAGCAAGGCAACCAAGATGTCCTTCAATACATAACTCGTTTCCGACAGCTAGCTGCAGAGACCACTTGGGTGGAGCGCACTCTAGTTACTCTTTTTCTGTAGGTCTTTGTTAAGAAATAAAGGACGAGTTGGTGCATTTGCCTCAAGCTGATGCAATGGCATGTCTGATGGATTTGGGTTTATCTGTAGAACGACGCCTCAGTGAATGCCGGTTAAAGAGACATAGGGCTTGTGTTCAGCAACATACAGAAATGTCACATCTCAATATTCGCAGGACAGCTGCTTCCCTGCCTGAAACATCCCCTTTGACAGGAAAAGAGCCTATGCAGATATGACTGACCTGAGGACCACTGTCTGAGAATGAAAGGGAACATAGAAGAAAACAAATACTATTCTTATATTGTGGTTCTCCTGGCCATATGATTCATAAATGGCCTGCTCCCCACAGAAGCTGTCGGGAAATGCCAGATCTCACCCTCTGTAAGAAGGAAGAAGGCAGGATACTCTGGTATTCCTTCAATCTGTTTCTCAAAAGAAACATCAAATTCTCTTTTTGTCTTACCTATGCTCCTAGGATTACCCAAAGGTACAGAGAAAAAAGTACTAGCCTTGTTAGACTGTGGAGCAAGTAGAATTTATCTGGATGAAAGAAGGGCCATGGAATACAAATACTCCAAGTTCCTACAGAAACAACTGAACAAATCCATCTTGTTGATGGAACCTCACTTGTCTCAGGACCAGTAAAAGATATAGCACCATCTTTATGACTAACTTTTGGAAGGCATCAAGATTATTTGTTTTTTGATCTTATAGCCTCTCCCAACCATATCATGATTTTGGGAATCCCTTGGCTGATTAGGCACAATCCGTATATCCACAAGGAAACAAGAACTATCTCCTTGTCCTCACATTCTTGCAAGCAGTTTGTCATGCTACTGAGGAATACTGGTCACCAAAGGAGGTGCCTCTAGTTAGAGAAGACGTGTGCAACTCCATCATTGTCATACCAGGGGCTCTTGGCCATAATCATATGAATGCAGAAGTGTTCCAGAAACTAAGGAATTAGATCTTACCTCCTCACAGAGAATTTATTTGCGCTATCCCTCTCAAATATGGGGCCACAGTTCATTTTGCAATAGTGTATTCCCTCATTGAGGCACAGATGGCAACACTTAGGCAATACCTTTAAATAAAATCTTCAAAGTGGTCTAATTACATGGTCCTCATCTTCTGTCGGAGCACCCCTCTTCTTTGCATGGAAAAAGACAAAAGATCTAAGACCATAGATAGGCTTTAGAGGATTGAACAAAGTCATCATAAAATACTCCTACCCCATGCCTCTCATCAAGGACATATTAGAATCAGTTAGAGGGGCATATTTGTTTACTAAACTTGACCTTCGGGTTGTTCATCATCTCCTTTGGGATCAAGGAAGGCGGTGTATTGGAAAGTGCACCCAGAGCACATTTGGTTCACTTTGAATATCGAGTTATGCCCTTTGGACAGACAAATGCTCCCTTCCATCTTCCAAAGATTTCTGAACATTGTGTTCACAGATCTCTTAAACCAGATGGTGGTCATATATTTGGATGCCATTCTTGTCTATTCTTAAAACCCTGACCTTCACCATTTAAAAGGTTCATGAAAGACTACACCAGAACAACCATGTTCTTTAAATCAGAAAAGTGTGAATTTAACAAGCCCGAACTGGAGTATTTGGGTTATCGAATCAAGAAGACAGGAATTGCCATGTACCCACCAAAATTAAAAGCTATACTGGATCGACCATCACTTTCAACTATTAAAGAACCCAATTTTTCCTGGGGTTGGAAAACTTCTATCATCAGTTTATCGACAACTTTGCCCACCAGACAAATTGAATTTCTCAAACTTTAAAGAAGTAAAATCTCCAACAAGGGTTCAAATGGAATGAAGCTGCAGAAAGGGCTTTTCAGACCTTCACTTCAAATGTATAGTCTAAACTGATGGTTCAACCAGGGCAGTAGGAGCTGACCTACTCCATAAAAAAAGAGGACGATGGGCTCGAACATCATGTTTTTTATTTGTCACATTTCTTGTCAGATTCTGAAAGGAACTACTCTCTTCTAGAGTGAGAACTATTAGCAATGAAGTTAGCCCGTAGTGAATGGAGACAGTTCATAAATGGTACTAAAGAACCGTTTGAAATCAGGACAGACCATAGAAGCTTACAATGTTTTCACAATATTCAGTGCCAGAATAGCTGCCAAGCTAGGTGGGACCATTTTCTCATTCAATACAACTTCATCATTACATATATACTATGTCTTGAAAACAGTCTGGCAGATGCTCTGCCGCAGCGGTAACCTGAAGGTCCTAATCTTCCTCCACAAAACAACATAGAACCAAAACATATTATTGGTACAGTTCAATAATTTCTTGACAGTGTCCAGTCAGGCTATGCATCTCTCACCAATGAAGATTGGAATAATGTGACTGATCAGCTTAACCAAAATAAACATTACTACAAGGAAAATGCACTGTTTCTCCCTACTAAGAAAGTGCAACTGGAAGCCTTACAAATGTGTCACGATTCTTCCAGTGCTGGTCACCATGGCTTCAAGAATACTCGAGAATTAATTCTTAATTTCTTTTGGTGGTCATCAGTATATGAAGATACCGAAGTATATGTATCCTCCTGTCTGACTTGTGCTGAAGCCTTCTCACAGAAGACCTGTGGGATTGATTGAACCAATATATGTTCCTCCAACACCATGACATACAGTGTCCACTGATTTTATTTCTTCCTTGCCCCCGTCAACAGGAAATCAAGTCATTATGGTGTCGGTGGACTTGTTTTCCAAAAAGACACACTTTACAGCTTTGAAGAAATGTCCTACTGTGAGGGATTTAAGAAATATCTTCATACAGGAGATTTTTCATCTTCATGGCTTATCACAGGTCATTACATCTGATCAAGGTCCCCAGTATATATTCCAGCACTGGAAATGCATCTGCAGATCCCTTCACATCGAAGTAGCCCTGTCTTCTGGGTTTCATCCTCAAACCAACGGTCAGACCAAATGCCTAAACCAAGGTCTTGAGTAGTATCTTTGTTATTTCAGCAATTCCACCCAAAGTGGTTAGGCTACCTACTTACCACTAGCAGAATTCTCCTATAATAATGCTGTACACAATGCATCCAAGGCTACTCCTTTTTTCTGTCTGTATGGCAATCATCCAAGATTCTGTTTAAGTCCCACGTGCAGCCTCTTTTACCATACATCTCCAGCAGTAAGGCAAAAGATACATTCCTGCTTGCATGGAGCTAAAAAGAGAATGAAAAATAAAGCGGAACCCCTTTGATGTTAGTCCCCTTCATATCAAGTGAATGCTAAGGTTTGGCTCTCCACAAAATACTTACCCCATCGCCTGTCTCTAAACGAATTTAGGCCACGCGTTTATGGGCCTTTAAAATCATTCAAGTAGTGAACTCTGACTTTCTGTCTGAAGTTGACTTGTTCCTGGAAAGTGCATCCTGTGTTCTATACTTCACAACTGAAACCTTATGTTAGCTACCCCTATAAATGGGTCTTTTCCCGACCACCTCCTGTTTTAGTGAATGATGTTCCTGAGTATGAAGTCCAGGAAATTTGTGATTTTCATTTTTTTTTATAAACCGTTTAAAGTTCCTGATTCATTGGAAGGGTTATCTCCCTAGTGACAGATCTTGGGAAGATGGCATTTTAGTTCATGCTTCTACCCTTGTCTGCCGATTTTTTCGACTTTTTGTATCAGACCTTGGGCCTCGTGAGGGGGACCTACTGCTATGCTGCGAGCCGTAATTCGTACCACAACGCTTCCATCTGTTCTGTTGTGTTGTGCGGTTCAGCATGCGGTGTCTCCATGCACCTTTCGGGCACGCCACAGTCTCAGGCAGCAGCCCACAATTGTTTTTTGTAGTGTATCTGGTGCACCTCGGTTCCAGTTTTGGAAATGTAGCTCCCTGTAAGACGCTCCACTTGGGTCCCAGTACACTTACTTGGCACCTGGAAGGCAGTATACTAGTCCCTCCAGTAGCTATTCTCCCACACGGGGGCGATTGTCCTTCATGTCTTCTTCCCATGATTCCACAGCCTTGTTCCCTTAATACTTTGGGAAGGGTTTTCTTCCACCATTCCAAGATGGTGACCTTTCATACCTTTTTCACCACTATTTCCCAAACCAAGATAGTGACTGCTCACTTCCTGTCAATGGGTATATAAGGGGCTGAATCTTTCATTCCCTTGCATTGCAACACTCTTTGTTCCTGCTGGTGTGTCTTTGCTCCTATTGGTGTATCTTCACTCCTGTTTCTTTATCTTTGCTCCTGTTGAATTCCTTTCGATATCCTTGTCTGATCTCCCCTTGCTGGTTATCTATCCTCTGCCTAGTCCTGTGCCCTGGTTATCTGTTGTCTTCTTTTTTTTTCCTGGAGTCTCCACTTCAGCGGGAGGGTTTTTCCGTTTGGGGTGTTTCCTCTTGGTGACTCCTACTGGAAGACACTTCTGCTCTGGCATTTCATTGTCAGTAGCACTGTGGCTACCGGAAAGGGTCACCCCTACCTTGGACACACCAGAACCTTCAAGGCACAGAACTGGAAACATCTCTTCACACCGAGTAAGAAACAAAAGTTCCTAAAAAGACGAACCTGACATATTATGCAGAAGCTCAATGTAATGAAGGACAGTAGAGATGGAGGAAAGCCATAGTTTAAGGCACTAGATTGTACCCAGTTATTTCTACAGAAGTACTGGAAAAAGGTAAGAAGAAGAAGACCCAGGGAAAAGCTAAAGAGGAAAAAGAAAAAAGGAAATTAGACAGATAGTGATTCAGGGGATGATATTTCATCAGAAATTTTGGCTGTGTGACCCCACCTTCTGCAACACTAACTGAAAATACTGAGAGTGTTGCACAGCGAGCAATACAGTTAGCCACTGCCCCTGTAGAAACTAGAGTG
This sequence comes from Triturus cristatus, assembly GCF_964204655.1. Lineage (NCBI taxonomy): Eukaryota > Metazoa > Chordata > Amphibia > Caudata > Salamandridae > Triturus > Triturus cristatus. The sequence goes on from NC_140587.1 coordinate 359,279,448, forward strand.
GTACAAATTGAGAGACCCCTTCAAGTACTAAAGATTGCCCCACCACAAGAGCCATAGACTGTTCCTCCACCTGTAGTAGGTACACCTGTTATGCATGGTTTTGGTGCAAGTGCTGCAACCAGTAATTGTACTGACAGTGCCTAGACTAGTTGCATAAGCCCCAGTAAACGTTAACTTGCCTTCAGAGGCTCAAGGAGCTATAGCAGGTTTACCTCCAACAGGACATTTTCCAACTTCTCAGATTTCACTGATTATTGTAAGGAGACCACCTCAGACAGTCTAGGTTTTAAGAGATGGGGGAAGGCTTGTTTTCGAAACATCAGTAACCCCTCGCAGAAACACATTTATTTGAAGATGGAATTTTTCCACCATGGTTCGAAGAAGCAGCAGGGATTTCAAAGACAGAAAGAACAGTGCAATAACCTAACCCAGAATGTGAAAAGGAGAGACCATTAGATATTTCCAAATTAAAAGTTGAACTAGAAGAAATAGTTAGGGGATGTTTATAATTAGAACATTTGAACCAATATCAAGAGAAAGAATTGATTTACCTGTGTAAAGAAATTACAAGACGAGCAGCAATTACACATGCTAAAGTGAACAACTTGGAGAGGAAATATGAAGTAGACTTTTCTGCCTCAAGCTTAGCATAGACAAGACTGAAGTCCTCATCCTGGGCTCCACACCCCCATCTGGGATGACTCCTGCAGCACTTGGAACCCCCCCATCGTACCCAAAGACCACACATGAAACCTCTGTATCATCCAGGACTCCTCACTCTCAATGAACAGCCAAATAAACGCTGTTTCATCCTCCTGCTTTCACATGCTTTGTAAGATTTTCAAGTGGATCCCTACTGAGTCCAGAAAAACAATCACCCATGTACTCATCAGCAGCAATGCACGCTATGCCAGCACCACCCGGAAACTCCAAAAGAAACTGCAGAACATCCCACGCTGCAGCCACATGCCCAGCCACCTGAGAGACCTTCACTGGCTATCCATCAACAAAAGAATTACCTTCAAGCTCCTTGCGCCCTCATACAAAGCACTAGATAATGCCAGACCTGCATACCTCAACCACTGCCTCTCCATCTACACTCCCACAAGAAATCTCTGCTCTGCCCAACTGGCCCTGGCCTCCATTCCACGGACCCGCAAGACTACAGGAGGAGGAAGATCCTTCTCCTACCTTGTTGCGAAGACCTGGAACGTCCTGCCTCTGCACATCTGGCAATCACCATTGTTGCTGCATTTCAGGAAGCACCTCAATACCTGGCTTTTCGACTGAGCCACAGATCTCCCCCTCACTCAGCACCTTGAGACCCTCACAGGTGAGTAGTCATGCCTTATAAGAAAACTGATTAATTGAAGGCTGAATTTTAACTTACAGACAAGAAAGTCTTACAACTTCTTTTCTGTACAATTTAGGATAAATTCAGCAATAGCATATTGTTCAATTTATCAATATCTTTCTCCTAAGTCTTTGAATGATATTTTATTCAATTTCTAGCAATATTATTTGTTCATAAACTATTGCAATGTTATCCTATCGGGCTACAATGGGGAAACTGAAATATTCATTTTGTCCATCACCACAGTATATAAATCATCTTTTATAAGGGCCCTGCTTATAGTTACATGACCCTCTTACTCCTGGGACATCTAGGGCAGAATTTCGGGTTCCTGAATATACAAACATAGTGTAGCTCCTCACTCCACAGTGCTCATAGCGCCAAAGCCGATTTTGGGAGGCACTTTACTATAGTGGGGAAAGTGTAATTTACAATTTTCCTATCACCAGGGTATATAAAACATATTTTATAAGGACCCTGCTTATAATTACATGACACCCCCACCCCTGGAGAGACTCTGTGGGTGCCTAAAATGTAACTAGATTATCACTTTTCAAGTGCCCCTACCACCAAAGTCTAGTTTGCAGTTAATTTAATTTTAAAAACAGCGCTGCAAGGCAGGGTTGCTTTTAGAGTGACCTCAAACAATCAGCAGTGTACAAATGTAAGTGCACGTGCAGAAAGGGCTGCTGGCCTCTAAACTGCCAAGCCCTATTATATACTACGGCCTTATAGCTAATTTTAATCCCCCTGCTCTATTATCTATTAGGGACTTATAGGGTAGGTCATGCTAATTGTAAGGGTACCCTTATCCATGGTGTACCCTGATGCATGTGTGTGTTTTCACTGTGTTTTCAACATACCACTGACACTGAGCCTCGACAGAGCCCAGGGGCAGTCGGAGTCCAGTACCACCAGTACTAGTCAGCAAACATGGGGGAGCACATAGGACATTGCAAAAGCATGCAAACACAAAATCTTAATAAACAACTCTCACTTCCATATCAACACCCTGTCTTAGGCCAACAACCTGAACTTGACCCATGTGAAAGGAATACCGAACACTTTATCCACTCCCATGTCCCTCACATTCAGCACTCTGTAAAAAATCCAAGTGACATCAATCACTACTTCATTGGCAATATTGACCCCCAGGTACTCAGCTTGTACATCGAAAACTATTGTTTGAAAATACATCCATACCTCCTGCAATGTCAAGAGGTGACACTAATTTAAAAAGTGCCCCTTGTTTTGCTTGGCAGCATTATTTCTTCTCTGATTCCAACCAACTAGGATGTCAATGCAATACTCCGCATTATCACCAAATCACTATATCTAGATCCCATCACCCACATTCTCAATATTGTCAATTTGTACCTACAGATAGGCATCAAGTCCTCCCCACTGAATAGACCCTCCTACTCCAAATCCTAAATTCGAGCCTGGTGAACTACTATGGCCGATTGCTCACTTTTACTTTGTGTGTTAATTGAGAGCTGTAGTGGTGATTCACCAACAAAAAAGGATAAAACTGTCTTTTTTCCCTAGAAACATATACTGTCTACTTCTACTATGCATATACTGTCTGCTTTCTGCAGATGATTTTATTAAAGTGGATAACATTTTGGTTGGGCTTCAGTATAAATTAGAGGCTTGGGGCCTCATGCATCTAGTTTTTTTCCGGTTGCAAATGGGCCGATTCACAGAATCGGCCCATTTGCGACCGGAAAAAGGCCTTTTCCAATGCATCAAAGGCCTTGAATTTGCAAATTAGGGAATCGTAATTTTTGGCGATTACCTAAATTGCGAATGCATTAAGGGAACCACAATTTGTGATTCCCTAAATGTGATGCAAGTAGCATTTCAAAAATGACGCTTGGCATTTAGGAATCGCAAATTACTATTAATAACTTTGAGTTGAGCAAAAGTGCATTTTTCAAAGGGACATGTGGGCAACACACATGCCCTTAGGGTATGTACGTGCGCCACATGTGCACACTTACCTTTTTTGGGGGTGCATCAGGGGTACCTTAGGCCCCCTAGCACCCTTGGAGTTGTATTCGTAATTTGCAATTAACAATTTGGTAATCGCAAATGCATTCCCATTCATTCCTTTGGGCCTATAGGAATGAATGGGAATGTATTCCTTAATAGTGAATTACAATTTGCGATTCGCTATTAAGGAATGTTTAGGAATCGCAATTCATTTTGAGATTCCTACAGGCATGAGGAATTGCGATTCCTAAATAGCGATTCCTTAAAAATCGTTATTTAGGCATCGCAAATCCTCATGTTGATGCATGTGGCCCTAAGACCCTGTTCTTGCTCCAAATAATATTGAGACAATAACAAGAAAACTAAAATCTTGGTTCTTGCTCCCAAGCATTAGAAACTGTCACTGTGGCTTTCTTGATTTAAGCTAGAGCAGGGTTTATAACACGAATATCTTGGTAATGTATCACTCCCTTTCTTAACAAATTTAGCTGACCTAAAATGGTGGAATTAAATATTAAGAATGATACAGAATGTGAACCCTATTTCGTCATTACTGAGGTTATCTTTTCTAATAAAAGCCCATTACAACATATATATTTATAGATTGAATGTTAAGGCTTATTCTTTGTCATTTATTACTGGGTTGACTAATTGGTCTACATTGAAGGATGAACTTTTTCTAATAAATTCAACAGTAGCAATGGTGAGGATGCAAAATTATTTTTAGGTCATTTAGAATCTCTCCAGCTATAAATAGAAGCATTATATTAATTATTATGAAACATAAAGAATTATTTTTATCAATTTTTGAATATTGTACTGTGTTGTTGACCAACATCAATTAAGGCAAATGTATCATTCTCCCTGGCCGTAACATGTAAACATCAGAGATCCAAGTTCCCAAAACAGATAAGTGCAAAGCTTGTCATCTAGTTTTCTTAGATCTGTTGACAGCTCTCAAGGCCATATATCATAACACCTTCTCTATTACTCTCTCATTTCAAGGGGACATCTCTAAAGCATTCCTACCAATTGTTTTTCAAACTACTTAAGATGTAACACTCTGTACAGGTAGAATACACTGCATCCCATCTCCCTAGTGCTCATCAAGTTACCTTGAAGTTGAAGGCATGGCTTGATGCCAATGGTGTGAGACGCACAAGCTGTGTTCCTGTTGATAGATCTCCATCCCTCTCCATCCGGAAACTAATGTCCGGCTCAGGGGGTGCTAAATGAAAGAGTGGCACTCCCCACTGCTGTTGGCACATCGAAGAGTAGTGTCACCTGTCATTTGGTGTAATCTGGAGACTGCTGTATATCTAGGATAAGGCTATGCTGCAGACAACCAAAAATGGCAGCTGCGACTGCCAGCCCGAGAGCTGAGCAAGGATGCAAGCAAACAGCAACCGTGTAATGGCCCCGGGACTCACAGCGCTGTTGTACACAAGGGTCTGAATTGGTATACTTTGTGCCGTGATCGGTGGCAATGTGTTTGTTGCCCTCCTCACAATATCTGCTGATAGCCCACCTGCTGAGGGGACACGGAGTGGTGGCCAGAAAACAGACACTGGGAGCTTGGTCAACCTCGGTGGGACCTCTTTAACCTGGCACTGTGGCTGGTGATTGGATGAATCACACCCTTCCTGCGGAGGTAGTAATCGTCCTCACTAAAAAGGGGGAGCTGAGGCGGGCGCGGACTACACAGGGTAGCGAGGCAGTGGCCTGCTATGGCTACACGGACACTCAGAGTCAGCTGGCGGTCTGAACATCGAAGGCGACACAGCGGCACCCCACCTAAGGGGGAGCTCCCTCAAGGATAAGCTCCAGTATACTCTTCATCTTTTCCCTTCCCCACTCCCACCCGTCAATCAGAATAGCAGCTCAGGGAGGCCCTAATCCGACAACAGACGATCGTCTGATGCATCTGAAGCACCGATTGGGACTTGGAGGGGAGAACCCATCAGGGGATTGAGCGCTGAACTGTGATGCAAACACCCCCGCACCTCCCACAACGATTTGCCAGTGTCACAAGACTGGGCTCTCCTAATGGTGACTGTGAAGATAGAGGAAGGCATGGACTGGAAAAGAGAAGAGCCTCCTTTGGGGAGGCTCCCAGAGCCATTTTGGCACCCAGCCATTTGACAGTGGGGCATGTTGCTCTGAGTGACTTGAACCCTACCACGAGGTGACACATGGGATAATTATAACACGGTTGCACAGGGCACCCCACAACAGAGGCAAAACCGACTGAAGGTACTGATGCATAAGCCTCTACTTCACATTAGGCCACACTGGTGAAAGAGCCCCCACAAGAGGGCAATGGTGCACCTGCCTTTTTCTCCTCCAATTCTTCCTAGTATAGTGAGATGCTGGGACAGCACCATGAGCCGCAAAAGGAGGTCAAATCTCTGCAGAGCTCAGGGGTTGACCTTTTTCGATCTGTGAACTCTGGGCACATGTTACAGGGACATAACTTAATGCTGCAACACATAAAAAGGGCAGAGTGTCCAAGGATAATAATGACATACTGAGACCCGTGAGAAAGGAAAGTCCAGTAAGTAGGGCATCAGGGCTGTGAGGATTCAGAGGTGACAAATGAGCCTCCTGAGGAGCTAGGTGACCACTATTTCGCATGGAGTTGGAACAAGTTCATGCCTAGGTTCTTCTGCCCTCACACAGGTCCTGGCTACTGCAGTGACAACTGGCAACATCATAAGATTCTAGCCCGGCATTTAGTGAGCACCACCTGGCCCCCTTGTCCTAGATGGGGAAGACTGCCCAGAAAAGAGACCAGGAAACAGACACCATACAAATGATATAGTGCAATGCCCAGGTCTCCCTCCCTATTGAGGAATACCCTTTTTGTTGTGTGTGGATTGCAACTCAAGGTTTGGACTCTTTCCTAAGTGAATGCAGTGGTTGTTTTAGATACCTGCGGCCTAGAGCCCAGGCTAACTGTCGATCTGAGGGAGCCCTGCCCGAAACCAGCCTCAAGACCATCATGAGCCCTGAGAACTGGATTATTGCTGATGAACTTCATCAAGATGACCTAGTCTACTGCTACATTTGATTATTGTGTGACATTTTAATAGGGAACTTAGACAGCTGATTTTCGGTTTTACCTATGAGCCTTGAGAAAGCCAAATGCCAATGGGCCACCAGGGGGCAAAACATGTGTCAGCTGCTTTGGCATCTGCTACTTTATGGAGTAAACCAACAATGATGGATTGATTAAACATTTCTACTGTGAATAAAACTCACAACTGAAAGAAAATACAAGAAGTTGCTTCTTTATTTATTACATTGTGGAATACTCCAAAAAATGATGGGATAATAAAAAGCCTTATATGAATGGGAGGATGCACTCATCCCTTTTATAAATACCAATGGATGTCATCATAAACAAGAAGAGGCGGTAAAACCTGCAAGCCAGAACACCAAAAGGGCTCCGCCCTGCAAGACATTATACATCTATAACAGCCTATTATGAAGTGCTTGAGATCAAAATCGACACCCTGATGATGGACTTTTGAAATTTTGCAGGATGGACATAGCTGCTTGGCTCAACGTGTCACCACTGCAGAGGCAGATATTGCAGTTTTACCACCAGTGTTTGATGTCAGGGACTGAGTGTCTTATTGCGCTGAAGGCTGAAAATCAATCAGGTCGGAATAACATCCGTGCTATATGTTTGCAAGAGAAAATTGAAGAGGCCAGCATGGTTGACTACTTAGGAAGATGGCCCAGAAGGAGGTGATTTAAGAGTGCCTCCCAACCTTCTTTGCCCAGGAGAGAGCAAACAGAATGCTGGCAGTACTCCACTACCAGGGGCCCCACCATGGCTTGTGGTGGCATTCTTGTTGTTCTACAAAGACAGAGACCATATAAAACAGGCCAGATGCAAAGGGGCCCTCAATGAGGCGAACATGATCTTCCCGGACTTTTCAAGAGAAGTGCAAAAACTAAGATTATTCTTCCTTGATGCAAAGAAGATACTCAGACAGCAAAGCATAGCGTACGCAATGCTTTTCCCAGCTAAACTTTGAGTGGCAACAGAGGAGAGTGTGCAGTTTTTCCAGGTCCTGTAAGAAGTGTGGAATTGGTTAGATCACCGCCCTCACCTTGGCACCAGCCAACACTCATGAGGTGGATGCCCACACAGGTCTCGATCGAAAAGCAGGCCCACACGCTGCAACATGGTGGTCCTTACAACAGAAGAAGTCCAACAGGAGCAGTGGAAAGACAAGAGGCTGGTGGCCTCCCTGAGTGGCAGCAGATTGGGGCACCCATCGTTGGTGGAGGACAGAGGGACTCGAGACTCGAACTCTGACCATGGGTCCATGGCATCAAGTAACCCCAGGAACATCAAGTCAAATCATATGAGTAGGTCGGAGTATGATAACACAAAGCTGAGGTAGGAGAGCTGCAGGTTGTTGCACGGTGAAGAGAAAGCTGAATGACTGATAGTGCTCCCCCAAGTCGAGGATCATGTGCCTTGCACAGATTGGGTGGGTGAACTCGGTTAGAGTGCATGGAACTGCCTTACCCCCATAGACAGAGTTACGTGTGGGTACGTCTGCAAATGTTTGCATGCAGTTTGCCCATTATACGGATGCACACAATGACAAAATGACACAAAGTCTTCTCCTACTTAAACAGGAAAAGCATTCATGTTGGGCTCTTACATGAGACACACATAACAGCTAAAGAGTGCAGATGGAATGTTACAGTCACAGGTGACTAATGGTACATTAAATCAATCGACGTTGAATATAAGGGCTCAGAATCAAAATATGCCTCAAGCTCCTATAAAAAATGTGAATGGGCAGGTACAGAAATCCAATGTGAATATGGGTTCCGATACCAATGATCAAGTAAATCCAAATGTACAAGTGGCCTCCCAATATTTGTTACAGATGGATGACAGTGACTCAGACACTTCCCAATGACGGTGACTGAGAGGTGATTATAACAAGGGAGAAACATATGCTGCAATGACTCTAGATTGGCAACACAAAGGAAAGCTTTGCATAGTAAGATGCAAGACAGAACATTATAATAAATTCTTGGTTCCAGTGAATGTGGACATACCTTCCTACTTTTGGTAGGTTGGGGAGTATACTTGGCAGGTTGGATCCAGTATTTCCAGGAGTATATTTTGTTTGTGGGACAAATGTGTATTATCAATTGCCTAAGCAATGGTATGGGAGTTGCTACATGGGAATAGTTTTTCCAAAAATGTATCATGTATATGAACACAAAGGAATCAATGAAAGAAAACCTGCACAATTTGGAAGAGGAATAAGTGCTGCTGAAATTATTGGGGATATTTTTCGAGCAATAATACCCTCAGTTGGGGTAATATTGAATTCACACAAAATGTGAAAACTTTCAACAGAAGTAGATTGATTACTGACAGATACAGCTGGTGGATTTTTAGTAATTGATATGGAAATGGTTGCTATCAGATCTATGGTTTTACTAAATCGACTAGCTTTAAATGTACTCTTATCGCAAGAAGACAGAGTCTGTCACATGCTGAAGGTTCAACAATGTTGCACTTATATCCTGGACAAAAGTAAAGATTTGAAGGGATACATAAGAAATATTACTGATTTAGGAAAAGAATTAACAGAACTAAAAAAGTAGATGGTGCTTGGGAGAAAATTGGGAAGGGATTTTCTTCTGTGGGAAATTGTTTTGCAGCACTGGGTAAAAGCTTAATGGAAAAAATACTAACACCATAAATAACTATTGCTATTGGCTTATTAGTAATAATACTAATATATCAATTTCAATTTCAATTTTATTTAAATATGATTTTGGAACTCCTTGGAGATCCACATATTACAAAATAACAGCCAAAATATAGTAAAATGAGTCCACATATAAAAAAATGTACAGATTATCATACCGTTCATCTAATACAATTCTAAAAAACATTTGAAAAAGTTAAAAATTCTGTTACAGAAAATTTCGTTTGGGGGACTGAAGATAGCATCTATCAGAGATCTTGCGGATAAAATACCAAACTGAATACATACAGGCTTTACCCACAGACGACGGTGGGCCATTAATGCTGGACAGACTAGCAGGACATGTATAGAGTCTTGGACTGAGATATTGCAAAGGTTACATATATTAGATATACCATGCCATTTGGCCAACAGCTTATTCAGTGGAAGGAGATCCTGCCTAAGAAGCAGCCAAAAACGGCGCAAACCGTGGGGTATATTCCAGGAGGCGTAAGGTTGTATTTGTTTAAACAAATAGGAATCAACAGCTTGAGTGGCCCCCTTCTTTTGTACAATCAAGTTACGATCCCTTTCGTAGCTTAGCTTCCATGTGGCTTGTTTTAATGTAAATTTTAATTGTTGCATAGAAAGGTCTAAAAGAGTGGCTTCCTCTAAGTCCAAGAGTGTAATGGCCTTCCTATAATTCTTTATAAGAATCGAATGCTCTTTTAGTGGGCCCATCAACTCTTTTGTGATTAGGGATCTTAGTGTGGCTGGCTTTCCTTTGACCAAACAGATAACCCAGCGAATGACTCCTGCCAGACCCTGTGCCCAGCTACTTCTTAGACTGAATTCTAAACGAAGGGCTGCTGCACTGCAACTATTATTAACTGAAGTTAAGCTTCTCAAGAGGGAACCCTCGATAATGTCCAAAAAAACCCATTCGACTAGGTCGATGAGTTCTATGCCGTAAAGCAAAGTTGGGGGGACTTTTGCCCGGAAAGCCTCCAGCAAATAACCAAAGTGTCTTTTACCGGTTGATTTGTATAATGCTCTTAACCCATTTCCCTGCGACTTTGCCTTGCGGGAACTATTTTCTATATGGGATTTGTTGCTCAAGTTGCTATTTACAACCTTACCCAAAAATACGTATGATTTTACTCTTTCTAGTTTTTGGCCTCCCAGCTCCCAGCTAATGTGTTCCAACTTCAGTTTTTTTCGCCCCTCCATACACATTACCTTGCTTTTGGAAATGTTTATTTTCAGGAAATGGTTTTCGGAGAATGCGTATAATGAATGCAGACGGTTGTTAAGGCCTTTTGGAGTAAGGTCTAGGATTAATATATCGTCCGCATACATTAAACAAGAGATATATCTGTCTCCCAGACGTGGGGCAATTCCTTCGCATGCAGATATGATAAGGGGGAGATCACTAACGTAAAGGGAAAACAAAAGAGGAGCTAAAAGACAGCCCTGTTTAAGGCCATTTGCCGATGGAATAAGCTGGGATAAGCCCCTTTCACCCCCCAATAGCACTCTGCACCACGTGTTATCGTGCAAATCTTGTACCAAGCATAAGAGTCTATGAGGCATTCCCAGGGCATGTAGCTTTCTCCACAGTACTTGTCGGTCGACCTTATCAAAGGCCGTGGAGAAATCTATGAATGCCGCATAGACTCTCCCCTTTCTGGCTCCAATATATTTATCGGTTATTACCTGGAGGGCTGTTAAGTTGTCCATGGTACTGTGGTTTTTCCTGAAACCTGTCTGCTCGAGAGGAAGAATATTTAAATGCTCCACCCAATCATTTATTCGTTTGAGCAGACATCTTGTAAAAACTTTGCCGATTGCATCCAACAGTGCAATCTGGCGGTAATTCTGAGGGGATAAACGATCTCCCTTTTTAAACAATGGTACCAGGATACTTCCCTTCCAAGAGGGTAAAACCTTACCTCTAGATAAACAAATATTGAAAATTGGACAGAGTAGCATACTCCATTTAGCCCTGTTCTGTTTTAGTACATTAATGGGCAATTCATCCGGGCCCATAGCCCCGGAGTGCCTCATTTCTCCAATAGCTAAGCCTATGTCCTTTTCTGTAAATGGCTCTAAAGACAAGCTCATTTCGTTTGGCTGTACTTGCGAGGTCACCGTATTATTGCTTGCATAAAGTTTAGAGACAAAATCCCTCCATATTTGTTCCTCAATAGGGATGGGTAAAGGGCTTGTTCTCAGTCCGCACCCCTCACCTATAAGGGACCAAAATTGCTTCTCTTATTTTTACCCAGATAGCATCCTCATTTTCTTTGCGTAATGTGGTTAATAGCCTTCTCCGTTTCCTTTTTAACATTGTTATTTTTTGTGCTATAACAACAGATCTATTTAAATATTGGCCCCTTACTAATTTATTAATTTCTATGTTAAGCAGTCTCAGAGGGCTAGTAAATATTCCAAAGGACTTTTTCCTATTGAGCTTTTTTGCCCCTGTTATCACTGACTTCAAGAACAGAGAGAAATTTTCAATTTCAGAGCCATACCAGGAAGGAAGCTCAGATATTGCTACATCGAGCATTTCTTCCAAATTTCGACACGCCCTTGCGTTCCAGTAGCACCTTCCTGATTTGGAACCGAAATTTGTTTGATCACTATTCAGAGACCACTGATCACATTTAGATGGCTTTACATTCATCGAGATGGAGAGGATTCTGTGATCACTTAACGGTGTATCAATAATATCGAGATCCTTCAATAACTCAAATGATTGGGACCCCATTATTACGTAATCAAGAATCGATTCCCCTTGGTAGGATTTGTGCGTGAACTTAGCCGGGGAATCCGAGGGGAGTCTCCCATTTGCAATAATCCCATCCATTTCTGCCAACTCATTTAGTAAAAGTTTGCCACGTTTATTTGTTTTTATATTTTCAGGAAACGCTGCCCGAGGAATATGGAGAGTTTCTTCTCTAAGTTTATCACAGAATAAGTTTATGCTTGAGTTGGAGATCTTGCAATTCAGGTCCCCGACTAAAATTATAGCCGCCGTTGGATCTTTCTCCCTGATACTCTGGCTATGCAAGAAAACCTTTTTTAAGATTGCATTAAAACCAGCTTCCGGTGGTATATAGACATTTATCAGAACCAGACGATTGCCAGTTTTAGGATTGCCAGACTCAAATAAGGTTACTACTTGGAAGAGTTTACTCGGATCCATATAGTGCACATAGTTCCAATTTATTCGGTTCGATAAGAGGCAAGCTATCCCCCCACTGGCATGTCCTTTTTTATTCGGGGTGGCGCTACCTTCCAATACATAATAATCTTTCCCTATTTGAATTTTATCGGTACACCATGTCTCCTGGAGGCATATTATGTTTGCCTCCAGGGACAAAAGGAATGCCGTTTTCTCCGGACTGTTTTTTAAACCGGCTGCATTCCAGGATATTATAAATAATTCTTTGCTAAAGATGCGAATTAGATAGTTGTTTATTTAGGGATCTTTCTGCAAGAACTCTGGGAAGCCAATTCCATTGAACATTTTCCTCTCCGATATCAGATTGATAAGATGGCAAGGTAGGGTTAGCATAGGATACTAAACGAGAATCCTTAGACTTGCATATTTTTAACTCTGTAAGCTCACCCACCTTATTTATACTACCTGTTGCTGCTTGCAACAGAGAAAAGGAGGGCTTCTGGCGAGTTTGGGATTTAAGGATATTGTTTTGTCTAGTATGCCCCAACACCGGGATTACATCTATTCCTCTGCTCTGCAGATCTTCTGAGCGTTGCAGAATTAGGTTGGCTACTAACTTGGAGTGGAACTTCACCCTAGTTATCATCCCCACTTCTGATTTTAATAATTGTACCCTATCTAGATCGGCTGATTGTATTAGTTTCAAGTTAGCAGATTCTTGAAAATATTTGAGCAAGAGGGATCTGTTCAGAATGCATTCAGCATCAAAAAGGGGGGAAAATTCTACCCATACGGTATCTATGCTTTTCTCCTTAGACTCTATTAACGGGACACCTCTTGCAACTACTCCCAAGAAAGGTGTTGCTAGGGGGTTAAGTATTGGAGCTACTTGGCCGGAGGGGTTTTGCTCCTGTCCTGAAAATGTTGGATTTTTTGACCCAATTATATCCCTATTGATGGTAACTTGTTGGAAGAGGATATTTGTGTCAATTGTTGATGATGGGGAGGGGGGGGAAGTAGATAATAATGCTGGAGTAGCCAAGGGCGGAGGCACAATATTTTCTTTAATGATCTTATTTTCAGGGTTATTATCCTTTTCAGCTACCACCTGAGTTTGATATACCTCATTGTGTAAGGGGGAATTAAGATGTTTTCTAAAGAGGATTTTCCTCCGCCTATTTTTTTCTATCCGTCTCAATAGTTTCCTCTTATTATTTCCGTTCTTTTTTATTATCACTGACTTCCCTTTATTACCATTCCCTACCGGAGTGGCGTCCACCTCTCTATCTCCTTCTCCCTGTTGCTTCTTAAAAATAGGAAAAAGGTCATTCCCAGTTTTTGGAGGGAGTTCCCCACAAAATTTAATTTCTGAATCATTAACTAAAGAACAATTTAGGGTGGGGGATGGCTGGGTAGCACTTGTTTTTACATCCTCATATACTCTATTTGGAACATTATCAACTACAGATAATTGATCTTTTATTCCTACCTCATCTGATACTACAGAGGAGGAGGACTGCTTCTTTTGGACTGCATCCTTCTCTTTTTGAGTGCCCAATAAAACTTTCAAAATTTGGGTCACTGTATCAAGTACACAGTCGGATCCCCCCACAAATTTTTCCAATAATTGTAAAATGGACGACAATAAGTGTTCTAATATATGGAGGGAATCAGAAATGGGTTTGTCTGTCCCCTGACATTGTAGTGCATTTATCCCAATCAGATTTAAATTGGGGCTTATGGAAAAATTTGAGTGTGAGGACTTGGAAGGGGTACTACTGTAAAGATGCAAGCCAGCATGGGTCGATGTTACCGGGGTTTTTAAGTCCATCTCGGCTTTGACCAGGTCAATCTCTATGTACCTTTGACATAGGTCTTTGTCAAGGACCATTGGAGACAGACCATTGTTGAAAGAATCTTTTGTTGGCGATATATTTACTGTATGATGGGCCTCTTCGTGTGAAGTTTTCTCTATATGCAAGTTATCTTGTTCTATGTTTTTCTTTGTTTTTATGACTACTTCTGGTACCAGTTCAATAATATTTTTCATTGTAGAGAATAGGGGAGGAGAAAAACCACACTCAGAGGACAAAGGTGCTACTTTTGTTACTACTGAACTATTATCCACAATTACCTTTTTATTTTCAGGCATCTCTCTCGAAGTATTGGGTAATATGTCTGAATGGATAGCTCCAGAGTCCTTAATATCCTCCGACATATTGTCCGCCACTATAGCTTTATTCTTACCCCTTTCCCAAAGATTAAAAAGCTGGCAAGTGCTTTTCAAATTAGTGGCTTGGCTGAGCTTATTTCGGAGGGGATTCGATCTGGTTTTTGAGCCTGATCTTCCTACCAGTATTCTCCCAGACCTTAATTTCTTTGTCATCATCACAAACAAACAATGAGAAACGATAAAAAGTGTAGGGGAAATTACTATTTAGTGCATCTAGGCTGAAATACTTGGCAGTTTTCTCTAAGGTATAAATTTAATGAACTAATCCTAGGCCTGATAATCTATGTCTACAGAACCTCTCAGATTGTTGTAAACATTCTAAAACATTTCTCAGATGGGGCGAGGAGGTCACAAGACAGGTGGGGGTACTCTGGCCGAACAGTATGCGGATAGACAGATGTTAGGGGACTGGCCTAGCCTAGCCTTCTCGTGCCTCTGAGGGCCTCAGAGGGCCCGCCCTTGTCCCGGGCTTCTCCCGGGCGCTTCCCGCGCGCTCCCGCGCAGCGGAGCAGTGACCCGTTGGATATAGATTGGGTGTAGAGGGGGGCGTGGCCTACAGGGAGAGCGTCACCAGGTGGATTGGGTGAAGGAAACAGCAGGGACTCTTGGAAGTTGGAGTCCTGCAGTATTCTCGCTCGCAGCCCTGTCTACCAAAAGCCCTCAGTGCGATGTGTCCAGGATTCAGCAAACCACAGCACCGTGAAGCGGGACCCGGGAAGCGGGTCCGGCGAAAGGTAGCGCCTTACAAAGCGCTAGCTGTGAGCCTCAAGACGCTTCCTCAATCCTCCAGCGTCAGGATCAAACTCCAGCACAGCAAGTAGCAGTGGAAAGGTAACCGCCGAGGTTCAAAGTCCAGAATCTTTTCACTGATTGCAAGGGGGCGTGGCCTACAGGGAGAGCGTCACCAGGTGGATTGGGTGAAGGAAACAGCAGGGACACTTGGAAGTTGGAGTCCTGCAGTATTCTCGCTCGCAGCCCTGTCTACCAAAAGCCCTCAGTGCGATGTGTCCAGGATTCAGCAAACCACAGCACCGTGAAGCGGGACCCGGGAAGCGGGTCCGGCGAAAGGTAGCGCCTTACAAAGCGCTAGCTGTGAGCCTCAAGACGCTTCCTCAATCCTCCAGCGTCAGGATCAAACTCCAGCACAGCAAGTAGCAGTGGAAAGGTAACCGCCGAGGTTCAAAGTCCAGAATCTTTTCACTGATTGCAAGGGGGCGTGGCCTACAGGGAGAGCGTCACCAGGTGGATTGGGTGAAGGAAACAGCAGGGACTCTTGGAAGTTGGAGTCCTGCAGTATTCTCGCTCGCAGCCCCGTCTACCAAAAGCCCTCAGTGCGATGTGTCCAGGATTCAGCAAACCACAGCACCGTGAAGCGGGACCCGGGAAGCGGGTCCGGCGAAAGGTAGCGCCTTACAAAGCGCTAGCTGTGAGCCTCAAGACGCTTCCTCAATCCTCCAGCGTCAGGATCAAACTCCAGCACAGCAAGTAGCAGTGGAAAGGTAACCGCCGAGGTTCAAAGTCCAGAATCTTTTCACTGATTGCAAGGGGGCGTGGCCTACAGGGAGAGCGTCACCAGGTGGATTGGGTGAAGGAAACAGCAGGGACTCTTGGAAGTTGGAGTCCTGCAGTATTCTCGCTCGCAGCCCTGTCTACCAAAAGCCCTCAGTGCGATGTGTCCAGGATTCAGCAAACCACAGCACCGTGAAGCGGGACCCGGGAAGCGGGTCCGGCGAAAGGTAGCGCCTTACAAAGCGCTAGCTGTGAGCCTCAAGACGCTTCCTCAATCCTCCAGCGTCAGGATCAAACTCCAGCACAGCAAGTAGCAGTGGAAAGGTAACCGCCGAGGTTCAAAGTCCAGAATCTTTTCACTGATTGCAAGGGGGCGTGGCCTACAGGGAGAGCGTCACCAGGTGGATTGGGTGAAGGAAACAGCAGGGACTCTTGGAAGTTGGAGTCCTGCAGTATTCTCGCTTGCAGCCCTGTCTACCAAAAGCCCTCAGTGCGATGTGTCCAGGATTCAGCAAACCACAGCACCGTGAAGCGGGACCCGGGAAGCGGGTCCGGCGAAAGGTAGCGCCTTACAAAGCGCTAGCTGGGAGCCTCAAGACGCTTCCTCAATCCTCCAGCGTCAGGATCAAACTCCAGCACAGCAAGTAGCAGTGGAAAGGTAACTGCCGAGGTTCAAAGTCCAGAATCTTTTCACTGATTGCAAGGGGGCGTGGCCTACAGGGAGAGCGTCACCAGGTGGATTGGGTGAAGGAAACAGCAGGGACTCTTGGAAGTTGGAGTCCTGCAGTATTCTCGCTCGCAGCCCTGTCTACCAAAAGCCCTCAGTGCGATGTGTCCAGGATTCAGCAAACCACAGCACCGTGAAGCGGGACCCGGGAAGCGGGTCCGGCGAAAGGTAGCGCCTTACAAAGCGCTAGCTGTGAGCCTCAAGACGCTTCCTCAATCCTCCAGCGTCAGGATCAAACTCCAGCACAGCAAGTAGCAGTGGAAAGGTAATATATCAATATTGTAAACATAAAGGAAGGTGTAAAGAAACTAGAAAGCACAAAAAATAAATAAATCATTAATTGAATTAGAAGATAGAAAATGTGGTTTTTATGACGATATGAAAAATCTGGAACAAGTTAGGCTGATATGTAAAATACAGAGAGAGGGGTCCCTCAACCCAAAGGGACAGGGCACTGAATAAGACTTAAATGTCAACAGTATGAGTTGGGCTAAAAGAAATGAAGACAACTGCATGTGACATCAGAATAAGATCAAAAGATACAATAAGATTGTGTGATGGTTTGAATTGATGGAGCGTAAAAGCTAAATAATGATTACCTTAATCAACTCTCACCATTAAAAGAGATTTACAATAATGAATTCTTAATGGAGATGTAAAATGGCTGAAATGAAAAATCTGAGATTTCATGCTGCATCGTAAAAGCATGCAGAAGTGTTTGAAAACATGGAAATCTGAAAACGTAAACAAAAAGATATTATTTACCTATGCATGTAATTACGTGGTTGGAGAAATATAACTTAACTAACATAGAAAATGTGCTTAAGATAACTTTTGAAATGTGTCAAATTGAAACAATGCCTACATAATAAAGCACCAGAAATGATTAAAATGCTTTATTTAGCAATAACAGATAGTGTGAAAGCTTTCAGCTTACTTTAGTAGTGTGTGATAAAAACCTGTACTTTGGAATGGAAACATAAATATTTTGGAAATGAAAAACATGTAAGAGATTTGTTAAGTAGTGCCTAATATTGACATGTAACCTTTAAAAAGAAGAACAATTATTAAATAATTAAGAAAACTTGAAATACAATTATTAATGTGTGTTTTATATTAATCATAACGTGGCCATGATTCAGCAAGTTTCATTTAGGCCTCAGATGCTTTTCTTTCTTTGCTCAAAAGGTAGAATCTAGTCACTTTTAGACGCTATGAGAACTTTTCAGGAAGTTTCTTTCCTGTGCTCTAGGACTTACGTTTAATTCAGCAACACTTTTGACAGAAATGTATTGATAAAAATTACAAACCCAGAGAAAGTGCCTGGGAACGGACAGACTGAGTAAAGTGAAGTTTCTTGCTCCTGGAGAAAGGATGGAAATAATAATATAAATGAATTTGATGATTTTGTAAAAGGATTACTTAATGCTTCCAGATGTCTTAGTGAGGTATTGATCACAGCATGAGCAGCCCACTGTGGACAACCAATGGGCACCATATGGTATGATAGAAAGGATACTTTTGAGGGTATAACCTGTGAACTTCTGGACGAATAATTGCCTCTTGGAGGAGGAGGAGGAGGGTGGGCCTTCATTTTTCAATTTCCTTGCCTGGCATGCTGTCGGACTGAAATCTGATTTCCCTCTAATGGCAAATTATTGAATTGAGCTCTCTTGACTGATCTGGAACCTGCATTCTGCCGGCTGGTAAAGTGAGCAGGTAATAACCTTTTGGCTGAAGGGTTAACTGACTCCTTTCTGTGGCATGCTGTGCTTCAGTTCTGCATACTTGTTTTGTATGATCTAAATGCTGAGTCTCGATTTTTCTTATGTTTCTCTCTATCATTCCTTTTCTAGACAACAAGCAAATGCTTTTCTCTTACTAAATCTGTATGGCATTGTGTGGCAAATTGTACTAATTGATTGTTATTAAATCTGATTATGAAATGCGATTACATGTTTCTGACCATTCAAAATGAGGCTTTAGATAAATGATTTCCATTAGCAAACTTTATCCTATTTGAGTTATTCTTGAAGTGAACTTTCTTCTCTTAAGATTTATGGATTTTGATGACAACTGTGGATTGATGATAGAAATTTGCAGGTATTTGGCATTTCTTTATTCTAGGTCCTCATAAGGAATTGCCTCACGTTCTCTAAGTATCCGAGTCCAAGTTAGCTCTCAAAAAAGATCCATTGGAGGACCAATGTCTGATGATTTAGTAGGTGTATTTTAAAGAATAATTAAGTTTATGTTATGGGCCTAGTGGTAGTATTGAAAAGGTTTCGGTGAGATGAAATATTTGCCCAGCTTTCAGCTGCATCAAAGGTTACCTGTGTGAATCGGGCCCTTAGACTTCAGGTCTAGACTTAGACTTCAGGTCTAGACTTAGGGCCATATTCACAATGAAAGTGACTCATTGCGTGCCGCAAGCCATTTTGCTCCCCTGCACTGAGTCACTTTCAAAGCACAGTGATGCGACATATTTACAACAATATGTCGCCTCCTTGTGATTTTCCCCTATGCTGGTGCATAATTAGCTGCCAATGCGCTGACGCAGGCATCGTGCAAGGATGCCTGCATCATGGTGATGATTGTTTGTGTGCAGGACGGTGTCCCTTCCTGCACATAGACAATCTGAAATGGAATTTTTTCAACTTCTTTGTGTGCTGCATTAGCACACATAGAACTTGTAAAACGTCATTTTTTAAGGATTGTTTATGTGAAGGAAGGAACACCTTCCTGCACATAAACAATGATTAGAGGTCATTTCCTCGTTATATGTGTGCTGCAGAATGCAGCATGCATAGAAAGAGGAAAATAAATGAGGAGAAATTAATACATTTCTCCCTGTTGGGCCTCCCCTGGGGAGGCATAGCATTCAGAGGCATTTCCAGATTTACAATTTCCCCTAAATCTGGAAATGTGTCAGGTTCAATGGGTGTTGCGTGGTAACACCCACAGCAACACCCATGGAAAGCCCCTTTCATGCAAAGTGCTGCCTGTAAAGGGGCCATGTTTCCAAGGAGAGTGGCTTTTCCTGTCCTTGTAAATATGGAGCAGAAAAATGTGCCACCGGTGCTTCACAAAAAGTGACACACTGGGGGCGCAAGGGGCTTGTAAATAAGCCTCTTAGACTTTAGGTCTAACTTTACCTTTGTGTGTCGGGCCCTCAGAGTACTAAGGCTAACAAAAACGAGGTCAGAAAAATGGAGGCGAAAGGCAAAATGTTGGGGGGAAGACCACCCTAAGGCTGACAGATATACAAATTAATTTTGGGTTGCATAAACGTCCTGAATGGAGCAAATTTGTACCAACGTCCTTTTTAGCACTATATAGGATAATGTGAGGACATAATATTTTGGTCTCTTTCTTAGATTGTAGTTAATGCTGTTTTATAGCAGCAGCTATCAACGTTCGTGTTTTGTCATGTGGACAAAATGCAAACATGAACGTTTGCTGCAAACCTGCACTCAAGGGGCGCACACTTTGTCATCTGTAACATGTTACTAAAAACAAACACGGTGGCAACTATTTCGATATAGGCAGTTTCTGTAATACGGCCCAGGTCGAAGACAATCTGAGAAAGGTACGTTTGTTTTTGTTACATGCATTGCACATCAACATAGGTTTTACTTACTGTTGCTTTACTTCTGCTTTCATATTTAATCTGGTCCTGCTAAGACATGCAGAAATATTACTGCATTTTAGACAACGAAATCACAATCCGTAATTGTGATGTTGCTAAATGTCCCCAGTCACATTGGAAATCCTACGCACCTCTCCTCTGCCCTGTCATGAATAAAGGTTGCCTTTTGTGACATGGCGCCGGAACCATTCTGAAAGGTTTCTATGGCAACCTTGGCAGGGGAAATTAGCATAAGCTTTATCTTGAGATTTTTTGATTCTTCTGAAATAGGAACAGCAAGTCAAGTGAAAAATAAGCAACAGGGTGATGAAGATGGGGCATCCTACGACCAGCTTTCAGGATTGGCATTTAGGTGCTTAGAATAATTTTGTCACAACTCTGCATCCTCTGCAGTAGCTTTAGATGAATCAACATTTCATTTATACCAGTCATGGATTGTGTATACACAAGATAGAATCACTATTTATTTTGCGAGTTGCGTCAAAACGAAAATGGAGGATTTCATATTATAAAAAACAATGGAGCAGATTTACAAGTCTCGTGCGCCACTTTTGACATATGAAAAGTGACGCAAAAGTGGCGCAAGGGCTTGTAAATCTGCCCCAATAAGTCTAACTGTTGTATCGTCAAGTTTGTCATTAAGTCAGTTTCACCTTATGGCGATGGTATCATCTTGACTAAGGCTCGTGCGGTTCGTGCATCTGTTTGCCCTTGCTGAAGTCATCTTCGAATGTCGTCGTCCATACGTCAGTTAGATGGAATTTGAAGCGGGCTAAAGACGGTAGCAGATGTGCTCGGGGAAACATGCTGTACAAGGATGCCTTTACCACGCATGCTTTTGTCATGCAGGTAAGGTGTTCTGCATATATATATATATTTTACATTGGCAGAGTATGCAAAGTTTTACAGAGATTCACCAAGGGAGTGCAAAGAAGAAAGCGGGGGGGGGGGGGGGGGGGGGTCCCAGAATGTATTTTGGCACCAATGCTTTCCCCATAAACTTTGCACTCATGTGTTGTGGCTAGACGGATTTGAATGATGTTTAGCAGGAATGTAGATAATGATGTGTAGACAAGCCGTTTGGTACTACAGATAAGTAGGGTAAGTATTCTTTAAGTTATGTTATTTTAGCTTAGTAATATCTGTTGTCATTGTAATTTTGCTGTATTTTGTGAAAGTGCCATGGTACCTAGCAATCTCAAGTCATTATGTGATTGGCTAATGACTACCTTTACAAAATTTAAAGGCAGCCATGTTCTTTAACTTTTTTGAACTTTCCTTGTGTTTTGTGTTGGGCACTTAGATATAGGTAGCTATTAGTGCCCTTGTTTACGGAGAATTAGCTTAACCCCTTGCATGCGCGGCAAATTCTGCCGCGGTGCGAGGGGGGGTGGGGCTGGGCGTGGCGCCCAGGTACTCAGGACGGCTCCCGGCCGTCATAAATCACGGTGGGCGTGTGCTCATGACAGCCGGGAGCCGTCCGAACTCCGCCCACTAATTAATTCGCCCTTTCAGGCGGGGAATTAGCCGCGCATGGGCGGAACGGCAACGGTCGGACGGCTCCCGGCCGTCTTGAACACACGACTACCGTGACTCATGACGGCTGGAAGCCGTCATGAGCATGGAAGTGGTTAAGACGGCTCCACAAGTCTCCTTGCATTCATGCCCTATGCCAATGTGAAAGGGCAGGAATGCATTGTATTTATAAAATATGGTGCATTCCTGTCCTTTCCCCCTGCCCTGGTGCATAATTTGCTGCCTAGTGCCAACACAGGCACTCCTGCTTCATGGTGTTTGGGTGTCTGCATTGCATGCTGAATTGTTTTTGAGCAGGAAAGGTTGCCTTCCTGCACAAAAATAACCCAGAGAAGCATTTATCTCTCTCTATGTGTGCTGCAGAATGCAGCACACATTAAAAGAGCAAAAAATGAGGAGAAATTATAAAAACAATTCTTGTTACGCCTGCTTTGGAGAAGCGTAAGGTTTTAGTGCAGTCCAAGGTTTATGTGAATAAGTAAATCTGGGGCATCGTCAAAATTCATGGGTGTTGCGTGGGAAACCCGACTGTAACACCCATGGAATGCCTCCCTGGAGCAGAGTAAGCCAACGCAGCGACTTGCGCTGCTTCTTCTCACTCCATGTCAATAAGGCCATGCAAAGCCACGCAGAGTGGCTTTGTGTGGCCTCACAGATATGATTGAGAGGCTTGTGCCGCTGGAGCTTCAAAAAAAGTGACTCTGCACAAGCCTCTCATAAATAAGCACCTAGGTTTTGTAATTTTTCCTTACATATTACCATTTAAAGAAAGAGGTATTAGGTAGGGAAAAATTATATCTAATTCACAAATTAAGGGGTCGATTAGGATGGTGGAAGGACCGCCACCGCCAGCAATGCGGTGGCGGGCCTTCCTTCCGCCGACTGCGAGTTTCCCCCCACCTAATTAGGATGACGGGGGGAATTGTTTCCTGACCGTGGTGGACGAAAAGACCATCTGCCACTTGTTCGCCAGAAGCAATCATTCAGATTGCCTGGCGGACAGTCCAGGGACCATAAAATGGTGGTGGCGCCTAGCACGCACTGTCCACCAAATTATTGATGATGGAAATCTCAGGCCTTTCCATGGCAGCATCGGGTGAAGTACTGGGTATTTTAAGCCCAGCGGTGCAGGGGAACACACCCTATGACTTCGGGGTTCTTCCTGTTTCAGACCTACAGAAACACAGAGTCTTCTGGGTGAAGTCAAAGATCAGTTTATTGGCTGCAGACCAATTACAGGCGTCCTAGAAGTACAACAGCGTGTATGTTCTCAGGAGACTGCTGAAAATCACAGAAACGGGCTTCTCCTTAAATACAGAATTTCCTGCCTCAGGCATACATTCTTAAGTTTACGATATGGCTATTACACGTATACATTACAAAACGAAAAGGCAGAGTCATGATGACCATCCCACATTCCAGTTAAACAAGCCCATAATTATTTACCCAGCGAGACTCAGATCCCACATCAGATATCGATAGGCCCCAATAAACATGAGCATCTCCTGTTTTGGGAAACAAGCAATAAAGCAGGAACAGTCAGGTGTGAAAGAGATTAGCTGGAGGCTTGTGTAGGATGAAAAGACTTTATGGTGTGTCAAGCCCTGATGCTAATCACAGGTGACCAGAGGACGGGGAACTCGTGAGACCAGTTTGACCTGGGGTGGCGGAGCCAAGCTGCCCAGGTCACAGAAAAGTCAAATGAAGCCACATGTGCTCTGAAAGGCCCGTTTTCGCTTCATACTATATAGCCTATGTGAGGGCAACCATAAGATGGCCACCGCTACAAAATGGAACCCACGCAGTGATGTAAAATAGCGTATACACAGTGCATTCATAGCTAAAACGTTACAAAAAGCACTTGTACATACCGCATTAACCATTCGCGGTTCACTATTACCGAGATAGACAGGGGTAGGGCCCTGCCTCCTATGCGGTCCCAAATTCTAAAGTACGACAGACCCTCCTTTTGCCCTTACATAGGCAAAAACTATACTCATTTCAATCCGAGTCTAGGTCAATATTCACGAAGTCATGGAGATGTTGCTGTAGCATCATCCTATTACTCAGCTCGTCCCTCGATACAGGTTTCCTTACACATAATGTAGCACAGAGGCCACATATCGCAGGAGCACACTGTATGCACAGACAGAACAGGAAAAGGATGGCTAAGATCATTCCAATGACCATCAGAACTTTCCAACCCCAGGCAGATATCATTTCCCAGAACCACCCCACCAGTGACCAATCTCCTTTATCCACGTGTATGGACTCAGATATTTTATGCAGTTTGGAGATGGCTTGATAAACTGTTGGAGCGTTGTCTGGTATGAAAATCCAACAACTGGATTGGATAACCTTACATACCCCACCACGGTCTGCAAGTATGACGTCTAGAACCATGCGGTTCTGCAAAGTCATGAGGCGATCCGCTTGGAGCTCAGCTGTCAAATTACCAAGGGCACCAGCCGTAACATTAACAGTGGATTCAACCACACAAGTCAGCTGTCTCAGGTTCCTACTATTAACCATAGGTCCCCAAAACGGCAGGAAACCCAAAAAGAAATCTCCTGCTTCCTGACCGGCAGTATCCTCTTTATTAATCACGCCTCTCACGACTCTGGTCTTGTGATAGTCGGAGGCAGCAGTAAATGTTGGCGGTAGCAGATTTGCAATATAACATGTGCCCGAGAAATCAGGGGGCAACCATGTATATGCTCGGTCATTGCAGATAAAATATGTACCCTTGGCAGCCAAAAACGCAGGGGAAAACTGTGACGGAAAAGTGTACGTTTCAGTACAGTCACTTCTCCCCAATTGAGCTCTAGGATTCTGACCATAACCTTGCAAACAGAACCGACCTATGTGGGGTACGACCCAGATTGGGGATGAGATTTTCCGCTGTCTTTCACCCAGACTAATACTATACCCCGTCGCGTTCCACCCTACATAAGCTCTCAATTCTTCTTTGGGAATAGATGAGTATGCATCGATATCTCTACTCATATCGGCAACTCCTTTCATTAAAGCTTTGTTATTGGTGCTAGGTCTGATGGAACGCGGTTGTCGCGGGGAGTATACTTCTAGTGCATAGAGAAACATAGTCTGGAATGCCCATGACGATCCATTGTAACTATACGGCAGCACCAGATAGGGAATACCCTTATTAATGGTATGTGGCATTAAACCACACACCCAACAATTTGTTGTATTCATGATTAGTTGGTGCTGGTGCAGGAGCTGAATAAACGAGTTATTCACAAACTCCGATCGTCTAACTTGTTCATGTTCGGGCAGAGGGTGAAAAGAGTGTGAGGAGATAGTAGGAGGAGGTATAGGCTGTACAGTGGGGGCAATGGGCTCTTGAGAGGAGAAGAATACAAATCCTACAGTAAACATTATCATACTACATAATACAAACAAGCATAAAAACACAAAACGTTTGGTTTTCACTATTTTACATATTCTTGCTTTAAAGTTAATTTCCTCAGTGAGTCTCTTCTTCTTACAGAACTCCATCCTCTAATCGTGCCGCTCGCGGCGGGTGAGTTTCTTCTGCTAAGGGGTACGCCTGTCAGTCCAGGGAACGCCCTAGACCAACCAGAACCGTTGACCTAACGTCTCCGGCCTGTACCCCAAAGTCTTGGCACCGCGACCCTGCGGCTGAACCCGGATGGTGGTTCGAAAAACAAAAATCAAGAAAGTCCTTCAGATGGGAGAGCTCTGGTTATCAAAAAATAAAAAGGTAAAAGAAAAAGAATATTTATTTGTCCATGGGCCTTGGTCTCAGATTGTAGTGGAGATGGCCAGGTACTGTTTGATCTTGAAACAAAAGTTCAGGCTCGGTAGTGTCCAATCGAATTGACGGAGGCACAGTTTCTTGCAAAATATCGTCACTTTCCTGCGCTGAAGCTGTGCCTTTTATGCGTGCATCACTGAAAGGCACAAAGCGAGGTAGAGTGTCTGTTTCAGAGTCTGCGTTACCCTCCTGGACCCACTGGTCATACGGCAGAGGCAAAGGGATCCTTTTGATGTGGGCGCCGTGGATCCAGTTTTTCTTCCCCTTCACTCGAACAGCTGATCTTGTAGATAGGAGTACGAGGTGAGGGCTCATCGTTGGCTTTCCGCTGGAAGTTTTTCACAAGGATCCACGTGCCTGGTTTGAAAGGGTGTCCAGGAGCTTCAGAAGCCGGGGGAGAGTATCATGCACCTGTTGGTGTAAAACACGCAGTTAAGCTGTCAATTCGTGCAAGTAATCAAACAGTACTGGATGCTCGATTTCACTGAATTTCGTCGGCCTTGGCACACCCCATACATTAGCCGGGCGGCCAAAAACAACCTCATAAGGACTAAGTCCCACTCGTGAGTGCACGGTCATTCTGGTGGACAGGAGTGCTAGAGGCAGAGCGTCAGGCCATTTAAGACCTGAGCTCGCTTGGATTTTGGCCAGTTTAAGTTTTAGAGCGCCGTTGTAGCGCTCTACTAATCCAGCTGATTGGGGTGATTTGCAGCGTGAAACTTCTGCCTTATACCTAGTCCCTCACACACATTCTTCATCACTTGGCCCACAAACTCACTTCCATTATCACTCCACACCATTCTTGGCATTCCAAACCTGGGGAAAAATTCTTTCACAAGGGCTTTAGCTGTGGATAGAGCAGTATTATCCTTTAGGGGATAGGCCTCAATCCATTTTGAAAAAGCGCAAACAACCACCAATACATATTTCAGGTTGTTGCACCTTTCCATGTGAATAAAATCTAGCTGCAAAACTTCAAATGGGTATGATGGAGGCGCAAAATGACCAGCTGGAGTTGGGGTTCCCCTACCAGGGTTGTACTTCAAGCATACCATACAATTCTTGACCACATTCTCTGCACACTTAGGAATTCCAGCATTCTGCCATACTGGAGCCAACAACTTACAGATTCCTTTCGTACTGATGTGTGCCATTCCATGTGCCATAGTAACCACTGGAAGCACATATGCATCAGGTAACAACCATCGCCTATTTTCTGACAAATCAATCCAACAACCATTCTCATCCAACTTACCCATACTTTCTCTCCACTTGCTTAACTCTTTCTCTGTGGCTTCAGCTTGAAGAGACTTTACACTCTTGATTGTGTTTTCACACATTCCAACATCACCAACCCATCTGGCAGGGCCTGCAACATACATTCGAGTCTTCACATCTTTTGCTGTTTCTTTCGCGACTTCATCAGCAAACGCATTACCACGACCAACATCATCAGTGATTTTCTTGTGCGCACTGCATTTCATAATCGCAACTTGCAACGGTAGGGTCAGTGACTCAAGGAGGTCATTCACCAACTTGCCATTCTGAATCTTAGCTCCATGCGAAGTCAGGAACCCACGTTCTTTCCACAATCGCCCAAAACTATGAGCCACGCCAAAGGCGTACTGGCTATCTGTGTATATATTCACTTTCATTCCTTCAGACAACACGCATGCTCTCGTAAGTGCAATCAATTCTGTTGCTTGAGCAGAATTTTGTGGCACACGCGTAGTTTCCACAATCGTGTGCAAAGTCGTGATAGCATATGCAGCAGTCGTATCACCATTCGGAAGCTTGAAACACGAACCATCCATCCATAAAGTACCATCACACTCAGTCAGGGGAGTATCTTTGAGATCTACTCTCCCTTTCGTCTCTTCTTCTGTTCTGAACAGACAATCATGTTGCTCAATCCCATCTAGGTCTGCTGGAATTGGTAATAGTGTAGCTGGGTTCAATGTGTTGGATCTCTTTATGTGTATATGATTTGCTAACAGTGTCAGCTCATAACCAGATAATCGCGCACTAGTTAAGTGTTGTGTCTTGGTCCTGTTTAACAATGTGTCCACAGCATGTGGAACCATAACAATCAATGTATTATCCATCACTAGGCCAGCAGACTGTCGAATAGACATAGCTGCGGCGGCTGTGGCTCTCAGACAACTTGGCAACGCCCTCGCTACAGGGTCCAAGGTTGATGAAAAGTACGCGCATGGACGCGGTCTGTCGCCAAAAGGCTGTGTTAACACTGATAATGCACAACCATCTTTCTCATGAACATACAATGTAAAAGGCTTGCTGTAGTCAGGGGTACCCAACACAGGAGCTGAACACAATGCATTACGCAATTCCAAAAAACTCTTCTGACACTCTTCAGACCATGGAATAGGATTCGGTGTGTCTTTGCATGTCAATGCTAACAAAGGTTTTGCCAACAAGGAAAAATTGGGAATCCAATGCCTACAGTATGAAGTAATGCCCAAGAAAGCACGCACTTCTCTCTGTGTTCTTGGCACACTCAACTGTGCAATGGCTTGAATTCTTTCTGGGGTCAGTTTCCTTCCCTCCTTCGATAAGAGATGACCTAAGTAGGTCACTTCTTGTCGACAATATTGCAGCTTTGAGAGAGACACTTTGTGATGGGAGGCAGACAAATGACGCAACAATGACAATGTAGCTTCTTTGCAAATCTTTTCAGTATCCGCGGCGATCAGTAAATCGTCAACATACTGAATGAGGATAGCGCCACTAGGAAAAACCAGTGCATCAAGCTGCGCTTTTAAAGCTTGTCTGTATATTGATGGACTTTCACAGTAGCCCTGAGGAGCGCGTTTAAAGCGGAAGCTTCGACCTCCTAAACTAAAGCCAAAAATGTCTCTGCTCTCCTCTGCAATTGGGATGCTAAAGAAAGCATTCTTTAGATCGATTACTGAGAACCATGCAGCGGAGGCTGGAATCATGGTTAACAAGGCAGTTATATCAGGGACAACTGGAAACTGTGGCACAACAATCTTATTAACCTCTCTAAGATCAATCACAAATCTGTAAACAGGTGGCTGTGAAGGGTCCGTTCGTTTTAAGACAGGTAAAACAGGACTATTGCAAACGTTGCCTCTTGTCTCTTCAATTACACCCTTTTTAATCAAATCGCTGACAATTTCTAACAACGCTTTCTGACCTTCATTAGAGATCTTATACTGGGGAATGCGTGGCAATCTAACATTGGCTTTTAAAGTGACCACATATGGCGGTATTTCCAAAAGACCCACATCATTGGGACCAGTAGCCCAAAGGACATCCGGAAGGGATGACAATTCAGGTGGCATTGCATTCTTAGACAAATACATTGGGGAAATCACTTTCTTACCTAATGTAAGTTGTACTCCTGAGGGAGAACAATATAGCATTGCATGCAATCTTTTTAGCAAATCTAAGCCTAGCAAATTTTCACCACAACCTGTCGTTAAAATGAGGGGTGCTTTTAGCTCACAAGGTCCAACAGAAAGTGACATAGGACTAGAAATTGGGTTCCTAACTGGGGCGCCAGAAAAACCTACTGAAACATTCATTTCGCCAGACAAAGGCGCGCCAGGGAGTTTTGAATGCATGATTGAACTCTTTGCAGCACCAGTATCCAGCAGAAAGGGCTTCGTTACATTTGCTGTAGTTACTTTAACATAAGGTCCGCTCTGATCCACTGGCACTGAAACAACTCCCTCTCTCTGTCTACGGCTGTCCTAGTAATCATCATCTTCTACATTGTCGTCCTCTGCATAATAATCATTATTGTAGTACTGAGCTGTATTACCAGTCGCGTTGGCCTGCTGATCAAAGCTATTTATGGTATTTGGAGGCGGAAGAGGATGCGCGTTCTGGGTAATATTTCCACGCCCTCTGCCTCTAGGAGCTTGCTGACCACCTCTACCTCTTGCGCCATACGCATTACTGTTACGCTGCATTAATTTAGGGCAACTATATTTAAAATGACCTTCCTCTTTGCAATATGAACATTGGTTGGGACCTACAGGGATTCGTGGTTGATAATACCTGTTCATTGGCTGATTACCCTGAAACTGTTGGGGCTGCTGATAGATACCTTGTGTTTGCCTATAATTATTCTGTCCTCCACGTGGCGGATAGGCCTGCTGAAAGAGGACCTTTGTCTTTAGTTCCTTCGTTTTCTTATCTGTTCTATCCTTCTCATCTTTGTCTCTATTTTCATAATACTGTGCAGTAGCCAGTATTTGCGCTGAAGAGGAAACAGCCCAAGAACTTTCTGAATCTTTTAATTTTTTACACAACTCGGGAAGTAGATTCTGCACAAATTTATCAACAAATAACCGTTGCCCACCTTCAGTGCTCATGTCTTGACCACTGTGGTCGATAAATGTTTCTTCAAACCTGGTGAAGAAATCAGACACTGTCTCATCTTTCTTCTGCTTGCATGCGGATAGTTTGTCCCAATTTACGCGCATCGCAGGCATTATAGTCTTCATGTATGTAATAATTCTACCAGGGAGCGCTGCTATGAGGGGCTCAGGTTTTGCACCACCAACTTGTCTAGTGTCTGCGGCAATGATATTAGCCCATGTGTCCCCTAGTTCTGCAGCGTGATCCATATTACGAATGGATCCCCATAAAGGCTGTGGAACCACATTCCCAAACAGCATATCTATGTCTGCTAGATTCATTACACATGATTCTGCAGTTTGTGACAACTCCTTATAATATCCTGCAGGGTTTTTATGGGGATCAGGCAATGTCTGTTTAAGCGCTAACACCTCAGATCGCTTCCATGGGACATGCACCCAAACACGTTGAAAATGTGCTAAGACAGGTGGGTTAGCATTCGGATCAGCAGGTCTCCAAACTGGGGGAACCTCACGCATCGGATATTGGCGCGCTTTTACCTCCTTCCCCACAGGGAAATCCTGGTCAAACAATGACTGCTGACAATCGCCATTTCTGAGGGACAGTAAAGTCGCAACTGCTTTATCTACATTGGGGCCCACAATTACACCTGTTTTGAAATCAAATCGCACTCGACACAATTCCTGTGGGTTTGGGTTTGCACCCTTATCCTCCAATTCCTCACAGAGGAATTCACACATTTTATCAAAGACATACCTCTGTTTCGGGGCATCCCATTGATGAAACACATCAAAAACTGATTGCACATCATAGCATGAAGGGAAACCAATCCACCTACGCGCCAGATGATCTAACACCTCTTTCTCTTCAGGACCAGGTAGCTGACTGCGCAATTGCTTACGCTGTAAACCAGCTGTCGCACTAGATGACCCAAAGTGAGGCGACATTAAACTAGTAACTACATTAGCCAGTCGTTGTCGTGCTGAAGGAGAAGTTGAGGCGAAAACAGGGGGATAGACAGAGGGAAGAAAAACAGATTCAGATACAGGTACCTGGGTAGTGTAAGAAGGAGCGCCAGGGGAAACCGCTGGCGTGCTAGGCAAAGTCGCAGAAAGCGCAGGGGCAACAGGTAGCAAAACTGGCGGCCCTTGAGAGGGCTGCACTGCAGGGATAGGAGCCAGCTGAGGAGGAGCTGGCGGCTGCGGGAAGACTTGCGGCATATTTACTAGAGGTTGGGCATTTACAAGCTGTGGAGGTGCGGTGGCATTTTGCGCATATGGGGGTGGCGAACTTAACAAATGGGACATTAGGGAATCCTTCTCATTCTCTTTTGTCTCATTTTGCACAAGGGGTGACAAAACAGGGTAACATTTATCAATCCCTAGTTTGCGCTGTCTGTGCAATTGCTCATTCCTTTGTTCTTCCTCATTATCTTTAAATTGCACAGCTGCTTGCATCACTGACATACCTCTCTCTCTCTTATCTCTTTTCGCTAGCTTAATTTCCTTCTGTTTGGCTTCCTTTCGCCATAGGCGGAAAGAATCAAACATCGCCGGCCGGGCTTTCTTTTTAAACAATTTAACTTCCAAATTATCTAAGATATCTGTATCGAAACTACCATTTTGGGGTCATTTTAGAACACCGTCCTTTCTGGTGTATCGGATCCATATTTCATTATATGCAATGGGGCCCACGCCATGTTTTACATAAAGCTCATAAGTAGGAGTTCCAATTGGAGGAACCGGACATGAATCCTCTAACTGGAAATCCCTTCCACAACCCAAACAAAACAATCTACAAAATACACTAGAACCAGGCATCTTCGCTCACTAGTCTAGTTTCAAACGTCAAAGGATTATCGAATACGATAGTCTCGTGAATACACGAGTCCTCTGGCTTTGGGACTTGCAAGCACCAAATCAAAATGATCCCGAAGGATACCAAATTCAAACTGGGAGACGCTCCACTTATACTTAACTGAATATTGATGATCGATGGCGTCACCAGAAGACTCTCTCGATTGTTTTGCTCTACCAAAAATCGTCAAGGGTCCAAAACAGGGCGATTAATCAGGGCAGCAGTCCTTCGTAGCCGTCGGGACGCGGAGAACCTCGCAGAAAAGACTTTCGGACCACGTCGACATGCAGGGGTCGATGAAGTGGCGGCCTTCCTCCAGAATTTCCACACGAAGCTCCTCACGAACCTCTGGCTTGGACCGGTACCGCTGAAATCGCGCCGAGTTGGGCGCCAACTGAAGTACTGGGTATTTTAAGCCCAGCGGTGCAGGGGAACACACCCTATGACTTCGGGGTTCTTCCTGTTTCAGACCTACAGAAACACAGAGTCTTCTGGGTGAAGTCAAAGATCAGTTTATTGGCTGTAGACCAATTACAGGCGTCCTAGAAGTACAACAGCGTGTATGTTCTCAGGAGACTGCTGAAAATCACAGAAACGGGCTTCTCCCTAAATACAGAATTTCCTGCCTCAGGCATACATTCTTAAGTTTACGATATGGCTATTACACGTATACATTACAAAACGAAAAGGCAGAGTCATGATGACCATCCCACATTCCAGTTAAACAAGCCCGTAATTATTTACCCAGCGAGGCTCAGATCCCACATCAGATATCGATAGGCCCCAATAAACATGAGCATCTCCTGTTTTGGGAAACAAGCAATAAAGCAGGAACAGTCAGGTGTGAAAGAGATTAGCTGGAGGCTTGTGTAGGATGAAAAGACTTTATGGTGTGTCAAGCCCTGATGCTAATCACAGGTGGCCAGAGGACGGGGAACTCCTGAGACCAGTTTGACCTGGGGCGGCGGAGCCAAGCTGCCCAGGTCACAGAAAAGTCAAATGAAGCCACATGTGCTCTGAAAGGCCCGTTTTCGCTTCATACTATATAGCCTATGTGAGGGCAACCATAAGATGGCCACCGATACAAAATGGAACCCACGCAGTGATGTAAAATAGCGTATACACAGTGCATTCATAGCTAAAACGTTACAAAAAGCACTTGTACATACTGCATTAACCATTCGCGGTTCACTATTACCGAGATAGACAGGGGTAGGGCCCTGCCTCCTATGCGGTCCCAAATTCTAAAGTACGACACGGGCATGTGGGGATTACTTAGGGGGGGCCTGTTGCGGGCCCCCATGTGTTGGGGGAGGTGAGGGTGCACTTGGGGGGTACCCATGGTACCCCTTACATTTCACAGCACTACTTGGCAGGCACCGTGGGGTGCCTGCCACGTAGTGCAGTGAAATGCACAACATGGTTTTTCGTTTTGCGGCGGGTGCTGCTGTGAGCAGCAACCGCCGTAATGTTAAAAACCAAAATGTGACTGCCATGGTGGCGGTTGTATCCTGATTTGGTATGCGAGACTGCCACATATATTGTGGACGGTCCCGGTTTACCACAGGATGGCGGACGGACTGATGTCCGTCCGCCATCCTAATGACCCCCAAAGTGTACTGCAATGTTGTCTTCATTATATATATATATATATATATATATATATATATATATATATATATATATATATATATATATATATATATATATATATATATATATTCACTTAAAAAACCATAGGTTTCACACATGTTATAGTTAGCTGGACATTTCACTCGTAAAAATCCAATGAAATTCCCCCTTTATAGTTAGTGCAGGCAACTATAACTCACGCGACCGCAATCCTCTGCTGATGACGTCAGATATTGCATCACTGTATTTAGACACTTATTTACCCATGTCTTCTTCCATTAATCTTTAGCTTTACATATATTACAAATATTTATTTTTCAGAAAGACACATATGTCATCAGTGATGTAATATGTGACGTCATCAGCAGAGGATTGCGGTCGCGTGAGTTATAGTTGCCTGCACTAACTATAACGGGGGAATTTCATTGGTTTTTTACGAGTGAAATGTCCAGCTAACTATAACATGTGTGAAACCTATGGTCTTTTAAGTGAATTTGCAAGGTTTTTTAAATGCTAATTCGTAACTATAACGTGTGTGAAACCTATGGTTTTTTCAGTGAATTTGTATGGTTTTTTAAATGCTAAGTTATGTATTTATACAATTTTTTTTTTCAGGTTTTTCACCGTGCAGGCACCGTGCGCACACCGTGCACTTCGCACACTGTGCGCGCTTTGTGGGCGCTCGGTGCACTTCGCGCACCGAGCACCCACGGTGCGCAGTGCGTGCTGTGCGCGCAAGGTGCGCGCACCCCGCGATTTAAAAAAAAAAAAAAAGTTGTTTTCTCCCTTGCTCCCTTGGGGGTCCTTCTGTGACCCCCTGACCAAGGCTAGGGGGTCAGGAACTGTCCACCCAGCCCCCTTTTCACGTTCTCCACCTTTGTTTTTCACCCCCTCAGACTGCGAGAGACAAAATGGTGGCCGACACTTCCTGGTTTCGAACGATTCAAATGTTTACCGACATCTAACAACCAATCAGAATTGCGCTCGCGCACGGCAGGGTACGCGCACGGTGCGCGCATATAGATATGGATATGGTTTTAAATGCTATTTTCTCAGGAAATACTGAACAGATTTACACGAGACCTACAAAAGGCACTTCCTTGACCTTATGGCTACCTCTTTGCCAAATTTCACGTAATTCTGTTCAGCCGTTCGGGCTGTACCTTCGACTAAAGGTCCTATGGAAAAATGCATGGGGAAAACGCGTTTTGGGACCCCCCCTTTTACTCGGCCCCCGCTTGACGAATCACCCCAAGACTTTCAGGGTAGGAGCTGAACGGAGCGCCCCATTTGTTTTGAAAATTTCGCGAGGATTCGTCAACCGGCGCCAAAGTTATTCAAAATAGAATTTTGAGATTTCCTATGGAAACTAGGTTGTAACTATAACTAGCTACTGGCGACCGCCAGTAGATAATATATATATATATATATCACTGAAAAAACCATAGGTTTCACACATGTTATAGTTAGCGGAAATTTTACTGATAAAAAACCAATGAAATTCCCCCGTTATAGTTAGTGCAGGCAACTATAACTCACGCGACCGCAATCCTCTGCTGATGCTAATACTGTATTTAGACACTTATTTGCCCATGTCTTCTTCCATACATTTTTAGCTATACATATATTACAAATATTTTTTTTTCATAAAGACACATATGTCATCAGCAGAAGATTGCGGTCGCGTGAGTTATAGTTGCCTGCACTAACTATAACGGGGGAATTTCATTGGTTTTTTATCAGTAAAATTTCCGCTAACTTTAACATGTGTGAAACCTATGGTTTTTTCAGTGAATTTGCAAGGTTTTTTAAATGCTAATTCCTAACTATAACGTGTGTGAAACCTATGGTTTTTTCAGTGAATTTGTACGGTTTTTTAAATGCTAAGTTACTTTACGCCATTCATGGCGTGCGCGCCCACTTAACGCAGTTCGTTCTGTGCGCGCACGGTGCGCTTCGCGCACCGTGCGCGCACAGTGAGCACGCGGTGCGCTTCGCGCACCGCGCGCCCACTTTACGCAGTTAGTGCCGTGCACGCACGGTGGGCACGTGGTGCGCTACGCGCACCGCGTGCCCACGTTACGCTAGATGGGCTAGATGGGCTAGATGGGCTAGATGGGCTAGATGGGCCTTCGCGCACCGTGCGCACATGGAGGACATATGATGCACTTCGTTTTGAAAGGTAATATTTTAATTTTTCGTTTATTTTATAAGCCATGCACAAATGGTGCCCTTCGGGCACCATTTGCACACGGGGTGGAGAGAGTGTGGATAATTTTTTTTTTTTTTATTATTTTTTTTTAAAATTTTTTAGATTTTTTTCTCATAACTAATAAGCGATGCACAATTGGTGCCCTGCGGGCACCAATTGCACACGGGGTGGAGAGAGTGTGGATAATTTTTTTTTTTTAACATTTTTTATCGTACTCTTACAGTAAGCGTAATCGGCGAAATTACCGAAAAAATAAAAATTCAGTTTTTGGCCTTGGGGGATCTTTGGGGACTCCCTCAACATGGCTATGTGTGTGGGAGCTGTCTAAACAGCCCCTTTACATGTTTTTGGGCTTTATATTTTAAAAATCACTCTCAGTGCGAGAGAGAAAATGGCGGCCGCCGCTTCCTGGTTTCGGCCGATTCGAATGTTCACTAAGATCTAAGAGCCAATCAGAATCGCGCTCGCGCACGCCACCGTACGCGTACGGTAAGCGTACCGTAAGCGCACCGTAAGCTGGCTCAGATATATATATTGATTTAAAGGCTATTTTCTCAAAATCTACTGAACAGATTTACACCAAACCTACAAAAGGCACTTCCTTGACCTGAGGACTACCTCTCTGCCAAATTTCTAGTAATTCTGTTCAGCCGTTCGGGCTGTAGCCCTGTCTAAAGGTCCTATGGAAAAATGCATGGGAAAAACGCATTTTGGGACCCCCCTTTTATCTCAGCCCCCGCTTGACGAATCCCCCCGAGACTTTCAGGGTGGGAGCGGAGCGTAGCGCCCCACCTATTTTGAAAAATTCGCGAGGATTCGTCAACCGGCGCCAAAGTTATTCAAAATAGAATGTTGCGGATTTCCTATGGAAACGTGGTCCTAACTATAACTACCTACTGGCGACCGCCAGTAGGTAATATATATAGATATATATATATGCTTGCAAATTTGGTCTGAATTTATCGGAATATTGTACAGCCTTTAGTGATTCTCCAATTCACATAAAGGAACACTATACGTGTAGAACTGATTACGCCGTATACCAACTGCAGTGTACATGCCATTTAAAATATATTAGCAGTACCAAGCTTCCGGTGTTTAATCGAATTCTCCAACATCTGCGTGCTATTGTTAACTCGGATGAAAATTATCCTTTAGCACGGCACTTGAAAGCAGTTCACAGCAATAGGTTACAAGATCTGACATATTCCGTGATTGGGGCAGTCCCTCCCTATTTTCGGGGTGGCAACAGGGAAAAAAGATTGAGGCAGTTAGAGTCCTCGTTCATTCTCATGTTGGATACGCGCATTCCACATGGATTAAACACCAGTGAAGATTTACATCACTTTCTATAAATAATGTGCAAGGTCTGAAGTTTAAAAACTCAATGACATAAACATGAGGTATAAAAACTATACGTGTTTTTGGAGATCCATTCAAACATAGATATTGTATGCTTATGGAAATCTGTCAAGCTCTAGGCAATGCAATATGGGGATTTATTCCCCCTTTTTTCTTGTCTGATGATGTTAAACTTGATAAGTGGAATTGGTGCCATTTTGGCTAGTAGTGAAACTGCCCAATGTCGCCACAGTTCATACGATCAAATTTGTATGTTTGATGCTCGTATCCGAATGTCAACTGTCACACATTCAAATATATGCAATTCACAAACATTGTTGCCAGCAGCAACTCCCAAAACACATTTTTAATGAAAATAACCAACCTAGAAATATCCTCTCAAAAATGGGTCTCACATTATGAAATTTGACACAAACTGGCATATTAACATGCTTAAGGAAACACATACCGAATAATAGTGGGTGTTATTCTATAGTCCTACATGCAAAACGGGTGAATTAGTTCATTTATGCATTGGTTTTAAATATTTTAAAAAGTAAACATTGGGCACATGCCCTGTACAACAGTAATGCCAACTCAGTCATGTTATTTTTGCAGTAAAGATTCATTAGGCACTCGTCTAAAGTACAACATTTGCTACATTTTAGGGTCCATTGTTGGGCGACACATACATTTAAACCCTTTGATACTTGAATTCAGTTGGGGGACAGTGTTCACATGTTCGCTGTTACTAATTAGCAGTCACTGCTTACATTGAGATTGGGTCGGGAGTTTTGAGCTAATAAGTATTTACTTATACAATGCATCTTTGTTGAAGGACACTGACTTTCACATGCTTGGCATTGGACTTTGTTACAATTTGCATGATACTTTGTAACTATCTCAGATTTAAAGTGATCTGTTAAAATCTTTGTGTCACTGGGAATGTTGTTATCTCTTTAAATTTCCATGTGGGTTCAATTGCTGAGAGGTTGTCATTGGTTGGAAGTAATTTAAATAAGGCAATTCGTCACAGGCGCGTCAGGTGATCAAGATCGCTTTGTCGATCGAAACGCGTCCAGGGCGGACACTTGTCTGTTTTTTACTATGGCTGAATAAATACATCAAGAAGCTATCCCTGTTGTTTGAAGCGGCTTTACTTCAACGTTTTTGCAGAACTTAAGAGGTCCGTACCTGTGTGTTGAAACAAGACAGTAACTCAGGAATCAAAATTGTATAATTTTTCTGGAATTGGCTGACTCCGGATTGCGGACCCTCTCCCCACAAGCAGGCGTGGCATTGATCGGCCGGACAACGCGTTTAGCGTTTTGCCTCGTCAACTCGGAAGGAGTAAGAAAACCACGCCCCCCGTTTTCACAAACAGTGCAATTTTCGTTGGAACGCTCCGAAGCCACAAAGAAAGCGGTGAACGGCACTGGAGGATTCCGGGAGCCAACACCATTTCAGGGTAAGGAGACCCACGATTGCAATTGACATAGACGGGTTGGGAGATTATTCTGCTTACTTACGCTTTTCAAACGAACTACTGTGATATTCAGTTCGGGGAAATAACACGTACATCTATTGCCTAAAATGTCAGCCCAAGACACGCTGCGTGACCGGGAGGCTGCAGCTGAGGAACTGTTTGTGAATTTGCCTACTACTAATCGGGCAACAGATAAAATATCAGACAACAGCAATATCAATGATGTTAAAGGATTGCTCAAGAAACTGGAAAAGTTACAACGCAATGAGATTACTAAATGGTGGGAGAAGAAATCCCTTGAGAAATATCGGGATGTTGATAGAGTGCCACGGGGGTTGCCAGTAATGATTACTCCTACTTTTGAAAATCCGCACCCCGAAATGTTAGCAGAGTGGGCCACCAACAACCTCCAAGCATCGATGAATATGGTAAATCTCCTCATCAAATATGCAGAAATCGATAGAGAGGCCATTATCAAACAAATTGATGAACTAAATACTATTTTGGAGAGGAGTGAACAGAAAGAGTTAATTGCTAAAAGCAGATTGGACATTGAGTCAAGATTGAAAAACCATGAATCTGTAATTAAGACTCGGAAAGCCTTTAAATTCGCCCATGATAGGGATGATTACTTGTTTGGCAGAGTTTTTACTTTTTCACGTAAATTTGACAATGTCAAAAAACGGGCTCAAACGGAACAGATAAAAGTAACAACAAACATAATTGGTGACAACTCTGCCCATTGTGACACAGATTCGCTAACTAGTTATGATTCAGAGGAAGGTACCAGTGGGGCATCCATACAGAGCAACACAGAGGAGGCTGCCAAACACACACTGGGGGAAGAACTGAATTTTTTAACTATGGACAGGCGAGCCACGTTGCGCCCCAGGAACAAACAGAGCACCACGCCATCAGTGCCAGCAAATCCCGCCGGGAGAGGCAGAAGCGGGGGCGCAACAAGAGGCAACAGGGGCAGAGGTTGGTGGAAACGGAACCGCTAACACAACAAGACAATACCATTATAAATCTGACCAATCTGACTTTAACAACAGCGGAACAACAGCTATTGACATTGGGGTTGTCTTACTGCCCAGAGTCAAACTTCTCATACAAACACTCCCGTGTGGATGTTTACAAATTCATTCGTAAGATCAAACTCCGCAAGCATTTCCAACTCAGCAAACCACCTGCAACTAAGAGTGATGATAGTTCTGGTTCTTCGAACTTAACAGTAGCTGACATTTCGATACTGGGGGTTGTACAATCTCTTGCTGGGAATATAAATACAGGACAAGATGGTAACTTGGATGTATCCTTTGAATTGGGAATTAATACGGACATGGCGGCTGCTAGTCCTTTCGGTCCCCAATCTATTTTTTATCCATTGATGCCCAAAGACAGTGTGGACATTTTCAGTGATATGGTCATCAACGACTTAAAAAAGCTACAAACATCGGTCCTCCATGGACATACCAAATGTACTTATCAGGCAAAAAAGTATTGGGCCTTAATCAATAAATGGAAAAGCAAACATGATGTTGTTGTGATGAATGCCGATAAGGGAGGCAATATTGTTTTATGGCCAAGGGTGGATTATTTGAGGGAAGCTGATAGACAACTATCAGATACCAATTGTTATGCGAAAGCTAGTAAGTTGGATCTGAATCGGGTAAAGGAAACTGTTACAAAAAATCTACTAACTTGGAAACGACAGGGATTGATCACTAAAAAGGAATTTCTTTTTTTTAAAAATGATTTCCCTACAACCCCGGTAATGTACTTTATCCCTAAAGTGCACAAGGGAGTATCTCCTGTTGTAGCCAGACCAATAATATCTGCAAGGAACAACATATTAGAGGCTACTTCCAGATATGTAGATTATTTCCTCCAACCGCACATGATAAATTTATCCTCCTTCATAAGAGATACTGGCGATTTTCTGATGAAAATCAACCAAATTGAATGGCACAGTGACTGGTGTTTGATGACGTTAGACATCACATCGCTATACACGTGTATTCACCACTCACAAGGACTAACAGCAGTAGAATACTTCCTTAATAGTCGCAATATAGGCTTCAAAGAACACAACAACATGTTGCTCCAGATGATTGAGCTATGTTTGAATAACAACTTCTTTCTTTTTAATAAAGTTCCCCACAAACAATTGAGGGGCGTTGCGATGGGGGCGTGTTTCTCACCCACCTATGCCTGTTTGCTGGTAGGGTGGTGGGAGGAGCACGTCCTCAAAGTGCAACACAAACAGGCCTGGGAGGACCATATGATATACTATGGCAGATACATTGATGACAGATTTGTCATTTGGGAGGGTACAGAAGATGAAGCAAAGGAGTTTGTTTCATCTATTAATACCAATTCTATGAATCTTCAGTTTACAGCTTCCATCGATAAAAATAAGGTAGAATCTTTGGATGTTGAGGTATACATACATGAGAACCATCTTCAAACTCGACTGCATAGGAAGGGCA
Source organism: Triturus cristatus (assembly GCF_964204655.1). Classification (NCBI taxonomy): domain Eukaryota; kingdom Metazoa; phylum Chordata; class Amphibia; order Caudata; family Salamandridae; genus Triturus; species Triturus cristatus. The sequence continues at coordinate 359,320,566 of NC_140587.1, forward strand.
CTGCTGGCAATTCCATCTTACATGCCAGCAGTGCCCATCCACGTCACTTAATACAAAGTATCCCATATGGGGAATTTTTACGTATAAGACGTATTTGCAGCCTAGAATCAGATGTAGCTAAGTGTCAGAAAGAGGCTTTCTCACGGTTCTTGATGAGAGGCTATGTACATTCAGACCTAACTAAGGCTCTGGATAAAGCCAACTCGCAATCACGGGAATTATGTTTAATTCCCAAAAAAAGCCTCAATGAACCAACACAAGCTGAACCCACTCCAGAAACTAATCAAACTATTCGCCTTATTACTACATTTAGCAGACAAAAAAAAAATATAAGACACATTATTTACAAACATTGGCCCATAGTCTTAACAGACTTAACTCTGAGATTCCTGTTGCCAAAACTTCCTGCAATAACTTTCAGGAGGGCACCCTCTATGAGGGATGCACTAGTTAAGACATGTCCTGAGATTATGCCAAAAACCAATTGGTTGGTCAGACCAGGTTTTTTTAAGTGCTCGTCATGTCGAGCTTGCAAATTTGGTCTGAATTTATCGGAATATTGTACAGCCTTTAGTGATTCTCCAATTCACATAAAGGAACACTATACGTGTAGAACTGATTACGCCGTATACCAACTGCAGTGTACATGCCATTTAAAATATATTGGCAGTACCAAGCTTCCGGTGTTTAATCGAATTCTCCAACATCTGCGTGCTATTGTTAACTCGGATGAAAATTATCCTGTAGCACGGCACTTTAAAGCAGTTCACAGCAATAGGTTACAAGATCTGACATATTCCGTGATTGGGGCAGTCCCTCCCTATTTTCGGGGTGGCAACAGTGAAAAAAGATTGAGGCAGTTAGAGTCCTCGTTCATTCTCATGTTGGATACACGCATTCCAAATGGATTAAACCCCAGTGAAGATTTACATCACTTTCTATAAATAATGTGCAAGGTCTGAAGTTTAAAAACTCAATGACATAAACATGAGGTATAAAATCTATACGTGTTTTTGGAGATCCATTCAAACATAGATATTGTATGCTTATGGAAATCTGTCAAGCTCTAGGCAATGCAATATGGGGATTTATTCCCCCTTTTTTCTTGTCTGATGATGTTAAACTTGATAAGTGGAATTGGTGCCATTTTGGCTAGTAGTGAAACTGCCCAATGTCGCCACAGTTCATACGATCAAATTTGTATGTTTGATGCTCGTATCCGAATGTCAACTGTCACACATTCAAATATATGCAATTCACAAACATTGTTGCCAGCAGCAACTCCCAAAACAAATTTTTTATGAAAATAACCAACCTAGAAATATCCTCTCAAAAATGGGTCTCACATTATGAAATTTGACACAAACTGGCATATTAACATGCTTAAGGAAACACATACCGAATAATAGTGGGTGTTATTCTATAGTCCTACATGCAAAACGGGTGAATTAGTTCATTGATGCATTGGTTTTAATTATTTTAAAAAGTAAACATTGGGCACATGCCCTGTACAACAGTAATGCCAACTCAGTCATGTTATTTTTGCAGTAAAGATTCATTAGGCACTCGTCTAAAGTACAACATTTGCTACATTTTAGGGTCCATTGTTGGGCGACACATACATTTAAACCCTTTGATACTTGAATTCAGTTGGGGGACAGTGTTCACATGTTCGCTGTTACTAATTAGCAGTCACTGCTTACATTGAGATTGGGTCGAGAGTTTTGAGCTAATAAGTATTTACTTATACAATGCATCTTTGTTGAAGGACACTGACTTTCACATGCTTGGCATTGGACTTTGTTACAATTTGCATGATACTTTGTAACTATCTCAGATTTAAAGTGATTTGTTAAAATCTTTGTGCCACTGGGAATGTTGTTATCTCTTTAAATTTCCATGTGGGTTCAATTGCTGAGAGGTTGTCATTGGTTGGAAGTAATTTAAATAAGGCAATTCGTCACAGGCGCGTCAGGTGATCAAGATCGCTTTGTCGATCGAAACGCGTCCAGGGCGGACACTTGTCTGTTTCTTACTATGGCTGAATAAATACATCAAGAAGCTATCCCTGTTGTTTGAAGCGGCTTTACTTCAACGTTTTTGCAGAACTTAAGAGGTCCGTACCTGTGTGTTGAATCAAAACAGCAACTCAGGAATCAAAATTGTATGTATATATATATATATATATATATATATATATATATATATATATAATTTTTTATTATATGGAGTTCTGCTGAAATACCAGGAAAGTATTATGCAACTTAAAAACATGTTTACATTATTTCTTAAATATATAGAGGGGTAAATTATTTTCCCTACCTATCAACACTTTAATAAAGTCATAATAGCTAGGGATTGATAATAACTCCTACAGCTTAACTATAATTAAGGCCCTAACACACAACACAGGTGAAGCGTAGCACAAAACAAATATGCCTGCCTTTTAATGTTGTTAAGGCAGTCATTATCCAATAATATACTGCCTTATCACCAGCATGCACATTTCTTTTTACCTCAAGGTTACCATGGTATTCCATTGCACAATGTATAACTAGGGGACACATGTATGAATGTATTTCATTACTCTTGCATCACGCATTGTCTTGCATGGGTGATACAGTACTTAAGTCACATTTACAAAGTATCATAAGGTCACTATGCCTGGACCTGGGTTGCTTGGTGAATATGAAGAAACACAAGGCAGAAGAAATTGCTGTCTTGAGTTGATCTGCACACCATATTCTACATTTCTGGCAAATTTAATCTACATCTGTACACCACTCTATTGTATGCCACTACACTGAACGTCACTTTACTGCATGGTACTCCACTCTAAGCTATGCCACGCCACTGTATGCAACCATACTCTATGATATTCCGCGATAAGCCCCTCCATTCTACTGAACTCCACTCTATGCTATTCCATTGTATGCTACTCCTGTGTACCTCACTCCACTTTATGCCACTCCACTGTACACCGCTCCACTCTGTGTCACTCCATTGTATACAATATCACTCTATTCCACTCCACTCTACACAAATCCACTCTATTCCACTCTACTCTATGCTATACCAGTGTACAACATGTCCCTCTATGCGAATCCACTCTCCAACACTCCACTGTAAGCTACTCCACTCTACACCACTCCACTCTATGCTATTCTATTATACACAACTACACTATACGCCACTCCACTGTATGATATTTCAGTCTATACTGTCCACCAATACACTTCATGCACATCCACTCTATGCTACTCCATTCCATGGTATTCCACTCTTTCCCAATTCACTGTACGCAGCAGGAAAGTGTCCTTTTTGCATGGTCACTGCCTCACCACTTTTTACTCCAATGCTGATGGTTATGACAATGATAGTGCTCTGGGGTCTGCTGCCCAGGCCCCAGTGCCAATGCTCTCTCCCTAAAACCGTTTTGTGTGAATTGGCAATCCCAATTGACAAGGACTTTACCCCGACCCTTATAAGTCCCTAGTATATGGCATCAGCAATTGTCAGGGCATGAGTGGTAAAGGGGTCCCCAGGACTTGCAGAACTGTTTGTTTCACCCTGAGTGACCAAAGTAAACTACTGATAGCAGACCTGCCATTTCAGACTGCAGGGGCAGTGTAAACTGCACAAGCCATGTGTGGCAAAGTCAATGCACTATCTTTGACATATGCCAGTCACCCTAAAGGAAGGCCTCTTAAAGCCCTGGAGATAGGGTGCATTATATCAAAGGTGTGGACAAGTAAGCGCAAGCTTATATGACCCTATAGTGCTCTTTACAATTAATGGACACTATAATTGATAGACAGTCCATAGGATAACAATGGCTGGCACTCAGAAAACCCAAGGTAGGCAGCTCCATTATTGTACAGCCTAGATATCCTGCAATTGGTATCCAACAACATGTCTTTTCACCACTGACATGAATCTCGTGCACCTGGGCAATGTGGAATGCACCAAGGTGGTTACCTTAGAGGTTGCCCACCTGGTTGCCCAAGCTTTACTGTGCTCTGGCTGGCAAACCCATGCTTTCCTCATTTGTTAGCAGCAATTTAAAGATTATGACCTCCTTCCAGGCAGTGTGAACACTCCCTGGATGTCAGGAACAAAGGCTTGGGCAGGAAGAAGGTCACACCACCCTCCTCCTAAGCAGGCTAGTGAAGTGGTACATCAAGGAGGTGAGCTTCAAAAGCTACACCGCCTTTGATGTATCAGGGCTGACTCCCTAGTGGGGGAAATGGACCTCGCCCTGCCACAGGAAAATTTGCACCCAGACAGATGGGAAATTAGTTAGTCAAGGAGGTGTAGAACCCCAGAAGGCTAGCCACACCCGTTGGGTGTGCAGTCTCATCTTTACACTAAAGTTAGATTTTCGTCATTTCTAGCAGTGGCAGAATAGAGGGTTCTAGGTAGAACAGGTGACCCACACTTCCAAATGTTTTCACCTCAGGAGCGGACTAGCTACAGAGACTAGTAGCCCACTGGATGCTTGCTCCCACACCCCTAAATCCACCAAATCTAGGATTAAGGGACACCCTGACACACACCAGGACCTCAGTTCTGAACAGCCTGCGTCAAATAGGACAGAAGTAGAGACCTGTGTCTGCGACAACAGGACTTGCACAAAGCAATAGAGCAATACCATGCACATGTGGCAACGCTCATGGAACTGCCTGATCGAGACTGATGCTATATTTTGGTTTCCCCAGACAGGGGAACTTCTGTGGAAAACTGAAGCACCCTCAGACTCTCCTGGACTACTGCCACTAGTACCCCGCAAACTGCAGGTAAAGCAACACTCCAGATCTGAAGAATTGCTGGCCATCTGTGACTCTGAGGTATAGTCCAAATCCAGATGATCTAGTGCATTGTGGGAACTGTAGTCCTCTCTTTCCGGCAGTTAGGCATCCCCTGGGACCACCGGATATCGAAGTTACTTTCTGATCTACTTATCACTGATCAGGCTTGTTGGTCATAACTCTGGTAACCGACCCCTTTATTCAATGCTGCACCTAGTATGAATGCCATCCAGCCTTTGACTGACATCAGTACCCACACTGTTGTTGTGTTTTTGCATGTTTTTCCCCTGCAGCACCATTTCAGCTGTAAAAGCAGCTCAGCTAGGACAACTCTGCACCCAGTTTCCAAGGGCCAGGTAAAATTGAACTGACTGTTGTGGCTTGGTCCAGAGACCCACATCACCTTTACCCTGCAAGGGTATCACGCAACTCGACCTGCAAGTAACTGATTGTCACTGTTGGTTTTTCCCATTGACCGCAATGATAACGTTTCACTGTATTATTTGCATTGATTTTATATTACTTCAAAATCTATAACTCTTGTTATATGCATGCTATTCCCTTCATTTTGCTGTCTAAATTAAGATAAAAATGCACTCTATTCATATAAATTGGTGTCGGATTTCTCGCATAATCATATCAATTACTTATCATCCACGTTGGTTATATGAAATGCTTAACACATGTTCCTCTAATAAGGCCTGACTGCTCTTTACCACACAGCCAGGAATGAATAGAGGATTTCTTAGTGTGAATCCAAGGATCATTTTTGGGGTATTGTGATAGAATTACATGGTTAGAACTTATCCGTGCACCAAATAATACTCCACTTTCCTACATTGGTGTGACAGCGGTGGGTATCCTGAACCTGTATTTCAAAGTACCACTTGGTCCTAAGTGATTTTGCACGAGAAATCCAGTTAATTGATTTTAGCATAAAAAATATATTTTTCAGAGCTTTTTTTTATTGGATTGTTGGGGCCTGGGTAGACCCCCATTCTAATAGTACATTTAAAAGGCTTGGGTGAGTAAGGAAGAGATTTAAAACATTATTTTACATTTTTTTTAAAAGAGGTCCAAACTTCCAAGTAAAAGGTTAGGCACAATGGAGGTTGGTAAAGTTCTTGTCTTGTCAGTCATCCCAGCACTGAGGGTCAGTGATCTGAGGCTTTTGTGCAAAGCAAGGGGCATTAGGTATTGAGTGACAGCTAAAAAGAAGGAACTTGAAAAAGCCCTCAGCTCCTATGAGAAAGAAAGGTTAGAGAGGGAGGGCCATTTCTCAGAAGAAGACTCTGAGGAGGGTGAGGATGAGGCCCTAGCCCAAATTGATAAATGTGGGGAAAAGGTGAAGACCTCAACTCACCACCCTTTCTCAGACCCCCTTGACCAGTGGGAAGTGACAGGAGTCACTCTAGAAAAACTACAAGTGGTAGGTGTAGGAACCCTTGAGGATGAGCTTGATCTACTCTCCCTAGAGATGTAAATTTTGAACTTGAGGAGAGGAGACTAGTCCTTTAGGAAAGAAGGGTTAAGGTGGGTTTGAGGATCAAAGATGGGGGCAGTAATACTAACAATACCAGGGTAAAGAAGAAATTGTTTGACCTTAAAATCCCCAAAGGGATTACTCGAAGATTAGTAATGGCGATGACATTTATAAGTGGTTTGCAGCCTTTGAGAGGGCTTGCAAAATGAGAAGGGTATATCACCAACAATGAGGCATTCTACTTTGGGAGATATTCTCAGTAAAGGGCAGAGATAGACTGCTGACCCTTAATGAGGAGGTAGATGAGTCCTATCAGCACTATAAGATCATGATAGAAGGAATTGAAATCAATACTGAGGAATACATATTGAAGTTTAGGGACACTCATAAATGTCAAGAACAGACATGGGTGGACTTAGTAGACTCTTGTTAGACCTGGAAACCTTGGTGTAGTTTCGGCTAACTTGCTCTGCCTTCTGACCTACTGTTTTTCTGATTTAATTTTTTGCTGACCTTAGTATTCTGGGCTGTTAACCTCTGATAACCAGTGCTAACGTGCAAGGGCTCTTTCCATGAAACACGGTAACATTGGCATATCCACAATTGTTATATTTAATTTACTTATAAGTCACTAGTAAAATACACTACATATGCCCAAAGCCTGTAAAATAAATGCTATTAGTTGGCCAGTAGCACTGATTGTGCCTTCCACTCAAGTAGCCCTTTAAGCATGTCTCAGGCCTGTCTTTGCAGAGCCTGTGGGTGCAGTTTTATCTGCCATTTAGACCTGGCAAGTTAACCCTCTTTATTATCCCACTATAGGGGTTCTATAAGGAGGAATTGTAACCATCCACGGTACTACTCCATATAATCAGAACTCACACACAAGTAACTGGATGGTGTATTTACACAATTCGAACAGCGTCAGTTATGAAAGTGGAGAGCCAGACTGACATGTGTTAAGACGAGAACCCTCACTCACTCTAAGGTGACATGCTTCATCATTGGACTCCCTCTTGCACACTGGGACTGCAGGGTACCCAGTGTGGGCTACAACTCTCCCACAGGAGAGAAGCGTGAGGTGTTTTAAGTCATCCAACGTAGGATAGAGTGAGGTGCAGAGTGCATAAAAAGTAAAAAAGTGAGTTAAAGCTATCTCCTGGATAGGCAAAGTCAGTCCTTTAATCTTGTCTCCAGTAGATAGGTTTAAAAAACAGCTAACTGAGAATAGGGATATGGATGTTCCCCATTGAGTTATGGTAAACATGTTTCTGCCTGGTTAGACCGAATGGTTCATGGTATTCCTCAGGAACAAAATGCTTTGTCACTCTGCTAAAACTGTGAGTAAATCAAAAAAGATGAAGAAAGTACCATACTTTAACTGATATGGCACTTACAGGTGGTACCAGCTGTAGTCAGGTCCATCCTCTGTAAGGATATAAGAACAAATATCAAAATACAGTATGCAATCAAACATCCCATTTTTACAAACCAGCAGTGTCAAACATCCTCACTGCAAAAGTGAAAAAGTCAAAATTCATAGGTAAACAATTATGTGTAGTCTCACCAATACCTCCTTCAAAAAGTCCTTTAGTAACAGGTCTCACGACTCCAAAGGTATAAAAGTACAATAGCACATAATCATGGACAGAATCCAAATAGAAAGTTATTTTGCCTCTCCATATTAAACACTGAATCCCTGCATCACTGGGACAGAACACATCTCATTATCAGCCTCTCAGATAAATCCACACATACATGTTTATGCAAGTGTGGTATGTCCAGGTATGTCATGTGAGTATGCAGAATATATACATATATTGTCCATCCTTAAACTACTACATGGTGTGCCAAGTAATGGTCACTTCCATTCAGTAAAAGTGTAGGGAACAGCACTTGCAAGGGAGTTCTCTTAGGTTTATGTCCCACTCATGAGAATACTCTTCAATATGGATCATAAAGGCATGCGGGGGTACAGCGGATATCCGTATCAAGATTTAAAACAGTTACCAGTAAGCCATGCTTGTAGACAATTGCGTCGGTAGCCGAACAAAAACGTCTATGGACCGTAGCGGTCTATCGGTAAAGAGCGCTCTCAGCAAAATGTTATGGATTAAATCTTGTGGCCCCACAGTGAGAAGCAGTATCACACACAACGGTATGTGATAATCAGCCAGAGGCATAAAACTAAGTATGCCACATAACAGAGACCACACCAATGTGGCCAACAGGAGCGCATACGGGAAGCTTTGCTAAACTGATAAGTTACGGTGGCATTAACTAAGCCACAGGGAGATCTAAAGCGTGCTGGCATATGGATATGGCGAAACCGTGTGTGTTGGCTCATGAGAACCATCTCAACATGCTGCTATCCGACCAGGTTCCTTAAGGGCAAACACACGCAATCTGGGGTGAGCACTATGGTGCCTTACCTGACTCTCCTGTATTCTGCCGCATATATAAAGGCTGGAGGGAGAGAGGAAGTTGTTAGCCACTCATTTAAAAAGGGTTGGTGACCCGGAAGTAGCCAAATAGTATACGGTTCACAGGATTGCTGGGTAATGTAATTGTAACACTGGACATGGTGAGGAAATACTAAATCCTCCACCCCGATAGTGTATAAACTACTCAAGGTGCATTACGTCATCTCGTGCAACAAAGTGAAGTGAGTAATACCATATTCATGTTAATTTCAATCTAATAGGCAGGTATGATGTCAATATAATAGTATTCCATGACAAATTGTGTAATAGGCACGGTCCTTCCCTATTATAATAGCAGGAGCTGTCAGTGTGAGTGGTTGAGCTACCTATGTTGGTGTGCGTCCACTGTAAGAATATAAACAACTGGTAATTTTAGGGTATTAGCCGATGTGTTGTGGGGCATGTACGAACCCAATAACCAATCAGGGGTAATAATGTTAGTCTATTCCTCCTAGTTACAGTAATTAATGTATCCCTACAGATGCCAGCTTCTCATGGCGGTTCAGTATAAATGAGTGTGCTATAATGAGCACCACGGAATGGCATCGTTGAGTCCTGTAATGTGACTCTTAGTCCAAAACACCCAACGCTGCTCTCGCCTGAAGTTCATTCAGGTGTGGTAAATCAAACACACGTGTGACTAGATATTACATTGAAATGGCCCATACAGAAGACGATCTATCGTGGGTTATAATTGACAAACCCAGATATGAGACACAAATGGGTCCTTTAGAGAGAGTTCTCTTTATGTGAGAGCAACGTTGGGTGTTCAGGACTAAGAGTGGAAGATGGACTTCTGTACACTGAGGTCAGGGACCTCAAACCAGAAGCAGCCAGGAGATTGGTGGTCCCCCAAATGTCTAAAGAGTTCATTCTGGCCCCAGCCCACAACATCTCCTTAGCTGGACATCTGGGACAGACCCAAAACTGGGACAGGTTGGTGGCCCATTTTTAGTCGCCCCAAATGTGTGAATAAAGTGAAGGAATTTTATCACTCCAGTGTGACCTACCAACCCAGTGGCAGGACAGGCCCACCACCAAAGGCTCTTAATTCAACTTCCCGTGGTTAAGGCTCTCCTTCAGAAGGTAGGGATTGACATCAGGCTGTTTCTGATGCTCTACATGACAAGAACTGGACTCTCAAGAACTTCATAAAACTAATCATTTTTATGAACATTTTTGATATTTGATGTAATGATATGATTCATGCCCTTGGTCATTTCACCAAAGAATAAATTAGTGTTTGAATGATCCACCCATGCTTTCCTGGACGTTCTCTGTGTCAGGGGTTATTCCTTCACATCATCTTGTTTTTCTGCCCTGAGAGATCTATATTTAAAACTGTATATGCACACAACCAGAGTGCTGGGGTTTCTATTTTTGATATTATTGGACTCCTTGACCCTCAAACTGCATCTGAGAACAGGTTTGTTCTAGTGGTAGTGGAACATGCCCCTAGGTACCCAGAGGCAATTCCCCACAGGACTGTCACTGCCCCTCCAGTGGCAAAGGCCCTCCTGATATAGGGACACATTTCATGTCTGCATATCTTGAAGCAATGTGGTATGAATGTTGAGTGAGCACCAAGTTCACCACCCCCTATTGAATGGTTTGATTGAAAGTTCAACAAAAATCACAAAAGGTATTGTTAGACCTGGCATTTCTTGACGTGGTTACCCCAGAGTTTTTGCCTCTACCTCCTCTATTTTTGATGCTTTGATGGATTACGTTTTACTGGCTTAGATGCTTTGGGCACTTTGCCACTGCTGATCAGTGTCAAAGTGCAAGTGCTCCCTGTATAAAGTGTTATGGTAATTGGTTGTCCATAATTGGTATGTTTGCCTTACTAGTAAAGTCCATAGTAAAGCACACTATGTGTGCCAGGGCTGGTAATGCACATGCTACTATTGGGCCTGCAGCACTAATTGTGCCACCCACACAAGTAGCCCTAAAGAGAGAACTCAGGCCTGCTCCTGCAGTGCCTATGCGCAGTTTGCAAACTGCCATGTTGTCCTGACAAGTGCACCCACTTGCCAGGCCTTACCCTTCCCTTTCCCTGCACATCAGACACCCCTATAGTAGGCCCAAGGTATCCCCTTGGGCAGGGTGCAGTGTTTGTGAAAGGTAGGACATGTACTGAGGTGTGTACCATGTCCTAACAGTGAAATACTCTCCATTTCCTTTTTCACTGTTGCAAGGTCATCTTGCCCATAGGACAGAATAGGGAAGGCTGTGTAATATGTTTCCAGCCTATCTTCCCATAAGCTTAAGATGGCGAGGTGAAGTTTAGTGTACCTGAACTCACAATTTAGCAACACATGTTTTTGTGAAGGTGGTTTTTGACTTGTGTGTTTAGAAACAACGCTTTTAGAAGTGGCTGGGTTTTTTGTTCTAATAATTCTGTGTGTCTCTGCCTGGTTGTGATTGGCTGTCTGGATTTGATAGAAATAGGATCTGGGAAATGTCTTGACCCAGCGGAGGAGTAGGTGAGACAGCAACAGGCTGACCTGCATCTGGAGTGTAGGGGGGAGGAGTAGCCCCGTGGAGGTGAAGACTGAAGAGGCCTGGACTGCTGCCATATAAGCATGGCTCCCCCTCCTGCTGAGTGATTGAGGAACCAGACCCCCCTATCAAAGGAAGAAGGTGTCACTGGCAGGGAGACACCCAGAACTGGTTTGGACAGGGGTCAGTGCCACCTGAACACAAAGACATCAAAGACATTTAGGGGTATAACTATGAGAGCTGAAACCCCTGAACGTTGGACTGATCAAGACCGAAAAGGATTGAAACTACTTCTTGGTCAAGAGGAACCTCTGCCAAGGAAGAACAGTTGAAGAGACAAAAAGAAAGGACTGACCCTTGCTGTGTGTTCTGGGTGTGGCCTGCAGTTTGCTGGTTTAACCAAGGAGAGGCTAAGGTACTTTGCTGTGTGCTGTATCCCTCTGCTGGAAGGACTTTGCTGTGTGCTGTGTCCCAAAGTAACTTGTCCTCAAGGGTCCGAGGAGAGCTGCCTTCCTGTTGTGGAAACTCAGGAACATAAAAGTTTCCAAGTGTGTCTCAGCGGCGATGTGTGCGTGTGCTTTTTGCAGCCTGAGACCTTCATAAGCATTGCCCCGGGTTGTGTGGCCCGAAACCAACCGAGTCTCAGCGACGCTTTGTGCGTGTGCTGCCTGAGACTGCTGTGGGAGTCTGTGGTGCTGGTTGGAAAGTGCCCCGTGACTACTGTGCCAACGCAGCATGAATCATCGTCCACTCTGCTGTGTAGTCATTTGTGGCCCGAGCCATCATCGTAGCTGAGGCTGCGGATCAAGATCTCTGCCAGCGGCCCGAGCCGCAACGTGCTGAAGAATTTCATAAAGCTAAGGAAGTCGTGAGGTAATCGTGATCATTGTTCGCAAGAGGAATCTGCCCAAGATCATCAGTAATGGAGAAAGGCAGCGCCGTAACCTGTCCGGCTACAGCGTCAGTTTGCATCGGGGCTGGTCGTCATTGGGAGCGCCCAGCAGGACAACCGACGAGCGGGGGGAAAGAGAGAGAGAGAGCAAGGCAGCGCATCCCCCAGGAAAGGCTTGGACTCTGGTCGGGAGCCACGAGCATGTGTTGCCTGGTGAGGCACCTGGCAGTACCGGGGCCTGCCTCAGAAGTTCAGGAGTGTTGTCTGTGGGTGGGGCCTAATGGAGCCCGCGCTAATCGCATCGATTAGCCTGGTATTATTCCTGCATTACGAACTGCCATATTACTTGCATTGAGGATTGTATTTCCTGCATTACGAACTGCCTAATTATGTGCATTGAGGATTGAACTATTCTCGCATTACGAACTGCCTGATTACTTGCATTAAGCAGTGCGTTATATTTGCATTACGAACTGCCTGAGTACGTGCACTGAGGATTGCATTATTCTTGCATTACAAACTGCCTGATTACGTGCATTGAGGATTGCATTGTTCTTCCATTAGGAACTGCCTGATTACTTGCATTGAGGATTGCATTATTCTTCCATTATGAACTGCATTAGTCTGACGATACAAACTGCATTACGAACTGCATAACCTTGCATTAGGACTGCACTTGAATATCATGAACTGCTCATTAATACCACAAGAACCTCCAAGTGTTTGTTGGCCTAATAACCGGCAAAGTGAAATATTACGAATACACATATGTTGGATCTTCTATCGTTTGGTCTTCACGTATTTTTCTTCTTGATAAAGATACCGCTATTTTCATACATCAGTGTGGTGTCCATTTGTGTCGTTATCACTGTGTCACTGGGAGTGTGATTGCAAATACTTTATACATTGCCTTGAAGATAAGCCTGGCTGCTCGTGCCAAGCTACCCGGGGCTGAGCAGGGGCTATCAAAGAGGGTATCCCTCCTTTCCCTGACTAGAAGCAAGGGTCCTTATTTGGACTAAGGTAACTGCCTCAGCCAACTAGAGGCCCCCAGTTCTAACAGGTATGATAATGGGCCTCCCCGAAAAACTCAAAAGGAGATGGGATGTCCTTTGACCTTGCCTTCTGTTATCCTAAAGAGAGGTGTCACAAAATGGGGTTGGGTGCTGCCCTTTTGAAATTTTTTTGGGCCTTCCTGTAAAAGATCCTCTGAATCTAGTAAGGGATGGATGGGAGAAACCTCTCAAATAGCCCAACCAGGACTCAACAGATTAAGTATTGGGCCTGAGTTCATGTGTGGCTGAGCATGCGAAAAAGGCAAATATGCATCTACAGGCCAACCGAGAGCTTATCAAGCACTGGTATGACCAGAAGTCAGCACTGATTATTAACCAGGTCAGCTGGTTTAGGCGTGGGAGCCAGTGGCTCCCAGGGTCCTCTAGGACAAGTGGACTGGGCCCTATTTTGGAAAAGAAAGGTAACTTCCTTAGTAGACTTAGGAACCCTTAGAAGTTTTCCATGTCATTTGCCTAAAGCCCCACAAGGACAGGGCTGGCATGATCATGACTTACTGTCAAATAACCCACAAGACAACTCAGCTGAGTGTGCTGTTTTAACAGACACTCTCACTTCACAACAGCAATCTGACTGCAGGCAAGTCTTAGGTCAGTTTGCTGAGTTCTTTTATTTGTCCCTTGGTCAGATAACATGGTGTACCCACGATGGGACACTGGTGACAGCCACCCTGTCAAAATCAAGATTTAAAGATTGTCAGACCACATCAAAGCATGATTGAACCTTCTAACAGTCCCAGGGCTAGTCCAGTGGTACTGATCCCCAAGCCTCAGTCTAAAGGTGGGAAACATGAAATTAGGTTCTACTCCATTCCACTTTAGCCAGTCCACTCAGTGCATCTCCACTCTATGCAACTCAAATTTACAATACTCTAATCTATAACACTCCACTGTATGGCATTCCACTCTATGCCACTCTACTGTACACCAATCCAGTGTAGGTCACCACACTATACGCCACTGCATTAGCACTTGACTGTATGCTACTCCACTCTGCACCATTCCACTGTATGCCACACCAGTCTACACTATTCCACTCTATGCCACTACACTTTATAGAACTTCACACTATGCTATTCAACTGTATGTCACCACACTCTAAGCTGCTCTAGTATATGCCTTTCCAGTCTATGCCTTTACACTATTTACTATTCCACTGTACTCCACACCACTACTTGCCACTCCACCATTCCCTACTTCACTATACTCCACTGTATGCTATTTCATTGAATGCAACTGCACTATGCTCTACACCACTATGTGCCATAGCACTGTACCGCTCTCCCCTGTGTGCCACTCCAGTCTGCACTACGCCACTCTACACAACTCCACTCTACGCTTGTCCAATTCATGTTATTCCACTCTACGCTATTCTACTCTACACTACTCCACTTTACACCCCTCCAGTCTATGCTATTCCAATCTACTCCACTACACTGTACGCTATTCGACTCTACGCCACTCCAAAGTATGCCACTCCACTCTACAGCACTCTACTCTACGTTATTCCATTGTATGCCCCTCTCCTTCATGCCACTCCACTCTATGACACTGTACTGTACACTACTACACTCTACACCAATCCACTCTACTTTTTTGTTTATAAAACCTGAGCACAACCACTGGAGAAAACTGTCTGTGCAAATCTTGTGGGAGCGAGACATGATTTCCAGAAGTCAAGGCCTTACGCCACCTAGAGCCCTGCAACCACAGAATTGGAATAAACCTCAGTTTGACAATAGTTCCAAGGTGAAAGGGGAATGTGGAAGTGGTGAAAATCAGTAATAAAATGAACCAGGTTCCCTTCACTGTAACTGTTTCACTTATTGACTTGAAATGTTTCTTCAGTGTTCCAAGTACTTCATGGGGCTTATTTATCAGAGCCCTGCATCATTTTTGTATTACTTAAAATTGTACAGGTGTGACATAGGGCTCTCAATTTGATTTATGAAGCCATGCAAAGCCACCCTGTGTGGCTCTGTCGCCTCATAAATCATGAGTAAGGCAACGCAGCACAAAATGTCAACATAATCGCACCCGGGAGGCGTTCAATTGGCGCCGCAGTGGGTTTTCCCACACAAAATCCATGGAATTTGACGCTGCCCCAGATTTACAAATTCATGTTGTTGGACTTGGCTTTTTCAGCAGGGTTACCCCCAGACTTTTTGCTTTTTGGCCTCCTATTTTTTGACCCTATTTTTGTTGGTTTTATGACCCTGGGCATTTTACCACTGCTGATCAGTGCTAAAGTGCATATGTTCTATCTGTACATTGTTATTATGGGTTGGTGTTTCCATGATTGGCTTATTTGACTTACTACTAAGTCCTTAGTACAGTGCACTGTGTGTGTACTGGGCTTGTAAGTCAAATGTTGCTAGTGGGCCTGCAGCACTGATTGTGCCACCGACACAATCAGCCTTGCAAAAGGTTCTCAGACCTGTCACTGCAGTGTCTGTGCGAATTTTGGGACGGCCATATCAACCTGGCAAGTGCACCCACTTGCCAGGCCCCAACTTTCTCTTTTCTTATATATGAGTGACCCCTAAGGTAGGCCTAAGGTACCCCTGTGGGCAGGGTGCTGTGTATGTTAAAGATAGTAGATGTACTGATGTGTGCAACATGTCCTGGTAGTGAATTACAGTGCACTTTGTTTTTCACTATGGAAAGGCTATCTGTTCCATAGGATAGAATGGGAGTTTATTTATAACAGGTTATAAACATAACTTTCCATTGGGACAAGATGGGAAGGTAAAGCTTAGTATGCCTGAACTCAGAATATAAAGATTCATCTTTTAGTAAGGATGATTTTTACATTCATTACATTCTGTATTTGAAAATACCACTTTTAGAAAGTAGTTATTTTCTTGCTTAGCCATCATGTGTGCATATGCTGGGTTGTGTATTGACTGTCTGGGTTTGGAGTGACAGGGAATGGGGATGTGCATTCACTGTAGACAGCCACTGGGGATGTTGAGGTGTCTCCTACCTTTCCTGGATGAGTCAGGGCTGGGCTTAATAGACCTGGGCTGCATTTAGAGTAGGGGAAGGAGATTTCCTTTCACCTGAATGGGCCTGGTCTGCCATACACAATGCTGTCTCCACCTCCTGCCAGGAAGCTGCACCAGGGGGTACAAAACTGGTTTGAACTGAGCACAGAGCCTCTCTGACACCAGAGAACAAATAGAAATGGACGATGTTGGGGCCCAAACCCCAGAACTTTAGAATACTTCTGGCATCAAGAGGAACGTCTGCTAAGGAGAAGAGTCAGGAAAGCTGAAGGAGAAGTACTGCCCCTTTGCTATGTGCTGTCTGGTGTTCGCCTGCAGTGGCTGTTTCTGCCAAGGAAAGGACTTAAACCTTGCTGTGTGCTGTGTATTCTGCTTGAATTAGATCACCAGGGACTTGAAGTAGAGCTTGCCTCCTTTTCTGAAGTCTCAGGGACACAAAGACTTTGTTTTCTCTGTCCTTCTACTTCTGGAACTGCTGTTTCAGGTGCCACAGAGGGAAACTGAAACACTGACACCGGTGAGCAACCATGTAACTTGCACCGAAGCCATGGAAGCCGAAGAGTACGGCACACCGCCCTGACTCGCACCATAGGCCCGATGCTTGCTGACGCCGTGCCGCATCAACTCCGAAGTCGTCACCGAGGCCTCTACCTGCACCGGAGCTGAGGACACCGCTCGTGACATTCACGATGCACCGTCCGACTCTTACCGCAGACACGACTTCACCAACGCTTGTACCTCATTAATGCGAAGCCGATACTCAACGTGGGTGAATTCAAAATCCATCAACACCGCACCATCGTTAGGAACCAACTCCTTGCCGCCACTGTGACATTACCTCCCTGGCACCAGTAAGGAACTGACACCTCACCTCCCCGATATCAGTAAGGAACCAACGCCTCATCTCCTCTGCATCATTGTGAGGAACCAAGGTCGCACCTCCTCTGGAATCATAAGGAACTAACGCATCGCATCACCTCCCCTGGAGTCGTAAGGAGCCAACGCCGCCCAGCGCCAACAAAGCATCACCTCCCCGACGCTGTACGTCGTCTTTACTTTCATCATTTGCCAAGGTACTGTTCTTTGGGGGTCGGTGTCACTCTGAGCTGGATGCCGCGCACCTCGCAGTCGGCGCTGTACTTTGGATTTTCACCAGTCACAACATCGTAATAGCTCCAGTTGGAGTTATTTGTTGCTACCAACTTTATTTGTGTGGATAACCTATTGTTGAGGATATCTTTTTTTTTTTTAAATCTATTTTTATTGATTTTACACAACCATCAGCTTAGGCAACATAACGTGATACAGTATCATAGTTGTACATGGCATAATGACATACAGTGGCAAACAGTATAGAAGAATACACAGTGACCATGCCGAAGCATTATGAGAATCCTCGCTAGACATTGTTTAGTAATATAACATCTGTAATTGAATCTCCGATTGCAAACCAGTGCGGATGATTTCCAGGTTTTGTTCCCTCATCTGAAGTCTAATAACATACCATGAGTAATCAAATCTATCAGTGCTCAATACATTGCCAACAACCCAACTAAAAAAAAAAAAAAAAAAAAAATTACCCACCCTTCCCTCCCCTCCCCGCATGTCCGGCAATAAGTGTTTATAGTAGCATTTACACATGTCCACAGTTGGACTCGTGTGCATTCCGGTCCCACAATCTGACTTAGGTATATTGTGCCGTCTTGTGAATCAGACAGTGTAACTACCCATGGATAATGTAAGGAGCCCTTGCGTCACATAACAGTGGTCCAGTCCCTCAAACTATAAGAACGGTGCACCCTAGTAGGATAATATATCTATCGCAGCATATTCTTCCATCATTGCATTCCAGCTCAGCGAGATAGGTGTTTTCCTTAGCCCCCTATACTCCTCTCTGTGTAGTTCAGCCCCTTCCGCCCTTCCCCACTTCACCACTTCTGTAGTTGAGGACATCTTGGTATACGTATTGTGGATATTTGTCATTTTGTTCTTGTCTGGTTTAGAAAAAGATTTTTCTAAACTGGTTTAGTGCCCATTTGTAGTGTTATCACTGTATTACTGTATGTGGGCACCAATGCTTTACACACTGCTTCTGAGATGAGCCTGACTGCTCGTGCCCAAGTCAGGTATGGCATCCTGACACATGTAAACCTGGGGAAGCGCCAAATCCTTACGCCACCTGGTGGGGTTATGTGGGGCGTAACAAGAAGAAATTTGTTTTTCTCTCCTTGCTTTTACCCCTTTTTATGTGTGCTGCTGCATTCTGCAGCACACATGGAAAGAGGAAAACACCTCTTAGAATTGTTTTTGTGCAGGAAGGTGCCCCTTCCTGTACAAAAACAATCCTGCAGGCAATGTGCCTGTGCGCTCTCTCCAGACTATAAGATACTATAAGATAGGAAGGATAGATCTGGTGGCGGGGGGGTGGGGTTGCGGTCATATATAAGTATCCACTTGCCTGCCAATTAATACCAATGACAGAACCGGAAGGAGCAGAGGGACTGGGCTTTTATCTGATGTCTCAGCCCACCAATCTATTGCTGGGGCCTTGATTTACCGTCCCCCTGGGCCAGCAGGAAGGTTCTTGGAATCGGTTGGCCACGTTATTATGCCCATTATGTCCAAACATAGACAGTGCATGATTTTGGAAGATTTTAATATTCATTTTGATCAAACGACTGATTCAGACACCATGAAACTCTGTGAACTACTAAGTATTTTTAACTTGGCTCCATATGTAGTGCTTCCTACACATGAAAAAGGCCATACTTTAGATCAAATGTTCTCGACTACTGAATTAGAACCAATTGTTCCTCTGCCTATTAATTGTTCGGACCATTTTCCGTTAACTTTTACAATTGGAAAGGTTCCGACCAAGTCTCAGTCTTATTATAAAAATCGTCCGGAAAGTTTCAGACCTTTTAACCAAATAACATCCGAGGCTGTAACCGCTATGCTTAGCCAACATCCCATACCAGTTAATGATAATTTAGAGCAAGATGAGTCTGCTCTGGAAAACTGGCTCTATGAGTGTAGTATGCAGCTAGCCCCCATTAAAATACGAGTGGCCAAACAAGGCCATAGCTCGGCACCGTGGTTTAATGAGTCCTTAAGGAAAAGTAAAAGTGCATGTAAAAATTTAGAGCGCCGCTGGAGAAAGAATTTTGACTTTACAGATAAACTAACATACAAAATGGCTTTGAAAGCCCATTATGTAAAAGTTCGAGCAGAGAAGAAACAGTTTTTGGCCAGCACAATTGAACAAGCAGATAATCGTGCTAAAGAATTGTTCAAGATTGTTAAGGATTTTACCATCCCTATTGCCTCTAAAAATCCTTTTTCCCCTATGGATACATGGACAAATGAAATTGCACAATACTTTTACAGGAAAATTCAATGAATTCAGGACTCTTTTAGTAGTCCATGCCAGGATGCAATAAGCAGCATGTTTAGATCTCCACATACAAGCATCCCCGGTGAGAATACCCTTGTGGAGTTTTTGCCCATGCCCATGGCCACTTCATTTAAATTATGAGAGCCCTAAAATCCGGATCTCCTTCCGACCCTTGTCCAGCAAAAACGTTGGTATCAATTGCTGAAGTAATTAATCCAGCAGTAAATAGGACGCTCAATCTCTCTCTGTCCAAAGGAAGGATGCCTATAAACTGGAAGCATGAGAAAATTCTTCCTCTTTTAAAAAAACCACTAGCAGATCCCTTGGTAGCCAGCAATTACCGACCTATATCGCTCCTACCTTTTTTCTCCAAAGTGATGGAGAAATATGTGAATACTATTGTTACTGATTTTATTGAGGGTAACCAGGTACTCCATCCTAGCCAATCGGGTTTTAGAGCGAACTACAGTACATAAAACGCTCTACTAGAAATTGCAGAGACGATCAAAAGTACCCTAGATGCAGGAGGAAAGGCAGTGCTGATATTATTGGACCTGTCGGCGACCTTTGACACCGTGCCACATGACCGCCTCCTTCAAAGATTGAAGGAGAGTGGCATAGGGGCACGGTGCTCAGATGGTTTACTTCCTTTCTGGACAAACGACAGCAAACAGTTTGGGCTCCTCCTTTTTCAAGCCCTATTCAATCTCTGAATGTAGGGGTCCCTCAGGGTTCTGTTTTAAGTCCGACCCTGTTCAATATATATATGGCCCCTCTCACTCTTTTAGCCGAACAATATGGGGCAAAAATTATATCATACGCAGACGATACACAATTGCTATTCACCTGTGAGAAGGATGAGGTGTTTAATGGCAATGAAGTTAATGTCTGCCTAACCAAGTTGTTTAACTGGTTTAAGCAAAACCAGTTGTTCTGCAATTCAGATAAGTCGGAAATGATCTTTTTTGGGCATACTCCGGATGACGAGTGGCGCCAATGGTGGCCTAAAAATCTTTCTCCACCTGAGAAACCAGTCTCCACCGTAAAAAATTTAGGAGTAAAGATTGACTGCGACATGACCATGAAGTCCCAGGTTCAATCAACTGCAGGCACATTTTTTGGACTATTAAAGATGATGAGGAATTTCCTTCCTCTTCTTCCTATTTCGCATAGGAAAACCGTGGTCCAGGCCTTGATTATATCTAGGCTGGACTACGTAAATGTGTTGTATCTGGGCCTTCCGAACTACCTACTACACCGTTTGCAGGTAGTACAAAATGCGGCAGCAAGGGCCGTACTTTTGGTTGGACCCAGAGTTCACATGTCTTCTCATCTGAATACCCTGCATTGGTTACCAGTAAGACAAAGGATTCATTTTAAATCCTTGGTCTTAACTTTTAAGGCCCTGAACAATATTGGAGCCCTGTATATTAGAAATAAGATCCAGCCCTATAAACCTTCTAGAACACTGCGTTCATCATCTCAACAGCTGATAATTGTGACTAAATTTACAAAGGTGGGCGCTCTTTTCAAGTGGTAGCTGCAAAATTATGGAACAGTCTTCCTTTCTTCCTCCGACAAGAATGTGATCTCCTCAGCTTCAGGAGAGATTTAAAGACCTGGCTTTTCCAGCAATAGTACGGTTTTGTTAAGCTGTTAGCTTTTCTGTCATGGGGTCAGGCCAGCGCCGGGACACTCCACGGAGTAGCCGTGCGCTTAACAAATACCCCTAAAACATAACATAACAATGGAGGCACCCTTGCATCATGGTTCAAGGGTGCCCATGTTGGCGCTAGGCTGCGGAAACTGCGGCAGCTCAGGGAGAAAGGCCAGGAATGCACCATATTGCTTAAATGTGATGCATTCCTGCCATTCTACTTCAGCATAGGGCAGAGCAGCAAGGTGTCTTTCTGCGCTACCCTACGTAAGAATCCCATAAATTAGCCACCACGCATCTAAAAAAATAATATGATCAGGGTAAATGGGATTATGCAGCAAGAAGGGGCCAGTTTATGCATCAGGGTTGAGTAAATTATGCAGCCAGAAAAGGCAAATTATGCTGCATAAAGCAGCACCTTTTATAATAGTACCACTTCATCATTTTATCATTTTTAAACTTGATAACACTGTCTGTTCATTGGTTGCACCTCTCTAGTACCAGTTAGGTTGATACACAAATATAGCAGTAAGCAACAGAAAGGTGACCAGTCCAGCTTTGCAAAGGGCCTGCTTCTGTGGGGCAACACTCGTCACTGCATTATTAGTAACTTTTGAACAGTTTGAGCAAAAAACTGTTGTATTTTTTTGCCAAAAGCTGCAGATTATGTGACACATGATGGATTATGTGGCAGTCTATAACCATGCAAAAATCACTGTAGTTGCGCAATCGCTTAATTCCAGTGGCCCTGGGTATGATAAAAGATTTTATTATCTTCATTACTAACACAGGAATCCCTCAGAACAGTTTAGGGACAGCTGACATATGTTTCTTACACAAAACTTCCCACTTTCCCACTTGTGATTTAGTGATAGGAATTCAATAAATGCAGTGTAATTCTAAAGAGAAAACAAAAGTTGTACTCAATACTAAATCATACACACTCTCACTATTCTTATTAAGAGAATTCTAACTTAAGCCCAGTAATGCCTAATTATGGAATCTTTCTGAGAGCAACAATATGAACAGCAATTGCTTCATTCCTAAAACTGTAGCTCAAAAAGTAAAAGAAAATTACTCAAAGCAAGTCTTTAGAAATATTGAACTGTCTCTACTAACAATGAAATCCAATTGGAAGAACAATGTTTATTAAATCAGTCTTTTCTTATTTGCTGAGCATACATGTCAATGCTCATTAACTGTCTTTTCTTCATTTTGCAGAATCCAAAATATCCAAAAAACAAGTTGTGTAATCCAACTGCAGGACAGTGAGAATATACAATTTTATTTGTATTTATGCATATTACCAAATTAGAAGATCAGTCAACTGTTGGTAAATACCTTCCATGCCCTGTTTCCCCACAGAAACAGCCTTCCAGAAACAGTTAAAGAACCTGGTGACAGGCAGCAGCTCAAGATCAGTCAGAAACAACAACTCAGGAGCCTCTTCATAGGTAGCAGGTAGGTCAGTAAGGTGACCGCAAACAGAAGCAAGTCAAGAAAGGTAAGGCTGTCAAAGGATCCAGGTAAGTATAAATAAGAGCTCAATTACAGACCCGACAAGTATCCAAGTGTAGCTTTTGTGCTGTTGCACTTGAAAATCTGACCTCCTGGAGGTGACTGACATAGGAGAGTGGCGGAAGATTAGACTACGTCTCCCATGTTGCCCCCTCTTTCTCACTACCTGGCTGTTGGTTGCACTGTCTGCCAAGACAGGGATGTGCAGCTGCAAACATGATAATTCCACTGTATGCAACTACACTCTGTAACCCTCCACTCTATGCTTTCCCTCTACCCTACTCTACTGTATGCCACTTCAGTATATACCACTACACTGTACACCACTCCATTGTGCATTACTCCACTCTACGTTATTCCACTCTATGGCACTGCACTGTACACCACTCCAATCTACTCAATTCCACTGTATGCCACTTTACTGTATGGAACTCCACTGTATGCTAGTTCAATCTACTCCACTCCACTGTATACTAAAATATAAATTGATACTTGTATAGCGCACTACTCACCCGCAAGGGTCTCAAGGCGCTTGTACGAATACCGCTGTGGAACCCATCCTGGCTTTCCCTGTGAGGCATCCTCTCCTGGGCACCCCCAAGGTGGAGGCCAGGCATCCTTAGCGTTGCGGGGGCCATTGTGGAGATTAAGCAAGCTATTGCCCAGAGTTGCAGAGTGGGACTCCATGATTGGAATGGCACCGAGGCGAGAATTATCAGGTCCGTGGAATTTTTGAGCCCAAGACCCGCCGAGGCAGGGAATTGAACCCTGGTCCCGGGCTAGACCTCTGCATCAGGGTCTGCCGCTCTAATCATTGAGCCACACTTCTCCACTATACTATTGTACTCTACCCCATTCCACTGTACGCCAGTCCAGTCTATGACACTCCACTATATTTCACTCTACTATATGCTATTCCACTCTATTCTTTTCCACTGTAGACTACTCCAATGTACGCCACTCCACTTTATGCTATTACACTATATGCAAGTCCAATCTTCGTCACCCCAGTCTATGCTGTTCAGCTGTAGGCAACTACACTATATGATATTCCACTCTACGCTGCTATTGTGTACGCCACTCCACTGTATGCCACTATGCTGTACGCGATTCCATTAAACTCTACTCCACTCTATAATACTGCACTGAATGTCAATCCACTGTATGCCGCTCCTCTCAATGGCGCTGTATTCAACTACACTCTACAAAACTGTATACCAATCCATTGTAGCACACTGTGCCACACTCTAGTCTACGCAACCTCACTTCACTGTACAACATTGTACTCCACTCTATGCCACTTCACCAGACATCACTCTACGACAAGGCATAGCAATCCACTGTACAACATGCCACTCCACTCTATAACACTTTATTCTACTCTATGCTACTCTACTGCACTGTACTACACAGCACTGTTCTATACAAGACACCACTCCACTATATGAAAATGTAGTACACTCCACGCTACACCACTCCACTCAACTACACTGTATGACAGTTTAGCTCATTCTAAGCCATTGTACAACACTCCTATGTATGCTGCTGCACTTTACAAGTTCCTACTTTAATCTATAAAAGTTCACTCTCCAAAACTCTTATACAGTCTATGCCACTGTATAACACAGTACTACACCGTATGCCCCAACACTGTTCTGTACAACACTCTACTCCACTCTATGTCATTCTACAACACTCTACTCAACTCTATGCACTCAATGAAATGACACTCCACTCTGCGGCACTCGACTTCACAACTTTATAGTTGATGATAATCCACTGTATGACACTAAACTGTACTATATGACACTCCACTTCTCGGTACAACAAGCCACTCCACTCCACTCTATGATACTCCACTCCACTATGTGACAGACGACGTCACTCCACTGTATAACATTTCACTGCACTATACACATTGCCACTCCACTCCACTTTATGAAAGACCACTCCACTCCACTCTATTGCACTACGCAACACTAGACTCTATGACACTACATTGTACGATAATGTCCTTTACTATTCTCTACCACACTGCACTTAAAAACACTGAATTAAATGACAGTCAAAACTACAATTTGAAACAGATTTTTCTTAAAAAAATAGAATCCCTTTAAATTTAGCAAAAAAACAAAGTTTAAGCTAAGTCAAATTAGGAAAACTGTATTTATTCTTTCTATACAAACCCAACTTAGACAACACAAATGTGAGACATTATTGAGTTAAAGTTATAATTTTGAAATTATGCTCCACTAGTTATAACTTACATTTTTAATGTATGTACCACCTTTAATTTACTATATGTCACTCACCTCCATACTCATTATTTGCCACACTACATTAACTATAAGTCATCCTTTCTCCATGCACTGGTTATACCCTTGCATATATTATACTAGTTATAGCACATGAAATCATAGCTGTCATAATAACACTCATGACATCCGAAATTACATCATTTCTCAGAACACATTGCATGGTAGAGTGTGCACAAAAACACAGGAAAGGTTATTAAGATGCAGGAATCCTACTTTGATAGAGGTTATAGACATAGTGAAGAGTGTTGAGAGACAATTGTATCTTCGCAAGCTTTATCACGTCAAAGCCATTTATCTCCTGTCAGTTTTATTACTGATGGAAGTTCTATATGTACTGTGAATTTTAAGGGTTCTAAGAATAGGAAAATGCAACATAGCTGGTTAAGATGGGGGTACACAAGTCAAATGGGTGATCATGCGTCAAAAAATCTGCTTGCCCACTCGCTATGACGAGTCAGATTTGATCAGGTCTGGCTGGTTTTAAGACCTACTGGTCCGTTCTGGCAAGTGCACTTGAGCTGGAAGTAAACCGTTGTTCTGTTTTGTTCATATCAACGTGTTGAGAAATAGAGAAAACTGTTATTGGTGTAAGTTTGGTATCTACATCAACATTGCTTGTGTCACAGTAAGTAGAGAGCTAGGTATAAACAAGATAGGTAGAGATTACTATTGAGATCTAATTCAGTGGTATTGGACTAGTTTACATAGCATTTGGAGACATTCAATACATGTAGTAGAATTGAGCTGCTCACTATATGTGCTGATATATATTACAAACTTAGCATGACATCTCCCAAACACTTAAGCCAACACAGTGTAGAAGCAACATGTGCATTTGACAATTCTAAGACCTAGTTGTGTACAATACAGGTGGACACACAACGTGGTTGCATATTTACAATTAGTCACTATGTGGGCAGTGCAGAGTCAATGTGTCACCTGCTACTTCTTATCAGCTGAGTTACCTTCATGCCTTGCAAATATTTGAGGTACACTGTTGGTATGGTGTCACTTATGCCATCAATAGTTTCAGTTAAGGATACTAGGACAGCATCAATCTAAGTAGGCAGAGATGTCTCTGAGTAGAGCATTTTATGTAGATTGCTCGGTCCATGGGAAATGGAAAACATTTGTAACATGGCTCACAAGTGAGAATGGGCAAACAACACTATTGCTTCTTGTTTTCGTTTACAGAAACAGGACATCATGGTAGTTGTAGTCCTTTCTATCCCTACTTCCCCAAACTTGATAAATGGGAAACTCCATGAGAGGTGAACATCAGTTGTAACAAGGCTTACAAGTGAGTATGAGCAAGCAACACTATTGCATCTTGTTTAGAGTTACATAAACAGGGCCTCATGGTAGTTGTAGCCATTTCAATCTCTACTTCCCTACACTTGACAAATGGGTGACTCCATGAGAGGTGAATACCAGTTGTAACATGGCTGACAAGTGAGAATGGGCAAACAGCACTAGTATATCTTGTTTAGAGTTACAGAAACAGGACCTCATGGTAGTAGTAGTAATTTTTATCTACTTCCCAACACATGAAAAATGGAGAGAGTAGCATACCTGTTGCCTAAATGCTGTTGGGCTAGACCATACATTTACATATTGACACATATCATGGATCCTGGGATGACAAATGTTAGACCTGGCATCATTGGAGTGGGTTTCGTATGTATTTTTGCCTTTACCTCCTGTTATGTTGCTGTGTGTGGGACTTCGTTTTTGCTGGTCTAGATGCTTTGGGCACTTTGCCACTGCTGTTCAGTGTCAAAGTGCAAGTGTTCCCTGTAAACTGTTCTTATGGATTGGTGATTCCATGATTGGCATATTTGATTTACTAGTCAGTCCCTGGTACAGTGCACCATGGGTGCCCAGGGCCTGTAAATAAAATTCTGGTGGTGGGCCTGCAGCACTGATTATGCCACCCACATAAGCAGCCTGTAAATATAACTCAGGCCTGCAATTGCAGTGCCTGTGTGCAGTCTGGTACTGCCATGTCGACCTGGCCAGTGCACCCACTTGCCAGGCCCCAACCTTATATGTTACTCACCCCTAAGGTAGGCCCAAGGTACCCCTGTGGGTAGGGTGAAGTGTATGTGAAAGGTGGGACACGCCCTGATTTGTGTGGCATGTCCTGATAGTGAAATACTGCTTTTTTTGTTTTTCACTATTGTAAGGCTATCTGTCCCCATAGTATAGAATGGGGAGTTTGATCATAACTTTTTATGGGCATTACTGCCCAAGGAAAAAAGATAGGAAAAAATTGACATGCCTGAACTCAGGATGTTAAGATTTATCTTTTAGTGAGGGTGATTTTTACATTCTGGGTTTGAAAATACCACTTTCAGAAAGTAGGCATTTTCTTGCCTAACCATCCAGAGTGCCTCTGCTAGGTTGTGTATTGACTGTCTGGTTTTGGAGTGACATGGGCTGGGGATGTGCATTCTGTTTAGACAGCCACTTGGGGGGGGGGTGAGGTGGGTCCTGTCTTTCCAGGGTTATTCAAGGCTGGGCTGAATAGACCTGGGCTGTATTTAGAGTAGTGAAGGAGATTTTTTTCACACCTGAATTGGCCTGGTCTGCCAAGGACAATGCTGTCTCCACCTCCTGCCAGGAAGCTGCACCAGAGAGGAAAGAACTGGTTTTGGCTGGCAAAGAGCTTCTCTGTGCCAGAAATCAAAGAGATTTACTGTTTAAAAGTGGGTCCCAGACCCCAGACTTTTAGATCATTCTGGGAATCAAGAGGAACCTTTGCCAAGGAGAAGAGCTGGAAAAACTGAGGAAAAGTACTGCCCCTTTGCTGTGTGCTGTCTGGGGTTGGACGCATCCCTCCCCACACAGTAAGAAACAGACGCATCACCTCCTCTCCGGTAAGGAATCAATTCATCATCTCCCCAGCGCAGCAGTAAGGAACCAACGCATCACCTCCCTCAGAGCAAGGAACCAACACATCACGCTCCCTGACAGTAAGGAACCACCGCATCACCTTCCCTGTGAATCTTTTTGCTTGCATTTTTCGATGCATCCATGCTACTTTGTGTAAAAGTGTTGCATCCAACATTTTCTTGGAACAGAACTGTTTCTACGTTTTAAGAATATTTTTAGTGCTGTATAGTGGATCTTTGTCTTTTGGTCTTGTTTTGGATTAGATAAAGAATATTTATTTTTCTGAACTGGTGTGGTGTCCATTTGTAGTGTTTTCACTGTATTACTGTATGCATTCACAAATGCTTTACATACTGCCTCTGAGATAATTCTGTCTGCTTGTGCCAAGCTGCCAAGCGGTAACTAGAAAGAAGGGTCCCTACTTCGACAAAGGTACCTACCTCTGCCAAATGGAAACCCTCATTTCTAAGAATAATGTAATAGTAATAAACTTACAGACAGCATTGTAACATGTGGCATGTAATGGAGATTGATACATATGTGCTTATATACAACAATAAACAGTGAAACTGACAATCAAACACCAATGAAACAGATCTTCGTCCTCAGGTCGTGCCACTCCCTCCTAATTTCCAGCTAGGTGCAGAGGGTGGTACCTACAGTATTCACTTTGTCGACTATCCTGGTCCACATTTCTGTTTTCCTATTGAGAGGAGTATGTTGGACTTGGATTCCAAACAATTGTGGCTCTACTCTCATAATATCATCCACCATGACTGACAACTCAGCCTCTGAAAAACCTTGATTTTTTGTGCATAACAGAATAAGAAATTAAAGTGGGTGGCAAGGAATAACAAAAAACACCAAGGGATATATGTGTAAAACTTTTTTTAAAAAGTGTGTGGAGGTTTCAAATGGAATAGTGGAAAAAAGGGAAGCCTTAAGTGCCAAAATACGCTGCTTTGTCTTGCTGTGCTGCAGTGTGGAGGCAAAGGATCATGGTCTGGGATGGGATGGGGTGTGTTTTATAGTGTGATTTGCAGGTGTGTCCACTTTGCCAATGGCCATCAGCTGTGTACTTTTTGAATCCATCCAATAGGCATTGTTGTGGTGCTTTGCTTTGAGTGTACCATGGCAGTCTACAGCCATCAGGGAACTGATGCTAGGGGACTGCCAGTAGAGCTGTGTTTTTATCATTGTCTCGGCGGGAAACTGCTGCCCTGATGGCAACAGAGTACACATTGCCAACATTGCAAACCACTGTGGCCCAGGTGGTAACCGTACCGACTACGCAGTTGGCAGGTCGGGCTGCATGCATCGTAATATGGCAGGCGGAAGACCACAGTCGCCGTGGGATACCTGGCGGACTGCCAAACCCGCAATCAGACCCTAAGTCAAAAGATAAAGCATACAGAAAGGTTGAACCTGGTTTCTGTAGTCGTACTGCACACCATCGTGGTTGGCTTCAAATCCTCAAAAGGTTGTGGTCTACTGAGACCAGTTTACAGTGGTTGGTGCTTAACACTTTGTGATGCTATTTTTAAATCTAAGCTTCAACAACTTATATCTTGAGGTCCCCTTTTGGACTTTTGTTGCTTTGATGTAATTTTATTTATCACAATTTATTTAAATTTTTGAAAGTAGGTAGGAATTTTTCATGTATTGTGTTTTGACTTATTACTTTTTCGCTACTGCATACATACTTCACACATTGCCACTAAGTTAAACCAGCCAGCTCTGTGACATACCTACTAGGGTTGAGCTCAGGTTTATTTAGTGACTTTAGTGGTTTACACTGACAATTATTGCGATTATTACTTGAGAGGGGTAGCTTCCCCTTCTCAACTAATACTCCAATTTCTTGTAGTGAATATAAATGAAAGCTAACAAAATTAATAAATAACTATAACTATGTTAAAATAACAAATAGATAAAACTATGCTAGATGTTAATTCCTCCAAAAAGATGGGGCGTTCTCTACAAGAAAGAAAACATATTAAAAGGAAAAGAAAAGAAAGACATCAACATGGACTTACTTAAAATATCAAACAGACCACCTCAAAAGTAAATATTGTAATCATGAAAATAGCCCTTTAACATATTTAAAAGTAACATAGAAAAAAGTAAAAACTGACACAACTAACAAATGTTTCCTTTCAACAGACTGCAACAAATGAAACTGATGTCAAAATAAACAAGAAGCAGAAATTTACTCAACAACAACCAGAACATACGATAAATGGTGCACCTGCAATGTTAAAATGTTCTCACAGATAAAATATTAGAAGCAGCAAAATTCATCAAATCCCACAACAGGAAGCTGCCTTTAAATTATAGAAGATATATGTATAGTAAGGAGAGCATTATCAACATTTTGAAAAATTAAACATTTGTAAGCATAAGAAAACCCAACTACACCGACAAGAGTACTTAAACCAAAAATCAGAACTCTCTTCAGTAACTGAAAGAGACCAGTATGAGTTCACAAGAGTAAACAAAAACAATACAAAATTATACCAAATGTTCATCTTAGCATACTGACTCTTAAAGAGTAAATGCCTGAACAAGGAGAGCAGCCACTGAAACACCAGTAGCACTTAAAAAATTATGAAGATATAGTCATAACCTAACATTTACTAGCCAAACATAGAAAAGATATCTTTTTACTATATGGCAATCAGAATAATGCTAAAATATTTTCATTTATGATACCAGTAACAATATACTAATCTTAACTCAATGTCACACATGTATGATAGATGGCAATATTAAATTGCACCCTTCTACATTCAGTCAAATATATACAATACACAAGGCCAGATTACTAATATTTGGTGCAATACAGCAAGACAGCGTGCTGTGCTACACTGCGTCAAATGGAGAGAGCAGGAATTTGCCATATTTGCCTACATATTCTGTATTCCTGCTCTCTCAATATTATCCGGTACACTTGTAGCTGCTAATGTAGCACCACTGCACCATGGTGCTAGGGTACCTGCGTTACAGGCAGGATTGTGTTTTGTGCAGGAAGGGACACCTTCATGCACAAAAACAATCAGCTGAGACATTTTCCTCTTTCATTGTGTGTTGCAGAATTTAATACAAAGTCATGTTTTCACTACTTATTAATATATTACAATATTTAAATAAATATAAGTAATGTAAAAGAATATGGGGCTGATTACGATGTCAGGTGGAAACACTTCCGCCCGACACCGCATCGGTCATGGGACCGACTGACACCCGGTCAGCAGTCCCGGCTGGCCCATTAGGATGCGACCGAACACTGTTCATAAATTTAAAAATGGGAGCATGCATTCCAACTGTAAACCGGCCGGAATGCATACTCCCATTGGAAAATGGGAGGTGCAGTTCATCCATGCACCCCGTGGAAGGCACCTCAAGGTGGTCATTCACCAAAGGAGGCCCTTCAACAAAGGAGCCCTGCTAGGGGCCCCCAAAGACGCTTTCCGGTATGGTTTCCATGTCGGGCAGACCAGCATGAAAACCATGTTGGAAACCATCATTCTAATCTCAAAGGCGGAAAGGCCCGCCCTTGAGATTACTAACGGCATTCCAACGCCGGACAAGCCCATCTGATGCCAGCATGAATGACCGGTTGGATTCGTTTACGACTGCCTTCATCATAATGAGCTGGTTGTAAACAAATCCAAGCGGCCGATTACGATGCAGACGAAAAGGCTCCGACCGAGTGTCGGAGCCTTTTACGGCTGCATCGTAATCGACCCCTATGTCTCTTAAAACTTACCGTACATCTCATAAAAAATTGTAAAACTAGAAATAAACATGTATGAACACTAAACTTAGATCATATTTGTGATTGTAATTATATTGCACACAAAAAATAATATTCCAAAACCTTGCAATAATTGAAAAATAAGGCCCTTTCCCAAAATGCTATATATGAAAAGAAGTATTTAGTAGCTAACATGGTATTTCAAAATAATATTTCTTAACAACCGTATTAAGAAACAATCTGTACTATGCCTCACTGTAATTTATCAATCACAAAATGAAAAATAGAAACAAATGCTAGCAGTTTATTCCTCTCACAATTCATATTGCCATTAAAAACTTAGCTACACTGGGGAAAGTGTTGGACTTTGAGCAGTTCAGATTTCCTATTCCAACACCAAACCTAACCGCATTGAGGAAAGTGTTGGATTTTAGAGGTTGGGGTCACATTTACTATTCTCTCCCCAAACTTAACAACATGAGGCAAATGGACAATTTTCTACAAAATAATATTAGATGGAACACTATAAAGAATACATTACAGGAATCTATTTAATTAACCTAAAATATAACCACCCAAAATACAAAAAAGTAAATTCAGAAGACTACTAAACTAAAAAATGACACATTTTCCTATGACTTTCAAATGAATAAATATAATTATTTAAGAAAAAAGATTTATAACAATTATCTAAGAAAAAGCATTAGAAAACTCATTCAATTGAAACACTAAATATATTAAAATTGATTACATATAATTCCTATTTTATTTATAAAGATTTTGAGATAATTTTAATTTGCAGGTAACTTTTTGCAATTGGTTATATACAAAACACATACATATGATTATTTTATTAACGTAAAAAATTTTCAATGCAAAAATTCGCTGCATAGTTTAAAAAAATAAAAATGCTAAATACAAATCATTAAAATGATATATTATACTTTTATTTTTTAATTGAAAAAACTATTTTAAATATAAAAAACTTAAATATTTAAAAA
This sequence comes from Triturus cristatus, assembly GCF_964204655.1. NCBI lineage: Eukaryota > Metazoa > Chordata > Amphibia > Caudata > Salamandridae > Triturus > Triturus cristatus. The sequence continues at coordinate 359,353,355 of NC_140587.1, forward strand.
TGTTAAATTGCTCACCACTCTATTCCACTATGAAACCAACATTCTGCTCCTAAAATAATTATAAAAACAAATGTGATATATTAAATAATAAAATACTCAAAATACACTTTGAAACAATATTTATACAATGATATAATACACAACCATTTTTTAAACAACAATATTGAAAAATATGAAAAAAAGATAATCTTTACTGTGATATTCTGACCCACAATATTTATGTCTCATATTACTTACACAGTATTTTGTTAGAACATTTTTGGAATGTCTCACCTCTACGAATTACACCTCCATGCCATGTGGGATTTATTACACATGTTTCTGTTGAGTTACTAATGTTAGATATAGGCTTTCACAAATGCCAAAAATTTAGATTTTAGTATGCAGGCTGCTGCAGGTAGGCATGCAGCCATTTAGGGTTACAAGGTCAGCTCATGAGCCATGTTTGCAATGCAACCACTGGGCAATTGACTTATGTGCCACGGTTTCTGGGCCAATTGGTGTGAGCCAATTATTTGACACATTTTAAGGTCAGCTCACATGAAATGGGAGGGTGTTAGCAGCTTCCCAGATGCCGAGCTCTAATTATTCCAGCAAAGTTTGATCCATGAAAGCAGTAACATCCCAGGGAACATGTGAAAAGTTTACGTTTCCTATGTTTAGATCTGTACATCTAGGTGGTAAGGTAAGTGGTTTGAAAATATAAATCAGGAGATTTGTCTTTTAGAAATGAGCAAGTGTTTTTTTGTTGTGAAATCCATGTATGTTGATTGAAATAATTGTATTATATATTGTTTAACACTACAAATGTCAATCTGAACTTAAAAATGTGTCTATAGTATGCTCTAATTATTTGTGAATGTCCACAAGCTCTGCAATGGGCTTAAAGTAAATAGGCATGGGCACTAATGGTGTACTTTGCCTCTTAGGCCTTGATTGTGAGTCAGACAGGTCGGAGTTACATATGAAAATCAACTCCACCTGATTCTTAGTGGGCAACTGTTTCGACACCAAATTTTTCTATACATACAATGCTCCCCTCTGCCAAAACTTAGCTTCCCCCTACCTAGGCACCATAACCTTCTCTCTCCACCTTACCCCACACAGAGGCTGTGTCAAATCCCAGAGAAATGGGAGTGGTGTGTGTTTTTGTGACCTGTACATCCTGTCCCACACATCTATTCCACATCCCATAGGGTTTATCTCATAACTGTATGGTTCTGGCGAGGTGTTTAAGAAAAGGAGTAAAGTACATTTTGCATGTGTTTTCACTCGAATAGTGCCATGCAACTTGTAACCAGGTCTTTAGAATTTGCAAGAGAGTTTGCTAAATATACTCTTGCACATGCTAATAATCTGTGTCTGGAATGTGGTTTATTAGTAGGGGTAAGTAGGTACCTACCACTAGTAATACAGCCACAATCACCTCATTTTCATATTGTAAGTAGCCATTCCAGCACTTTTCTACCTGTGGTTGATCAGGGAAACTACTCCTCATCCCTTCAGACGGGCAGCGCCCTTTTGTTGTGAAGCCTTGTGTGTGCAGAAGGTGCAGTCCTTATGAGTTCAGTCCTCTCTTGTGCAGTCCAAGGGTCCAGCAGGGCAGTCCTTTTTCAGATGTTTCTTTTGGGTATTTGAGGGTCCACAGCACCAATCCAAGGTTCCAGAATCTCTGAGTTGCTCCTTGGGAAGTTGGGACTACAAGACCCACAAAGCACCAGCCCAAATCCTTAAAGGTCCACTGAACGCTGTCCAGCTGGGTACTTCTTGGTGAAGATGATGCAGGTAAAGCTCTTTTAACTTGTTGCTTTCAGGTAGTCCAATCCTTCAACTTTCAAAAGTCCTTTTTGAGCTGAACACCAAAATTGTGCAGCATGTGTAGTCCTTATGAGTGCAGTCTCCTCTTGTGTAGTCCTAGGGTGCAAAGCAGGGCTGCCTTTAAAATGACTGCAGGCAACACAGAAGTGCACACTTAAGTGCAATAAATCTTCTGGGCCTCTAAACATACATCCCCTACCGTATACTAGGGACTTACAGGTAGGTTGTAGTTTCCAATTGTAAATATACCTAATTACCATGCAATTTTATTCATAGCACAGTCCCTAGGTCCGGGCACAATCAGAGTCAGGAAACCAGCATCTAATAGTCAAAAATGCGGGGCAAAAGTTGAGGGACTCTTCAAAAAGACCTGAGGGAATATTTACAAAGAAATGATGCAGCGCAGCGCTGCAAGCAATTTAGCTGCGCCACACTGCGTTATTTCAAAATGGGGATGCACCCCTGTGGTTTCCCTTGCGCCGGCACTAAAAAAGCTGCTGAGCACCAATGCAGACACTCTTGCACCGTGGTGAAAGGGTGACTGCTTTGCAGGGATGATTGTTTATGTGCAGGAAGGGACACCTTCCTGCACATAATAAATTATTAAAGGCAATATGCTCCTTCTATGCGTGCTGCAGAATGCTGCACAGATTGAAAGAGCAAAAAAAAAGGAGGAATAAAGGTACTTCTACTCGTTGCGCCATGCTAATGCGTCCTTTTCAAAGGCATTAGTTTATGGTGCTGCCTCAGATTTAAAGATCCTTGCAAATCTGTAGCAGTGTCAAAAAGCAATGGGTGTTGCGTCACTCACACCATCACTTATTGCACACCCCTTTGCCGCAGAAAACTGCGACACAGAGGGATGTATTTACAAGGAGGTATTAAGCCACGCAAAGTGGATTGGTTCCACCCTGCAAATATAGAGTAGGGCATTGTGCGACCGAAGCGTCATAAAAAGTGATGCTCCGGTGGCACAGTGCCCCCTGTTTTCAAACAATCTGGATGTCAAAATGTCCATGAATTTATTAGATACCTTCCACTAAGTCTTTGTTTCCATTGCCCCAAACACATTTTTTACACAGCTATACACTTTACACTCCTTTTCTGGAACGTGGTTTGAGGTGCGCATTATTTAAGAGAACTTGGAAGCAGGGAAAAAAAGTAAAAGTAGCTATGCTCTGTAGGATAAGACATTCTTTATTTGGAGCCAATAATGTCCTCGAAAATAATTGCATCTGATTCCACGTCACAAAAACTGAAATCAACCTTTCTTGAATTCTTTTAGTGTTCAAGGACCAAAGATTCTGCAATTTGATTGCATTATCATGCCAATAGATAATCCTGCAATTTTCAGTCATCTTTTATTAATGTTCATTACAAAGAAACTCTTCCTTTCTTGGAATCTCGAAGCTGGTCGATTACGAAACATGATTTTTCTTTTATTTTGAGAATAAGTAGGTTCCATATGTGACTCTTTATCTTTGAATAAAGTCTTGCATTGGTTTTTACGCCTTTCCATGCCACCTTGGTGTGTACCACTGAAATTTACCAAATCCATGGGTTTAAAGAGATTTTCTAAACAATAAGTGTTTTTTGCATTTTTGCAACCGTTTTGCTCAGACATGACATTATTATTGTACATGGGTTCCTGTACACCAGGGCTCTAATTCGACTAAATTCCCGATTATTAACATGATGGTTTAGCAGGGTCTCTTTAATTTAGCAAGCAGCTCATAGGGATATCAGTACTAAAAGCAAAAATACACAGGTTGGAAAAGAAATGTTGTGCCGCATTGCTTGAAATATTTCGAAACCATTAAAAAATATTTTACTTTTGCTCCTATTAAGCAAGAAAACATTAACCAACATTAGCATAAAAGTAGCCGCCCTTCAAATCAGTAAAGGGCTCCCAACACAATAAGATGCTTTTGCATGCATGCGGAGCGATTTGAAAGTATCAGAAAGATATTTAAAATGTGAATTGCAATTTACCAGAGTATCAGAAGGACTTAGACAGATAGAGCCAAAATATCCTTTCGCGAATTTAAACTGAGGGGTCCCCTTATGCTTAATGGAAAAAAAAACAAAATGGAGTGACACAGGCCTTAGAGTACTTCTTACAGTACTTTGATAACAAGATCTTGGGATATAGCTCACATTCTGAACAATTCCTTGTCAACATTATGAAGACAAAACGCCTTGCTAAATTTAACGTTCCCCTACCCGATACCCTTAATAAGATAGCTATCAGCATTAAGTCAGGCTCACCCAGAGATCCTGCTTCCCCGAAGGTGCTAAGAGGGAGTATTGAGCTTCTCGAGCCCTGCATAAGACACCTTTTGGAGCTCTCTTTCATCTCAGGAATAGTTCCAAAAAAATGGAAAGAGGCGGTTGTTCTCCCATTAAAAAAGAAGCCCCATGTTAGTATGGACCAATTCGATAATCTGCGCCCTATCTCACTGCTACCATACTTTGCTAAAGTTGCTGAGAAGGTAGTAAATATCCAACTGACGGCCCACATCAGCAAACCCAACTTACTTCATCCTACCCAGTCTGGGTTTCGGGCTCTTTACTCTACTGAATTGGCTCTGCTTCTTTCTATGGAGACCATTCAGAAATATGTAGATGAGGGACAGACGGCGGCCTTAATCTTATTAGATCTAAGTACCGCTCTCGACACTGTTGCTCATCATACTCTGCTACAGTGTCTTAGAAAGGGAGGGGTGGCAGGTAGCGCCTTGAAATGGATAGAATCTTTTTTGTATGAGCGCAGTGTCCAGGTGGCGCAGGGATCCCACTATTCTAAAAACATCAAGTTGAAACAGGGGGTGCCACAGGGGTCCACCTTTAGTCTGACCCTGTTTAATCTATACGTCACTCCTTTGGCGGAGGTTACTCAAAAATTCGGGGTCAATGTCGTGTCTTATGCGGGCGATACGCAACTGGTGGTGTCCCTTACACAGGCACAAGAGAAGGCAGCATTCAATTTTGTGACCTGCCTTCAAGAACTGGCGTCTTGGATGGCGAATAACTGCCTTAAATTGAATGGCAATAAGACCGATGTGCTTGTGATAGGGAAAGCACCATCAGTATGGTCGTCAGCATGGGGGCCACAGACACTGGGACCCACCCCTACGCCTTGTGAACAGGTTAAGAACTTAGGGGTATGGCTGGACACCAAGCTCTCATTTGAGCATCATACCAGGCGAGTGGCAGGCACATGTTTTGGAGTACTGCGAGGTCTCCGGAAAACTCTTGATGTGCTGCCTACAGCAGCCAGGAAAACCTTGGTTCATGGCCTGGTGATATCGCGTCTGGATTATGGGAACGTACTGTACCCGGGAGCGAAGGTTAGATGCATCCAGAAAATCCAACGTATCCAGAACAAAGCAGCATGCTTAGTCTTGATGCTACCAAAGAGAGCCTCTTCTAAGAGGGCCTTAGCCTCCCTTCATTGGCTTCCGATCAGGGAGAGAGTTCTGTTCAAGGCTCCATGTGTTATCATACATAGGAAGGGCCCCAACTACCTGCATGACTTATTAATTCCCTATTCCCCGACCCGCCAATTAAGATCTAGTGGGACGGGGAAGGTGAGTATTCCTACCATCAGGAGAGCAAGGATGGGTGGATGCTCCTTTCGCTAACTGCCAGCTCAGCAGTGGAACAAACTCCCTCAGGGCCTCCAGTTGGAGGTCTCGGAGACTATTTTCCGTAAAGAGCTGAAAACTCACCTTTTTCCCTATGTTTAGATTCTCCCCGCTACTGTCCAGCTTTGAGGGTCCCCTTTGAGATGTGCGTTTCAGAATGTACAGCAGCGCGGGGACACACTAGCCTAGTGTACCCATGAGCTTTACAAATGTGATTATTATTATTATTGGGTTAGGCCCAGATTTTCACTGCTTTGCGTGGTGCACGCCAGCTCACTTTAACTTGCCCAATGCAGGGGCAGATTTACAAGCCCCTTGCGCCACTTTTGTGTCACTTTTAACATGGGAAAAGTGAAGCGAAAGTGGCGCAAGGGACTTGTAAATCTGCCCCGCAAAGTTTATTTTGTGTCAAGCGACTGCCCGTCCTGTAGCACCACACCCTGATAGTTAATGTAAAGGCGGTGCAATGGGCTGGAATAATGACAACAACCCTAAGATTTAACACAAAGCCAGATCCACTAAAGTAGCATGACATGGCTTTGCGTAAAATCATAATGCCTAATGAAAGTAAGCACTGAAAATGGGCAGGCTTAATAATACTTGATATTTACAAAGGTATTGAGTAATACCTGATAAATAATAAATGTTAAATGTCCTATCCTTGGGTAATTGTTATCACGTACATGTTTTTTTACTGGAAGACGTACTTCAAGGACAAACCTCATGCAGAGCTCGCTATCTCACTCTCACCCATTTTACAATGCGCACAAAGCATTGCTGAACATTCTCACCACACTCTACTTTTAGTACACTTTGACCCTACCATTCGGAACCCATTGATTTTTGGCGTAGACAAACACAGTGATCACATCAAAAAGGAAATTAAACCAGCAGGTACCCAATAAAAGAAAGTTTGAAACAAAATAAACATGCACAATGTTTAATGATAGCGGCATTGGTAATTTGGGAAATATGGGGGTCATAATGATAATGGGGAACCCGCCACCGGCGGTTTCACCACCATCCTGTGGCCAAATACCGCCCACCAGATAAGGATGGTGGGTGATGTGCTGGCGGACGGAAAGCTGTCTGTGACGGTCCAACACAGGACATCGTTACAATTGCCTGTTTGCCTGTCGGACCCGGTCAGAATACCTAGATTGGTGCGGTGCGTAGCAGGCACCGTCCACCGCATTAGGATTCTGCTTCAAGCCAGCCTTTCAATGACAGATCAACCGCCATTCAAAGGCTAGCAGATATGTACTTTGGGGGCCCATTGCAGGCCCCCCTTGTGCAGGGGCATGGGAATTGTGCACTTGGGGGCACCTATGGTGCCCCCCACAGTTCCCTGCACCAGGTGACAGGCACCGCGTGGTGCCTGCCACGTAGTGCAGGGAAATGCACAACATGCATTTTCGCCATTGCGGCTGATGCTCAAGCCAGCAGCACCTTCCGTAATGGTAAACATGCACTATGCAACTGCCACAGTGGTGGTCGCAGTAGAATTGCATGTGCGGGACTGCCACCATATGGGTGGGTGATCCCGATTCTCAGGATGATGGTGGACGTACTTAAGTCCATCCGCCATCATAATCACCTCCTATGTGTACTGCATTTAGATGGCTTGTAAAATTCACTTGCCTTTTAATGGGCCTGTTGAAAGAATCATATCTGCGTTAAGGTCTAGCCCGTTAATATTCAAATTTGGAAATATGAGGAATTCATTGAAAGTAAAAAGAACAAGTTCTTAACTGGACATTGGTCATTTGATGTTGAGTGATCAATAATATAATATCACAGCACTTATATTTTGATGTAATCTATTTTGATGTAAGAAAAATAAAATATTAAACATAGAGGGTGCCTTCAATGTGTAAGGAGCAGATCAAAACCATATTGACTAGTGAAACACATACAAATTATATAGGAGACTAACCTCCTGATTGCCGTTGTTATGTATGGCTTCCATTGAAAGCCTCTATTGTGAATACTGGATTCTAAATGTGGTTGTTCACTGCTATGACATGGCAACAGTAGGACACAAAAGTTGTTTGGCTTCTCTGGGAGCAGCTCAGTGCAGCACCAGCTCTGGCACAGTTTTGAGAGGGCATCGGGTGGGAAGGAACAGAGAGCACTGTGGCTGGCTAGGTAGTTTCTTTTCTATATTTGGAACAGAGAAGAGAGGGCATGTTTTTAGGTTACCCTGTTTCTCCTCTGCCCCTGCATAGCAGTTTTAATCAGGGGAAGACAATTTTGAGAGCGATACATTGCATGAAATGAAAGATAGCTACAACTGTGAATAGCGGGGATGTTTTTCACCTTGGGATTCTGAATGACGTCATAAAAAACGCAAACCTCAGCTTCATTGTCTATTTGATTTCACACAAAGAACCTTGATAAAAAACATCCATGTTATTCAATGTTACCCATCTAAAATTCTAGATACTACTCAGGATTACAACATAAACAATGAATGGTTATAACAGTCCAATACCTCCACGTTCAAACCTATGATGACTTTGTTGGTCGGACCACATGTGTCGCACATGTACAAATCTGTTTTTGCAGCTAATTCACTAGCAAAATCAGAGCTGCCTCAGACGCGCTTCCGTTGGATAACACACTATTTTTACACCTGTTATTTATTTATTTTTTTAACCTATATATGAATGGCTTCTGCAAGGCTGTATCAGGTTTAATCCACATGTGATGTTGTCATAAAAAGCACTAAGGCTTCTAGCTCTTTTTTAATATTTCAGATGCGTCACTACGCATGACAGTAATCCTGTTAATCCGTAAATAGAAAACTTAAGGAAGAGTCTGATAACTCTCTAAAGATGTATCAAAACATGGGTTGTGAATGATGGATCCTCTCAAAGATAGTTCACAGTTGCTTATATATAATGTTAAAAGCTAATACAGAGAAAGAAGAAATCATTCCAGCAAAGATTCTGGGATTGGAAGAAGGTATTGTCTTGAAAAAGACTTCCAGCTTGATGCTAAAGAAGAGAGATTTTGCATTCACAGAACCTGCCCTAATAAAAGGGAGAAGAGGATAATGAAGTAGTTGCCTAATATAGGTCATGGGGACCAAATCAGTGATGTCTCAACCACTGGAAAGAGTACTTAGGACAGTAATAACATTATGAATTTATAATTTCTGATTCTATACACTAAATTTGTTCTCTGAGTTTAATGTGATGTTCCAATCCTGTTTTAGCCAGATGTGTATATTATAGACAATTTTAAATCCATTTTAATTTCCATTCTGAGTAGCCATATATCGTATATTTGTCTCCTTGTCATTCAATTCCCACAGCCTTATCTATCTGGGCCTTCATAGGTCAGCACTCAAAATAATTCAGATAATCCTGAATGCTGCTCACATATTATAGTTTAGTATAGTTGATCATGTTCCAGCTGTCAGTCAGCCATGCAATAGGTTCTTGTGAAAGCATATAACAAACATAAATATTTTAGCGTGGCACGTAAGGCATATCAACAGCCAGCCCTGAGGATAACCGCCTCACTGAAACTAGAAGTTGAAAGCTTTGGGCAATCCCAACTGGGAAATAAAGTTTTTTCTATCCAAGCGGTTATAGACTAGAAATATTTCCCAATGGATAAATACAATCATCTGGATCCACTGCGATAAAGACCAGACTGTATCCTCATTAACTGATTTCATGTAGATCCCAAATTTCTGTTATGTTTAGTGCCAAGAAGTTCTTGTACTCCACTAATCAATAACAAATACAAACACCATGATTTGAACACATTAACTTTAGAAATGGGTGAGAAAAAGAAGACATTGACTACATTGTGTCGCATTGGAGAAAGGAAAATTAAAATGGCTAGATATTCTTTCTGTGAGCCAGTAATTGCATAACTCTTTATACACAGAGCCAGGCTTTATGTGCTGGCACAATGCTCAGTGATCTTGTTTTCTTCCACTATTGGGGAGTAAAGCCTACATGGCCAGAACACTGCACTGTACAAAGCAGAGATCTGGGGCTATTCTGATCTTTCAGAACTAGCTTGTCATGAAATAGCATTTATCAAGCATCTATCACATTTACCCTCAGTACCCCAAAAGTGCTGGTACTTCCACGACCTTGGGAGGAGGAATAGTTCTAGGTTAACCAGGGTGCAACCTCTATTACAAGGGTATGAGGGACACCTGATTTGGTTCAATCTAATAGGTGGCACTACAGGAAGTATTTTCTCTTACTAGAAGGGGCTCCTTAGGCTGGTTCAAACATGTATGAACCTTGTTATGACAGAGTGGTAATTCTCATCTTTTTTTATAGGCACATTGCATCATTTCTTAATAGGACATATCAAAACATGCCATATAAACAGTGTAAAGACTCCATCTCAGAGACTAACATACATCATTATTCCATTTACATGTCATCCCACACAATAATAGGCCGACCATCTACACCAAACTTTTGTATGCTTCTGGGAGCATCCCCTAGACACAATTGGGTGCTCCTGTTTTTCACACTCTTCCATTGCTGTCCTCCATTTAGTTAGGGAAAGAGACGTCACAGAGTTCAAGTGCCTGGCACAGGGGCGTAACACAGGCCCCCGCATCCCCCGCGATGCGGGGGGGCCTCTGAGCTGCAGGGGGCCCCTCAGCCCAGTACTCAGGCCTTAAAGTTTCGGATTAAATCCGGAGTGGGGGCCTCTCCGTGTACCGTGCAGGGGGGCCCCCTCAGCTTTTGTTACGCCACTGGCCTGGCACTGCCTTACTTTGCAACCACAGTTCTGATCCCAACTAGAGTCTCTTCTCCCCAGCATTCTGCCAGGTCTTCCAAAATTCATAGCGATGCAATTCGGGGGCAGGGGTCTATCAATCTCCTCAAAATGCTTGAAAGAGTAGTAAAAATCTCCTGCCAGTACCTTGCAATGATGGGACCATTACACACCATGAAAGACATTGCCTTGCTTCTCTAGGCAATGAAAGCAAGTGGGTTCAATTCACTTTTTGGGGAGGTATTTGAGCTGGATATGTCTAAGCCCTAAGGTGAAAACCATAACATGCATCTCTTGAGTGACTGCCCAGTGACTCTTTCCACTGTGTTTTTGGTCTCAAGCGGAAACCAGGAGTTATGATTTATAAATCTGGGATATCCCCCCTCTTCCTAGAGGGCCCATAATGTCCTTTACTTCGACTGGGCAGTCCTTGGGTTTGTCAAAGGAGAGATTATCTGTGGGGAGCAAGTGCATGGCACAATTGTAGATATCAAAAGAATTTAGGTTTATGTAAATCAAATGCTATTTGGATGTATTAAAATGACTTTATTTGTTTGCTCTGCTAAATGTCTCCCACCTATGAAATCCCTCGAGCTGTGCCAAGTGTTTCAGTCAAAGAACACACAAAAAATGGTGCATAGAAATGCAATGTTCTGACATGACTAATGGCCTGTTAACTAAGGCCTTGCTTGACAGGAAGTGCTCCCCTTTTTTTCAGACTTGTTTAGATAAGGTTAAACTATCAATGGCAATGCCTTGCACATTATGCAAGGACTTAATACCTTGCAAACAAACAGTTGCATTGAAGATGGAATGTTCTTTTTATTCTTCTATCTGTATGTATGTATGTAATTATATGCTATTTCTATAGCGCAGTCCTAGCCAAAATGCACTGTACATGTTCAAAGCAAACTTAAAAGTGGCGAACAACAGGATACGGAGCTGAGTTGTGGACAGTTAATGCATCATGATGTAGTGTTCTTTAAAGAGGAGAGTCTTCAACTCTTTCCTAAATTGGAGTATATTGGGGAGGTCCTGATGGATACTGGGATAGTGTTCCAAATCCAGGTTGCATTGATGGAAAAGGCCTACTATTATGTTTTCTCTATTTTACACTTAGTGTGCAGTCTGATTGTGTCCTAGTTGTGTGTCTGCCAAGAACCACCGGTGATGGGGAGCTTGTCAGTGGAAAAGAGGAGGTGATGGCTTTGTAAATGATATAGCTAGGTTTGGAAAGGGTGTGGGCTGGTAAGGGAAGCCAATGGAATTTCATCATGGTGGAGTTGATGTGATCATATTTGTGGGAACAAATATATATTCATGTGGGTAAACATCCTTAACAATGACTGTGTTACAACGCAGTCCATTACCCCGCATTTTTTACTCCCCAAAATCTTTTACAACGCGGGGATTTACACTGCAAACCATTACAACGCATTCCCCATTACAATGCCCCGGTGGAGTTAGAATAGTAAATTGCATTGTAATGGATAATGCATTGTAATGGAATGTGTTGTAAAGCCCTGTGTTGTAAAAGATTTTCCTGAGCAAAAAATGCAGGGTAACAGCACACGTTGTAAACGTGTTCAGAGTAAAGTGACATATTCATTCATGTGTATGTAACACACAAATATGGGAATCAATTCCAATTAGCCCCTGCACTATATCAGACCCATTGAGCTATCTATATCTGTCTCTGACAAAACTGCTTGCTCTTTCCTCCACAGTGCTCCCCCGCTCCTTTACAAATCTATTCCAGCATGACCCAAGGCCCTTTACTGCCCTCTCTGACACCTCCTTGGTTGACAGCTGTCAACATGAGCCCCACTCTGAGGCCTTTCGTCTCTTACAAGTTTAGCACAACCTATTTTCTGCTCCTTTGTGCCTATTCCTATTTTCTGTTCCTTTGTTTGCTTATACTACAATAAGTATATTTTGCGGTGTGTCTTGTGCTTGCATTACAATTCCCTTTTCTATATAATTACCTGTATATGGACTGTGTCCTGTTCTGGGTTTTTTGCTGGTGACGCACTTTCTAACATATATAAACATCCCAAAAGAAGAAATCAAGGCTGAAGAAGCTTGTTCCAAGATGTAACACTGGAAGGTGCGCCTGCCTTCTGCCTTGACATGCCAGTAAGCATAGGTACCTATAAATACAGTTGATCTGCAGCCCTGCCTGGTGTATGTGTTTTCTTTTTGTCACTTTGAGGAGGGTTGGAAGATTTATTTCCCTAACAATATTGCTCCAGGCCCTGGATCAGATGTTCTGTCCAATGTGCAATACAACTGTCCCAGAGCAAAATGGCTTAAGCATATGTTCAAGAACATAGGTATCTATAATGTGGGTGCCGCTGTACACTTAGGGTCTCCTTATAATGTTGTAGTGGTCTGATTCTGTCCGACCATAAGTCGGCGGGTCTGACCCTGCAATCTCGATGCGGCCACCCATAGGGTAGTCACAAACATCCATTTTACTGTGGCAGCTTGTGCGGCGGCCCGAAAAGTCCTGCAGTACAAGCTGCCATAGTAAAATGGATGTTTGAAAACATCCCTGCACCGTGTGGCAGGCACTTCAGGGTGCCTGCCACACGGTACAGGGATGTTTAGAGGGGGCACTATAGGTGCTCCCCAGGCCCCATAGCAGAGGGCTGAGGTGGACGGGGGCCCTGCTAGGGGCAGTCAAAGTCACTTTCCGACAAACTTCCCATGTCAGAAATGCCAACATGAAAAGGCTGTCCGAAATGGTGATTTTAATCCTGACGGCCGAGCAGAAACTGGCTCTGCTGTCATTTATGGGACTATAATTCTGCACCTCTTCTGACCGGCTCTGTGAGCCGATTGGAAGAGGAGCAGAATCCCCCACGGATTTCCCTCCGTCCACCGTCATCGTAATACTGCAGTCAGTCAGAGGGAAACCCTGCAGAAAGGCTCTGACAGACTGTCGAAACCTTACCACCTGACAATAAAATCAGGCCCTTAATTAGGTCAGATATATTGATGACTGTGGTGTTTGTCATCTCTCTCTTCTCACTACATGGCTAAAAAATTAGAAAATATTTTACATCTGCTATATTTTATATGTCTCTTGTTTCAGCCCAGTACATGCTTTTATAGCTATGTTTAAAATTAATTTAAAAAATGACTTCAAGATGGCCATGTGTTGGACTTGGCCCTTTTTGGAGGGTCATCCCTGAACTTCTTGCCTTCCTCCTAGCCTTTTTTCTGACATGGTATTGGTGGTTTTAGGACTCTGGGCACTTTAGCACTGCTGTCCAGTGTAAAGTGCCTGTGCTCTCTGTGGTAAACATGGTAGATTGCTCTACACCTGTTTAGCGTATTTAATTTACCTGGCAGTCCCTTGTAAAGTGGTATCTCAGAAACCCAGGGCCAGTAAATGACATGCTACTGGTGGGCTGCAGCGATGATTGCGCCACCCACCAAAGTAGCCTTTCAAACCTGTCTCAGGCCTCTGCCATTGCAGGGCTTGTGCACACAGTGTTACTACCGCTGTAACATAGCGCCTAAAGTGTGTACCCAGTCTGAGACCCCCCCTTTTACTTCATGTCAGTCACCCCTAAGGTAGGCCCTAGCTAGCCCTATGGGCAGGGTGAATTCTAGGTAAAAGGTAGGACATGTACCTTAAGTGTGTGACATGTCCTGGTAGTTACAAACAGCCATTTTAGTTTCCTACAGCTGTGAGGCTGCCCTCCCATAGGAATGCATTGGGGATTCCCCGATTAGTGTTTCAGTGGTAATTCCTGATATGAGAGCAGCAGCGTGGTCAAGTTTGGTATGTTTGAAATAGTAATAATAAATGCTGCTCAATGGTGTGTGCAGATTTTTTATCACTATTTTAGAAATGCCACTTTTAGAAGTTGGCATTTCTGTGTGCTATGTGTCTACCTGACTGATGTATATTGCATGTCTGGCTCTGGAGTGGCCAGGGATGGTGAGGTGTGTGGCTCCAGGGAGGGCAGTGTGAGTCAGCGCTAGGCTGAATAGGAGATCTGCACTTGGAGTAGTGGGAGGAGTAGTCCCCTTATCCTGAATAGGTCTGTGCCTACATAGGTGAATGCTTGCTCTGCCCCCCTGTGGTTTGTCTAAGGACCGTGCCCCATCTGACAAAGGAAGGTGGAAGCCTGGTAAACAGAGTGCTTCAACACCCTCAAGAACCAGTTGAGACTGGTTCCACCAAGCCCTGTGCTAGGTCAGACATAGTCCTATATATACTGGGGCTTTGACCCCATGAAAGGGTGCTTGCTTGTGTTGTGTTGGGTGCTGGAACTGCTGGCCCCAGGAGGAATCGCCATGAGGGACTGCCCCTCCTCTAGGTGGCCCTGTGAGCTGGCCTGCCTGGGCCCAGCTCTACTTTCTGTACTGAGCGCCTTGTGAGCGCTATATCTTTCTCCCAGGACGAGAGAAGCGTGGTGCCCAGCAGCGCGAGGCTGCAACGTGTCTGGAGGGAATCCCGGCATGGGGATTCCCATGTTTTTCCAGGAGGAAAGGGAGCCTACCCCGCATTTGGGCTCATGGAGAAGCGTGAGCCCACCCCACAGTTGTGAAGAACCGCCAAGATCGACCAGAACTGCTGCCTCAGGAAATCAGGAAGTCGAGCAAGGCTGCCTGACGTCGGGCAAAGCTTAAGACCCAGGAAGCAGAGCGCCCTGTGTGTGGCCAATAGGGAGAGAGGTCGGTGTATGCCAAACCGGAGCCTAGTGGGCTCCCAAACAAAGTCCGGAGGATCTGGAGGAGTCATAAGTTCCCCGCTGACTGCAGGAAGACTCAGACAGCCAGCAAGGCACGGAAGGTGGTGCGGCCACCAGAGCAGACCAAGAGAGGTGAAGGAGGGTCCCGTGAGCGGGACCTCCTGAGGTACATTGTTGGTGCCTGGAGCCGGCAATGATCTGTCCTGGTGAGTGGGGACGGCACGTGGAGCCGTGTTGGCACTCCCTGAGGCACTGGTAGTGCCAGTGCTGATTTCTCTTTGGGTGCTCATCAAGCACAGTTGGTGCAATAACTAATTTAGTTGTTGGCCGCATTGTGGTGTCAAGAGCGGCACCGGAAGGGGCTCCCTAGGCACTGTTAGTGCCCGTGCAAAGCCAATTTCCTCAGCTGCACCATGAGAGCATGGGCAGCTGCAACGGGGGGCCATTTCTTTCGGTGATGAGAAGGAAGGGGTGAAATGCACCCATTGGCTCCCACTGCATTGCTTTTGCTGCAAGGCAGCCAGAGGGCAGTGAAAGGCCCGATGTTTAGAGCCCTGACATTTTGGACAGAGGGCATTTGGGCACCAAGGAAGGCCAGTTGGCCTGGGGTCATTTTTGTGTTCTGGTGGGCGCAAGGCCCAGGGATTTCGCATAATGTGTTTATGCTGAGGGTGATGTATGCACCTGGGGAGTGTTACTACGGTGCACTTCTAATTGTGATTTATGCATAATGTGTTTTATACCTAACGTGATGCAGACATAATGTATTTATGTGACTAGTGCTAATGCTGAGTTCAGTATTTTGCTGTTAGTTAATGGTTGTGTTTTATATTTACTACTTGTGCTTCTGATGGTTCGGACAGTGGCCCAATTGGCCCTGTCATGTATATAATCCCCTGTAAATTATTACCTGGTGCCTGTTGGCATAGTGTATATGTGTGATTATGATCTAATGTGTTTTGGATAATACAAAGGCTATTTTGTTATATAACCTTGTGTGGAGTTTCTTTTGTGGTGTGCCTAGTGTGTTGCTGCTGTGTGTGTGTGTTGCGCAAACAGTTAACACATTGCCTCTGGGATAAGCCTGACTGCTCGTGCCAAGCTACCAAGGGGGTGAGCAGGGGTTATCTTCAGCGTTTAACTCCCTTGTCCTGACTAGAGTGGTGATTTCTGCCTAGCTTAGGCACAAGCCCTAGCCAGCCAGAAATCCCATTTCTACCACCGCATCTTGAGGCAGCGCTCCGGATCACCATCGAAGATCTTCCATGATCCTTCCACAAATCCTCTTAGAAATGACACTGTGAGGGGTAGTCAAGTTGACGCTGACTAACGCTACTCAACGCACCTGTCACCTTCAAAATTGACACAACTGATCAGGAGACATCAACAGTGATGCACCTCGCATACGGAGGTGTATGAGGCCTCTGGTCTGCTCCGAAAACCACCTCATCACCTACGGACAGGCGGAAACTGAACCGGGGGTTCAGCGCAAAGATGTGGTGAGCACCACAAGTAGTAGCAGAGGAGGGGCCGTCGCACTATTGATATAAGTCACAGCGCAGTGGGAAACGTCCTGGGAGAGACACAGCGCCGGAGGAATCTACATATGCGAGCTGGATCTCTCGCAGTAGCACCCTCAGCAGCGGTAAGCGAAAGTACGTGAGTCCACACTGCAGAGGACAGAGTGTCCTGTAAGCAGCCCGATTCTCGCAGAGACTGTCTGGCTGCAGAGAGGAAACATTGGGACACAGCACTGGTGAAGGCAATTAAATCAACCAGGAAGGCGTGGTGGGGGGGACTTGTGGAGCATGTAACACCGGATCCCCAGCAAATACAGACCTGAGCAATATTGAGCACAGTTTAAGTTACTGTTGGAGGCTCCTGGAAGAGCGTGTGATGCCTGGGGGCATGACTGTCATCTGGGAGAATCAAAGAAACGTTCGGGAAAAAGACAGTGAAGTGGGGGAGCATAAATTCAAAGCTGGCCTGCACACCCATCGAACTATTGAGTACAGGAGAGAGTACACGGAGGGTATTGACAGCAACATCAAGATAGTTCTGTAACCCCCCTCCCCCGCTGCCAAGCATAAGAGGTATATAAAGGTGCTTTCCACAATTGTATAGGGGAGAGAGGCTGAGGCCAAGCCTGATATTGGACTCAAAGACACACTACTCCCGTGTGCAGACACAGAATTATAACGGAAATATACCCGGAGAGGTGAGACTGGATCACACACAGCCCTGAAATATGGGGAAAACAGATAAGCTGCAACCTAAGCTGCAATTTGACCTAAGTAAGAACCCTAGGCCTAAAGAATCCACACCTGTTGAGCATAGTTTCACCTCTGACGATCCAGACACAGGGTAAAATATAGATATGAAGCAGGCATTTCGCACCATTCAACAGAGCCTCTCAGAAATAGACAGCAAAAAGATGCGCTATCGTTCCGCAAGGACAGGATATCAGAGAGGTTAGTCAAACAGGGCTGCAGACTCGACGCGGCAGAACAACGCATATCAGATCTGGAAGATGTTGTCAGAGCAGACGCGGAGACTGATAAAGAGAGGGACAAGATCTTACGAATACTGCAAGCAAAGACTGCAGACCTTGAAGCGAGATCAAGGTGGAATAACGTCCGCATTTTGGGAATTGCTGAGTCGACCAACACCAGAAATATGGAGCAGTACGTGGAACAGTTACTCATCACCTTGCTGGGTCAGAGAACCTTCTCTGAGAAACTAGTAGTAGAACAAGTGCATAGCTCTCTAGCGCCCAGACTGGTGCCAGAAGCTCCCCTGAGGCCTATAATAGCAAGACTATTAAATTATAGGGACCGTGACGCAGCATTACAAAAAGCTCGAGAATTGGGAACTCTACAACATGAAGGTACGGAAATATCTTTGTTCCCAGACTTCACTATGCAGGTGCAAGAACCACGTAGGCTCTTCATTCCAGCGAAAAAGAAACTATGAGATTTGAATATGGAATGCAGTATGCTCTACCCTGCTAAACTGAGGGTCAAGATGGATGGTAAAACGCTTTTCTTCACTGACCCAAAAACTGTGCTCCACTTCATCAAAGACAATGAACAATGTCGGAAACGACAGAATTCATCAGGGGCCTCACACTCAAGAGTGGAGGGCTCTCGGAATACGCCAGAGGAACAAGACACAGAACAGTGACTGGTTGAGCAGAGCAAAGATGGACACCGTGTGTACAGACAGAGACTTAGATGGCAGAGTGAGAGTGCGGCCACATAGAGATAGCTGCAAACCTTGGACTCTACTGCCTCTTGAACGCAAGTATTGGGAAATAATAGATAACTTTTCTAGAACAATGGGGGTATTGATTGATATAGGCATGAGCTTCCGAGGCACATAGAGCGAAGTAGACGGACTCTCGCAGTGTTATTGGTTATAAGTTGAAAGAGACAATAAAAGAAAATAGGATGGTGTAGGGACTTGGACACGATGGCAACATCTGCCCCCGAGTGTATCACACAGTTAGCACTAATTTTGTTGGGGTTATTATTTGTGTTTAGGGATGAGGGAGTGGGGAGGGAGAGCAGGAAGCCGGGACAGTTGTGGGTTTTCTTGGCATGGGAGGGAATGTCGGTTCTATTAGTAAGGGTGTGCGCATGGCTATACATAGGCAGCAAAGGTTACATACAGTACATACTATAGGCAGGGAGAAAGTGCTTGAAAAACATGTGAACCAACAGCTTTGGTCACACCTAGAAGCCAACAACCTGCTACATGCTAGTCAATCTGGGTTTCATCCCAACTGCAGCACTGAGACAGCACTGCTTGAGGTAATCGATTTCATTCGAATTAGCCTTGATGCAGGTGAAGGGGTGCTGCTGGTCATGCAAGATTTATAGGCCATGTTCGATACTATCTCTCACAACCTTTTACTTGACCATCTAAGCTCTGTTGGAATTGGAGGGCAGGCCTCGAACTGGTTAGCATCCTTTCTCGAGGGGAGAGGAGAGGAGAAGAGGTATGGTGCCCCCCTTTCTCTGCCAAACCTCGTAAATTGAGAGTGGGAGTGCCGGAGGGCTCGGCATTGAGCCCCACACTATTCATTGTGTATCTCATCCCTTTGGCAGCCCTGGCAGAATCATTAGAGGCCAAAATTGTGTCATATGTGATGACACCCAACTGCTAGTCTCCTGGAAGAACAATGTGACATTTCCTGGTGAGAAAATCCAAAATTGCCTAAGCGCAGTCTTTCGCTGGCTCTTTTTAGATCAACTCAAATACAATGCTGGGAAGACCGAGCTCCTCTTCTTTGGACATGAAGCAGAGGTATCTTGGCAGTCTTTCTGGCAAACTGGTGCCTTACCCCTGCTTACTCAAAACTCATCAGTGAAAAACTTAGTCATTAAATTTGATGGACAACTGTTGTTTCTCTCTCAAGTCAGCACAGTGGTGGGCATTTCTTTCACCTTACTACGTATGTTGCAAATGTTTTTGTATCTCCTGTCCTTTATGGTGAGACAACAAGTGATATAAGCCCTGATCATAGCGCTCTACTTATGCCTACCTGACTGATAGACTCCAGCTAGTCAAGAACGCAGCTGCATGAAACCATTTTTGGGCTACCCCATCATTTCTGCATATCACGGCTTCTTCTCGATCTACATCGGCTCCCTATCAGGAAGAGGATCAGCTTTAAGACCTTGCTTTTTACCCAGAAAGCCCGTGTAATAAAGTGCCATATTACATCATTACAGCCCGTGCTACTTGTCGGCTAGAATTAAGTTCTATACTTCCCAAAGAAACATGCGCTCTGCCAACCTATGTCTTGCCAAAGTTCCGCGCTTTAAGAAGGCAAGATCAGGAAGCAGATCTTTCTCTGTCTTGGGCCCCTCTCTGTGGAATAAACCTGCTTAGGAACTAAGACGCATCGAGGCTCCGCCCTATTTCAGAAAAAATGCAAAATGTGGTTCTTCCCTAAAGTCTAAGTCCATATCCTCATTCTCCTTTGGTCAATCTCTTTCTTCTGCATTATTACTAGGACACTCCTTGGAGCAACAGTCACGCTCTAGAAATATTAGACATACATACATTTATCTCCTCTTTGGTCTCACTTAACTCCAAGTCATAAGCTGATATGTTTTAGTATTAGCTGTTGCTTTTCATTTAATAATGTCCAATTGGAAACAAGCTCATTTTGTTACTTTTCGATCTTGGTGGAACGCTATATGCTTTCATCTTAGATTAGACACCAACTATGTCTCTCCTATATCGATGGCTCTAAAGACAGATCTGTTATGGATTCCCTTGAATGTTTATTCATCCCACTCTAGTTCAGTTGCAAATAAAACCATTATTGAGACTGCTGAATAATGGACTCCCTTCAAACTCATTTAATTATCTGCCTTTTTTGTATTAATATTACTGAATCATTACACAGTGTTATAATTATGTATATGTAATATTTGCTTTACTCTTATTCATATTATCTACAGTTTCTATTGTTATAAATGTTGTTATCTTTATTGCGTAGTTATATATATTCTTATTCCTCCCCATCAACCCTGATGCACATTATAAATTACATGTTTGTTTACAGCATAGCATATTCTTACATATATTTCAATAGGATTCTATTTGCTATGTATTTTATTTTATAGTTATCACTCCTACCCTATTTGATTATCTTTGCCTATGCCAATTATTTTGTGCTGTTAATTTTTCTAAATAAACTAAAAATAAAGAGAATGACAGGTGTTCATTGAACTGCTGGTTTGTTGAAGGAATCCAGCTAGCCAATCTGTGAACACTATTTCCTTTTAATTTCTCACTGCAGTATGGCTAAAGTGTCACAACTTTGTTGATTCATTTCATCAATCCTATGTGCATGAAACCACGGGGATTACCTAGAGCTGGGGTGTTGAGTAAGAATTACCCTCATTCATAGTAATTTGCCAGATCAAATTTTCCATTTTCAATGTGCATAGTCACATGAACCTGACATTGAGCCATAATATCTTGCAAAGTTCCCTTTTTCCTTCAACTACAGTGATCCCTATAAAAACCTGCATGTGTCGTAAAGAGAGAAGACATGCATTCAAATCTGGCAAAAAATCTAATATCTGAACTTTGGATGAGGGGACAATGATGGCATTAGCAGTAAGAGCTAGTTTATAGGATAATATGCATGAGGATCAATATACCAAAGAGGCTAAGGCAACTTACCCTTCCTTCTTGGCACAAGGTCTATAGATTAGGCTGGGTTTTCAAAGGAGATTTGGCCAATTACGTTCTCAAATCCCAGAGTGGGAATTACTCATGCACAATATAAGACATTCAGGGACTAATATTCCACAGATAAGTAAAAAGTTTTTATGACTGCAATGTCTTCCTCAATTATATTTCTTGCAATCATAGAGACTTTCGCTTGCACATAAAGGCCGGAATAAATGGCTTTGTGAGTAGGGGAATAGCAGCTGGCATGTACGGAGGGGGTTGGGGAGGAACAATAATAAAAGTAAAAAAATACTTTAAAAAAAGAATTACACTTATCTTCCTGGCTCAACATTATCCTCGCTTGGGTCTTCTCCAGGCAGTCAGACTCCAATGTGGGACCCAGGAAACTGCAGTAACCAATCTTGGGGCTGCTCTCATGCAGCATGAAAGAAGCGCCAGGATTGGAGGGAGCGACCACTGGAGCCCTATGCTGTCTCTAACACAGCTGTCTAGGACATCTGGGTTTGAGAGGTTTAGAATGCGCATGTCTGGCTCACAATCGCAAGATGGCCGGCCAAAGAGACTTGTGCCCTTTAAACTTAAAGGGCCTTGCCCATCACTTCTTTCTGCTGCTCCCTGACTGGCAGCAGCAGAAATCAGAAAGCCCCGTCCTGATGCTGTGCTCGGGATGGGGTTTTGAAAAATAAATTCACAATAAATTAACTTTATTATCATTTTATTTTTCCATCTCTGGGGGCAATTAAGCTAGTGGGGCTACGCTCCTCTGCATTAACTGAGGAGCCTCCCCTGCAGTAGGGCCTAGATATTAATTGCTCTCCCTCAAAGGCGACAGTGGGTAGAGACATGCAGAGGGCCTGCGTCATGTCAGATAGAGTGATAAGTCCCAGGGCAACCCTGCAATGTACCAGAAGATAACAGCGGAATGGAAGCAGCAGTGTGTTCTAGCTTTGCATCAGTCACAGCAAGCCGTAGGGAAGACATTCAGGGGCAATTACAACTCGGTGACTGCACAAACATGACTGATAAATGCAGTATTGAAAGTGAAGAGTTTCCCTGAGCGGGATGACATGTGTGATGGTGTTTGGGGCAGGACACATGCATTTAGATGAAAGTCCTCTCTGCGGCTGTTGTCACATATTCCTACCGACCTCTGGAGACTGTGAAGCCTCCATGATGAAGGTGCATGTAGATGAGGGACGAGAAAGAGCACAAGAGACCAAGGAGCGATGAAAGACAGCAGTGAATCTATTGTTATTGAAATAAAGACACTAAAGAACTGCATGTGATTCATACTTTCATTTTTTCTAGAGAAGACGTTTTTATGCGAGTGCTGAGAATTTAACATCGAAGTATGAGAAGGCTTCAGCATGACCTTGCGATGAACGCATTCAACTCAGTTAGAGCACTCTCTCGAACCCCATCAGAGGATTTCAAGCTACAAAACGGTGCTTGTCCGGAGGAAAACATGGGGACCTGGACAAGGCAGCAAAGTTAGCCCAGCCGGAAAGAACATCAGCAGTTGAAGAGCTCTCATTTTTCTGTGCATTTTTGTTCTGCTTGGAACTTCCAGCATTGGTGTTCAACAATCAAAAGAAATCTTTATTTGAATGAATTGTATTTTAATAAATGTTTTTATATTAAATAATATTTTTTAATATATGAAACATGTCAATACAATATATTATGAATTCTAATTTATTTAAAAAACAAAACAATTCCAACAAAAATGATGCACAATTTGCATCCAACATTGGGACACATTCAATACAAACAATACTGTAAGGGGTGAAGAGAAGGAAGAATTAACTTTGCAATTAATAAAGAATTGACAAGTGTGTCACGTTAGGCTTGTCACTTTCTGCTCCAGTGCAGTCTTGTTCCAATCATGCCTATGACCCTTGCAACTGCAACAGTTTTCCTTTAGTACTTTGTACTTTTTATTAATGCTTTTTGACTCAAAATTTCAAATGTTCAAATCCAGTTTCCCTAAAATTATTGTAAAACATTTGGTGCCATTTTTTGATTGAATTATTAATCTTTTTACTAATTTGTTTTACCAATTTGGTCTGCTTGTTGCCTTAATATAATTTTGGTCCTCATAAAATACATCAAGCCTTTACTATAGCTAACAGGGGTTAAGCCCAGGTTTTATCAGTAAAACTGTGAATTCCCATAGAAAGATACAGTATCATTAAATTGGTGGGATTCGTCTACCCAAATTAACAATCCAAAACCACACAAGCGAGCCGCGGTTTGTTTTACCGTTGGAGAAATTCAGGTCCACATTCTGACCTTCACATGAATCCTGAATGGAAATAAAAACCATAGGTGTTATTGAGCAGGCAACTCTAATAAGGACAATGGCCCAACTCAGACAAGAAAATAATTCTAAATCAAAGTTTATGCCCTTTGGAATGGGAGGCGGGGCTTAACATGCAAATAATATTAATACCCCAATCGGGGGCCAAAACCTCAAAAGATGCACAAATTTGCCATAACTTCTTGTCATAAGTGTTTACAGGATTCTCAACTTGCTTCCTGAGTAATGAGGAGGATACCCTAACAGTATGTTTATGATGGTGACTGGTCAAATATGGGACACGTTTATAGTGACTACAATGGAAAGTAATGTCAAAATGTTCACCATCTTTCATAAGGAATAAAGGGTCTCTTACTATATGCTATAAACATATTGCTAATCAAAGCATATTGAAACTTAAGGCCTGATTGCGATGGCGGCCAGACTTTTATCCGACCGGCACCGTAGCAGAAGCAGGACCGCCCGACTAGAAGTCGGCAGTCCCGCTGCCCTGATTACAATGCGACCGCCTTCACGGTATCGCAATGTGTATATTTTCTATTGCGGCGTGTGCTGCGGGCTCCAGCACACACCTCAATAGAAAATAAACACATTAAAAACATCCCATCATTATGTAACCGACACCACCCCATAGCGTAGGGCCAGGGAGGAACGGGACCCTGCTAGGGGCCCCGAAAGTCACTTTCCACCTGTCTGTTCATAATAGGTGAACCGCCATGAAAGGGCAGGCGGGAAGGGACATTGTAATCCCTATGGTGGTGCCTGAGCAGGTACCACCCTCATTGTAGAGATTACTGACCCCCGATGCATCGACGAGCTCCTTGAGCCTGTCAGAAGCACAGCGGACGATCCCTCCACCAGATGCCTCTGCTTGCCACATCGTAATGTAGCAGGTGGACCGCAGGGGCAGATTTCGATGGGTCCGACACTGACGAGCCGTCGGTCTCGGACCCACTGAGATTGTAATCAGACCCTTAGAAAGGAGTTCCAAATGTATATAGAAAAAGAGAATATAATGTCCATTTCTACCTCTCTACATCATCACCAAACTCATTCTTTATAATACATGGTCCCAACATCATCCCTATTTTTTTAATTTTGGTCCAATGTTTCTACTGATGCAATAGATCATTAGACTGTAGATATCAAGAATACATATGGAAGCTGGCTCAGTGCAAATAAACTCACTGCTAATCAGCGTGTTACCAACATATATTATTTCCTATTTAACATTAGTCACTACCACCGATGGATGTATGCATTACAGTGTGTGGTAACACTGAGCTAGAAGCCTGCTCTCCTGTAGGGAACTTCAAATGTGCCTTAAATAAATATTGATCTCGAAAAACAGCATAAGATGATGCCAAAATCTAATCACAACCTCAAATTCTTAAATTAAGAACCTGGTTTAGGAAGTTTGGCCTTCCCTGCTCGGTGCTAGCACAGAATGGAAAAGAGCCCTTTTTGCAGCTTCCCTAATTCTCAAAGTGAAGTTGCGCCTGCTCAAAAAGGGATGGCTGCGCAGGTTAGGCCATAAGTATGCTCTCTTGGGTCACTTGGGTAAGTGGTGGGTGCCAGCTGTCATGAAAAGGCTCCCATTACCAACGCGCCAATGAAGTACCAGACACATTTCTACTGTTTGATTATGCATGAAGGGCCATGCTGAAATGCAATGACAGCCCCTGCACTCTTTCCCCGGCCCTCTCCCTGGTCTCAGGTCATGATTGTGATTCCAGAACTCTGCTAACTGTTTAGTGGGATGCCACTGAAAAAGGAATCTCTATCTTTTCAGTATTACACTTACAGTGATTTATTGCCAGCCAATGAAAAGCTGCCTTTAGACAGATTTTAAACAGGTTCCCAGGGAGCTCTTCTCCCTTTCCACAAGAGAACAATCGCTGGGTCTCATCAGCATATGAGGTAACTTTGGCAGCTAGGGATACCGCTAATTGAGCAAGAGGGGTAAGATAAACTGTAAATCATGTAGGGTTCAGAGCGGAACCCCAGGACCCTCCCACTGACCACTCAAAAGGCTCTGATGAAATGCTGGAATCCAGATCTGCTGACTGCATCCCTCGTAAAAAGAGGAGATCCAGCTCAAGGCCTGGCCCTCTATTCCGAATGACTGCAAGAGCTCAAGGAGGCTGGAATGTGAAACCGTATCAAAGGCTGTTGATAAGTCTAGCATTACCAGCACTGTCTTTACCCCTCCATCCACTATGCCCTTGATATATTCGCTAGACTCTAAGAGAGCGGCCTCAGTACTATAGTGGGGCCTAAATCCTTACTGACTGGGATGAAGCAGACTATTGGAGACTTGACAGTTAACATGCTACTCTAGTATCTTGGAGAAGGCTGGGAGCAGAGATATTGGTCTGTAATTTGACAGAGCTCCAGGATCTGCAGAATGTTCCTTCAGTAATGACATCATTATTGCTTGCTTCCAGGTGCTAGGCACCCTAGCTTACTCGCCCTTATTTACTGAAGGGTTAATTATAGATGCACCTAGCACACACACTTTGGGTGGACAGTGGTCTGACGGAGAGCCTGATTTTAAAGTGCTTAACTCCGTCAGGGAGCTTTCCAACGTGTAAAGCTCAAAATTACATAGTGCTCTGTATCAAATCAAGAATTTCATAATTCAGTGGAAAGCCAGAGGAGAAACTAGCCTGAATTGACAACATTTTTGACTGAAAATAGGATGAAAGCTGTTCACACTAATTAGTAGAAGGATGGTGAGAATTAGTGACAGCTGTGGGTGTTGAAAACATTTTAACAATAGTAAAAATGTCTCATGTTTTATTAGCAGGGCCCATGATTTTGGACTCAAAGAACTCATGTTTTGCAGATCTATTGTCAACATGGTACTTTTTTAGTGCCAGTCTATAATTGTCTTTGGCCTTTCCTCCATTGCCTTTCTAGAGCTCTACATTTTTGACAGGGAACTCAAAGCAGCCCATGCAAATTGTTTCAGACAAGCCCAGGTATGGTGCAGAGCAAGTGAGTGTAGCAAGCAAGCCTGACCACTACAAGAGAAAATTTGAGAAAAATGGCAAATATGGTTTATTCTAGAATACATTATTCATTATATATTCAATTCCAATAGCTTTTAAAGCATAGTAAGTGATGACCTTACATTACATTAGGATACTCAGTCACACTCACAGACATTCTTGTGAAGAACACATAAAATAAGACGTCAAGCATGAAACATGAATTTAAATAAGCATAAGTAGACACGTTCACTAATAAACACAGCCAAGAAGCTGAGGACACAATGAAAGACCCCTTTGAGGCCCTGCATGGCTGACTTTAATGGTGGAGGTGCCCAATGCAATAATATTGTTTACCACCCTGATGACCTCCTCTGCTACAGATTCCCTCATTATCAATCTCCATCAGTGGCCCTCATCTCTCTATAGTACTTTTCTCACATATTTTCATTTGTTTTATAGCACCTTTCATTTGAGTGTAGGGTGTCGGAGCACTTTACATCACACACACATACAGAGACCGTAAATCATATGTGTGTAAATTAGTGTATAGAAAATGTTACATAAGACAATGGTGATGCAATGTGTAGGAATCAAAATCTAGAATATACACCTGACAGGAACACACTGTGGAGTGTTAGTTACCATCCACCACCTTTGACTCAGGTTACGATATACAAAGACATAGATAGACAAACATATTCCCCGATTTAATATCGCTTCTATGCTGAGTTAAACCTAATCCTTAAAAGTTATTTTCCTCAATTGTAGCTCAGGCTACAACTGTATGTAGTTGCAATCACAACAACATTACCATCTAGACACCCCACTTTGATATGGGAAGAAACATATAAACCATCTATTGATAAATCAATAAGAATTTAAATTTGGCACTAAAGATTTAATTGATACAAATCAATAATTATTCCTCTTTTTATGCCCACGCTTAAATATACATTGGTTAATAAAGAAGAAAGACACCATTATAATGTCTTCTTTAATAGTCTTTATAGTTTTTAAGTTAGGGTCATCAGCTATACCACTCATATCAGAAAACACGTAGAAGTGTAGACATATATGAGGCAGGGTAGCAGTCAGACTTTCAAACTTCACAGAGTATGCTTTCAGTTCAAACCAGACACATCACTATTTACAGACTACTTGTAGTGTACATTTACAGAGAGTTACATGGGCTAGGATAAAGGTTAATACATATTGAACATCTTTTAAAGCTTGGTTTTCTCTAACAGTTCCACTAGAGAAGCAGAGCTCGCAATGCCAGGCCTAACCCAAAATGAAAAGCTGACTCCTGTCACACCACTCTTGTGTGAGCCTCAGCATCTTTCCAAAGACATTAGTGAGTGTGTCTGTGCCTTTGAGGGAGCACGATTGCATATGTAAAGAAGCATATAGGTGGTAAACTACATCTGTTTCACACTGTATGCTTTACAAATGTGCGTATTAGAAGCTGTATGATTCACTTGATGTTCATTATGCAGGGCAGCCACGTGTAAAGCTGCACCACACATGTCAGACTACTCTAAGAAGTGCAGACATATCTGAGGCATGGTAGCAGTCAGATATTCAAACTTGACAGAGTACGTATACAGTTTACCTCAAACCTCACAAAGTGCGTCCTACCTGCAGTGTACCCTACCTGCAGTGTACCATTGAAGAGACTTATATGGACTAGGATAAAAGTTAATACATCTACCAACGTGTTTTAAAGTTCACTTTTCTCTACCAGTTTTATTAGACAGGCAGACCTCACAATGCCAAGCCTAACCCAAAATAAAAGGCCGACTCCTTGCATGCCACTCTTGTGAGTGTCAGCATCTTTCTAGAGATCTCAATGAGTGTACCAGTGCCTTTTTAGGGACAAGATGACACAT
Source organism: Triturus cristatus (assembly GCF_964204655.1). Classification (NCBI taxonomy): domain Eukaryota; kingdom Metazoa; phylum Chordata; class Amphibia; order Caudata; family Salamandridae; genus Triturus; species Triturus cristatus. Next base: position 359,381,711 of record NC_140587.1, read on the forward strand.
GTAAAGAATCATCTAGGTACTAAACTACCTCTGTTTCACACCACATACTCTCTAAATGTGTGTAGAAGAAACTGAATGGGTCGCTTTCTACTCATTATATAGGGCAGCTGGGTATGAAGCTGTGTGTTTGAGTGCTTCCATGAGGAATGCCTAGCTAAGGCATCTGTGCTTCTGGGACTGAATGGTGAAGTAGCTCTTTTGTATTCAGATTTTATGAGGAGTTGGTATATTTATCTATGAAATTAGGAAAGTAAGAGCGAATGTGTGTTGTGACATATGCCTCTGTACTGCGCTTAAATGATACCTCATCAAAGCTGGAACACACAAATCAGCCGTTCTGTCAGTTGGCACAGCATGAGACTTGGTTTCTCAACCAATCACATCTCACAGTATTTTAATGTATTACAAAACACGTGCAATATTTACATCCGCGTATGCTTTCACAAGGTGTTTACCAGCTCACCATGCTAAAAAAATAGCAAGAGGCCTTTTCACAAGCTGTTTACCAGCTCACCATGCTAGAAAAATAGCCTGAGGTCTTTTGCTCAAGAACATTACATTAGAACACTGTGGGTTTAAAAGGTATATCATGTTTGTACCACTAATCAAATGTCCCAAAAAGCACCATGTTAAAAAATAGACCTTTTTATTGGCTTCGAAAATGCAATGAACATTTTTAAGTCTAGCGTTATGCAAGAGTTTTCTTTTTACTAAAATAATACGAATAATCTACTCACTTGTAGGAGATTCCAGCCGGCCCTCATAAGTAACTGGTCTGTAGTTGTATTATTTACGTTTTTCTTCTGCTTCTACAGCATCCAGCATAGGGCAATCTGCTTGTTCACAAAGAGCACATCCACTCATTAAGTACTTCTCTCAAGTTCAAGGTACTGCTATGGCAATGCGTGCATTTTCAGGCCAAAGAAATATTTTGAGGTTCTAGTAATTGCCCCATCAATAAATATTATAAAAACCATGATAAAACACAATGAATATTGACAAAGCCAAAAAGCCAAGCACCAATTCAAGAGATATTGGCTTTGTCAACATGTGCTTCATACCACTATAAGTATAAATCATTGACGTGTTTGTACCACTGCTTCTGTTGCCAGTTGCAATTGACACCCTTGTCCAATCCATAGCACACTACACACAACAGAGGAAACAGGCTTCGGTGTGGAGCACATTAACAATTCACACAAGTACCCCTTCCATAATGCACACAAAATCAGCAATTTAGACATGGTTTAGTCACTCTGTGCGTGTGTGGATACATTCTGCAATTGGGTCAAGCATACATTTTAGGCACAGAATGCTCTGCACAACAAAAGGAACAGGTTTCGATGTGGCACATCCACTCCACTCCAAATCACATAAAGAAAACAACGATTTCATTTACAATGCCAATAGCTCTAACTCTCGCAAATGTGAGACCTATTGAATTGCAAATGCTTGCATAACTAGTAGCACCGTTTGCAGACTGGTGGAGAAAGGGGCTTGGGCCTCCGACCAGCTCTCAGGAATCCAGCTGAGTAGGAATTACAGGAGGTACCAGGAGGGCTTCTTGGCCCCCAAGGTCCCTCAGAAGTAAAATTGACTTCATCCACCAACCAGTAATGCACCACAAATGCGTTTGCAGAGTGCTGGCGGAAGGAGGCATGGCCTCGGTAGACCTCTTAGCAATCACGCTGTGTGGGACTTATTGGAGATAACAGGAGTGGTAGTTGACCCCCAAGGGCATAACAAACTCCAGTGTCCTGGGAGTGGGCACCCTGGGACTTTACTGGAGCCGTACCTCGGGGGTGGCGGTCCCCAGGGCCATCTAGGGCTCCTGGTGGGGGGCCGTGTGGTTCAGTAAGCCCCAGGGAGGTGGTGGTCCCTAGGGCTGTGGGTCCACAAATTAATAATTGTATTTCTGCCCCAGGGAGGTGGCGGTCCCCGAAGCTGCATGGGGGGGCCAGAGCCCTCGCTCATTATAATTTATTTTAGCCCCAGGGAGGTGGCAGTCCCCAGGGAGAGCGGGGGTGTATCAGGAAGGCAGAGTGGTCTCCCCTGCATTTGAATGGAACAGTGCCCCGGGGAGGTGGCGGTCCTGGGAGCAGCGGGGAAGCTGCAAGGCTCCCCCGCATTATTTACAACACTGCCCCGGGGAGGTGGTGGCCCTCGGACTGTGAATTGCCAAAGGAGCGGGGCCCTGTGTGCCCCCTCCTTTATTTTTAACATGGCCACGGGACTTTAACTACCCGGGGGTTAGTTTGAAGCAAGCGTGGGAGCCGTGCTTGCTTTTTTAAGAAGAAAATTCCTTGAATTCAAGAATATCGTGAATTCAAAGATTTGGTTTTTTTTTAAATATATTTATGCCATGGCGGTGTATCAGGGGGACCCCAAAACCATGGTTTGGGGGTCGGGGTATTCCCACGATGCACCCTATTCTTTATTTTCACTTATTTGGGGGACTTGGTGAAGCTGAGTCCCAAGATGGCTTCCAACACTTTCTGGTTGAAGTGTTGGCAGCCAATCAGAGCAATGCATTTCCCTGCACAAGCTTATCTTTGTTCGCAAAGACTTCTATAAGTTTAAACATTAAATGTCTCAAAAAGTACTGAGCAGATTTATACCAAATAATCAAAAGGCACTTCCTTGAACCAACATCTACATCCCTGCCAAATTATGTGTAAGTCAATTCAGTGGTTCGGGTTGTAGGTGTGGCTAAAGGTTCCTATGGGAATTAACATTGCAAACACAACCTATTTTCATGACACAAATTCTCGGTCCCTACTGCATGGATTGTCCCCAAACTTTTCATAACAATATTACCCACTGTGACACTTTTTACGAAAATTTCACGCAGATTGGTCAAACTACATCAAGGTTATAGCTAAATAAAAAAATGCTTTCCTATGGAAACTAAGTCCAAATTATAAGTACTGTTGGACTTGGCCCTTTTTGCAGGGTCATCCCTTAACTTTTTTGCCTTCCTCCTAGTCTTTTTTCTAACCTGGTGTTGGTATTTTTAGGACTCTGGGCACTTTAGAACTGCCGTCCAGTTTAAAGTGCGTGTGCTTTCTGTGGTAAACATGGTAAGACTGGTCTACACCTGTTTGGCGTATTTAATTTACCTATCTAATATACCCGGAACCAGTAAATTAAATGCTACTGGTGGGCATGCAGCGCTGCTTGCGCCACCCACCAAAGTGACCTTTCAAACCTGTCTCAGGCCTCTGCCATTGGAGGGCCTGTGTGCATTTATTTATTTATGTCATTTATAAAGCGCATGAATCACCCCGGGTGGGGTATCTCCGCGCTGAGGACGAAAAGGGAGAAAGCTGAATGAATTTTAGAAGAGTGTTGTTTTCAGTTTTTTCCTAAAAGACAGGTAGTTGTTGCAGAGCCGGATGTCCAGAGGTAGCTGGTTCCATAGTTGGGGGGCAAGGTAGGAGAATGATTTGCCTCCCAATCTGGTTTGTTTTATCCTTGGGATGGTGAGGAGACCTTTTCCTTGGGAGCGGAGGGTACGTGAAGGGGAATACCTAACTATTTTGTCCGCCAAGTGTGTCGGTCCCATATGGTTGAGGCCTTTGAACACCAAACAGCAGATTTTGAACTGGATCCCCTTACGTATTGGTAACCAGTGTAGTTTACGGAGTAGGGGAAGAGAAGGTGTGTGGTGGGGTGCACTGGCGAGCTGCCGTATTCTGGACTACCTGTAGGCTGTTCAGGGAGGACTCCTTTGTGGCCATAAGTATGGCATTGCTGAAGTCCAGACGGCTGAGTACTAAAGCATGTACCAAAGTTTTCCGAGTGGAAGAAGGGAGAAAATGGAATACTCTACGGAGTAGGCCAAGGGCATGGAAGCATGCACGTTCAGTTGAATTTATGTGCTCATCCAGATTGAGTTTGCTGTCAATTAGAAGCCCTAGGTTTTTAACCACTGGTTTCGGGGAAGGGGGCGGGCCTAGTTCTTGGGGCCACCAGCTCGGTGCCCAACTAGTGATTGCATCCTTGAACAGCATTATTTCTGTTTTTCCTGCGTTGAGCTGTAGGAAGTTATTGCTCATCCATGATGTTATAGTTTTCATGCCTTCTGAGAAGATATTTTTAGTGTTGGGGGAATCTTTGTCAAAAGAGAGGAGAAGCTGAGTATCGTCAGAGTAAGAGAGTGGAGTGAATCCAATGTTTCTCAGGAGAGTGGCCAGAGGAGCGACGTATACATTAAAGAGGGAGGGACTGAGACAGGAGCCTTGAGGAACTCCCTTTGTGACCGAGGTGGTCTTAGAACTGAAAGGGCCCAAATTTACTGTTTGGGTTCTTCCTTCGAGGAAGTTCCTTAGCCAATCCAGAGCCATGTCCTGTATTCCTATGGTTTGTAATATTTCCAGTAAAATCTGGTGTGAAATGGTGTCGAATGCAGCGGACAGGTCGAGCAGTATGAGAATTACTGCTCGGCCAGCATCCGTCTGCATTCGAATGTTATCAATGACACTGACTAAAGCTGATTCTGTGCTGTGTCGAGGCCGAAATCCTGATTGTGTGTGGTCAAGACAGCCGGAAAATTCAATGAATGCGGACAGGTGGGTGTTGATATGTTTTTCTAACAGTTTGCTGTGTAAGGGGAGTAATGAAATTGGGCGATAGTTGGATATCACATTTGGGGCTAGTTTAGTGTTCTTTCTTATAGGCATGATCTGTGCTGCCTTCTAGTCATCGGGTAGCTTGCCTTCCTCGATGGATTTGTTAAGGATATGACAGAGGGGTGTAGCAAGTTCTCCTGCTAAACTTTTTGAAATTTTGGCCGGAATGAGGTCCTTGGGAGAACCTGACTTGGCAGATCTCAGGAGCGATTCAGTTTCTAGGGTCGTGAGCAGAGGGAATTTTTGAAGGATGATTGTGGTGGGAGGAGGGGAGGCTAATGTAATGTGCTGGTTCTGGTACGTAGTAGTGGTAGTTATTTTGTTATATATATCATTTATTTTCTGTGAGAAATGATTGGCTATGTTGTCACAAAGTGCCTGAGTGGGTTCATCTTCTGGGTTGCAGGCTTTGGGGTTAATGAGGGTGTTGAGTACTTGAAAAAGGACTTTGGGAGTGTTATCTGTAGTCTTTAATAGGTTGGCTATGTGGTTTTTCTGAGCAAATTTTAAATTTTTGTGATAGGAGTCCAGTGCTGATTTGTATTTGCCTTTATCCAAAGGGTCTTGAGTTTTGCGCCATAGACGTTCTAATTTTTTGCTGTGGCTTTTTTCTGCACGGAGGTTTTCGGAGTACCAGGGGGCCTGAGTGCATTTAGTGGTGACCGAGGAATGTTTCAGGGGGATTATGGCATCTATAGTGGATTTAATTGAATTATGGAGGGTGGTTATACATGTATCTAGTGAATCAGCGGCAGAATATTTAGGAGGGATGAATGTGTCACGGAATATTGTGGGGGTTAATTTGTGCCATTGTCTGTATTCTCGTGATAGTGGTTTATTTATGGTCATTTGGTCTGCAGGGCCGAATAAATTGAATTCTATTGAGGAGTGCTCAGACCAGGTCAGTGGATTAGTTGATAGGTATTCGATGTATGGTGTATTAGAAAGGACTAATTCTAAAGTGTGGCCTCCACTATGTGTAGAGGCAGTATACATTTTGGTAAGTCCTAGCGTTGATAGTTCGGTCAAAAGAGTAACCGCATCTGAATCATTGGGGATCTCACTATGGACGTTGAAGTCACCCAGAAGCAGAAATCTGCTGGAGGATATCACATGAGAGGCAATTGTATTGAGGAGGTAGTGAATAGAATCAGAAATGGGACCGGGAGGACGGTATACTAGTGCTCCTTTCCAACTTAGCTGAGGATGGATATCAATTCTAAAGGTTAGGATTTCAATTTTATTGCTAGTATATTGGTCAAGCATGGTTGCTTTTATCGGATCTTTGTATATGATGGCTATGCCACCTCCTATTTTGTGTGGTCTGTCAACTTTGAGCAGACGGTATCCATCAGGTATTGCGATGGCAATAGCAGGGGTGGTGCATAGTTTACTGCCGCTGAGATGTGGCACGCAAGGTGGTTGCCACGTCTGTGACCCCCCTTTTACTACATGTCAGTCACCCCTAAGGCAGGCTCTAGCTAGCCCTATGGGCAGGGTGCAATGTAGATAAAAGGTAGGACATATGCCTTAATTGCATGACATGTCCTGGTAGTGACAAACAGCCATTTTGGTTTCTCACTGCTGATAGGCTGCCCTCTCATAGGAATGCATTGGGGATTCCCTGATAATTGTTGCAGTGGAAATTCCTGATAAGAGAGGAGCATCGTGGTCAAGTTTGGTATGTTTGGAATAGTAGTAATAAATGCTGCGTGATGGTGTGCGCAGATTTATTATCACTATTTTAGAAATGCCACTTGTAGAAGTTGGCATTTCTGTGTGCTATGAGTCTTTGCCTGCCTGATGTGTATTGCATGTCTGGCTCTGGAGTGACAGGGGCTGTTGAGGTGCTGTGCCTCCAGAGGGGTATGGGTGAGTCAGCACTAGACTGAATGGGTAGATCTGCATTTGGAGTAGTGGGAGGAGTAGTCCCTGACTGTGATTAGCCTTGTACAATGCTGGCTCCATCCCCCTGTGGTGTGTCTGGGACCAGGACCTACTCTAACAATGAGGGTGTTTGTGCCCTGTAAAGGAAGGTTGGAGTGCCCTCCAGAACTGGTTGGACTGGGTCTAGGCCTGTGCCAGGGGAAGAGAACAACAACAAATGGGGTATAAGTACGGGGCTGTGGCCCCATAAAGGGTGCCTACTTGTACCAGCTTAGGAGCTGGAGGACTGCTGGGCGTCAGGAGGAACCGCCGTGGAACCCAGCCTGGGGGTCCCTATGTGCTAGCCTGCCTGTGCCTAGCTCTGCCCCTCTAAAATTCTAGCACCTCATGAGCGCTACACCATTATTGGTGGTGCCTAGCATGGAAGGTGCGCTTGTGCCCTGCAGCATGGGCCGCACTCACCTCCATAAGTGATCGAATTCCCAAAGGGGGGCCCACACCGTCCCAGGGCATGAGGAGTGCCCAGGGGTCTTGATGCCCAGCACTACTGTGCTGCAAAGTGTTCTGAGGGAATCCCGGCGTGGGGATTCCCCCGAGCTGCCTGGAGGTGAAGCGGGAGCCTGCCCTGCATTTCTGTGCCTTGGAGAAGAGCCGCCGAGATCAGTGAAAAAAGTAGTCAGGCGCCCGTGCCTGGTTGTGGGCTTGGCTGATGAGCAAGAAGTAGCCAACCATGACACAGGAGAGATGGAGCCTCGTTAACTCTTCCTGCCTTCCGCGGAAGTCAGGCCGAGTTGCGGCCTGTTGGAGTAGGAGAAGCCCTGCATGCCTGCAGGGAGAAGCCACACGTTAGCATTTAGGGGCCTGACTCACCAGAGTGAGGATGAGTCTGGCCATGGAGGAAGTTTTACCTATGCGGGATAGACCGAGTGAGGTTCTCCCGCCCTTGGGGGCATTGCGCTACCGTTTGGTAGCAGTACTGCCCCCCTGTGCATTACGGGCCTGATGTCTGCTGCGCCTGCAACGTGGGGGCATCGTGATTTAGAGTCCCGGTGAAAAGGGCTTGAGTGGCATTGTGGGGCTGATGTTGATTTACTCAGCTGCACCGCCAGATCGCGGGCAGCTGCAACATTGAGGGGGCATTGTTCGGTGTCTCAGGAGAGACCAGGGTGAGTTACACCCCCGCACCCCCATTTCTGGTGCCGGCCTGTTGGGCCTGCACCCTGCTGCAGTGGCAGCTTAGTGCCCTGACTTTTGTGGACATAGGGCATTGCGGAGAAGTCCAAGACGGGCCACAGAGGAAGGCCAGGGGGCCTGTGAGCACCGGTTGTACTGGTAGGGCGCAAGGCCCTAATGTGATGCATAATGTGTTTATACCTAATACGATGCATAATAGGGTTTATGCCTAATGTGATGATGCGTATGATAGTTATGCCTAATATGTCCTGCATATGCTAAGTGTTGTGATATGATTGTTATGTCTAAGTGCTAATGCCAGTAGTTACTGGTTGTTTTATATTCACTACTTGCATTCTGATGGTTCTGACATTGGCCCAATCGGCCCTGTCATGTACGTAATCCAGTGTGAAGTATTGCCAGGTACCAGGTGCCACAGTGCACATTTGTGATTATGATTCTAATGTGTTTATGATAATACAAAGGCTATTTTCATATAACCTTGTGTGGAGTTTCTTTTGTGGTGTGCCTAGTGTGTCGCTGCTGTGTGTGTGTTTCGCAAACGCTTTACACATTGCCTCTGGGATAAGCCTGACTACTTGTGCCAAGCTACCAAGGGGATAAGCAGGGGTTATCTTAAGCGTGTAACTCCTTTGCTCTGAATAGAGTGCTGGCTTCTTCCTGGCTTAGGTGCATACCCTAGCCAACCAGAAATCCCATTTCTAACAAGTACCTACTGGCGACCGCACATACTATAAATATCTAAAGCCAAAAGAGGAGATAAAACATGTCTTCAATATAGCGCATGCACACTGCCTATGCCCGACCAAAAAATGAGGATGTCACACAGCATAGGTACAACCCAATGCAGGTGCTAATAACCATTACAGGTGTCCATTTCACCTGCTAATTAGTTTCATGTTATCATTCTTCATCACTGAGCAAGTTACTCATATTAAAGGTGCTTACAGCTAAAGCCAGCTAGTTAATGGAAGGATACCAGATGAATCACCATCTTCAGTGGTCAGGGCCGGACTGGGAAGCAAAACCGGCCCTGGCAAAGTGCCCTTTCCCCCCTGGGGGGGGGGGGGGGGTAGGGGATGCCATCGAGCTCTTTGCTGCAAAAATGACCCTGTAACAAAAACGGGCCCCAGGGTCCCAAAACCGTCCCCATCCGTGCGGCCCACCAGGGGATTGCCCGGTGCCCACTATGGCCAGTCTGGCCCTGTCAGTGGTGAAGGAATCTTTGTGAATAACTTCTGGGGCTGATTTATATATTGGCGGGCAGAGGTCAGGCAAAACAAGCACATACATTTACTCTGCTGCTACAACAGAGTTCTCATCTGCTAAATCTATAAACGACCAACATGGTTATTTCTGAAGCATTGTCTGGTACCACCATCACAGCGGTTTCTGTCAATGTTTTTTTATGTTTGACACATAGATCCATCAATGTGATGGCTGTTGCAACAGAGCTCCCTTACCACCAACATGTAAATCAGCCTGTAAGTTTCCTTGGACAAAGGGTTGTTGTTGCAGGGTGGCACTGAAAAGCAATCCTTTCAATATATAAAACTGTAAAGTTTATAAGACTATTGAATGTGTTCAATTGTGTAGCCAATGAGCTGTCACCATCTATTACTAATATAGTAGCACCATATTCACTAAATGTATCTTTGCAAAGCTGAATTGCAGCTGCATCTGATAGTTCTACCATAAGTGTGCATGAAAGTTCGGCACTATTATTATGAAGAAGTAAATGATTAGCAGTGACACATTGAAGTCTTTATAATAAAAAATAAACTGGCGTTACTGATAAATAGACAGTCCAGAAATGGTATATTCGACTTTAGATATCTGTGAGAGCAGTGGCACCATGTTATAGAAAAGGCACTGTCCTGAAATGGCAACTGAATGTTCTTCTTTTCCAATAATTGTGTCCTTAGACAAAAAACAAAAAACATCAGGGGACTAAACAGATGAATGGCTTGGCGCTCGAATCTAAGGGTATTTTTGCGACAGGTGTCTGATGATCAATATTCATGTCAATCTGGTACACTGCTCCCAAATTTCACGCACTTGCTATTATTTCAAGGATTGTTAAATACCAGCAGTTTAATTGCACCGGTTAGCTCAAAAGACGATTTCATGAGATTTCCCCAAAAATGAATCCCATTTTTTGGACGTTATTATTTTTTTAAATAAAAAACATATATATGTATATTGTCAGTTTATGCGTATTTGCTTAACCATTAGGAATTGCGTGCAATTTATAGCAAAATTCTAAAGGCTACGTTAATACTACGATTACAATGCTCGATATGTTTCCCTTTATTGACTTCCTAGAAATAATATTCAAACAGAGGTGGAGATAATTTTTGCCATGAGACCATTTGGGCTGAGCAATTGATAATAATTCCCTTTGAATACATCACATACATTTGAAAGGGACACACTGCCCTCTTATGGTCAAAAAGGAATTTGCCAAGCAACATGTCAGACAGTGCCTTTATTATGCATCGCCTTTTTTTGGTGCCGCAGCTTTACAGGGTTTCTTGAGAGATTATCTCGCATACATAACATTCACGTTGTGTAGTAAGTACATTTGTTTGTGTTCATTTCTTCTTGACAAGCTGACACGGTAATTAGGGTGACAAATGCAATTAATGTGTCTAATTTTGCTGAATACTTTGCAACAGAAAAGTTCTGTAAGTGCCAGAAATGTATTTATGGAATCTATAATCTGAGACATTTGAACGTGTTAAGTATTAATTCAGTAGCAATTATGGTAATTTTCAATGTGTTAATGTAGCTAAGGATTATTTTCGAAATCTTCTACAAAACAAACAATGTTTACGGGTAAACAGTAATTTCTGTTCAATACCAGTGAATGATTCTACGGGCCATATATATGACCCAGTTTGTGTTGCTTTGCACCACGCGACGTGGTGCAAGAGTGACGCAAACCTCAAGTCATATTTGGAAGCCACTCAAAGCCAATTTACATAGCTTTGAGGGGCTTTAAAAATCTGGAGTAACGCAACTCGGCACCCATCTCTGCGTTGCATTGCTCAGTCCTATGTAGGTGTTCCATGGGCATTACATATATGTTTCCTTACAACTCCCATGGAATTCCCAGATTTACTTGGATTTACGACATAGATATCGCGTTCATTACTGAAACATGACTAAATGAGTTCTCTGCCCCATCCATGGACATGTTTGTACCCCCAGGCTTCTCAATCATTAACAAAAACAGAAAAATCAATTGAGGTGGGGGCACTGCAATAATACACAAGGGCAGCATCTCTGTAACGGAAATTGACTCCTTCAACTATAACTCATTTGAATGTCTAACTGCCAATATCAAGATGAGGAAAAACAAAACTCTACTGTGCCATCTCCTCTACCACCCACCTGGCAATACACTGCATTTGGTGAACACCTCTCTGACCTGATAACTCACTGTGCACTCCGGGACTCCAACAGCATAATTCTTGGTGACCTCAACCTACATTGGAATGAGGAAAGCAACTTGATGATCCAAACCTTGAATGGACTGCTGCACAACACCAATCTTACCCAACACTGTACAGAAAAAACACATAACAGAGGATCAATCCTGGATGCCATCATAGCCCAAGCAGACACAGTCACTATCGATCACATCCTGCTGGTAGACTGGTCTGACCACCATTTAATTCTATTTCACATCAATCAAACTACTCAATCCCTGCCATGCACGTAAGAACCCCCCCAATGGGTGAGAAACCGAAATCAAATTCCTCTCAGAGGCTTAGAGGAAAAGGTAAGCGCGCTCCTCCCTATCACCACAGACAACCTCTCCACAACAGAACTCACCGCACAATACAACACAAATATGACCTCCGTTATGGACCAATTAGCCCCCTTGATAAAGAAAAGAGTCAGGAACATCCCTTCTAGATCCTGGTTCAACTCTGACATCAACTCGGAAAGAAGACAGCTCAGAGCTGCAGAAAGACTCTGGCGGAACAATCCGTCCACAATCCTCCTTAATCGACTCAAATCATTCCACAGGGCATACAATAGGCACATCGAAAAAGAAAAAAAGTCCTTCTTTTGTAGGGCCCTTGACAACACAACTACAGGCCGAAAGAACTCTTCAATGTCATCAGACAACAAACTTCAAAGCCCCCCGCATCCACTGTACAGGCCTCCAAAGTCCTATGCGAGAACTTTGCCAATTTATTCGATGATAAAATCACAAAGATTGAGCTCTCCCGAGATGTCCACCTCTGCCACCCTGACAGTAGCTCACTCACTGAGACAGAAGCTACTACACCCAAGCACCTCCCAAACAAGTGGAAATCTTTCAAACCCATCTCTGAAGCTGAGATAGCAATAATGATTGCTAGTTCAACTCCTTTAACTCACGTCTCTGACCCCATTCCGTCCCAACTGGCCAAAAAGAACATTCTCACCCTAGCACTGATCTGGACCAAGATTATAAATAGCTCCCTGAGAACTGGAGTCATGCCTGAATGTCTCAAAATCGGGCAAGTCACACCTCCACTAAAGAAACTGGGCTCGGACGCAAACGATCTGAACAACTTCAGACCCGTCTTCAACCTTCCTCTACTAGCTAAAATCCTGGAAAGGTGTGGTCTCCTCCAACTCACCCAACACATGGACTGCATTAAACTCCTAGACCCTCACCAATCGGGTTTCAGAAAAGGATGCAGAACAGAGACAGCAATCCTGAGTGTCATAAATGACATCCACAACTCTCTAGACACGACCAATGCTGTCTACTCATACCTTAGACCTATCTGCAGCCTTTGACATGGTTGACCACAAATTACTCATTAAGGTACTACAAGATAGGGTGGGAGCGGACAAAGTGGTCTTACAGTAGTTCACCTCCTTTCTACAGAAGCGCACCCAAAAGATAAAAATCAACAACTTCCTGTCTGACCTACATTCTGTCAAGAGGGGTGTGCCCCAAAGATCTGTTCTCTACCCACAACTCTTCAACATCTACATGGAGGCCCTCACCGCCATACTAAAAAAATCCAACATCCCCTTCCACCTCCATGCGGATGACACCCAGATCTATCTGGAAACCTCTTTCATGAACGACATCCAAAGACTAAACGACACTTTAAGAGAAGTCCAACACTGGCTAACACTCAATCACTTGAAACTCAACCAAGACAAAACAGAAATCCTTCTAATTTCCAACAAGGAGCAGAACCCCCAAATCACAGAATGGCTGAAAGTCATTGATGCTTTCAACTGCAATCTCACCCTTGCTGACTCAATGAAATCACAGGGAATCACACTGGACCCAAAATTAGACATGGCCAAACACATCAAGAACTCTGCCAAGAATGCCTTCCTCAACCTCAAACTGCTCAACAAAATAAAGCCCTTCATACCTCCGAATGACCTTAAACAAGCTACTCAAGCCCTTGTGCTGTCCAGACTGGACTATGGGAATACAACCCTCACAGGAGCAGCAAAATCCCATCTGGCTCCCCTCAGAGCAACTCTGAATGCAGCAGCCAGAATGGTCACCAGAGTTAAGAAATTTTAACACATCTCGCCTACACTCAGAGAACTAAAATGGCTCCCAATTGAGATGTGTGCGAACATCAGAACTGCTTGTCTCACGCAAAAAGTTCTGCACAAAACCCGCCTACCTGGCCGCAAAACGTAGAAAAGCAGGCCAGACAAGGAGCCTCAGGAGTAGCAACACTCTACTCCTCATCCCCCCAAGAACTCGCAAACAAAAAAACACATCTCGATCCGTTTCGGGAAATGCGCCCAAAATCTGGAACTTCATCCCAGTCCATATCAGGACCAACCCCTCCTTTGTAAACGTCAAAAGACAACTCAAAGGCCTCTTCCTCAACCCATCCCTTCCAAATGGATAGCCGCTGCCCAACAGCACTCAGCCAACTGAGTATTAAGACTTCTACCTCTTCCACCACCCGAACGGTCCATGGGCCTCCCCTCCCGAAAAAGGTCCTCACTCAAAAATCAATTTGTATACCACTCCTCTATAATGCGTTTTCATAACAATAATGTGATACTATGTTCTCAGACTTTTAATTCGCCATGACTCATTATGTGTTATATTATATTGTTTGTGTGTTAATATCTCAATATGTATTCTTTGACTGATTTCACCATTACTTATGCTGTAAAGCACTCCGATGCCGTTGGGTCTGGCTAGCGCTATATAAAACTCCTAAATAAATAAATAAATAAGTACCTGTAAACCTGGGAATGGGCCAAAAAGATACGCCTCCCAGGTGAGGTGTAGCAAGGATACATATCTTTATTTCTCCTTGTTACGTCCTTGGCATTCTGTAGCACACACAGAAAGAGGAAATGTCCTTTCATGATTACTTTTGTGCAGAAAGGTGCCCCTTCCAGCACAAAAACAATCCTACCTACAACAAAAGCACCCTTGCACCATGGTACGATTATGCCTGCAATGACGAAAGACTGCCAAAACGGTGAAAGGGAAAAGGACAGGAAGGCATCGTATTGGCACTTTCCCTGTGACATATGGCAGCACCACAAAACTCATAAATAAGCCCCCAAGGATTTAATGTCCCCTTTGTTTAGAAAACAAGACATTTAAATATAATTATTTACAATATCATAGGCATGTAACATGATTCACAACTTTCTTATATGAGGTTTAACTAAAGCTGTTCTGAAATTGATGACTTCAAAATAGAAAAAGCTGATGGAAGACCATACATATAATGTAAGATGTTACAAACCAGGAACTTTAGAAGACAGAAATAAGCTTTGGAGTGAGTTTAATTTGCACTTACAGAACTCACAGAAAAACCATTTGAACTTTACCTGTCCCTAGAGAACAGTTCCATGACTATTTTACATTTAGAATCCTCATAAAATGACAGCTGCAAAATGCTCTCGACCCTCACCGGTGGATATACATATGTCCATGATCAATGATATAGGCCGCAAAATAACCTGAAACCACCCCTTTTGTAATACCTGCAGCTACTTAGGAGTATGTCCTCATACTAGCACAGGACAATTGTAGTACCTTATCAGTGGTGATGGGGATATGTATATACCTCCTCACGGTGTGAGGAATAAGATAATTACTTTGGCTCACCAAGGTCGTTTAAGGTAAATGATGACAAAAAAGACTCTGATGGCTTGGAAAGCTGATGTAGCTAGGAGGGTGGTTGATTGCACTCTTTGCAAGGAGAGTGAGAAAAGATTGATAGTGGGTAATGGTGTGAATACAAGCTTATAGAAGATCTTGGCGCACCTTGGACTGGGATTTCTATGGACTGTGTTGACGTGTTCTACTTGTTGCCAGAGGCTCAACGCTTTGGACTTTTCTTTGTTGAAGTGCACTCTAAGTGGTGAGAGGTGGTTTGTATGGGAATAGTTGCCACAAGCAGTACTATAAACACACTTAGATATGTGTTTGTGAGGGAAGGTGTGCTACTATATATTATTCCAGATAATGGAATACAGTTGGTTTCCCCCACATTAAGGATGTTCTAGATAATAACTGGCATTAGGCACATTAGGGCTTCATTTATAACCCCCAATCCAATAGCTAAGTGGTAAGGGCGAAAATGTTGATCAAGAGAACATTGAAAATGGCAGTCAAGAGTGTTTGGACAGTAAGGTGGCTATCATGGACATGGTATGGATGTGTCAAACCTTGGTAAATGATAGAACTACTGTAACCCCATTCTTCGGCATGAGAAGGAGGGAAGATGGTTCAAATATAGTGTTGTGTTGGATAAAGAAATTCGATAGATGGACTGAAAGAAAAGAAAAATACTAAGGGGCTGCTGTGCTGTATGAGAGTTGAGAAGGGTGATCGGGTGGAGATTACTTTGGGAAGAATGTTAGGTACACCGTCAAAATTTAAGTGACCATATCAAGTCAAGTTTGCCGGCAACAAATGTGTGGAGTTGGAAAACAGACAGCGATAAAGCTTAGGGAAGGCAGCTTTGTATCAGATGCAAAGCAGAGAGAAGTGAAGAGGAAGAAAAGGGATGTAATAGTTGGATGTTGATGACAAACAGAATAATGAATGTAGGTCCTTTCCATCGGTTGAGAAGAGCAAATCAAGTGGTGGTAGGTGGAGGTGAATATGGAGTTGATGGTGGAGATGCTGGGGGTCCTGGAAGTACCACATTATGGATGCTGTGAGTTCCACAGAACTAGGAGGCGTCCTACTTGGTTGCAAGACTGAATATTATGCTTTGATGCACTATAACTAAAACTTTGAAAAGAAGCAGTCTGCTTTTATTCTGACAACAATGTTGAATGTTCCGAACTTCACGACACAAGGAAACAAGCAATTACAAAGTCAATAGGTCTGGCCTTAAAAACTGGTGCGATGATTATTTTTTGTTATGTTTTACTGTAAATATATGCAACAGCAGTAATAAAAAAAGAAGAAAATATCCTGTGATCCAAATATGATGGCCATATGACTGCAAATAAATTTTTTTAAGTAAACAAAATAGTGCATACATTTTAAATATGACAGAACTGCTTAATAGCAGGCCGGTGTAAATCGGACATGTATAGAAACCCTTTGGAATTTTAATGCATATCACAAGAGAATAAGATTTCTATTTCCACAAAGAAAAAGGACTACTGGCTTTTAATTACTGTACACCAAAGACTTGGTATAATGACAAACAATAATAACTAATAGAAATAAAAATTCATTGGAATAGTAAATTATTGGCCAACTAGCTTTGGTACTGAACTGCACTTCTTTTTCGGACACTGTCCCACGAGATGCTTCCATCTTCTGATTTCTGGTTAGCCTGTTGACCACTGTATTCTTCATTAGATCCCCAAGTTTGTCTATTGTAATGGTTGCTGGGCTGCATGCACCACCAATAGCACCACCAATAGCTTTGCTCCTGAAGTCCGTAACTCACTGTGGGGCAGATGTACTAATACATATCATTGTACCAAACACTGCAGTTCTCTAAAACGCAAGCTTTACAACAAACAAATGTGATTTTCTAATGTATTAAACCCACTTTGTGATTCAGTCCCATGTTACCAAATTGTTCAATGGATTGAGGAAATCTTAAGTAATAGTTTTTTTCAATGGGCGTGTTTAGGGAGTTCTTTCCAAGCAACTATTCCTTATGGTAAGTATTAATTCTTGAACTAAAATGCAGTTGCAAAACATTATTTTACCAACACCTCAAAGGAGATTGTGACCTATTTGTAAACTTTTAAAAAATAGTTTTGCCAACGTTTCACTTTTTTTTTTTTGTAAACACATCTTTTGAGGAAAACAGGCAGCTTTAAAAAATGAAGGCCACTATCCCTGTTTTAAAAGTGACTCCTAGTTGGTTGTACTTTGTGACCTACCTCATTAGTATTCATGAAGTTAGTCGAATTGCGACCTACTGCAATCATTATGTTGTGAACTGACCTATTAGTACATAGGGTGGTTCACAAAATACCAATGAATTTGCCAAAATTAGTGTCCAAATTGTAACACCTTTAGCAAATCAGTTGTACATACTCTGGCCCCATGTTCCTAACACTGACAAACACCTACATTCATTAACTTCTAGAAGGAGAGATTTGTTTCCATAGACAGTAACATCTTGCAACCTTTCTGCCATTTTCATCAATGACAACGTTAGAATTATCTTCCTTGTTCTCTGACTATCCATATTTAAGTCAATGGAAGAAATCCCATCTTTGAGTTTGCTCTTCTGACCATTTTAAGACTGCTCTATGTTAAATATGATCTCTTGATTGAGACATTCTTGTTGTGAAGAATTCTGAACTTTAATGTGCGTTCATATCATTTATATAATTTTATTTCTTCATGTTTATTTACAAATTTTTAAGTTGTTCTATATGGCCTTACTTATGTTTACTTAATAAGTCATATCTTGCACTGTCAAACCTTGATGTATTCCTCAGAAATGCACCATTCTGTGATGCATTTATGGATATGCTGTAGGAAATCTTTCCTTTCTGTCTTGTTCCCCCTATTTGCATTCCTCCGAAAATCTGGAACTTTAACTTGTGGAGTAACTGATAACATGACCCTCTTTTTTGCACTGCTTTGAAAAAAACGTTTCTGACCATATGTAAGCCTTCAGTGATACTATGGCTATGGTGAGAAATCCAGCCCAGAGTGTTCCTTGGCAGTCAGAAGATACAGGGCCGCAATAGTAAAAAGAGTAACAACTGGGGTTCTTTTGTCTGTGGTGTCCTGGGCCCACCATACTGTAGGCCTCCAGAACTGGGAACGGTTTATCCCCTTTAGCACTTGAGTAAGGGTAATGAGACAGATCAGTCTATGGCTTCCTCACATGTTGTGGGCTAGAGACTCAGGGGCTGATTCACAAAAGCTGCTTTGAAGTAAATTAAATAGTACTGTTTTATATACTACAATGTGATTCACTAACCCCTGGCCCAAGATCTCCAACTCCATCTATCCTAGCTTTCCTGCACACATAAGTATAGGATTTAGTATTACCTGTAGGAGAAACAAAGGAGAGTGGTGGGAAAAGGGGAACTAATTCCTATAAAATTAGTGAGGAATAGGGAAATTGAAAGGGGGTTAAGGAGGAACATAATACAAAACACACACACATTGGAGTAAGATCATTACAATTCATAAAACAAACATTTACTACAGTAGTACTACTGCAAAAAAAAGACCTAAATGTATTCCATCCCAGCCTTGCAGTAGGTCAAGTACCACACATGGCCAACTCCTGGTACTGCAAAACACTCACATAGAAAGAAATGATGGTGGGGAATAGCTCTAATGCATAGGGAAACATTTATTAACAAATAAATTAACTATCATTTCAAATGAAACAATTTAAATTAACTATATTTTTAATATTAAATGTTTTTAAATAAATACATCCACATATTAATTTTTCTTACACATAGAACATTTTAATATAATCATTTTTAGTTGATATTTAAAACAAATCACAAATAAAATAATACAGAACTTGCATCTAAGATTGGGACACATTAAAACCAGACAGGACTGGTTCTCAGAAGTCCAAGGTAACAATCTCCATTAGGTTCCCCAGGAAGTCCACCATTTGCTGTCCCCTAGAGGAAGTGGGGCAGCCAGGGCCACTGGCAATGAAGACAAACCATAGAGTTCCAAGAAGTACATGTCTGGAGAGCTCTCCAGTCAGGGATTCATCAACAGGCGGATCTGTCCTTCATTCTTTGTTTTTTTTGCCAGTGGTCCCTCTTCACTCAAAGTGTCTTCTTTATGCAGGGATTAAAAAACAGCACTGCAAAAATATAGAAGATGTGCATCTCTGCCCAGCTCACAGATGCCATATTACCCCTTCACCCTTGACAATTGTTTCCTGGGGGTAGTTCAAAGGCTATCTCACACCTAGCACAGCATCCTGAGATTTTTCAAAATTGCTGTTGTCTGCCAAACCTCTTTGGTTCTGTCCCTCAAGACGTCAGAGGTAATCCCTTGTGTGATTAGTGCCAAAAAGTTGCCTTTGAGACAGACATCCCAGTTAATGGAAGGATACCAGATGAATCACCATCTTCAGTGGTCAGGGCCGGACTGGGAAGCAAAACCGGCCCTGGCAAAGTGCCCTTTCCCCCCTGGGGGGGGGGGGGGGGGGGGGGTAGGGGATTGCCATCGAGCTCTTTGCTGCAAAAATGACCCTGTAACAAAAACGGGCCCCAGGGTCCCAAAACCGTCCCCATCCGTGCGGCCCACCAGGGGATTGCCCGGTGCCCACTATGGCCAGTCTGGCCCTGTCAGTGGTGAAGGAATCTTTGTGAATAACTTCTGGGGCTGATTTATATATTGGCGGGCAGAGGTCAGGCAAAACAACCACATACATTTACTCTGCTGCTACAACAGAGTTCTCATCTGCTAAATCTATAAACGACCAACATGGTTATTTCTGAAGCATTGTCTGGTACCACCATCACAGCGGTTTCTGTCAATGTTTTTTTATGTTTGACACATAGATCCATCAATGTGATGGCTGTTGCAACAGAGCTCCCTTACCACCAACATGTAAATCAGCCTGTAAGTTTCCTTGGACAAAGGGTTGTTGTTGCAGGGTGGCACTGAAAAGCAATCCTTTCAATATATAAAACTGTAAAGTTTATAAGACTATTGAATGTGTTCAATTGTGTAGCCAATGAGCTGTCACCATCTATTACTAATATAGTAGCACCATATTCTCTAAATGTATCTTTGCAAAGCTGAATTGCAGCTGCATCTGATAGTTCTACCATAAGTGTGCATGAAAGTTCGGCACTATTATTATGAAGAAGTAAATGATTAGCAGTGACACATTGAAGTCTTTATAATAAAAAATAAACTGGCGTTACTGATAAATAGACAGTCCAGAAATGGTATATTCGACTTTAGATATCTGTGAGAGCAGTGGCACCATGTTATAGAAAAGGCACTGTCCTGAAATGGCAACTGAATGTTCTTCTTTTCCAATAATTGTGTCCTTAGACAAAAAACAAAAAACATCAGGGGACTAAACAGATGAATGGCTTGGCGCTCGAATCTAAGGGTATTTTTGCGACAGGTGTCTGATGATCAATATTCATGTCAATCTGGTACACTGCTCCCAAATTTCACGCACTTGCTATTATTTCAAGGATTGTTAAATACCAGCAGTTTAATTGCACCGGTTAGCTCAAAAGACGATTTCATGAGATTTCCCCAAAAATGAATCCCATTTTTTGGACGTTATTATTTTTTTAAATAAAAAACATATATATGTATATTGTCAGTTTATGCGTATTTGCTTAACCATTAGGAATTGCGTGCAATTTATAGCAAAATTCTAAAGGCTACGTTAATACTACGATTACAATGCTCGATATGTTTCCCTTTATTGACTTCCTAGAAATAATATTCAAACAGAGGTGGAGATAATTTTTGCCATGAGACCATTTGGGCTGAGCAATTGATAATAATTCCCTTTGAATACATCACATACATTTGAAAGGGACACACTGCCCTCTTATGGTCAAAAAGGAATTTGCCAAGCAACATGTCAGACAGTGCCTTTATTATGCATCGCCTTTTTTTGGTGCCGCAGCTTTACAGGGTTTCTTGAGAGATTATCTCGCATACATAACATTCACGTTGTGTAGTAAGTACATTTGTTTGTGTTCATTTCTTCTTGACAAGCTGACACGGTAATTAGGGTGACAAATGCAATTAATGTGTCTAATTTTGCTGAATACTTTGCAACAGAAAAGTTCTGTAAGTGCCAGAAATGTATTTATGGAATCTATAATCTGAGACATTTGAACGTGTTAAGTATTAATTCAGTAGCAATTATGGTAATTTTCAATGTGTTAATGTAGCTAAGGATTATTTTCGAAATCTTCTACAAAACAAACAATGTTTACGGGTAAACAGTAATTTCTGTTCAATACCAGTGAATGATTCTACGGGCCATATATATGACCCAGTTTGTGTTGCTTTGCACCACGCGACGTGGTGCAAGAGTGACGCAAACCTCAAGTCATATTTGGAAGCCACTCAAAGCCAATTTACATAGCTTTGAGGGGCTTTAAAAATCTGGAGTAACGCAACTCGGCACCCATCTCTGCGTTGCATTGCTCAGTCCTATGTAGGTGTTCCATGGGCATTACATATATGTTTCCTTACAACTCCCATGGAATTCCCAGATTTACTTGGATTTACGACATAGATATCACGTTCATTACTGAAACATGACTAAATGAGTTCTCTGCCCCATCCATGGACATGTTTGTACCCCCAGGCTTCTCAATCATTAACAAAAACAGAAAAATCAATTGAGGTGGGGGCACTGCAATAATACACAAGGGCAGCATCTCTGTAACGGAAATTGACTCCTTCAACTATAACTCATTTGAATGTCTAACTGCCAATATCAAGATGAGGAAAAACAAAACTCTACTGTGCCATCTCCTCTACCACCCACCTGGCAATACACTGCATTTGGTGAACACCTCTCTGACCTGATAACTCACTGTGCACTCCGGGACTCCAACAGCATAATTCTTGGTGACCTCAACCTACATTGGAATGAGGAAAGCAACTTGATGATCCAAACCTTGAATGGACTGCTGCACAACACCAATCTTACCCAACACTGTACAGAAAAAACACATAACAGAGGATCAATCCTGGATGCCATCATAGCCCAAGCAGACACAGTCACTATCGATCACATCCTGCTGGTAGACTGGTCTGACCACCATTTAATTCTATTTCACATCAATCAAACTACTCAATCCCTGCCATGCACGTAAGAACCCCCCCAATGGGTGAGAAACCGAAATCAAATTCCTCTCAGAGGCTTAGAGGAAAAGGTAAGCGCGCTCCTCCCTATCACCACAGACAACCTCTCCACAACAGAACTCACCGCACAATACAACACAAATATGACCTCCGTTATGGACCAATTAGCCCCCTTGATAAAGAAAAGAGTCAGGAACATCCCTTCTAGATCCTGGTTCAACTCTGACATCAACTCGGAAAGAAGACAGCTCAGAGCTGCAGAAAGACTCTGGCGGAACAATCCGTCCACAATCCTCCTTAATCGACTCAAATCATTCCACAGGGCATACAATAGGCACATCGAAAAAGAAAAAAAGTCCTTCTTTTGTAGGGCCCTTGACAACACAACTACAGGCCGAAAGAACTCTTCAATGTCATCAGACAACAAACTTCAAAGCCCCCCGCATCCACTGTACAGGCCTCCAAAGTCCTATGCGAGAACTTTGCCAATTTATTCGATGATAAAATCACAAAGATTGAGCTCTCCCGAGATGTCCACCTCTGCCACCCTGACAGTAGCTCACTCACTGAGACAGAAGCTACTACACCCAAGCACCTCCCAAACAAGTGGAAATCTTTCAAACCCATCTCTGAAGCTGAGATAGCAATAATGATTGCTAGTTCAACTCCTTTAACTCACGTCTCTGACCCCATTCCGTCCCAACTGGCCAAAAAGAACATTCTCACCCTAGCACTGATCTGGACCAAGATTATAAATAGCTCCCTGAGAACTGGAGTCATGCCTGAATGTCTCAAAATCGGGCAAGTCACACCTCCACTAAAGAAACTGGGCTCGGACGCAAACGATCTGAACAACTTCAGACCCGTCTTCAACCTTCCTCTACTAGCTAAAATCCTGGAAAGGTGTGGTCTCCTCCAACTCACCCAACACATGGACTGCATTAAACTCCTAGACCCTCACCAATCGGGTTTCAGAAAAGGATGCAGAACAGAGACAGCAATCCTGAGTGTCATAAATGACATCCACAACTCTCTAGACACGACCAATGCTGTCTACTCATACCTTAGACCTATCTGCAGCCTTTGACATGGTTGACCACAAATTACTCATTAAGGTACTACAAGATAGGGTGGGAGCGGACAAAGTGGTCTTACAGTAGTTCACCTCCTTTCTACAGAAGCGCACCCAAAAGATAAAAATCAACAACTTCCTGTCTGACCTACATTCTGTCAAGAGGGGTGTGCCCCAAAGATCTGTTCTCTACCCACAACTCTTCAACATCTACATGGAGGCCCTCACCGCCATACTAAAAAAATCCAACATCCCCTTCCACCTCCATGCGGATGACACCCAGATCTATCTGGAAACCTCTTTCATGAACGACATCCAAAGACTAAACGACACTTTAAGAGAAGTCCAACACTGGCTAACACTCAATCACTTGAAACTCAACCAAGACAAAACAGAAATCCTTCTAATTTCCAACAAGGAGCAGAACCCCCAAATCACAGAATGGCTGAAAGTCATTGATGCTTTCAACTGCAATCTCACCCTTGCTGACTCAATGAAATCACAGGGAATCACACTGGACCCAAAATTAGACATGGCCAAACACATCAAGAACTCTGCCAAGAATGCCTTCCTCAACCTCAAACTGCTCAACAAAATAAAGCCCTTCATACCTCCGAATGACCTTAAACAAGCTACTCAAGCCCTTGTGCTGTCCAGACTGGACTATGGGAATACAACCCTCACAGGAGCAGCAAAATCCCATCTGGCTCCCCTCAGAGCAACTCTGAATGCAGCAGCCAGAATGGTCACCAGAGTTAAGAAATTTTAACACATCTCGCCTACACTCAGAGAACTAAAATGGCTCCCAATTGAGATGTGTGCGAACATCAGAACTGCTTGTCTCACGCAAAAAGTTCTGCACAAAACCCGCCTACCTGGCCGCAAAACGTAGAAAAGCAGGCCAGACAAGGAGCCTCAGGAGTAGCAACACTCTACTCCTCATCCCCCCAAGAACTCGCAAACAAAAAAACACATCTCGATCCGTTTCGGGAAATGCGCCCAAAATCTGGAACTTCATCCCAGTCCATATCAGGACCAACCCCTCCTTTGTAAACGTCAAAAGACAACTCAAAGGCCTCTTCCTCAACCCATCCCTTCCAAATGGATAGCCGCTGCCCAACAGCACTCAGCCAACTGAGTATTAAGACTTCTACCTCTTCCACCACCCGAACGGTCCATGGGCCTCCCCTCCCGAAAAAGGTCCTCACTCAAAAATCAATTTGTATACCACTCCTCTATAATGCGTTTTCATAACAATAATGTGATACTATGTTCTCAGACTTTTAATTCGCCATGACTCATTATGTGTTATATTATATTGTTTGTGTGTTAATATCTCAATATGTATTCTTTGACTGATTTCACCATTACTTATGCTGTAAAGCACTCCGATGCCGTTGGGTCTGGCTAGCGCTATATAAAACTCCTAAATAAATAAATAAATAAGTACCTGTAAACCTGGGAATGGGCCAAAAAGATACGCCTCCCAGGTGAGGTGTAGCAAGGATACATATCTTTATTTCTCCTTGTTACGTCCTTGGCATTCTGTAGCACACACAGAAAGAGGAAATGTCCTTTCATGATTACTTTTGTGCAGAAAGGTGCCCCTTCCAGCACAAAAACAATCCTACCTACAACAAAAGCACCCTTGCACCATGGTACGATTATGCCTGCAATGACGAAAGACTGCCAAAACGGTGAAAGGGAAAAGGACAGGAAGGCATCGTATTGGCACTTTCCCTGTGACATATGGCAGCACCACAAAACTCATAAATAAGCCCCCAAGGATTTAATGTCCCCTTTGTTTAGAAAACAAGACATTTAAATATAATTATTTACAATATCATAGGCATGTAACATGATTCACAACTTTCTTATATGAGGTTTAACTAAAGCTGTTCTGAAATTGATGACTTCAAAATAGAAAAAGCTGATGGAAGACCATACATATAATGTAAGATGTTACAAACCAGGAACTTTAGAAGACAGAAATAAGCTTTGGAGTGAGTTTAATTTGCACTTACAGAACTCACAGAAAAACCATTTGAACTTTACCTGTCCCTAGAGAACAGTTCCATGACTATTTTACATTTAGAATCTTCATAAAATGACAGCTGCAAAATGCTCTCGACCCTCACCGGTGGATATACATATGTCCATGATCAATGATATAGGCCGCAAAATAACCTGAAACCACCCCTTTTGTAATACCTGCAGCTACTTAGGAGTATGTCCTCATACTAGCACAGGACAATTGTAGTACCTTATCAGTGGTGATGGGGATATGTATATACCTCCTCACGGTGTGAGGAATAAGATAATTACTTTGGCTCACCAAGGTCGTTTAAGGTAAATGATGACAAAAAAGACTCTGATGGCTTGGAAAGCTGATGTAGCTAGGAGGGTGGTTGATTGCACTCTTTGCAAGGAGAGTGAGAAAAGATTGATAGTGGGTAATGGTGTGAATACAAGCTTATAGAAGATCTTGGCGCACCTTGGACTGGGATTTCTATGGACTGTGTTGACGTGTTCTACTTGTTGCCAGAGGCTCAACGCTTTGGACTTTTCTTTGTTGAAGTGCACTCTAAGTGGTGAGAGGTGGTTTGTATGGGAATAGTTGCCACAAGCAGTACTATAAACACACTTAGATATGTGTTTGTGAGGGAAGGTGTGCTACTATATATTATTCCAGATAATGGAATACAGTTGGTTTCCCCCACATTAAGGATGTTCTAGATAATAACTGGCATTAGGCACATTAGGGCTTCATTTATAACCCCCAATCCAATAGCTAAGTGGTAAGGGCGAAAATGTTGATCAAGAGAACATTGAAAATGGCAGTCAAGAGTGTTTGGACAGTAAGGTGGCTATCATGGACATGGTATGGATGTGTCAAACCTTGGTAAATGATAGAACTACTGTAACCCCATTCTTCGGCATGAGAAGGAGGGAAGATGGTTCAAATATAGTGTTGTGTTGGATAAAGAAATTCGATAGATGGACTGAAAGAAAAGAAAAATACTAAGGGGCTGCTGTGCTGTATGAGAGTTGAGAAGGGTGATCGGGTGGAGATTACTTTGGGAAGAATGTTAGGTACACCGTCAAAATTTAAGTGACCATATCAAGTCAAGTTTGCCGGCAACAAATGTGTGGAGTTGGAAAACAGACAGCGATAGAGCTTAGGGAAGGCAGCTTTGTATCAGATGCAAAGCAGAGAGAAGTGAAGAGGAAGAAAAGGGATGTAATAGTTGGATGTTGATGACAAACAGAATAATGAATGTAGGTCCTTTCCATCGGTTGAGAAGAGCAAATCAAGTGGTGGTAGGTGGAGGTGAATATGGAGTTGATGGTGGAGATGCTGGGGGTCCTGGAAGTACCACATTATGGATGCTGTGAGTTCCACAGAACTAGGAGGCGTCCTACTTGGTTGCAAGACTGAATATTATGCTTTGATGCACTATAACTAAAACTTTGAAAAGAAGCAGTCTGCTTTTATTCTGACAACAATGTTGAATGTTCCGAACTTCACGACACAAGGAAACAAGCAATTACAAAGTCAATAGGTCTGGCCTTAAAAACTGGTGCGATGATTATTTTTTGTTATGTTTTACTGTAAATATATGCAACAGCAGTAATAAAAAAAGAAGAAAATATCCTGTGATCCAAATATGATGGCCATATGACTGCAAATAAATTTTTTTAAGTAAACAAAATAGTGCATACATTTTAAATATGACAGAACTGCTTAATAGCAGGCCGGTGTAAATCGGACATGTATAGAAACCCTTTGGAATTTTAATGCATATCACAAGAGAATAAGATTTCTATTTCCACAAAGAAAAAGGACTACTGGCTTTTAATTACTGTACACCAAAGACTTGGTATAATGACAAACAATAATAACTAATAGAAATAAAAATTCATTGGAATAGTAAATTATTGGCCAACTAGCTTTGGTACTGAACTGCACTTCTTTTTCGGACACTGTCCCACGAGATGCTTCCATCTTCTGATTTCTGGTTAGCCTGTTGACCACTGTATTCTTCATTAGATCCCCAAGTTTGTCTATTGTAATGGTTGCTGGGCTGCATGCACCACCAATAGCACCACCAATAGCTTTGCTCCTGAAGTCCGTAACTCACTGTGGGGCAGATGTACTAATACATATCATTGTACCAAACACTGCAGTTCTCTAAAACGCAAGCTTTACAACAAACAAATGTGATTTTCTAATGTATTAAACCCACTTTGTGATTCAGTCCCATGTTACCAAATTGTTCAATGGATTGAGGAAATCTTAAGTAATAGTTTTTTTCAATGGGCGTGTTTAGGGAGTTCTTTCCAAGCAACTATTCCTTATGGTAAGTATTAATTCTTGAACTAAAATGCAGTTGCAAAACATTATTTTACCAACACCTCAAAGGAGATTGTGACCTATTTGTAAACTTTTAAAAAATAGTTTTGCCAACGTTTCACTTTTTTTTTTTTGTAAACACATCTTTTGAGGAAAACAGGCAGCTTTAAAAAATGAAGGCCACTATCCCTGTTTTAAAAGTGACTCCTAGTTGGTTGTACTTTGTGACCTACCTCATTAGTATTCATGAAGTTAGTCGAATTGCGACCTACTGCAATCATTATGTTGTGAACTGACCTATTAGTACATAGGGTGGTTCACAAAATACCAATGAATTTGCCAAAATTAGTGTCCAAATTGTAACACCTTTAGCAAATCAGTTGTACATACTCTGGCCCCATGTTCCTAACACTGACAAACACCTACATTCATTAACTTCTAGAAGGAGAGATTTGTTTCCATAGACAGTAACATCTTGCAACCTTTCTGCCATTTTCATCAATGACAACGTTAGAATTATCTTCCTTGTTCTCTGACTATCCATATTTAAGTCAATGGAAGAAATCCCATCTTTGAGTTTGCTCTTCTGACCATTTTAAGACTGCTCTATGTTAAATATGATCTCTTGATTGAGACATTCTTGTTGTGAAGAATTCTGAACTTTAATGTGCGTTCATATCATTTATATAATTTTATTTCTTCATGTTTATTTACAAATTTTTAAGTTGTTCTATATGGCCTTACTTATGTTTACTTAATAAGTCATATCTTGCACTGTCAAACCTTGATGTATTCCTCAGAAATGCACCATTCTGTGATGCATTTATGGATATGCTGTAGGAAATCTTTCCTTTCTGTCTTGTTCCCCCTATTTGCATTCCTCCGAAAATCTGGAACTTTAACTTGTGGAGTAACTGATAACATGACCCTCTTTTTTGCACTGCTTTGAAAAAAACGTTTCTGACCATATGTAAGCCTTCAGTGATACTATGGCTATGGTGAGAAATCCAGCCCAGAGTGTTCCTTGGCAGTCAGAAGATACAGGGCCGCAATAGTAAAAAGAGTAACAACTGGGGTTCTTTTGTCTGTGGTGTCCTGGGCCCACCATACTGTAGGCCTCCAGAACTGGGAACGGTTTATCCCCTTTAGCACTTGAGTAAGGGTAATGAGACAGATCAGTCTATGGCTTCCTCACATGTTGTGGGCTAGAGACTCAGGGGCTGATTCACAAAAGCTGCTTTGAAGTAAATTAAATAGTACTGTTTTATATACTACAATGTGATTCACTAACCCCTGGCCCAAGATCTCCAACTCCATCTATCCTAGCTTTCCTGCACACATAAGTATAGGATTTAGTATTACCTGTAGGAGAAACAAAGGAGAGTGGTGGGAAAAGGGGAACTAATTCCTATAAAATTAGTGAGGAATAGGGAAATTGAAAGGGGGTTAAGGAGGAACATAATACAAAACACACACACATTGGAGTAAGATCATTACAATTCATAAAACAAACATTTACTACAGTAGTACTACTGCAAAAAAAAGACCTAAATGTATTCCATCCCAGCCTTGCAGTAGGTCAAGTACCACACATGGCCAACTCCTGGTACTGCAAAACACTCACATAGAAAGAAATGATGGTGGGGAATAGCTCTAATGCATAGGGAAACATTTATTAACAAATAAATTAACTATCATTTCAAATGAAACAATTTAAATTAACTATATTTTTAATATTAAATGTTTTTAAATAAATACATCCACATATTAATTTTTCTTACACATAGAACATTTTAATATAATCATTTTTAGTTGATATTTAAAACAAATCACAAATAAAATAATACAGAACTTGCATCTAAGATTGGGACACATTAAAACCAGACAGGACTGGTTCTCAGAAGTCCAAGGTAACAATCTCCATTAGGTTCCCCAGGAAGTCCACCATTTGCTGTCCCCTAGAGGAAGTGGGGCAGCCAGGGCCACTGGCAATGAAGACAAACCATAGAGTTCCAAGAAGTACATGTCTGGAGAGCTCTCCAGTCAGGGATTCATCAACAGGCGGATCTGTCCTTCATTCTTTGTTTTTTTTGCCAGTGGTCCCTCTTCACTCAAAGTGTCTTCTTTATGCAGGGATTAAAAAACAGCACTGCAAAAATATAGAAGATGTGCATCTCTGCCCAGCTCACAGATGCCATATTACCCCTTCACCCTTGACAATTGTTTCCTGGGGGTAGTTCAAAGGCTATCTCACACCTAGCACAGCATCCTGAGATTTTTCAAAATTGCTGTTGTCTGCCAAACCTCTTTGGTTCTGTCCCTCAAGACGTCAGAGGTAATCCCTTGTGTGATTAGTGCCAAAAAGTTGCCTTTGAGACAGACATCCCAGACTTACCAGTCATTATTAGCAAGTCATCTTACGCAGATATAATTCTTTCCTTCTTCCTCTACCAGGATAGAGCTATTCACACCCAAATGGATGACTATCGGTGGCTTTGAACTGCCAGCCGGCTACAGGAGTAATTAACTACACCCAACTGGGAAGTTTAAAACCAGAATCTCCTCAGGGCTGGCTTGTAAAAATATTGTGGTTACCAAATACTGTGAAGAATCACACTTATGACCAAATTACTATTTTTCTTGTGCTGGAACACAGAAAAAGTAATGTTAATCATGCTTTTATGCCAAGTCAATCAAAAACTATATCTTTTGCAATTTTTCACCCAAAGTGTAAATCCAGTGAAGCACTACAGACTTTAGTAAAGAAGAAAGAGGACATTTCTTTTTAGATAGCCCATTAAATGACACGGTCTGCACCAGGACATAACCAATGTATTTGGGGTCACATCTGTACAGGCCACCAGTGCACATATTCTAAAATGAGTTAAAAAGCAGCCTTACTTCCTCAATCTGCCCATGTTCATGGGTACACAATACAGACTCTCCTACCCCATTCATGCAACATTGTCCCTTGGTTTGAAAGATCAGAATTAGTGGTTATCACTAAAAACCATTATGATACAATCTGGCAGTATATGAGAAACTCTATAGTCTAAAAATAAAATAAAATATTGGGAATTAGGGGGGTCTTAACCTGCTTTCACACTTATATCTACTATATTTACGTGACAGTGAGTCACACAGTTCAAATATGGGTTAATAATGTGTTTACACTTGCAACTAAAAGATGGTGAATTTGCAAACACTGTTTTAAGGTGAACAACATTAACTAAATCATTATTCTGTAAAAAGAACACATTGTATACCCAATTTGCTGTGACTAGGTCATCCACCATGGGAAAATCAATGGAATGATTAAATTCACATCACCAATATTACTTATCCATGTTTTGAATTATTAAAATAAAACTCTGACCCACAGATTAGTTGCAGTGATCAATAGGCCACCTACATGTTAGCTGACCTCAGTCATCACAAATATCCCTTGTGACTGAGAAATCAAACAGTGTTGTATTACATAATGGACTGATTAATGGAGAGAAAATATGCTTAGGTTTCTGGGTCAAATTTCCTTATGATACTGCATGTAAAAACATTTTCCTCGAGCTGCGGAACCATCCTCCAAAGATTGTAGCAAAAAGCCAGGCCAGGCCAAAAGGGGCTTGGAAGTGGAGATTTTCTTTGATCCAGAGCGTGAGTATGTGGGCCAACATTGGCACATTTTTAAGCAGAGGCAGATCTGAGCAGAGGAGAGTCAAATTTGTACGATTTTTGATTTTTGTGATGAACTTACCTTTGGGTAGCCTTGTTGTCTGAAAAGAAATGTTTAAAACAGTAACTGAATCACTGGAGAAAAAAATCAGGGAATATATATTTATGGAAATTCCAACCCCAGGATGGGGTCACTTTTTTTTTTAACCAACTTTTGTTTGTTTCCTCCAGGTGTAGAACACTACATCAATATGCATCACATCACATATGTAGATATAGAAAATGCATGATCACCAACATCGTTGCACATTCAGCCAATGATGTGTCCGCCACCTGCTCCATATCTTATCATGCTTTTGGGGGCATCCCCGTGCCTCGTATATTGGCTTCTACAGGCAGGCACATCAGCCTACCCCCCTATTTTTTTTTTTTTTGCAGAGTTTTATAGAGCACGAACTTGACCCAAATCCAATCAGGTATCAGAGCGCTTTACATAGCACCAGTTACGTTACATGAGGACTCACATTCATATTTTTTTTTGTTAGGCACGGGGAGATTAAGTAATTTGCCCAGAATCACAGGATGTTCAGTGTCATTACCGAGACTCGAACCCAGTTCCCCAGGTCCGAGGTCAAGGGCCCCAGCCGTTAGGCCAACTCCTCTCCCCTTCTCTATCCTTCCAACCAGAGGGGCTCTGGCAGCTTACAGCTACAGCAATATCTATTTAGGTCAACAGTGTGGACAACCCAATAAATTTCCTCTACAGTCTTGGCCCCCCAACCTCCTCCAAGAGACCCGAGTGGGCTGTCCTAGGACCAGAGTCAATCCGATGACCAAGGACCACAGAATGCTCAAGGCCTATCTCTTCACAAAAGAAGGATAACACCAAACAAGATCAAACCATATGGAAAAATGTAGATTCAGGTAGATAGCACCTCACACATGTGGCTTGTGTGATTCAGCCTGCACATAGCAATTTCTGAGAGAGTCAGATACAGCATGCGGATATAATTAAGTTGAACCAATCAGATTTGTGGGGAGATTGCCAGTTCTCTAGGGGCCATACATGTCTCCCGCCAATCATCATCGCCCATGTCTCACATTACTGACAAAAACCCAGAAAATAATCTGGGATGTTAGCCATCAAGGAGTGGTATAGACCCTAGAAAATGGCCCCTCTGCCCAATTTCTGCATCAGTAGTTTATCTTTGAGGGGGATGTATTCCAGAATTTGGGAATCCGCAAGGATGTGGACAAGTAGGGCATGATGCTACTGGAGGTAATGCTAAAATTGTGTGTGCGAGAGCTGGTAGAACACCTGCAAATCCTGGAATGACAGCAATGCCCTACCATGCCTAACATCCGCTAGATAGGTTATCCCTCTCCTATCCTACCGTGCAAAGCCCTGGAGGCCCAACACGTGATTCAGCCATATTCCCTGCTACAACGGTATCATCCCAGCAATCTTACAGTTCCAAAAATAAAACATAGAGCTGCCCTCCAGCAAAGCAGAGTAGCCCAGATACAGTCAGAGAGCAAGTGAGGTATCGGTACACCGTAGAGTAGACTGAGAATACTGTCTAGACCCAAGAGGTAAAGTTCTATCTGGTAGGTGGGGGCATCCTAAGCCCCAGCAAACTAGTCAATGATCGTTGCGGTTTGTGCAGCAAGGTAGTACCCAGAGAGATCGGTTGTACGCATGCCTCCTTCATGCAGGGATTGCCTAACAGAGAGGAAGGCTACTCGGTGGTGTCCTCCTGCCCATAAGAAGGTGGTGATCTTCAATGTCAGCATTTGCCACCACTTTCAGGAGAAGTTCGTAAGGACAAAGAAAAAGCATGAGAGGCACATCATTTTAAATAAGGCTACTTGCCCCATTGGGTTTAGAGGCAAACTGCCCCATTTTTGCAGGTCCCTATTTAAGGTTTCCATAAATGGATATAAATTAAGAAGCTAGGCCAGGCTTGTGAGGTGTGAAATATAATACCTAAATATTTGAAGGAGAGATGACATATTGGGATCCTACGGCACAACCAATGTACTCCCATTTGACCCTTAACCAGCACCAACAGCGACTTGTTCATGTTGATCGGCAGGCCAGAAGCTTCACCAGATAGGTGAAGGTCTTCGAGGAATCTGGAGCCTGAAGATTGCGGAACCCCCAGGAATAGTAGGATGTCATCTGCATACAGAGCAATGCTTTTCTCAGGACCCCACTCCCAATGCAATCCCCTAATTAAACGGTCACACCTGATAAGGCACACCAAGGGTTCAATTACTAGGGCAAACAGTAGCTGAGATATGGACAGCCCTGATGGTTGCCTCTGCAAATTGGGAAGGGCAGGGATATGACTACATTTATCTGCACATGTTTTATAGGAGCATTTTATGGCAAGCTTATGAGTCTACGGAGTAAGGCCCTAAACCCACTCGCTGCAGCACGGCCTCCAAGACGGTTCGTGCTCTGCAGCACTGCCTAGCCTCTTCCAGGGAGATCTGTTTTGGTATAGACCTCGCCAATGCCAGCTGGTGCTCAATCTCACAAAAGCCTGGCAATGTGCCAGCCGCGCCAGAGGAAGGATCCAGATCCATCATCTGTGTCAATTGGCACTCCTCGTTTCCCTTCACAAACCCCTTAATCAGACCCCTCAGTGTGGGTTTACTGGATGCTCATAGGGTTCCAGCAGAGGGCATGGTGTTACACTTGAGCTTAAGAAAAGATCTAGAGTTCCTCCTCTAGATATTTGGCACAGCCTTAGTCTACCAGATGCCAGTCATTAATGCACCACATGGGGCTCAGGGAGCCTAGATGGTTTCTCATTTCTAAAGAAGCGGCGTATGGTCAGACATGCCTCAGAGCAGGATTCGTACAGATTGCTATAAAAGGAGGTCTCTGGCTGGGAGCTAAAACTGGTAGATTCTGGACACCGTTTTGTGTGCTGCTGAAATGTGCATGTACAGCCACTGTGAGGGTTTCCATGATCTCCAAGCATCACATAGGCTCATTGAATCGGCCCACGATGAAAGTTGGGAGGAGCGTGCAATTTGGCCCGGCCGAGGGGGACTCGGAAATATCCAGTCTGGGACAGTGTTAAAATCTGCCTATATCAGGGTAGTCCCTAGGGGGAAGGACCAGCACAAGATCTTGGTGTGCCTGCAGAGTGGAGTTAAATATCTGTTGGGGGAAGTAGGACAGTAGGAAGGTGTGGTGTTGAGCTTCCAGATGTCGTAGAACAACTCCATCAGGAAGGTGTTAAGCTCAGACACTCACCTGCACTCCTTTTGCTCTGCTTGACGACGACTGTTCCCCAATCTCTCTGGCAACTGACAGAAAGGCAGATATAATATAACTCTGGTTATCTGTGAGACCCCAGTGGGAGATGGGGATGGGACTGTGAGAAGGTGGCCTGATATATGCTGTCCACTAGTTCTAGTGGGCACCTTGTATCAGTCCAAACAACCCCTTATGGTGAATGGCTAAAGACAACCTTTATTGAAAGCTATCCTAGTGATAGCTATGGAGAGCAGCCTTCAGGCTAAGTCTTGAAGGAATGTAAAGCAGCTTGTTTTGCCAGTCTATAATCTCTTGAATGATCAAATGAAAGGACAACCACACCAGGTATATATTCAAAATATATGTGTTTAGGATAAATCACACCCCTCTAGTCTCTTTATGAGACTGGAGTTCGAAGTACTTAATTTACAAGTTAGCAATCAACAGTAATAGCACAAATACACGTTTGGGCCCTGGGGGCGTACCAAACCATATACCAAAAAGTGGTATAAGAACCACGACTGAACTAGACACAAGGCCTAGAGCCTGTAGAATCTCTGGGACCCCAAGGAACCACCCAAGGTAGTGACACAGGGGACCCACTGGACTGTATGCAGTGAGTGAACACAACCACGGGTTCCCGTTAGCTTCTATGGGCAATGTCGCGGTTGGAATTTTAAAGATTAGGGACACTTAGAATCGAGACAGGACCAAACCCTTTTGGACTTAAGAAATTCTAGGGCTAACACCCACGGGAGCACGGAGTACTCGAGTTACCTCACCCAGGGAAGCCGGCAGCATAGGTGTCTTTTGGTGTCGGGTCGCATCGTTGATTACAATGGAAGCTGGCGAAGAACTGTGCTGCCGTGAAGAGGAGAAGTGTCCGAAGAGATCCATGCCTAGATCTAGGATGTAAGGAACATGAAAGCAGAGGGTACAGAGTCTGAGTCACTAGCCAGTGACCGAGGGCAGGATGGACCAATGCCCACAGATGTCAGGTGCTTCAGGTGAGTTGATGGGTGTCTTGACTCTTCAGCCACGAGGTCCAGGAGGCACCGATGACAACCAGGAGCTGGATTCGATCTGTCCCACAAAGTTTGTTGAGTGCTGCGGTGTCGGCGACCAGATTGTACCCAACAAGCCTTGGCAACAGCAAGTCACTGGAAACCAGAGAAAGGACTGCGGTGCAGACTAGCAAGGTCTGAGGGACTCACCCAGCGAGGGTAAGTCGGGGCACATCTGGAGCAACCAGGAAAGCCCAATTAGAAGAGAAGTTGCCTTTGTGGGGACCTACTAGCCAACGGGCTAGCGATCACAAAGGAGCATCAAGCGGTTGCACTTGAAACTGGTCAACGGGTCACTCGTGGAGTGGAGGCCAGCAATCTTCGATGCAGGAGGTGCTCAAGGCAGGGGCTACTCAGAGCCCAAAGCACAACTTCGAGGAAGTCCCAGAAGATAGTGTTGCTGCAAAAGTTTACGGTGTCCAGGGGTCACGGTTCCACGTCAGCCACGATAGCCACGGGAATCAAGTTTGCTGTGAACTCAGGGTAGCCTCGGCAAAGTCTGGAAATCCACCTCTGGTGATGCAAAAACTTTGGCATCCGGCAGGAGCTTAAGCGATGCAGACCGGTCAGTTGCTTCTTTGGTGCCTGCCAAGCCAGGGAGTCACTCCTTGACCCCAAGGGAGATTTTTTCCGTCTTCTAGTTGAGATAGAAAGTCGAAGGTCCAGGATATATGTTGCAGAGTTTCTCCAGGGTAATCTAAAGTCTCAAGGACTGGGATCCCATACTTATGCTAAATTTGGGGTTTGGACATACTTTAGGGACCCACCTATGGGAGGGTTTGGAAAGAGGGGTGGTTACACCCATTTCCTTTGTCCAGTTTCGCTCCAGAGCAGGGGCAGGTAGCCCCTGCAACCGGTTTGAACTGGACTATGCCCAGGGACACCAAGTGTGCCCCCAGTACAGGACTTCAAAGCACCAGAGAGTGCTCCCGCCCAGCCCCAATACACATCTGCCTGTCTGGGGAGGTGGTTACACCTCCCTTCGACAGGAAACCTATTGTCCAGGCCTCCCCTGCCGGAGTTTTGGTCAGCAGCAGGAGGCCAGACCTGTGTCTGTGGCAGAGGCATCCATTTTGTGATGCCAGGGCTCAAGAAAGTCCTACCGGGTTAGACCAGTGTGAACATGTCTCTCCCTCTAGAAGGGTGGAATGCTACCCCCGCCGCCAGAACTAGTGGGGGGGGTAGTATTACAAAGCGTTTGACACCAAACACAACATGTTTCCGTGCAGCCATCCCAAAGTTAGCATTTACCGTGAGGTTATAATGCACTTAAGAGTATATGGTCAGGCTGCACCACAAACAGCATCAGAGGAGGTACTCCGAACGATGCAGAGGGGCTCTTCTCATACACGGGCACCCTATCACATAAAAACCAAGCACTCTGCCTTCAGGATTGTTAAGGCCTGCCATAGGAGTGACTTATAGGTTTTATATGTGTGTGCAATGGAAGTGATATAGGTAGCCTATACCACTGTAAGGGTTGCAAGCACACCCTTACCCAGGCCGCAGTAGCAGACCTGTGGTGCCATTTTGGAGTGCTTCCCAGG
Organism: Triturus cristatus; assembly: GCF_964204655.1. NCBI lineage: Eukaryota > Metazoa > Chordata > Amphibia > Caudata > Salamandridae > Triturus > Triturus cristatus. The sequence continues at coordinate 359,418,696 of NC_140587.1, forward strand.
AGTGGCATAATACATGCTTCAGTTCATGGCAGGCCTCTGAGGTACCTATGCCCTAGGTACATAGGATACCATATACTAGGGGCTTATAAGGCACTCCAGAATCCAATTAGATATGTACCTAATGTACATGGAAACCATTTTAGAGAGGAAGCAGCTAGGCTGTAGTCCTGATTAGCAGGGCCACAGCCAGACTAAGGTCGAAAAACAGTGAAACACCAGCATAAAGTGGGGGTACCCATGTGAAGCAGATCCTACTCTCCTACAGGGACGAGATAGAGAGAGAGAGAAATGATAGTTGTTCTGGTGCTTGCCACCTCGGGGAATACTTCTTCAGGAATTCTGATTGGGTGTGACTAGAAGTTACTAACTGTTGCAATAATTCTAGCAGGTAAGTACTCGTTACTAGAAAAAGAAACAGACGTAAGTTTTCATTCTAGAGTTCCTTCATAAATAGAAATCCATCAATTAGTACTATATCTCAATCTTACTCAAACATCTTTACCTTGAAATTGTACAACAAGTTGTTTTTAGTGAAGGAATAAAATAATGTACTTTTTCTCAATCCAACTTTCCAGTGCACAAACAGTCGGAGGAAGTTATACTACTAACAAATAAACATTCATGAACACAATGATTAGTCTTTTCATGTCAATATGTAATGTGCATCGTTGACTGAGTATGTACCTTAATATTTATGTTAAATTAACTAGGGATCTCCTAGAATCTTCTATCTCTGTTTTGACAAAATAAATAAATAAAATAAATAATACAATAATAATTACGGAAGGTCACAACACCATCTCTCTTCTTATGCTCAAGGGCTTTTTGTTTTCTTTTGCTGATAAATAGATGCTAGAAACTTAGTTCGTGCAACAAGATCTTTAGCTTTTAGTCTTTGCTTTACAGCATTGAAATCCTTGTCCATTTTTGTTGAAGCCTCAAAGGGTTCGTTATCAGCGCAGCAAATACCTTTCATCTTTTAAAGTTCAAAAATAACTCACTGATTGATTTGTAATAACTTCTACTCAAGTAGATGTTGTATCCTGCAAAACACGTTCTAGTGTCTCGACAGGCACAGAGCTAGTAGCCACTCCCCTATGGGAGTGGCCACACACACACCCCACACCCATCCCTCACCGGAGTCACGAGTGACATGACCCGGCTAATAAAGGGGCCCGAGTGCATGTGCTCGTGGCCAGTTGAATGACTACAGATACTGTGTCTGCATCAGTTCTTCCCTAGCATGTGGGCCTAGGGCCCACAACATAACATTTGGCGACAAGGTGGGTTTACCCTGGGTGTCCCCGAGCAGCAGCCTGGCTATCCTCTGAGGGGAGCTGGCCCCGTTCAGGGCTGCCTAATGCCTGCTTGCCTCGGGCGTGCGGTGACTGGACTGGACGACGGACATCCAGTGGGTGTACTGGCACCCCCACGATGCGCCTCTGCCATCGCAAGAAAAGGGGGGAGAGTGCTTACGTGGTGAGCGCACCCCTGGTGAGGAGGCGCACGACAAGCCAGAGGGCCTGATGGGAGCATCTGAAGAGCCTGGTGCCTGGAAGAGGTGAAGAGGTGATCGGGAGCCCAACCCGCACCTAGCGTGCTGGCACAAGTGTATGGAGACTGTGTGGTGCCAGGCCATCGCCGCGCTGAGCCCCAACAGATGAAAGTGCCGAGTGGAGCCAAGGCCCACCAGGCGGAAGGTGAGCCCATGGAATATGAGATGTCCTGGGGCTGAAGCGAGAGGAATGACCCAAACATCATGCGGTCAGCGGGTGTCCACCCCGCATATGAAGAGCCGGTGTACTTATCAGCCGGAAGGTGAGCCTGCGAGGGGAGGACAGAGAGCGTAGCAGCGACCCGCTCCATCTCAACCCTGAGGAGAAAGTAAACCCTATCCCATACCTAAGCTATGCAGTCCCCAGGTAGCAGCTCCAACCCCACCCAGCGCAGTGAGTGGAGCGAAAGAGGCTGTGGCAACCGCCTCGTGTGCGGGCGAAAGTAGAAGTAGGGTGCAAAGCCGTGGCGTGACCCATGCCATCAACCTACCGAGGCCCCGCAAGCAAAGAGAAGCAGAGCAGTACATCAGCAGAGCCCCATCAGAAGTGTCAAGCAAGAGGTGTGGAGCTGAATATGAGGAAGGGCCGCCCTAGCTGCAGAACGTGATCACAGGAGTCACCGAGCCCCGTGGAAGCACCATCTGCCGCTCCGACTGCTGCCTTGTTGGGCGGAGTCCCGAAGGGTGGCACCACCGGCCGGCAGCGGCAACCCACACCCCGCGCAGCTTGTATGGGGAGTGAGGCTGTTAAGTGACTGTATGCGGCTGGCATCACAGAGAAAGAAACTGAAGACCTCCAACACTGAAGGTGTATTTCGTGCGACTGTATGGCCCCAAGAAGATTTTTAAAAAATAAAAGAGAGAAGACTTACCACGGCAAGTATGCTGAGGTACCATGCGCCACGAGGACCGCTGGTGCAGTGCGCTGAGGCTCAGAAACGTCCAGGTGTGGCTACAGCTCGGTGGGCATCGGGGCTGTAAAGAAGAAGTCAGCACCCACCATGAGCTGCCTACCCTCCATTCTTCTGCCCCCTCAAAGCCCCGAGGACAGGACAAACGGCAGCATCACGGAAAGAGCGTGGTTCCAGAAAGGAAGGTAAACGACGGTGGACAGCAATAGTTTGCCCTGCAGTGCCATCTTGTGGCACATGGAAAAGCATGCAAAAAAAAAAAAAAGAAAACCAATTGCTGCAGCTTGCAGGAAGTGCCAGGGAAGAAGGTGATCCACGTGTTTACTAAAAAAAGAATAAGTTAGAGAACACAACCAGCACCCAGCAGTACCGCAATGCAAAGGTGAATGCAAGAGCCTGTACCAATATCCACCAGATACCCACTGCACAGCAGTTTCCTAGAAGCAGTAGAAAGTCTAGGGAGGTGGAGAAGCGTGGTTGGCACATGCCCAAGTAACAGTCTGCTGAATCCATGAGACGAAAGAGGCCGCAGGTGGACAAGCGACATCCTTGGAAAGGAAGACAGTGCAGCACGTCCCCAGTATGCAAACGCCCACTGCTACTAGAGGCAAGTGAGCACCAGCAGACACGGTATAGTGGCCCCAACATTGCCTCAAGGGGCACCAGCTCAGGGCTGTCATATTGGAGGGGTGAGACTGTTAAACCCCACAAGAAAGACTGATGCAGAGAGTGCACCCCTAGTGGCTGCCCCACGCCACAGCGATGAAGAAGAGCATACCACACGCCCATGGCGGTGAACGACCACCACCGCAAGGAAGAAGGGCAGGCATGCACGGTGCCAGAAGAAGGCGCCCTGGCAACGAAGGAGCATGCACAGCCTGAAGGGCCTGGCACGCGCCCAGAAGAAGACAGATGTGTGCGTCACATGCACCCAGAAGCACCTCAACACGGGCAAATGCCCAGGAGGACAAGAGACGCCTCTGAAGAAAAGAAGCACTGCTGAAATCAGCAGGGAGATCCCATACATCTCCACAGCAGCAATGAAGCAAACGACGGGCGCAGTCAGAATCTCGCCGAAGCGATGCACAGAGAAGTGGTTGCGCAGACGCACAGAAGCACGAATACCCAGAAGAGGGTAGAAGAGCGCCAAGACTGAAGTGCGTGACAAAGGCACCCAGAAGTGTGATTGCATGGGCAGTCGCCCAGGAGAGCAAGTCCTCCTCGAAGAGAAGGGAAAATGCCGAAGGCATCAAGAATAATCGCCTCAACGAAGCCTAGAAGGGGCCGAACGCAGAACAGTGTTCTCCCTCACACTGCCTCACGCCAGAGTCGTCAGTGACCCAAGGCTGACGAGAGGAGAGTTGCACACCACAAGTGGACAGCCGCCCCCACTACCTCACTACGGCCCACGGAAGTCATTCCCTGGAGAGGGAACACCCGGAGTAGGGGCATCAAGAAGCTGCCTAAAGAAGGAGCACCCAAGATGATCGGCTGCTCGCCATGCAGCTGAGAAGAGCGACTGAAGTCTCACCTGGATGGTCAAGAGCCCATTGAAGTCAATAGGCCCGTTGGCCTTTTTAGAAGATGGTGCATATCACTGCACCTGGAGGAGAAGCAGAAGAAGAGTGAAGATCGTGTTGCCCCAAAGAGCTGGACAAACGCAGGCATGTCAGACAACGAGAGAAGAAGCACGAGGACTCGTAGCACCACAAGCCAAGAACACCTCCAAAGACACCAGACAGCCACCAAGGCGGACCGACGGCCCTGGCGACAGCACCAAGGGAGAACCACACGTAAGCCGCAGCACACTCAAACAGCGTTGCTCCCAGAAACCTCCTCTCCTAGTTAATCATCGCCACCTGTCGTCCAGGCCCAATGGCTGCTACGTCATCAGTGCCATGTGCATGACACCACACTCATCAAGATATGAGGAAGTGTGACCGGAGGGTCTGCACCAAGAATCGGACAACCAGCTGAGGTCGGAAGGGGAAGTCGTAAGTGGTAGGGCCGGATGATGAAGAGAACCCAGGCTACAACAGAAGTGAGTGCTGACACAGCGACAGCAAGGGAAGAGGATGATAACCCGAGAAGGAACTGGCAGCCACACAGCGGGAGTCCGAGAGTAAGCCGCACAGCCTGCGCGAACCGAGTCTCAAGCTTTACGTTCCTCAGTGTGTTCCTCACTCCTCCATCATCCAAGTCCCAACAGCCCAAGAAGCACAAGTACAGGAATGCAAGTGCCTCCCCAGGAAACATGGAGGTACCTGGCCATTCCCTGCCTCAGGTGATCGACTCCAGAACAGATGCCTGCATCCATGAAGGCAAGTTGTCACCCGCCGTCATCCCGATTCACGACACGACTGGCAACGCTACCACGCCAGTCTTCATCAAGTGCGTCTATCGACACCATCTCGGATACACATGGAATGGAGTCTTACAATATTGCCAAACGAGCCAACAGGAAAACTCAGAGGCTACCGGCTAACCGGGTCTGCACCTGAACTGCGGCAGAGAGAGCATGTCCTGACCAAGACCCATACACCCTTGAGGTTTGTGCGAGCGACTGGCTACTGGCTCCTCTGTGGCTTGCAGCTGCCCCCAGCAGGCACATACGCAGCCCCAATTGCAGCCTATCAGTGGTCCCGTGGCAAGCCCGAATAAGGGCCTCCCCAGGCGGGAGAGCTGGAAGAGACATTGTCCCACCGACAGGTCACCGGACACAGCAAGACAGCCTCATAGAGAATTCCGGCTATACAGAAATAATCCAGTGAACTTTCACCATGGACTCAAACCATGATCTTGATGCACCCAGTTAATGAACAGTTGTTAATCACCACATACCATCCTCAAGGTCAGCGAAAGGAAGCCATCTGGGACCAAAGGGCATGATTCCACAGACACGTTACTAGAGTGCCGCGGACATCTTCAAGCAAGCATTCGTGTCCTGAATCACACAGGTTAAATGATGAAGGCCCGCCGAGATCGGTCTGCTACTGTTGGAGTCACCAGTCCTGGTCTGTTGTCTTCTGGATGCCTGACCCGAGAAACTGATGGACCCTGTGGTGTATATTTCATTGTTATTTCTCCCTACAGGTTGGACTAGGAAACTTTTGTTTTTATTAAAATTTGGGAGGAATGTTGTGTCCTGCGAGACACGTTCTAGTGTCTCGACAGACACAGAGTTAGTAGCCACTTCCCTATGGGAGTGGGCATACACACACCCCACACCTATCCATCACCGGAGTCACGAGTGACGTGACACGGCTAATAAAGGGGCCCGAGTGCACGTGCTCGTGGCCAGTTGAATGACTACAGATACTGTGTCTGCATCAGTTCTTCCCTAGCATGTGGGCCTAGGGCCCACAACATAACAGTCGAGGGCCCATGCTGCCTTACGTGTTTGTAAATCTTTCTCGCTTTTTATATTTTGCAGGGTAATACCAGAACAGAAGCTCCGACGCACAGGAAGTGGAAGAAGAAGATCATGGGACAGGAAGCCAGGCGGAGTCCAGAAGGAGGGATGCTGGACAACAGGACGCCGGGGAGCCAAGGACGCAAGGAGACTGGCGAAAAGTCAGGTAAGCGCTGAGTCCGAAACGTGACTAAGCAAAGAATTGCACACGCAGGTTGCTTAAATACTTTCTGCCGCTCGCACTGGGAGCAGTTCCTCGTGTTTCACATGTTTGGCAGTTTACACGTGTATTCTGCCAACCGTAACTAATAATTTACATACTCGTGTTCTAAGCACATTGCTCTATGCTTTTTAGATATACATACTCGTGTTCTGAACACCTGGTTCAGCAATTCCTCATGCGTTCTTGGATCTTAATAGCAACTCATATTATTGCCAAGTTGGACCTACACTAGGCATTGCCAAATGTAGTAAAACACACAGTACCAAACACAGATTTTGCCCATAAACAATGTCTTTGAAAGTAGTGTCTTAAGGGAACCGAACATGATTTGTACCCATAACAGTTCTCCCCCTCATAGGTCACTGTACAGGGCGAGTTTTGTCAGGATGTAGAGCATGAAAACGCCAAACCAACCTTGGTGCATTAACGTGAGAGGCAGGTTTCCAAGATCTTTCAGAAAGGTCATATCGTTCCCAATCTATAAGATAGTGCAGCTTTCCATGTATTCTTTTAACATCCAGAATTCGCCGCACTTCATATTCTATATGATCATTTAGAATGACTGGGGGGGAGGATTATCCTTTCAGGTTAAAGTGTGAAAAGGTTTTAACAAGGGGTGAGACTGTTAAACCCCACAAGAAAGACTGATGCAGAGAGTGCACCCCTAGTGGCTGCCCCACGCCACAGCGATGAAGAAGAGCATACCACACGCCCATGGCGGTGAACGACCACCACCGCAAGGAAGAAGGGCAGGCATGCACGGTGCCAGAAGAAGGCGCCCTGGCAACGAAGGAGCATGCACAGCCTGAAGGGCCTGGCACGCGCCCAGAAGAAGACAGATGTGTGCGTCACATGCACCCAGAAGCACCTCAACATGGGCAAATGCCCAGGAGGACAAGAGACGCCTCTGAAGAAAAGAAGCACTGCTGAAATCAGCAGGGAGATCCCATACATCTCCACAGCAGCAATGAAGCAAACGACGGGCGCAGTCAGAATCTCGCCGAAGCGATGCACAGAGAAGTGGTTGCGCAGACGCACAGAAGCACGAATACCCAGAAGAGGGTAGAAGAGCGCCAAGACTGAGGTGCGTGACAAAGGTACCCAGAAGTGTGATTGCATGGGCAGTCGCCCAGGAGAGCAAGTCCTCCTCGAAGAGAAGGGAAAATGCCGAAGGCATCAAGAATAATCGCCTCAACGAAGCCTAGAAGGGGCCGAACGCAGAACAGTGTTCTCCCTCACACTGCCTCACGCCAGAGTCGTCAGTGACCCAAGGCTGACGAGAGGAGAGTCGCACACCACAAGTGGACAGCCGGCCCCACTACCTCACTACGGCCCACGGAAGTCATTCCCTGGAGAGGGAACACCCGGAGTAGGGGCATCAAGAAGCTGCCTAAAGAAGGAGCATCCAAGATGATCGGCTGCTCGCCATGCAGCTGAGAAGAGCGACTGAAGTCTCACCTGGATGGTCAAGAGCCCATTGAAGTCAATAGGCCCGTTGGCCTTTTTAGAAGATGGTGCATATCACTGCACCTGGAGGAGAAGCAGAAGAAGAGTGAAGATCGTGTTGCCCCGAAGAGCTGGACAAACGCAGGCATGTCAGACAACGAGAGGAGAAGCACGAGGACTCGTAGCACCACAAGCCAAGAACACCTCCAAAGACACCAGACAGCCACCAAGGCGGACCGACGGCCCTGGCGACAGCACCAAGGGAGAACCACACGTAAGCCGCAGCACACTCAAACAGCGTTGCTCCCAGAAACCTCCTCTCCTAGTTAATCATCGCCACCTGTCGTCCAGGCTCAATGGCTGCTACGTCATCAGTGCCATGTGCATGACACCGCACTCATCAAGATATGTGGAAGTGTGACCGGAGGGTCTGCACCAAGAATCGGACAACCAGCTGAGGTCGGAAGGGGAAGTCGTAAGTGGTAGGGCCGGATGATGAAGAGAACCCAGGCTACAACAGAAGTGAGTACTGACACAGCGACAGCAAGGGAAGAGGATGATAACCCGAGAAGGAACTGGCAGCCACACAGCGGGAGTTCGAGAGTAAGCCGCACAGCCTGCGCGAACCGAGTCTCAAGCTTTACGTTCCTCAGTGTGTTCCTCACTCCTCCATCATCCAAGTCCCAACAGCCCAAGAAGCACAAGTACAGGAATGCAAGTGCCTCCCCAGGAAACATGGAGGTACCTGGCCATTCCCTGCCTCAGGTGATCGACTCCAGAACAGATGCCTGCATCCATGAAGGCAAGTTGTCACCCGCCGTCATCCCGATTCACGACACGACTGGCAACGCTACCATGCCAGTCTTCATCAAGTGTGTCTATCGACACCATCTCGGATACACATGGAATGGAGTCTTACAATATTGCCAAACGAGCCAACAGGAAAACTCAGAGGCTACCGGCTAACCGGGTCTGCACCTGAACTGCGGCAGAGAGAGCATGTCCTGACCAAGACCCATACACCCTTGAGGTTTGTGCGAGCGACTGGCTACTGGCTCCTCTGTGGCTTGCAGCTGCCCCCAGCAGGCACATACGCAGCCCCAATTGCAGCCTATCAGTGGTCCCGTGGCAAGCCCGAATAAGGGCCTCCCCAGGCGGGAGAGCTGGAAGAGACATTGTCCCACCGACAGGTCACCGGACACAGCAAGACAGCCTCATAGAGAATTCTGGCTATACAGAAATAATCCAGTGAACTTTCACCATGGACTCCAACCATGATCTTGATGCACCCAGTTAATGAACAGTTGTTAATCACCACATACCATCCTCAAGGTCAGCGAAAGGAAGCCATCTGGGACCAAAGGGCATGATTCCACAGACACGTTACTAGAGTGCCGCGGACATCTTCAAGCAAGCATTCGTGTCCTGAATCACACAGGTTAAATGATGAAGGCCCGCCGAGATCGGTCTGCTACTGTTGGAGTCACCAGCCCTGGTCTGTTGTCTTCTGGATGCCTGACCCGAGAAACTGATGGACCCTGTGGTGTATATTTCATTGTTATTTCTCCCTACAGGTTGGACTAGGAAACTTTTGTTTTTATTAAAATTTGGGAGGAATGTTGTGTCCTGCGAGACACGTTCTAGTGTCTCGACAGACACAGAGTTAGTAGCCACTCCCCTATGGGAGTGGGCACACACACACCCCACACCTATCCATCACCGGAGTCACGAGTGACGTGACACGACTAATAAAGGGGCCCGAGTGCACGTGCTCGTGGCCAGTTGAATGACTACAGATACTGTGTCTGCGTCAGTTCTTCCCTAGCATGTGGGCCTAGGGCCCACAACATAACAGTCGAGGGCCCATGCTGCCTTACGTGTTTGTAAATCTTTCTCGCTTTTTATATTTTGCAGGGTAATACCAGAACAGAAGCTCCGACGCACAGGAAGTGGAAGAAGAAGATCATGGGACAGGAAGCCAGGCGGAGTCCAGAAGGAGGGATGCCGGACAACAGGACGCCGGGGAGCCAAGGACGCAAGGAGACTGGCGAAAAGTCAGGTAAGCGCTGAGTCCGAAACGTGACTAAGCAAAGAATTGCACACGCAGGTTGCTTAAATACTTTCTGCCGCTCGCGCTGGGAGCAGTTCCTCGTGTTTCACATGTTTGGCAGTTTACACGTGTATTCTGCCAACCGTAACTAATAAATTACATACTCGTGTTCTAAGCACATTGCTCTATGCTTTTTAGATATACATACTCGTGTTCTGAACACCTGGTTCAGCAATTCCTCATGCGTTCTTGGATCTTAATAGCAACTCATATTATTGCCAAGTTGGACCTACACTAGGCATTGCCAAATGTAGTAAAACACACAGTACCAAACACAGATTTTGCCCATAAACAATGTCTTTGAAAGTAGTGTCTTAAGGGAACCGAACATGATTTGTACCCATAACAGTTCTCCCCCTCAAAGGTCACTGTACAGGGCGAGTTTTGTCAGGATGTAGAGCATGAAAACGCCAAACCAACCTTGGTGCATTAACGTGAGAGGCAGGTTTCCAAGATCTTTCAGAAAGGTCATATCGTTCCCAATCTATAAGATAGTGCAGCTTTCCATGTCTTTTAACATCCAGAATTCGCCTCACTTCATATTCTATATGATCATTTAGAATGACTGGGGGGGAGGATTATCCTTTCAGGTTAAAGTGTGAAAAGGTTTTAACAAGGGCACATGAAAAACTGGATGTATCAAATATTCATCAGGTAATTGCAATTTCATGGAGACCGAATTTAGCACTTGACTAATAGGAAATGGACCAATATACCTGGGTTTTAATTTTCTTGGGCAGTCCAATTGAATATTTCAGGTTGACAACCAGACTAAATCTCCAATTTTATATGTTGGTTCTGGTGTTCAATGCTTGTCAGCTTTTATTTTAGCTGTAGTTTTATTTTTTTCTAAACTCTCTCTGGCTTTTCTTTCAATCTGTTGCAACTGATTAAGGGGCATATTATCAAGACAGGCGATAAAATTATTGCCGCTTTAGCGGCAGAAAACTGCCGCTAAAACGGCGATAATGGGCTTGATAATGTGCTCTATGGAATTCCAATTGAAGCCCAGGTTAGATGTGAAGGGCATCTAACCTGAGCTTCAATTGGAATTCCATATTATCAAGCCCATTATCGACGTTTTAGCTGCAGTTTTCTGCCGCTAAAGCGGCAATAATTTTATAGCCTGTCTTGATAATATGCCCCTATGTCTTTCTGACACTGATGGCATAGGATCATTTCTGGAAGGAGGTTCAATGGGAATGGAGAGTGGATGAAAACCTGTAAGGAAATAGAATGGAGAACATCCTAATGAAGAATGCACACTAATATTATATGTAAATTCAGCTAATGGCAGTGCTTGATCCCAATGTGAACTCAGTGTTCATGTTAAGCAATGCAAGCTCTTTTCTAGGTATTGATTGACTTTCTCAGTTTGTCCATCTCATCGAGGGTGAAATGCTGAAGATAAAGCTACTTCTACTCCTAACTGGGAACATAATGTTTTCCAAAACTTGGCAGTAAATTGGAGGCCTCAGTCGGAAAGAATTTTCCTTTGCAAACCATGTGATTTCGCTATGTTTTGGATAAAAATATCGCTGAACACCATTGCTTTGGGTAATTTATTTAATGGATAAAATGACCCATTTTAGATAGTAAGTCTACAACCGCCAATATTGTTGTAAAGTTGTGGGATTTTGGTAAATCTGTAATAAAGTATATACTCATAGTGTGCCATGGTGTAGATGGTATCGATAATGGATGTAACAGACCAGCAGGTGCTAAATGTTGTGATTTTTTTCAAGCACAAACTGAACACTTTTTGATATAATCCTGCACATCTTTTTGTATGTGTTCCCATCAAACATTTTGTGAACAAAGTTCAAGGGCGTTTTGTGTTCCTGGGTGACCGTAAATACTGGAGTCATGGTACCGCATCTGAATTTGTTGCCTTTGTGAATCTAATGGTATATATAACTTATTATTGTGATAAAAATATTTGTTCATTATGGAATTGTTTGGTTTTTTTAAACCATTTGTTTTATCAATCTTTTCAGAGGCCGTCTTAACTTCTGTCAGGAAGGTATCAGTTTTTTTAGGCTACTATTCTGTCAGTTGGTATTATGTTTTGTGCCGTAATGCCTTGTTCTTCAGAATCTTCTTCACTAATCCTAGTTAGCATGTCAGACAGTAATTGTTTTTGACCTGGGCGATAAGTTATGATAAAAACAAATTCACAGAAAAAATGTAGCCATCTCATTTGCCTGGGAGTAAGAGCTTTAATGGAGGTAAAAAATTTAAAATTCTTATGGTCAGTGAAAATTGTTATAGTATGCTTAGTTCCAAGGAGGTGATGGCTTCACTCTGAGAATGCATCTTTTATAGCAAGTAATTCATGCTCAGCTATAGTGTAATTTTGTTTGGCTGGTAACAATTTGCGTGAATAGTAGGCCAGAGGATGTAAGTGCTCAGTATTGACATCTTTTTGCATAAGGACTCCTCCTGAGGCTGTTTGTGAAACATCCGCCTCAACAAAAAATGATTGATCAGGGTTTGGATGAGTCAAAACAGGAGCTGTTGTGAAGGTGATTTTTAATTCCTGAAAAGCTTTTTCAGCTTCTTTTGTCCAGACAAAAGTCTGACCCTTTTTTAATAGTTGTTATAGGTATCACAATTTTAGAAAAATTTGAAATAAAACGTCTATAAAAATTTGCGAAACCAAAAACTCATTGGCACTCCTTCACTGAATTTGGTGATGGCCAATTTAAAATAGCTTCAACCTTTTTGGAATCCATGGTTATACCATTTTGAGAAAGGAAGTATCCTAAGAACTCAACAGTTGTAGCATGGAAAACACATTTCTCTATTTTAGCATATAAGGAATGCTCTCTGAGTCCCTGTACTACTGCTAGTACATGCTGAATGTGTTTTTGTTCATCTTTTGAAAAAATAAGTATATCATCAATATATACAAATACGCAAACATCTAGGAGATCATGTAGCACTTCATTAATAAAATACTTGAATGCCGCTGGAGCATAATCTGAACGGCATAACAGTGTATTAAAAAAGGCCGAATTTGGTGTGGAAGGCAGTTTTCCATTCATCGCCTTCTTTTACACAAATCAGATGGTATGCACCTCTAAGATATAGTTTAGTGTAAATGGTAGAACCCTTGACCTGATCTAAAAGGACTGGAATGAGTGGTAAAGGATAGCGGTTTTTGATAGTGGCTTGATTGACCGTGTGGTAATCTATACACACCCTGAGATTGCCAGGCTTTTTTGCCACAAAAAAAGTGGCAAAGAAGTAGGAGAAGTGGAATGTTTTATAAAAACCAATTTCCAGTAATTCATCAAGGTATTTCTTTAAGTATTGAGTTTCTGGCTCTGTGAGCACATAAATTCTACTACATGGTAATGTAGCCTCTGGTATTAAATCGATTCTGCAATCGTAAACCTTGTGGGGTGGCAGTTGAGTAGCTTGAACAGGGTCAAAAACATCAGAAAAGTCAGTATACTCTTGAGGCAAAGAAGGAATGGTTGAAACCTGAATGCTGGCACAATGTCATGGATAGATAGGGTATTGGGCCTCCTGATACCAATGTGTCCTTCAAAAGGCTGAGTGTAAACTTACCGTTCTCTGGACCCAATCGATTTTTGGATTATGTCGTTCCATCCATGGTATGCCTAAAATCACGCCAAAAGTTGGAGTGTCAATTAAGTCAAAATCTGTCTGCTCAGTATGACCATTTTTGCTTACTAAGGTTACTTGAGGGGTATGGTAACGAATGAGACCAGAAGATAGAGCAGACCCATCTACAGCCCTTACCGGTAATGGTTCTGTTTAGGCGATGTAGGAAATCCCTAATTTCTTGGCCAGGATAGGTCAAATAAATTGCCTGTGGCACCTGAATCTAAAAGTATGGAAAGACTGTGTCTATTCTGTGCTGAAATTATGACAGTTATTCTAATAGTAATGTGTTTAGGAACACAATTAATAATGTAAGGCACATATCTTGAGACCTCAGGTTCTGATTTTCTCAAAGAAACAGTCTCTTTTTTCTTCAAGAAAGTTAGTTTCCCAATTCAGGATGAGCTGACTTTGTGTTGGCAACTATATTTTTCTTTTTTGGTCTAACTGAGCACTCTTTAGCAAAATTACCTGATTTGCTGCAGTATAAACAAGATTTTCTTTACGGCATAGTTACTTCTCTTCAAGAGATAGTGGTCCTCTAATGCCACCGATCTGCATAGGTTCCGGATCATTATTTCTGTCATCTTTGTCTTTTCTTTCTGTTTTAACAATAATAGGTCTGGGATATCCACGAGGCTTCTCATTCTTTCGTTCTTCTAGTCTATGATCTAATTTTACAACTAAATCAACAAAATCTCATTGGGGCCGATTCACAGAACTAATCTGAGATAAAATCCTAAACTTACTACTGTTGGTATTCACAGACGGCATTAAGTTAGGACTCCTAACTTTACTACTACTAAAAGGATACAAAATCCTAACTTTACGACATTCTGTATTCACAAAAGGCATTTAGTAGTAGTAAAGTTAGGAGTCCAAGTATAGCAGGGCCCAATTCCAGTGAAGCCAATTTCCAGTGGCACCCCAAGTGCCCCACACATGTCTCACCTCAATCAGTCTTGGTTTCAGAGTCACTCCCAGCATGCATCTGTCTCAGCACAGCACCCAGGGATTAAAGGGCTGCAGTCTAGAGCGGTGGTATACCGCTGCTCCACTTGCAAGTGTGAGGGCAGTCACCATATTGCAGTCAACCCTCCTTTGTCGACATCACCTGCAGGGTAACAGTGCCTCTGCCTCGAGTCATGGTCGGGGTCCACCAAGCCCCAAGGACATCCCCCAATTAGGGAGTGCGAGGGGGAAGTGTTACAGGTCCCAGCGGCTGCTATGCCATGAATTCTCTTGCCAATGCCTTGGCAGCCACCATCTTATATCTTGCTGTCCGCCACAAATGCTGCACCATAGGGTCCTGGCACATCTGTTCCGGCCACAGCAAGGATCCACTCAGGCTCAAGGCTGTCTCGGCAGCGGGGAGAGGGCTGGGGAGTCACTGGATGATGCTCTCAGGCAGAATGATGTCAGAGCTGGTCTAAAACTTCACTACCTTCCTGGCTGTCCAGGCCACACCCCTTTTAAATTGCCAGGTCTGAGAGTTGAGTATACTGGAATAAAAAAGAACGCTTCAACGCTTACTGATTTAGAAGAATCCCCCTTGATAGTGACTTAAGAGAGATGAGTCCCCATCTCTGTCTTGAGAACCTAAAACTGAAAAAGTGTTCCTAGGGTTAGGTGAGCTAGACTCTAACTGAATCTCACAGACATTATGGGCTTGGTCCTGCCAGTAAATTCAGTCTAGACTGTGACACTTCTATCCTGTGGCTGGAGAGTAGCAAAGTTAAAAAAAAACCAGAGGAACACTGTGGTCACCTGAAAGGATAGCAGTGAGTCAGTTGCAAATGAACATTTCTCTTGTCTCTCCTCTGTGCCTGAGGAGTTAAGCAAGTGCGGTGGGCAAAGGAAACTGGTACTACTGCAGATAAATCTTATGGACTGGTTGTGGTGGGAATGCTGTGGTCTTAAATGGATTTGTGTTGAGCCCACTTGCATTTAAAACCTTGGGCTAGTGTCTCAAGAAACATTACCTGAATGTTAAGAGCCTTTTCTAAAGTTGGGATTTAGAAAATAATCATTATTGGAGGACTGGGAACAGACCACAAATGTACGCAAAAACAGCACAGCCTATGCTGCTTTACCATAGTACCTTATGCTGCTAGAAGCATTTGGTGCAAGGTTCAATGATATTGTGTGACTGCTCACTTAGCGTTTGGCATTTTGCAGTCCTTCTTGTCCACAGCATCAGCCATGCTCTGATGAAGATTTTTGACTACCAGAAGTTTTTAAGTTTGATGGTAAAACCCGTTATCAGGATATTTCATTGATTTTTTCATAGCTGGATACAACCCAAACTGGCTGTGAGGAATATCTGGTTCTACTAAACACCACAAACTAACACTGATCTTCACTAACCCTGGGTGTAGTGGGCGTAGTTGGGCTACGCGGAGCATCACGAAGTGGGGCAAATCTACGCACACCCGCACACTCCGCGTAGCCCCACTACGCGCCACCCACCTCCCTCCTGCCCTCTTTTAAAATGTAGTAAGAATGATCCTAAACTTTTAAAAAACAACCTTAAAGTAATTTAAATAACTTACCTGAGCTGTGGCGTCCCGGGGCTCCCTCTTCCTTCTCTCGCCAACTTCTTCTTCACAAATGCGCATGCGCGGGCGGCCGCGAAGTAGACAAAGCTACGCGGCCGGAGCGTAACACTGCGCCCACCCTTAATCTTCACTTTATCAGGTCTTCGTTTTTTACTGTGAAACCTGATTTCTAAATCTGATATTTTTCATTTCTTGTTACATTTGACTCATTAAATGTAATTCTTCCCCTTATCATGGATTATACATTTTTCACATTAAATTGGCTTTATTGTTTTTGTATTGTTGCATGTGTAAACATGGATGTTTCTGGATAAAATATCATTGCTTAAACTAAGGTAACAAGGATAATCTTTGTATACTTCGCAGAAACCAGTTTACCTATGAGGAGTCAGATTGTTTGGGATTTTTGGTAGTTCAGAGCTCAGAGGAAGATTGTGGTTTAGACATCCAAGCACCAAAATCCATGTGATTAAATCCCCATGTAATGAGTTCAGGTTTCCCCTGGCTTCAAACTATACCCCATGACTCTCCCTGTTCAATGCTCGTCTTCAAAGAAAATATCTTCCACTGAGCCAACACTCGTCCTAGAGCTCCTGCTGAGCATAGCTGTACTGAGTCTCCATAACCTCTATTGAATGGGTCAAGGTGCCTCAGATTAGATGCACACAAGAAAGTTTAGGGGGTTTCTTTTAATACACCATGTGGGGATAAATCATAAAGCATCTATCACCGGAACACTAAGGCCCTAATTACGATGTCGGTCGGAAAGCCTCTGACCACTGGTCGGAGGCTTTCCAACCGACGTCCTCTGTTTGAATTCTGACTGCGGTTTTACGATTACGGCGGTTGGAATTCAAACCCGCCGGTCATGTAGACAGCTTTCCTAGTTCATTATAATGATGTTGGTTTCCAACAGGCTTTCCATGTCGGGCTTTCCGACAAGGAAAGCCAGTTACAAAGCGGGGTCCACTTCTTCAGCAGCCTCTGGTTCTGGGCACCGTGTTTTAAGCACCATGAGGTGCCTGCCTTATGGTGCAGGGATTTACAGTGAGTCCCATTCTTCTATGGGAGCTTGTGCTGTGGCTGGTTTCTGACTGCCTCACAAGCTCCCATAGGGAAATTGGAGTCTGCAACTACACCATGCGCGGTCACATTGTAATTGCGGTTTTGGACTGTCGACCTGAAGTCTGGCAGTTTCAAAACTGCAGGGATGTTTGCCAGAGGAAACTGCAACCGACATCCTAATTAGGTCCTAAGAATCAATCATGAGGTTTTCTTAACTTATGAGGATGGAAAAGGGGCATTCTGCTTATGAATGGAAACATCATATTGTGATCATCAGAGCAGATTTGGAACATATCACAGGGAATCAGGCTTTGTGCTCATCCTCTTTTATGAGTCCAAATCAACCTGCTGTCAGTGGAGAATGATACAGAATAGCACTTTTCAAAGTCAAGTCACAGTGGAGCTGCATTTCCCCCTTTATGGACATTTCTGGACTCTTATATTTATGAACACCAACAAGGTTTGAGAAGCAGAATTAAGCTGAGGAACAGATTATATACAGCAACGGATGCCTCGCTTGGAAAGCCTGGTCAATTCCTTTGTCAAATGTGGTCCATTGTGCATCCGGGCATTTGTAGTGCACCTGGGTAACAGGGTTAAGAAAAGTTGTAAAGTAAGTATGATGCCAGTCAGAAATGCATATGCCATTAGAGTAATCGTCAATTGATCTCAGCCATAATTCATTTTCGATCTCATAACTGCTATAGAATAATCTTCTAGTACCAATAATGTAACTTCACTAGTTGTCTTTTCAACTCTTTGCACCTCAAAGGTTCACCTATGCTTTTGATTGTAAACATTCAATCAAATTCCAGGTTACATGTTGTACAGCAAGAAATATTTCCTATAACAGAGGCAGGTAGGAAAACATTCAATAGAACACCTATACTCTAAACACTCAGGTTGCAACTGCTGTAGATAAAAATGTAAAAGGCCCATAGCAGAAACTGTGGTAACACAGACTTCCAAAAGTAGTGAAGATGATGTGTGCAATGCTCAAAATGTCTCAGCTACCGAAATATTTCAAGGGCTCATTCCAGTCCACTCACTGTGCCACTCCAGACAAGGAGCAACCGTGTTCAAATCAGCATTGGATCTCCCTTTTTGGAGCACATAGGGCATCCAGAAGAACAGCAAGCAAGGCACCCATGTCAGAGCGTATGCATCACATTAAAAGAACAAATAGTGATGGATGGCAGTTTGAGCAGTACTCTTCTTACTGGAGCAGGACCGAGACACATTTCAGTTTCAAACAATGTTTCATTACATTTACTGGTAATATTTACACAATGAATGAAAAAAAGATATATTGAGAACAATTGTAAAATGTCTGTTATACTATAAAGCTATATATTTATTGGTATAATCATAGTAAAGCTCTTCAAGAACATGACAAACAGGGGCACGTGCTCGCTGTGCCACTGAAACTAAGCCACAACCGACTGAAGAGCCGCTACTAGGGCGAACCTGCTCTTGGGTTACCTGTGTTCCGGTACTGGAGCATGATCAAGACTGATTTGCATCTTGCTAAGTCTAATCTGAGGTGGCATGGTGGAGAAAAAAACAATGTACTGGATGCAGACCTGAATAATTAACAGTGACTGGACTTAAATCAAGCATTCAACTCAGCACTTCTTGTTTAGTTATATGCAAATCCATCATGGACAGCAGCCCTCAGCATATATGGCTCTCGGCACACCTGGTACCAAAACACATTAGTCTTCAACCAAATAGTGCAAAAAAGTAAACAATAAGGCAACAGAACATCTACATCTATATATCCCAAGATATGGAACATCATAGCTGTATCCATTAGGGCCACCCCATCCATCCTCCAATGGAGAAAAGAGTTGAAGGCACATTTGTTTCGAAGAACACTGCATCATGATGGGTGTTCTATAAATTTGGCCTTAAAAATACCTTGTGACCATAATAGTAAGATCAAAATATTGTGAATACATAAATATTGTGGACAAAAGTAGCTAAAAAGAATATTTGTAAAAAATGTTTTCAAATTTACATTGATTGAAGTGTACATATTGTTTCTGATAATATCACTTTTAGTATGTTGTTTATTGTAATGTACTATGAGACTGACTTAGGCTTTGGGGAGTGTCCGGCTGTCTGCTACGGGAATGAGGAAAAGACCGTCATATTTAGTGGTATCCACCCGCCTGGCAAAGATCTTTAATCCTTCAGACTATTTAAAAAAGAAATATGATCCCAACAACATCCTGGGCGTTTTCTCTTGAAGCACTTTGTACATATATTCAGTATTATTCTTCTGTAATAAAGTGATTTAGCAATTAGGATGGTACTCTATCCCCAGTAATAAAGTCACTACCTTGTTAAGTTCAAGCAAAGGTTTCAATAATTTAAACCCGACCTTAACCACTGGTAGCTGTGGCACAGAGCAGATGGTCTAACTTTAATAAAATGTGTAACAAATTTCAAAGTACCAAAACATTTTAAAAGTTAAAAACCTAACACTATACAAATCACACTCCAATTATTCAAAATAGAGAAACAATTAATAAACAAAATGATACCAAAACAACAAAAATCCGATAAGGGTAAATAGAGATATGAACTTTAAAAGAGTTAAGGGAAAAAAATGGAAAGAAAAAATAAAGCTCCAATCAGAAGCCATTGCTCTCAGTTGACAAGAAGGTGATTTCACATCTTCAGTGATGGAGAGCAGGTAAGATATACCCAGTGGATTAATCGTGGTCAAAGATTTTATCTTTTGACTTAGTCTCTAAAATGGAAGTTGAAATTCTCTTGTGGGGAAAGGTTGTAGGTTGTTACCTGACAAAGTCCTCTCTAAGACAGAAAGCTGCTGGATGAGGTCCTGAATAAGCCATTAGGCTTGGGGGAAAAAGCTCGGAGCAGCAGACATTCAAGTTTCTCAGCCCATGAAGTTCTTGCAATGGCCAGATACTTTTCATGCCATCAGCCAGTCAGGATTTCTACCTTCGGACGTAATTATTTTTATGGAACTGAGAACCCTCTTGTGGGGCAATCCTGATGCTCTATCTGGAGTAGTGCATTCAAATCAGGAACCTTTGTTGTGAGGTACCACTGATGCTCCAGACATATTGGATGTCCAAAGTCCTCACAGAACTTAAGAACAAGCACTTACTGTTTGCTATTGGACTACTGGGCACTTTAGGCAAAAGGCCCCTTACAGCTTGTTGTATCCCTGCACACAGGCATCAGCCAACTAATGCTTGCATATATCCACACGGGAGATCATCCAACAGACCCTTTGATTCTACTCCTTAGTCCTAGGTACAAGTAGAAGCGTGGCCAGCCCTTCAGACATCCACACATGTCTCAAACAGCAGGACCAAGTCTCCTCTGTTTTTCTGTAGGTTCAGAGAGTGTTCTGACTAGCTGGTGATGAGAGTCTATTTTCTACCATTCAGTAGTCAGTGGATGGCCTGGACACTCCCTACCCATTGGTAAATAAGCTTCTGTGGGAAACCCTACCCACTTTTACAGCACATCCTGTTTTACTTACTGCAGGCTATCCCAGAGTGCAGTTTCTAAGGGAAACCAAGATGGAACAGGCCTTTTGACCCTGAAGGGAGCCTGTGGGCCAACCAGGCACACGTTTATGGAAATGAGCCGTCCCCTCCTCCTCTGTTACACTAAAGCGGTCTGGGACCAACCCATCCTTCCACTGGGCTGGTGCCCAACTGACTACAGAGGGCCTAGAAGAACATAGGCCTTCTATACCACAGCTTTCCCTTCACTTAACAGTGAATGGGAAGGCCTCACTCTTTCGCCATTGAAGTTAAACTCTTGAACTCTCCTATCTGCCCTTCCTGGGTGGACCTCATCCCTAGCCTATCCTGCCCAACAGGCCCTGTGTATTTTCCTGCTTTAGCAGCAGTTATCATGTCGTGTAGTTCCTATAAACCTATAGGATCTGTACGTTTAGACAACATACACCGTAGGACTGGTGTCTGTACTGATTCTAGATACCCCTACCAGTTATGTTAGCCTGTATGCCAGCTAGCTCACAGTGCCACTAGAAACCCTGATCCCTGAGGAACGTGGAAACAGTGCAATACTTTTCGCTCAGTCACTTGTGCTCACTTTGTCTCAGAGAGATACACAGAATAAACTGTGGGGATGTTTTTCAATAAGCATTTATTGAACCAGCGTCATTCTAGTGTAAAATAGGTGTGCTGAAACAACCATTAGACAGAAACAGATATAAATGATTACGAGCACTAACAGAGTAAAAGGATGGTAGATTTCTACCATTGTGCTGAAACAATGAATACAGGCAAGTATATAAAATACATGACAGTAGTAAATGCGTACTCCTAACCTGCGACCCTAACTAGATGTACCTAAGTGTACCTAGCATGTATTTAGGTGTTCAGCCAAGAGTCCCTCTAGGATAAAGTCAACCCCATTTCCTGAAGTGAGAGACTGTGGGACCACGTCTTGGTCTTGAGATGGACACCTGCAAGGGATGTCAGACCACTGTGAGCTGGAGTGTCTGCGTGCAGGAACCTCAGCATCTTGCATCAATGTGTCGACATAGAAGTCCTTTTCTCCTCTGACTACCTCAGTAAGATATGGTGTTTATATACCCAAAGTGATACCCTCAGGCGGTCTACCTTGCTGTGTCATGTCAGATTAAGGATGACGGAAGGAATAACTCTTATACATAGTTATTTTGCAGAAGATGGTAGTCCTGCTGAGTTTCCAAGAATCCTCATGCATAATGGATGAGGACAGTTTTCAAGGAAACCTCTACGTCCTGTAAGCAGTATCGTAACTAGGTAAAAGGTCAGTCCCAAGAACCGTTATGTAGTGTAATGGTAGGGGAGAATGTAGGTGAAAAGTTAGGTAACTACCTGAGCCTATATTGGAGTTTGATTGTTATATGAAACATAACAATCATACCTCATTAATGTCAAACACTGCCTGTATTAGCCCCCAGGAGATTCAGGCAGTGAAAACATAACTTTCTACCATTGTATTAGATTTTTTATGAATATTTAAAATAATGAGTGAACCATTTCTCTAGATTTTATTTATGTCCTTATAGAAGAGTTAAGTATGGCAATCATCGACTAGCTAATATTTATATGTATAAGGGGTTAGAGTCCATGCACTGGGCACTGGACTGCAGCATGCCTGTATCAAATTTAGCAAACAAATTCAGCCAAAAAAATGAAGCAAAAAGGGCTATTTTCTCACGGGAATGACCAGGCCTTTCTGGTGTCCAGAAGAGAAAAAATAAATCAGGCAGCCTGCTCTAAATATGCTGGACAATCTGATGCTGGGTTGGGTTGGGTTGGGTTTTTGAGGAATTAGATGGGGAATGTTTACCTAACTACATATTAATACATTTTCATTGATTAATTTGCCATTTTGCAACTGATATTTATGTATTTACATGCTTTGTAAAGTTTTGAGTTAGTTATTTTTTCATTTCAGTGTGTGGATTTTGTTGAAGGATCAAGTGGTTAGTGTTGTTAATAAATGGTATACACAATGTTAATTAGTGTGTTAATGTTAATTATTTATTTGTTTACTTGATTAATTATTATTTTTATAATTGAATACCTTTTAATTTTGGGTTGTGGTGTTTATTGGGACATTCTTTTGGTAGTGTTTCAATAAAATGTATGAATATTTTATTTTACTTGTTAATGTTTTAAGTATACTAAAACTATTTATGCCGACATTTTTGTTGTAAAATTGGTTATATGTTAATTTACAAATAACATTTGTTTATATGTTTTGAAACAGCCTACTTACATATTTTTGATGGGTTAGGTTGTGCATTGCAGATGCATGAAATTTGTTATTTTTAAAGTGTATGTTAATGTTAATTCTGTAATCTATCAAATCAGTAGTGTGTGACATTGTTATTTATTTTTGACCTTTTTTTATAATTGTTTATTTTTGGAGGTTGGGAGTTACATTGTACAATAATATTTTCATCATAAAGAATATTTTTACTTTTCTTTTGTGTTTGTGTTTGTTGTGGAGGTTTGAGGGATCATATTTATTTTAACTGTGATTTATTTAATACATTAGAAAACATTTTCTGCAATTCTGATAAAATAATATTTTAATCTTTTTCCATTTTTATGTATTTAAAATTTCTAAAGTTCTAATTTACATGTGTAAAGTAATATGTATTGTGTAGTTTTATAATTTTGGTGTAGTGCATGTGCTTTTCCCATGTTTGTCAGATTGGCTTAGAGTAGTAAATGGGACCCCCCAAATGTCTGGACATACCAAAAGGTTTGTTGGACTGGAGTTCAAATAGTAAATTTACCCCCACAATATGCATTTACCCCAAGGTTTGTTATACTGGTGTTAGAATAGTAAATCTGACTGATCTTAATCATAACAAATGGACATAATCAAGTTATATGGGGGTGGGGGTTACTTCAGTTCCCCGAACAGTCATAAATCAGGACCACTGGAGAGCTGGAGATGTAAATTAAATTGTGTCTTCTACCAAACCAGACAGAGACACTCCTGAGTTTTCAATGGACTCTCGTCCACATTTTTCTATATGAGATGCTTCAACATCAAGCCCTCACGAGTATAACTTTATAAACTTTGTGAGCTTGACCACATTCTTTGTGGGAGCATTTTGATATGATGGAGGAGCTCAAACATGGGACCAGGAACAGATTAAAATGCCTTTGGTATCTATCAGAGTGCTTTATTTCATTGAAAGGAGGTTGTGTACACACTGTTTGGTCAGACATTACGTTAAGGGGAAGTAACGTATCATGAGTGCAATGGCTGATGCAGCATTGAGGAGTGGAAGGGAGACAGCATTGAGAAACATCGAGACACCTGTACGGGGGGGGGGATAGTCTAATTCTCCCCTGGTCCGACTCCCCTTGGTCCAAGTGTGGAAAGTCTTCATAGGCCTGCTGCAGTCTGTGATACCTGGCTGGGGTCGTGGCTCCTGGTAACAGAGGTGAACGGCAGTGGGTTGCAGCATGTGTGCATTGACCCTGAGTGCTTGACATAATGCCGCTGATCCCTCCCCTGCTCCACTAGTTCCATTTCTCTGTCCCAGCTGCCCCAGTTGCTTACTTGCTTGCCTGCAACCACCCTGCAACCCCTCCAGGCTGGAGAAAGTGGGTAGTGGCTGGGAGACTCAATTGACATAACCCCCAGATCAAGGGCTTGGGCAGCATGTTAAAAACTGCAGGTACGGCAAGGATCAAACCCTCACTCTGCAAGGAAGCAATTGGAGGGGCAGCAACAGTGTAAGCCGGCATCTTAGTGCCCCTCCCAACAAAACAACAGGCTGCCCAATGCTACTGCAGTTGCAAACATTATTTTACAAGCAGGTCCAAGGAGAGGGGGTGGACAAAGAGAGAGTGTAGCAGGTGAGGTAGCAGCGGGTTAGTTCCTGAAACAGGCAGTGTTCCAGGTAGAGCCCCACTCTATTGAGGCAGACCAGCTAGGTTGGGGTTCAGCTTGTGGAGTTGTGAGTGATCCCAGCCTCATCAGTCTTGATCCCCCCATACGAGTAATTTTTTCTGCCCGTCTCTTCTGTGCAGTGACTGTAGAGACTGGTCTGCCGTTTAAACCCCCTCCACTGCTCACCTGGTTCCATTCATATTGTTGCAGTTAGGAGGTGGTAAGCTATGTCTTTAAGACTTCCAGAGCGTTTCCTTCTTGGGTGGTTGAAAAAACTAGCTAGAGCATGGAGCCTGGAGTGTAGCTCCTCTCGAGGCAGTGAAGGCCTGTTTCGGGCTATAGAGGCTGGTCTTCTCATACCAAATAATTGCTGTTTCTGCTGCTGTCTGAGTTCAACATTTGAAATTTAGAAAACTTTGGAAATCTTGGAATATCCCAGAACAAGTTGCTTCGTTATGAAGCTGTGAAGTTTTGAAGTTGGGTGTTTGTAGAGCAAAGTGAGAGAACTAGAGTAAAAATACATAATGACTGCAAGAAAGTTGTGATCGGGTTGCTTGCTCTTACACAGAGCCTGTACTATGACTAAATCAAAGCCTCTCCATTACAAAGATGCCCCTGTTATGATGCTGAAAGGGAAAAGTCAGATTTTCAGCTGATGAGAAAAGGAGAGGGTTAAAGGAGAACCCTCCCCAAGTGGAACCAAACGTATTGATTAAATTGGATGAGGGGTCTAATGTCAATGCCACAATTTTTGTCAATGCAAAAGACAATGAAAAAGTTAATGCTAATGCTACTGCAAATTGGATCCCATGCATCCTGGTGTTAAGGGGGGGCCTTCTTTTGAGAAAGATCTTGTATTGTGTCCTGGGGGTATAAGTAGCCCACGTCTCACTTGATCTTATCAGGACCCCCCTCAATTAGCGTCAACAATGGTATTCAATGATCCACACAAGATTCCTCATGAAGCTCATTGTTCTCCTATAGTAGTCAATGCCCAGGATAAGGATTTTACTTTACTAGATCTGGATACAGACCTCTGTAGGAAATATGATATTAGGAAGACCGTGGAGACTGTGGGTACCCCAGCTGCAAGAGTCCCTGTGGTAACAAAACTGTTCAGTGGCACTCCTTTAAATTAGTCTTCTTTGATATCCAACCTCCCTGTGACCCCTAATTTTACTATAAGTGAAATCCAACCCAGTCACCCTCCAATTAAAGTATCACATACTTTACTGGGCTCAGAAAGGCTGTTATCTTCTATCCTAAAGCTGTTAGAAAAATCTTTTGGTGGTTCTGACTGTGTTCTGGATACAGTGACACAAATATTGGTGGAGTTGATAAAAAACCAAAAGAAAAAGGAAATGGGTCCCGCTGAACCAGTAGAAATGGAAGGGGCTATGACATAACACAAAGTTAACAGCGGCTGAACGTAGGTTCTGCGCCTCAATTCCTGTCACATTAAGTTTGTCCTGTGCATCTTCTTCTGGCAGTTGCCACTATTTAGCGCCACTGGAGACCCGAGAAAATGATATTCTTCAAAATGGAAGGTACACCAGAAATGAATTCAATATGTCAAAGTTGAGTCTATCATCTTCTTTAATTATTGAAAATCATTGCATATGAATTAAAATCAGCAAACATGTTTCATTCCTGTCACACTAGGAACTTCATCAGGGCTTCTTATATTAATTAGTGGGTTCACAATTTTTTCCGAATGAGCTGTTGTATCATCACCAAGAAGTCACCCAAAATAAGGGTATAGAGTCAAGTCATGTCCCAACTCGAAATGCGAGTATCGAACAATCCAGGCGTAGGTAGAGTCGCCTGCAGTCATGTGTTATGACATCCTGTACAGGGATTTTCAGATTGATGTTGGTTGTCAAATTGACGTTTGTGATCAGGGTGATAACCCACAATGCAAGAAGCTTAAAATCTAGAAAGCTAATCTGAACCCACACTTGATCCTATACAGTCTATTTCTAATACTACTCCGACTTCTAATAGAAAGAATCCAAATGGTTCAACTAAAAGTGTTGAACAGGATGTATTTCCAATCTTTATAACCCAGATCGGTCATGAAATAAACATTGGTGAATTAGGTGATCCATGGGCAAAGGGAAAAGAAAGAAAGGAAAAGCAATAAGGAAAAAAGAAAAAACCAATGTGCAGATTTGCTACAACGAGACTACGTTTCAGAGAAGATACAGAGCCCATAGAGGCTAAACCTAGTAGAGAGGGCTTAGTTCAACACTGCAAGTATTTCAGCAAGTTATTGACACTGAAAGTAGTCAGGTTCATCTATCTGCTGAAGAGCTCACTGTGGAGTCAATGGTGGTACATGGGGCATTTCCCCTTCTGATATCACCTCCATTGAATCGAGCAGTCCTTGAAAGTGTTCATGCTAACAATCTGTCAGAGGGGTTGGCAGTGTCGCAAATGGGAGACCAAAGAGCGTCTCTCTCTTTTATACCATCTTCACTAAATCCAATATCGGCTCCTTTCACAGAGTCCGGTGAAAAGTGAGATTTTCCAGAGTTAGAAGGGGTAGAACCTCCTTAGTGCAATGTGGACACTTACAGGTTGGATTTTGTTCCCCTGTTTGATGGAGATTGAATTCTAAATAGGGCCTTGCTGCTTAAACGTTTTTTGGAGCTTGAGAATATGAAGCGCATCCAAGGTAGCGATATTAATTTTCTTTCTCTATACCAATTGAAGTTGGCTTTAAATCAAGGATAACTTTCTATTCTAAAATTAGTGTAAATTAGATACTGTAATTTTCGGAAGGTTTACAAAGTAGAGGGATTGATGTTATCCAAATTTTAGAAGATAATGCATGCTGTGCTGTGGATAAAAGGTCTTCGCCATATCAATTTTTGCCTCTTAGTAAGGGGTTACCAACTGATGTAAAAGGGATAAAAATTAACTTAGAAAACATGGCGAGTGCCATATAGAGAATCCCCTGCTTTTCCCCCACAGGGAAACCCTAAAGGTGAGAATCTCAAACGGAATTGGTTATCCCGGGCATTAGCTACTGTCTGCGAGAGTAACCACCTGTAATGGCACTACTATTATCAATGAACTCAAATTCATATGCTGGAACGCAGCAGGAATACAGAATAATAGGGAGAAGTTACACTATTTGAGTTCCTTAGAAGTAGACGTGGTCTGTCTCCAGGAGACCTGGTGTGTGGGGGAACTGCCTTTTGATGGATTTAATCATTTTAGATTTTAAAGCAACACCTTCAAGAATGGGACATGCAAAGGGGCAGGGGTGGCATGTCTACTGTCTAATAGGATTCAATGGTGATATGAATGTCACAAAGATCTGAGTAATTTATTCTTGGCAGTAACTTTTCTAATCTTAATGGAGATCAGAAAAGGTCTGCGTTAATGCTGATAAACTATGATATTCCTCCTGAGGCTGCACATGACGTTCTTTTAAGTGAGGTGTTTTCCTTTTATTAAAAAAGCTTATGATAAGGAGTTTGCCCCACATATAATTCTGGTTGGGGATTTGAATTGCAAAATATCTAATTTTGCCTTCGATCAACTACAGCAGAAAAAAAAGAGGAAGCCATGCACAAGTTCTCTTTCCTTCAAAAATAAGGAATAATAAGAGAGGGAAATTCTTACCAGCTGGGTTGAAAAAGGTGGATGGTGTTATAGCTCATGGGAGTCTAAATTCAACTCTCCCACAGCATATACACATGTGACTCCAGGGGGAGTGTCCATTTTGGACTGTGTGGTGGTAGGATGTGCTTTCTTCTTTTTATTGGGTGATTTAAAGGTTACTGATTCCCTTCTTAGTGATCATAAGTGTCTAACTCTCCTTGTAAACTTTAATACTTCCCTCATTTCTACTTTGAGGTTGGGCTGTCAGCCTTTTAGTTTTAATAAGAAAACAGGGAGAGGTTTTGGGGATTGCAGGGCCATGGTATGCTGTAGAGGTACTTTAGACACTTCTCTACACAAGCTCTCTGACCGGGCAGATTAAGAAATATAAAGTTTTAACATCCACATGCAACAGCTAGTTAAAGCTGTAAAACAAGTGAACCTAAAGGAAAGTCTGAAAGGGTTCAGTCGTCCCCTTTTCTGGTTAATTCATGAAATACACACTCTGGTTAGGGAACAATATTTGGATTTCACCCCTGAAAGATATACTACTGTGTTGTTACTAAAAAGGAGGAGGAGTCGGCTGACGGTCCTTTTAACAAAAGAGGAGAAATGTAAATTGCAGATAAGACCTAGAAAAGCCGTATTAAAAGGCCAGACTAGGATTTTTGGACTCTTGTTGTGGAAGGTTGTGGAACCAGAGCTAGATCCATCCCACTTGTTGGACAAGAACTTAAATGGGCCAGTTTTATTAAGGGACTTTGCAGCAAAGGAAGGTGCCATAATGTATTTTATTGTAAAGAAAGATCTTGCTCCATATGGGCTGCACCCTGAACAACGATACCAATGACTGTTTTAAAACAAAATGGTCTACTATTGTCAGGAACACGCATTGCCACACAGAACACATAGGTTATTTCCGCGCTGCCGCGATCTTCGCTCTGGTGACTACAAGTCCCATGAGCCTTTGTACTTCCGGTATGCGCGCGCAGACGCGGAAGGCTTCATAGAGCACTTCCGCGCTGGCGTCTTTGCCGATTATCCTGGAAGCCGTGAGGAAGCAGCGCGTCTTGGTTGCGGTCCTCATTTCGTGTACAAAGTCCGTTACGTCAGGAGACGGAGCGGCGCAAAGAATCCTGTCCCGATTTGTCCCGAGAGCGAGTGGAAGTGTACGTGACAGAGAGAGATCTTGTTGGGTGTAACGTGTGGCGGTTGCGGTAAGGGTGCTGTGCACCACTCTGTATACTACCTTCTCTGCAGTCTGACGAATCCCCGATAAAGACTGCCTAAGCAAAGAGGGGAGGTGAACTTTGCCTCCTGGACTCTACAGTGTTATTATACACCAGGTGTTCCTCCTCGTTGGAGAGCCACACGTCTGTAGGCTCATGCGAGTGGTAGGAATACCGGTGCCAAAGAACCTCCTTATTTTTATACACTAAGGCGTTACTGCCCTATTTGGGATTGCGGTAATACCGTGTGGAGCTGAACACGGAACATTTGTTTTTTCCCACTGTTTTCTCACGTGTGTGAGTGGATTTGCTTTGGTTCCTTTATTTTCTGGTTTCACGGAAAGAACTTGGTTTGCACCCAAATTATTCTCCGTTTATTTGCCTATCTGAGGATTGTGGTTGGATCCCGTGCATTCATACGCCCACTGAGAGGTGGACTGCCAGGCCATTTTAGGTACGTGTGTAGAAGAAGCGGTATGCCTGCCTAGTGAGAATTACATGAGAGTAGGATTGGTGTGTTTAATATATGTCATTTGTTTTATAGTGAAGCATTTCTTTCCTTGGTCCAACCCTGCTTTGTCCCAGGGACTCTCGAGTGTGGGGGTGAACAGGCCACAGGCCACCAGTGATTGGGCATCCTTATTTTCTATACAGGTAGCTACGAGTTAGTAGCATAACCTTCCTTACAGCTTAGACGAGTATAGTGGTGGGAGGAGGCAGAGTGTTGTTAACGTGCTGTCCTTGTCTCATTTCAGATCTCCTTCCCTGCTGTCCCCACCCTTTCCTTCCCTCGCTCGATCACTTCAATGTTCTGCGCTATAATAGCCATCAGACTTGGAGCTATCGAGAGGTGGACCATAACGAGCATCGGTCCGATCCTGAGGAGCTGAGGAACCCGACAGAATAATCGGCCCACGGATTTGCTCCTCCTGATCGGATCCTCTACTCTAGTATGGCTACCCTCGAGGATATGGTTGCCGCCTTACAATTAGTGCAGCAGGAACTGGCGGCCTCCAGATTAGAGACAGCCACTCTACAGGCCAAGGTAGACCGTTTACAAAGAAACCCGTTTGATGCAGGAGGGTTTTCAGGATCTCACCCACAACCCATTACGGTAGAAGTACCCACGCCTATACCCCTAGCACCCCCAGAAAGATATTATGGTGACGCTAATAAAATCCAGGTGTTCCTGACACAAGTCATGCTACATTTTAACTGTAAGGCCAAGGCTTTCGCTACAAATCAAGCTAGGGTAGCGTTCCTCATATCTTATTTAGCAGGGGACGCAGCTCTATGGGCGGTTCTCTTAGTTCAGAGAGACGACCCCCTCCTATATGGTTGGGATGGCTTCAGAGAAGAGTTCGAGAATATCTTCGACCGCCGGGCTCATACACTATCGGCCGACCGCGAACTATTGGAATTGAGGCAGGGAAGTAAGGAACTGGTGGTTTACCTTACTACCTTCAGGCGTCTGGTCGCAGAAACCAACTGGCCAGAGGAGAAACAATTTGCGATCTATTATCAGGGGTTAAGGGACGAATTAAAGGACATCATTGCACAGATCGATCCCCAACCAACCTCTTGTAAGGAGTTGATCAACCTTACCCTACGATTAGAACACCGGTTAGGTGATAGAAAAGGCGACACCCGAAGGAAGGAACGAGTTCCCCTGCGTTACGAAAGAGTCCGTTCTAGAAAGTCCGCCACAATCTACACTAAACTAGACCTCAAAGGAGCTTACCACCTTGTGAGGATGCGAGCTGGAGATGAATGGAAAACCGCCTTCAAAACAAGATATGGTCTCTACGAATACCTTGTGATGCCATTCGGCCTCTGCAACGCCCCTGCGGCATTTCAGTTCTTTTTGAACGAGGTGTTACGTGAATTCATGGACAAATTCGTAGTCGTCTACATAGACGATATCCTGGTATATTCTGCATCTGAGACACAACATATCAAACACGTGTGCTCAGTGTTACAGGCTCTACGCCTGAACAATTTATACTGTAAACTCAGCAAATGCGAGTTTCATGTGGATGTTGTGGAATTCTTCGGCGTAATGCTTACTCCCAGAGGGCAGGTGATGGCGGAAAGAAAGGTGCAAGCAGTCAAAGATTGGCCTGAACCACAGAATGTTCGCGATGTGCAGTGTTTTTTGGGCTTCGCTAATTTCTACAGGCGCTTCATCCATCATTCTTCCAAAACAGTGACGCCCATCACCAAGTTGCTCAGAAAGGGGAATCCCTTTCAATGGTCCACCGAAGCCCAGCGAGCCTTTGATGACTTAAAGAATGCCTTTATTACGGCCCCCATTCTGGCACATCCCAACCCGGAAAGACCGTACATCGTGGAGGCCGATGCATCAGAGGCTGCCATAGGAGCCGTTTTGTCACAAAGAAACGATACTACGGGACAAATGCATCCCATCGCGTTTATGTCTCAAAAGTTAAATGAGGCTGAAAGAAACTACACCATCGCCGAGAAAGAGCTGTTGGCTATCAAAACTGCATTTACCGAATGGAGACACTTCTTGTTAGGAGCCAAAGAAAGAGTAACCGTTTATACCGACCACAGGAATTTGCAGTTCATGCGCTCTGCTAGACATCTAACACCCAGACAACTAAGGTGGATGCTTTTTTTTGAAGAATTCGACTTCGTGGTCACATTCCGACCGGGGAAAGACAATAAAAAAGCAGATGCCCTTACCAGACAAGAATCTCTTCGTGAAGAAGAAGAACCCATAGAACATGCCATCATACCCCCTCATAAGGTAGTTTGTGCTATGCAAACAAATGATTTTCTGCAGAAAGTCGCAACAGGAAGCCAAACCTGTAAATGGAAATCATGGGTCCGGAACCACCCCGAGTGGAAAGAAAAACAAGGCTTGTTCATGTATAACCAAATGATTCTCATACCATCAAAAACCCTCCAGAAACAGGTATTCCAATGGTGCCATGACGTACCTAGTGCTGGGCACAACGGTGTGGTAAAAACTCTGGATCGCATTAAAAGACAGTTCTGGTGGCCCAGTGTTCGTAAAGATGTAACACTATGGATACGGAAATATGAGACATGTGCCCGCATGAAGACTGAACACCTGAAACCGCAGGGGCTGCTTCAACCCTTACCCACACCCACAGTTCCATGGAAACATATTTCTGTTGACTTCATCACGGGACTACCCAAAGATCAAGGTTGCGATACCATCATGGTCGTAGTCGACTATCTCACAAAACTAGGGCATTTTATTGCCTGTAAGCAAATCCCCACAGCAGGGCAACTAGCCAAACTATTATTGACACATGTTATTCGTCTACACGGACTGCCACAGCGTATAGTGTCCGATAGAGGGACACAATTCTGCCAGATTCTGGAAAGTATGGTGTGAGGCCCTACACGTACAAGTAGCATTGTCCACCAGTTTCCACCCCCAGACAGACGGGCAGACAGAAAGGGTTAACCAAACTCTCAAACAATACCTAAGGTGTTATGTAGATTCTACAACAGAGGCTTGGGTGGATCACTTATGGGTAGCCGAAGTGGCTTACAATAGCGCCCTACATAGCTCCACAAAAGCAACCCCTTTCTACAACACGTATGGCTTCCACCCTAGGTTCCTTCCCTTTCTTCACCCCGAAGTGGGAAATAATCTTCCTGAGGTACTAGATAGAGTTAAACATATACAGAGGACTCTAATAAAATCACAAACCCACTTACAAAAGGCAAAAGAACGATACAAAAGAGAAGCCGACAAACATCGTCGGGTAGGTCCCCAGTATAAACGAGGTGATATGGTATGGTTGTCCACAAAGAATATTCACTTCAAAAAACGATCCCTTTTCAACCCTAAATATATTGGGCCCTATAAGATCCTAAAACTTCTGAGTCCTGTAACGGCGAAACTCGCTTTGCCCTTGTCATTACACATCCATCCCGTGTTTCATGTATCCCTGCTCAAGCCGTCTATCACCCCAATAAAAAAGAAGCCAAGCCCCATATGGGTTAACAAGGAACAGGAATACGAGATAGCAAAGATATTGGACTCTAAAACAAGAGGAAGGAAAACATGGTATCTGATAGCGTGGAAGGGGTATGGACCGAAAGACAATTCCTGGGAACCTGCAACGGCCATACATGCACCCCGTTTGCTCCGCGCCTTTCACAAACAAAACTCCCGTTGAGGAAGTCGCCTAAGAGGGGTGTACTGTCAGGAACACGCATTGCCACACAGAACACATAGGTTATTTCCGCGCTACCGTGATCTTCGCTCTGGTGACTACAAGTCCCATGAGCCTTTGTACTTCCGGCATGCGCGCGCAGACGCGGAAGGCTTCATAGAGCACTTCCGCGCTGGCGTCTTTGCCGATTATCCTGGAAGCCGTGAGGAAGCAGCGCGTCTTGGTTGCGGTCCTCATTTCGTGTACGAAGTCCGTTACATCAGGAGACGGAGCGGTGCAAAGAATCCTGTCCTGATTTGTCCCAAGAGCGAGTGGAAGTGTACGTGACAGAGAGAGATCTTGTTGGGTGTAACGTGTGGCGGTTGCGGTAAGGGTGCTGTGCACCACTCTGTATACTACCTTCTCTGTAGCCTGACGAATCCCCGATAAAGACTGCCTAAGCAAAGAGGGGAGGTGAACTTTGCCTCCTGGACTCTACAGTGTTATTATACACCAGGTGTTCCTCCTCGTTGGAGAGCCACACGTCTGTAGGCTCATGCGAGTGGTAGGAATACTGGTGCCAAAGAACCTCCTTATTTTTATACACTAAGGCGTTACTGCCCTATTTGGGATTGCGGTAATACCGTGTGGAGCTGAACACGGAACATTTGTTTTTTCCCACTGTTTTCTCACGTGTGTGAGTGGATTTGCTTTGGTTCCTTTATTTTCTGGTTTCACGGAAAGAACTTGGTTTGCACACAAATTATTCTCCGTTTATTTGCCTATCTGAGGATTGTGGTTGGATCCCGTGCATTCATACGCCCACTGAGAGGTGGACTGCCAGGCCATTTTAGGTACATGTGTAGAAGAAGCGGTATGCCTGCCTAGTGAGAATTACATGAGAGTAGGATTGGTGTGTTTAATATATGTCATTTGTTTTATAGTGAAGCATTTCTTTCCTTGGTCCAACCCTGCTTTGTCCCAGGGACTCTCGAGTGTGAGGGTGAACAGGCCACAGGCCACCAGTGATTGGGCATCCTTATTTTCTTTTCAGGTAGCTACGAGTTAGTAGCATAACCTTCCTTACAGCTTAGACGGGTATAGTGGTGGGAGGAGGCAGAGTGTTGTTAACGTGCTGTCCTTGTCTCATTTCAGATCTCCTTCCCTGCTGTCCCCACCCTTTCCTTCCCTCGCTCGATCACTTCAATGTTCTGCGCTATAATAGCCATCAGACTTGGAGCTACCGAGAGGTGGACCATAACGAGCATCGGTCCGATCCTGAGGAGCTGAGGAACCCGACAACTATTGAGTAACATTCTTAGAGCGTTTTTTAAATGTTGCTGTGAAAGAAAAATGGAACCCCCATCTTGGAAGGGGAGTATCATAGTTCCACTCTTTAAGAAGGGAGACCATACTCTACCTGAAATTTTTAATGGTCTTTCGGTATTCAAAAATTAGAATTTGTATAATTGTAACTTTTTGGGGGAAGATAGTGTGTAGAAATTTAAGTGACAAAGATAATATCTTTAAAGCCACTTCCCAGGCTAAGTGCCTGAGCCCCTTCTATAGGACCACCTGGATAAGACATTTTGCACCTCTTTTGAAGGTCTTTCATGATACCTGCCTCCTTATTACATGGCACAGTATTGATTGCCGTATCAAAATGGGGCTTCCTAAACACAATGGAAGGTCACATTCTTAGCAGCCTGGCCTCAGTTAACCAAGCTCTTTCTGTGGCCAAGCGATACAGCCGACGCGTTTCGTCCTAACACAGGACTTCTTCAGGGCTGTTTAGAAAAAATACATAGATACAATACAATTACACACATGTCATATGTTTAAAAAATATCCTACAGTGGATATTGGTCTGACAAACTCAAGCTTACATACTGACAGACATATTTACATAAATACTATCAAGTAGAAAGTGGTCATTTAAAAAGTCTATTCAAACATAACGAAAAATGTCACGTTATATCTCATTTTCATATTTACTCAATATACCCCACATTAAGAACACAACTTAACAAATTTGCAATATGTATATAAGGCACTTTCTATTTGAGATTATCTTATATATGTATGTGGAGACACTTGATGAGGAAAAAGAGGAAAGGGAGAGGTGAAAATCGGTGGACACAGAGATAGGATAATCTAGAAAATCATACTGCCATTCACTAGGTTTATTCGAATCGGATCATGATTATTCTGCATATATTTGCAAAAAATCCTATGAATAAGGTTTGTGTATATAGATAACGTTGGTCAGAACTGGGCATGCTCCATAATGAGTATTTAATGTACCTACCAAAAATAGGCAGGTGATTTGTTTCAAACTTGATTGGTTTGAGACTGTCCAATATAGGCTGGGAATCTTCCGTCCAGAGTTGTTTAATTTACGAACCATATGTTTAATCTGCAATATGAGATAGAAAGTCTTTATATTGGAACAGAAATATTTATAGAATAAATTAAGTCTAATAAAAGACCTTGGGCACAACCTCCATAGTAAAATGTTGTTTCTATATAATCTAATGGGATCTATTAGGTAGGGCACTTAGATTCTGAACTGTAAGCTATAAACCCAAGTACGGTCCATGTGATACGTACCTACATATGAGAAAAGGAGGTTCAAAAACATATTCGTAGAAATGTCAATTTTGGGGATTGTTTCTCCTTGTCTGTGTACTGGGTTAGACTGAAGAACCGTGGTCCACTCACAAATATGGAGGGAGCCCTTGTACCGATTGTTAGACCTGGCATCATTGGCATGAGTCTCTCCTCCATTTTTTTCTGTTTGCCTCCTCTGTTTACGATGTTTTTGCTGGATTATTGCTTTGGGCACTGTGCCACTGCTGATCAGTGCCACAGTGCAAGTGCTCCCTATGCTAAATTGTTACGTTGATTGGTGTTACCATGATTGGCTTGGTTGACTTACTGTTCAGACCCTAGTCTAGTGCACTGCGCGTGCCAAGGGCGTGTAAGTTAACTGCTGCTGGTGGGCTTGCAGCACTGGTTGTGCCACCCACAGAAGCAGCGTGCAAAATGTGTCTCAGGCCTGCCACCGCGGCGCCTGCGTGCAGTCCCTGACTGCCATGTCGACTTGGTAAGGAAACCTACTTGCCAGTCTCTAAACCTTCACTTTGCCACCTTTCAGACACCTCTATGGTAGGCCCTAGGGCAGGGTGCATTGTTGGTAAAAGGTAGGTCATGCCCTGATGTGTGTGGCATGACCTAATAGTGAATTACAGCCATTTTCGTTTTTCACTATTGAAGGGCTACCTGCCTCCAATAGGCCAGACTGGGCAGACTGATTATTAACTCCATTATAATCTATCTGACTCAGGGAGCATGGTAGCAAGTCGAGTTTAGTATCCCTGAACTCAGAATTTAATAACACACCCTTTAGGATGGATGGTTTTTAAATTCTATGTTTGAAAATAGCACTTTTAGAAAGTGGCTATTTTCTTGTCCAACTATCTACCGGTCTCTGCTGGTTTGGTGTGTGTGTCAGGGGCTGAGTGGCTCCAGAGGTCTGAGTGAGTCAGTGTGGGGTGAATGGGGCGTTTACACGTAGAGTGAGGGAAGAGTAGCCTGCCCTGCCTGACACAATACTGGCCCCGCCTCCTGCTGGGCGACTGATAGCCCTGCTCCTACCAGTGACAATACTGGCTCCGCCTCCTGCTGGGCGGCTGAGGACTCTGCCCAGTGAATAGGCCAGGTGCCTCTGCCTGGCAACACCCACAACAAACCTGAGATGGTGGGAATCGCCCTGCTTGGACAAAGGGAACAAAGGGAAAAAGGGGTATAAGAGAAGGACCCCTGAACCAAGAACTCAGATCACTTCTGACAAGGAAACCTGTACCAAGGACAAGAAGCCTGCTGATCTAAGGACTTGCCTCCCCTTTCTGCCAGAGTGCTGTTTTGCTGTGGAGGAACCTGAAAGCTGCTTCTTTATTTTTGCCAAGGAACAAGGAGAGAGGAACTTGGTGTGTACTCTCTGAACACTTGCTGGAAAATCTCCAAGGACTGGAAGAGTGCCAGTCTCCTGTTGAAGTCACAGGGCCAAAGGACTTCACCATCTACTGAATTGCTGAATTGCTGGAAAGTGTTGTTTCCAGTACACGAGGGAAAATCTGCAGTCTCGACGCCAGCAGCAACGCCAGTGAGCAGTGGGTATCGGCCCCGGCTCCAAGTGTCCCCGTCTCGACGCCGGTATCGACGCCAGTGAGGAGTGAGTATCGGCTCTGCCTCCAAGCGACCCCGTCCCGACGCCGCTGCTGATCGCATCGACTCGACGCCCTTCTCGACGCCGTGAGCGCTGCTCCGGCCCGACATCCCTCGGCGCCGCTGCGGATTGACCCGACTCCGAGGCACGATCGACGCCGACCTCGACGCCGACATCTCGACGCCGTGGATCATCGTTTTCTTCGGTTCTCAAGGTACTGTACTTGTGGGGTCTGTTGCAACTCCAGGCTCGACGTAGCGCTCCTCGCGGTCGACGCCGAACCTTGGGAATCTTGTAGACTCGACGTCGTGTGACTCCTGTGGGGGTTACATTGTTGCCAAAGAACTGTGCTCAGAGGAATACTTTGCTAAAGAACTATTTGCCAAGAAGAAACCTTACTTGAACTATTATTTTTCCTTCCAAAGAGTATTTATTAAGACTGTGGTATATTTTTGTCGTTATTTGGTCTTGTGCTAAGCCTTATATAAAAATACTATTTTTATAATAACTTCTGTGTCGTGTCCATCTGTAGTGTATTCACTTTATTACTGTATGTGGTCATAAATGCTTAACACCCTGCCTCTGAGATAAGCCTGTCTGCTCTGCCAAGCTACCAAGGGGGTAGCAGGGGTTATCTGAGTGTGTAATCCCCTTGCCCTGACTAGAGTTGGTTGGTCCCTATTTGTCAGAAGTGTATACCTCTGCCAACTAGAGACCGCCGGTTCTAACATTGGTGGTCAGCGGTGAGGATTTGAACTTTGCATTTATGACTCATGTGCAGTGATTAGTGTACGCTACATAGTGAAAGCAGACCATAACGCAGCCACAGTCCGTTTGGTAGGATATCCTATTTTTGTTCTCCGCTTTCCTGGAGCTTATTTTCTTAAACACTGCCAGTTTTGTCCATGGAGAAGGCCGGAGCTGCTACACCTGTGGAGAATGTTGTGGGGGAATTCGATAAGGAGAAGATAGATTCCTACACGCTAAAAGATCTAAAAGGATTTTGCAAGCAGTTTAAAGTTCCTACCACAGGTGTCTCAAAGAAAGAGGGCTTCCTCAAAGCGCTGAAGGCCTGGTTAGAGGCCAGAAATCCCTCTGATCCGGTGGTGGTACCGGAAGAGGAAGAAGAAGAGGAAGAGGAAGATCCCACAGGTGGGCCAGTGTCATCTCCAGGCAGTAGTGCGTCCTCTAGGAGCCTTTCCCCCGAAGAATTAGAAGACAGGGAGAAGGAGAGGGGGTACAAGTTAGAAATGGCAAAACTTAAATTAGGAGGGCAGTTGGAATTAGAGAATGCAAGAAGCAAGAGAGAAGCTGAAATGGAGAGCAAAAGATTAGATTTTGAGAGAGAGAAATTAGCGTTTGAACGTGAGAAGATGGTGAGGGAGATGGAGCTTAAAACTAAGAGTTTAGAGTTGAATCCCTCTGGTGGCAGCACTCCATCCGTGCCTGCAGAAAGTAGGTTTTATTTTCCTAAAGATGTGATCAAGGATTACAGTAAGAATGAAGATATTAGCCAATGGTTTAAAGCGTATGAGTTAGCATTGTTGGCCCACCGGGTCCCTGAGAAGGATTGGGGAACGGGGTTGTGGAGCCGCTTTACAAACGAGGGGAGAGATACCTTGTTGAGCCTTCCTGCTGAGGATAGGATGTCTTATACTCATATGAAAGATGCTTTAATGCTGAGATATGGCTTAACTCCAGAAAAGTACAGACAAACCTTTAGAGAATGTAAGAAGTTGCCTGGTACTACGTGGGTTGAATATGTGTCTTTTTTCTGCAGAACCATGGATGGTTGGATAAAGGGTAGCAAGGTTGATAGTTATGATGCTCTTTATGATTTGTTTGCTTGGGAGCACTTGTCTAATAACTGTTTTCCAGAGCTACGCCAGCACCTTGTTGATAGCAAGCTATCTAACCCTAGAAAACTTGCTGAGGAGGCGGACCGCTGGGTCAGTACCAGGGTCCACAAGGGTCCAGTGGGAGACTCAGCCAAAGGTGGGCAGGGACCCCAGCAGAAGAGTGGGGGGGACAGGGGTAAACAGAGGGAGTTTCAGAAAGGGCCCCAAAGTAGTCCCCAAGGGAACCAAGGGAAGGGTTCCCAGCCTCCCCCTGTAAAGAAGCCAGAGGCCCCGACAGGTAAACCTGTTCACAGGGGCCCCATGACCTGCTATGCCTGTAAGCAGGTGGGACACCGTTATTATGATCCCCAGTGTCCCATGAAGGATTCGAATGCACCGCCGCGTGCACCCCCTCGTCAGGTAGCGAGTGTAGCCCTGGGAGGGGAGGAGATGGGTGCCCCCGGTGGGTGGGGTCCCGCAGAAATGTCCCTGGTCTCTTTAGGAGACGTGGAAATGGTCCCTCCAACCCCTCTGCCTAGTAACACTAAGAAATATAGGCAGTGGGTGACCATTAATGGCCATAGGGTGGAAGCTCTCAGAGACACCGGAGCGAGTGTGACAGCTGTCAAGTGTCACTTGGTGTCCAGAGAGCAGGTGGTCCCTCATGCATTCTACCCCGTTGTAGCTGCTGACAACTCACAGAGTCAGTGTGAGGTAGCTCAAGTTCCCTTTGAGTGGGGGGGGGTCTCAGGTACTCTTCAGGTTGCTGTGAGGCCCGCCATGCCTGTTGATTGTCTCTTGGGCAATGATTTGGAGGACTCCCCTTGGGCTAAGGTGGAGAGAAAAGCGCATCTGGAAATGTTGGGTCTGCCTGAGTGGGTGTGTGCGACCACCCGGTCCATGTCAGTCAGTAAGGGTGTTGATGGGGGCCCGGAGCCTGAAAGTATGGCCCAGGTCCCAACCGTGAAGAGAAGAGGCAGGGGGCGCGGGAAACCGTCCCCCATCGTTCCCGCGGTCCAGGAGGGAGCAGACCCTGAGGGGGATGCCCTGGAACCGACAGGAGAACAAGTGGCCGAACTGGGAGACCTGCCCGAGCTGACCCATTGGCAGCAGGATGGTGGTCCCTCCAGGGAGGAATTTTGTGCTGAGCAGAAAGTGTGCCCTTCTCTTGTGGGTATGAGGCAGCAGGCCTCAGCCCAAACGACAGGTGATCAGTCAGGATCACATTGGGTCTACTGGGAGAACGACCTCCTGTATAGCGAGCCTAAGGCTGCTGAACCTGGGTCAGCCCATGTGCTGGTGGTACCCCAGCGCTTCAGAGCCTTCCTACTGGGGTTGGCTCATGACGTTCCGTTAGCTGGACATCTGGGGCAGGACAAGACCTATGACAGGCTTGTCACCCATTTTTATTGGCCTCAGATGAGAAGGGATTCAGATATCCATTGTAGGACATGTCAAACTTGCCAGGCAAGTGGGAAAAGTGGGCGGAAGCAGAAGGCTCCCCTCCAACCTTTTCCCGTCGTCAGTACCCCCTTTGAGCGAGTGGGAATTGACATTGTGGGGCCACTGGACCCCAAGACAGCCATGGGCAACAGGTTTATCCTGGTCTTGGTGGACCATGCCACCCGGTACCCGGAAGCCATCCCTCTCCGAACAGTGACGGCCCCCGTGGTGGGACGGGCACTGATGGGTGTTTTCTCCCGCATGGGGTTCCCCAGAGAGGTGGTGTCAGACCGAGGCACCAACTTCATTTCGAATTATATGAAGTCTCTGTGGAAGGAGTGTGGGGTAACCTACAAGTTTACCACTCCTTACCACCCTCAAGGTAATGGGCTGGTTGAGAGATTCAACCGGACCCTAAAAGGCATGATCATGGGTCTTGAAGAACCAATGAGGCGTAAATGGGACGTCCTCTTGCCATGCCTGCTGTTTGCTTACCGTGAGGTGCCACAGAAGTCTCTAGGGTTCAGCCCCTTTGAGCTTTTGTATGGTCACCCGGTAAGAGGACCTTTGAGTCTGGTCAAAGAAGGCTGGGAGCAATCTCCCAGGAAACCTCCCCAGGATGAATATAGTTACATGCTGGCCTTTAGGAACCAGACTCGGCGCTTCAGAGATCTTGCTCAGGCAAATCTGGAGGCCAGCCAGGAAGAGATGAAGCGGTGGTACGATCAGAATGCCACT
The DNA here is from genome assembly GCF_964204655.1 of Triturus cristatus. Taxonomy (NCBI): domain Eukaryota; kingdom Metazoa; phylum Chordata; class Amphibia; order Caudata; family Salamandridae; genus Triturus; species Triturus cristatus. The sequence continues at coordinate 359,460,279 of NC_140587.1, forward strand.
CTGGTTGAGCTTCAACCTGGTCAGAAAGTTTGGGTCATGGCCCCTGTGGAACCTTGTGCGCTCAAGGACAGGTGGACTGGACCATTTGAGGTTGTGGAGAAAAAGAGCGATGTCACCTACTTGGTGGACTTGAAGTCTCCCAGGAACCCCTTAAGGGTCCTGCATGTCAACCGGTTAAAGCCCCACTTAGAAAGGTCCGAAGTGGGCATGCTCCTTGCCACAGATGCTGGGATGGAGGAGGAGAGTGAGCCTCTTCCTGACCTCCTGTGTGCAAAAGAAAAAGATGGGTCAGTGGATGGTGTTGTCCTCTCTGACACACTGACCCCTGAGCAGCAGCAAGATTGTCGCCATCTGTTGGTACAATTCCCTGATCTGTTCTCCTTAATCCCTGGTGTCACTCAGTGGTGTGTCCATGATGTGGACACCGGGGACAGCACTCCTGTGAGGCACAAGGCCTACAGGGTGACTGACAAGGTCAGAGCATACATCAAGGAGGAGGTCTCCAAGATGTTTGCCTTAGGGGTGGTTGAGTCCTCTAGCAGTCCTTGGGCCAGCCCAGTGGTCTTGGTCCCAAAGGCTGCAGCGCCTGGTGCTTCACCAGAACTTCGGTTCTGTGTGGATTACCGAGGACTCAATTCGGTCACCAAGACTGACGCGCACCCCATCCCCAGAGCTGATGAGCTCATCGATCGGTTGGGGGCTGCCCGGTACCTTAGTACGTTTGATCTAACGTCTGGGTACTGGCAGATCGCCTTGACTGATGGGGCAAAAGAGAGGTCTGCATTCTCCACACCAGATGGGCACTACCAGTTCCGTGTGATGCCCTTTGGGATGAAGAATGCCCCTGCCACATTCCAGAGGTTGGTTAACCAGGTATTGGCCGGGCTGGAAGATTTCAGCGCCGCCTACCTGGACGATATAGCAGTGTTCAGCGCCAGCTGGGAGGAACACTTGCGCCACCTCCAGGAAGTGTTGTTGGCCCTGCGCAGAGCAGGCCTCACAATCAAGGCTAGTAAGTGCCAGATTGGGCAGGGTTCAGTGGTGTACTTGGGGCACCAAGTAGGGAGCGGCAAGGTGGCCCCCCTGCAACCCAAGATAGATACCATCCTGGCTTGGGAACCGCCCAAAACCCAGACTCAGGTGAGAGCCTTCTTGGGTCTCACGGGTTACTACAGGAGGTTTGTCAAGGGGTATGGCAACATTGTGCACCCCTTGACCTCGCTGACTTCCAGGAAGCAGCCGAGACTTGTGATCTGGACTGACGCCTGTCAGAAAGCCTTTGACACCCTGAAAACTGCAATGTGTACAGCACCGGTCCTCCAGGCACCCGACTTTTCAAAAGAATTCATTGTCCAGACGGACGCTTCAGAGCATGGTGTGGGGGCTGTTCTAGCACAGATGAATGAGGAGGGCCGAGACTTACCTGTAGCCTTCATCAGCCGGAGGTTACTTCCCAGGGAACAAAGGTGGAGTGCGATAGAGCGTGAGGCATTTGCTGTGGTCTGGGCGCTGAAGAAGCTAAGACCCTACCTGTTTGGGACTCACTTCCGGGTTCAGACAGACCACAGGCCCCTCAGATGGTTAATGCAGATGAGGGGTGAGAACCCAAAGCTGTTGAGGTGGTCCATTTCCCTACAGGGGATGGACTTTACGGTGGAGCACCGCCCTGGTACAGATCACGCCAATGCTGATGGTCTGTCCAGATTTTTCCGCCTTAGTGATGAGGACTCCCTGGGTGAAGGGTAGTTCTCCCCACATTTCAGCTGGAGGGGACACGTGTTAGACCTGGCATCATTGGCATGAGTCTCTCCTCCATTTTTTTCTGTTTGCCTCCTCTGTTTACGATGTTTTTGCTGGATTATTGCTTTGGGCACTGTGCCACTGCTGATCAGTGCCACAGTGCAAGTGCTCCCTATGCTAAATTGTTACGTTGATTGGTGTTACCATGATTGGCTTGGTTGACTTACTGTTCAGACCCTAGTCTAGTGCACTGCGCGTGCCAAGGGCGTGTAAGTTAACTGCTGCTGGTGGGCTTGCAGCACTGGTTGTGCCACCCACAGAAGCAGCGTGCAAAATGTGTCTCAGGCCTGCCACCGCGGCGCCTGCGTGCAGTCCCTGACTGCCATGTCGACTTGGTAAGGAAACCTACTTGCCAGTCTCTAAACCTTCACTTTGCCACCTTTCAGACACCTCTATGGTAGGCCCTAGGGCAGGGTGCATTGTTGGTAAAAGGTAGGTCATGCCCTGATGTGTGTGGCATGACCTAATAGTGAATTACAGCCATTTTCGTTTTTCACTATTGAAGGGCTACCTGCCTCCAATAGGCCAGACTGGGCAGACTGATTATTAACTCCATTATAATCTATCTGACTCAGGGAGCATGGTAGCAAGTCGAGTTTAGTATCCCTGAACTCAGAATTTAATAACACACCCTTTAGGATGGATGGTTTTTAAATTCTATGTTTGAAAATAGCACTTTTAGAAAGTGGCTATTTTCTTGTCCAACTATCTACCGGTCTCTGCTGGTTTGGTGTGTGTGTCAGGGGCTGAGTGGCTCCAGAGGTCTGAGTGAGTCAGTGTGGGGTGAATGGGGCGTTTACACGTAGAGTGAGGGAAGAGTAGCCTGCCCTGCCTGACACAATACTGGCCCCGCCTCCTGCTGGGCGACTGATAGCCCTGCTCCTACCAGTGACAATACTGGCTCCGCCTCCTGCTGGGCGGCTGAGGACTCTGCCCTGCCCAGTGAATAGGCCAGGTGCCTCTGCCTGGCAACACCCACAACAAACCTGAGATGGTGGGAATCGCCCTGCTTGGACAAAGGGAACAAAGGGAAAAAGGGGTATAAGAGAAGGACCCCTGAACCAAGAACTCAGATCACTTCTGACAAGGAAACCTGTACCAAGGACAAGAAGCCTGCTGATCTAAGGACTTGCCTCCCCTTTCTGCCAGAGTGCTGTTTTGCTGTGGAGGAACCTGAAAGCTGCTTCTTTATTTTTGCCAAGGAGAGAGGAACTTGGTGTGTACTCTCTGAACACTTGCTGGAAAATCTCCAAGGACTGGAAGAGTGCCAGTCTCCTGTTGAAGTCACAGGGCCAAAGGACTTCACCATCTACTGAATTGCTGAATTGCTGGAAAGTGTTGTTTCCAGTACACGAGGGAAAATCTGCAGTCTCGACGCCAGCAGCAACGCCAGTGAGCAGTGGGTATCGGCCCCGGCTCCAAGTGTCCCCGTCTCGACGCCGGTATCGACGCCAGTGAGGAGTGAGTATCGGCTCTGCCTCCAAGCGACCCCGTCCCGACGCCGCTGCTGATCGCATCGACTCGACGCCCTTCTCGACGCCGTGAGCGCTGCTCCGGCCCGACATCCCTCGGCGCCGCTGCGGATTGACCCGACTCCGAGGCACGATCGACGCCGACCTCGACGCCGACATCTCGACGCCGTGGATCATCGTTTTCTTCGGTTCTCAAGGTACTGTACTTGTGGGGTCTGTTGCAACTCCAGGCTCGACGTAGCGCTCCTCGCGGTCGACGCCGAACCTTGGGAATCTTGTAGACTCGACGTCGTGTGACTCCTGTGGGGGTTACATTGTTGCCAAAGAACTGTGCTCAGAAGAATACTTTGCTAAAGAACTATTTGCCAAGAAGAAACCTTACTTGAACTATTATTTTTCCTTCCAAAGAGTATTTATTAAGACTGTGGTATATTTTTGTCGTTATTTGGTCTTGTGCTAAGCCTTATATAAAAATACTATTTTTATAATAACTTCTGTGTCGTGTCCATCTGTAGTGTATTCACTTTATTACTGTATGTGGTCATAAATGCTTAACACACTGCCTCTGAGATAAGCCTGTCTGCTCTGCCAAGCTACCAAGGGGGTAGCAGGGGTTATCTGAGTGTGTAATCCCCTTGCCCTGACTAGAGTTGGTTGGTCCCTATTTGTCAGAAGTGTATACCTCTGCCAACTAGAGACCGCCGGTTCTAACACCGATCTAGGGGAAGGGAAGTAAACATAGTAAGGTGTGAGCATATGGAGTGATTTGGGTCCTGACCCTACTCTAAAAATTACATAAATAAAAGAAAATTTCTTTATATCTAAAAATCAGGCACAGGGTCAAATCCATCCAACATTCCCCCATTTTACCGTCTATATATTCTTAATGCACCTCTTCCTATTGTCAAAGGAACTAGGAAGAAACTACAGTAAAGGTCAATTAGAATCCCCAATATGATCCGTTGCATACTGGGCTCGATTGGGCATGTGTGCCCTATTTACTTTGTACGTCTCTCAAGTTTTAAGTGCATTCCCATTCTAACATCATATTGTAAACGCAGATCCCGATCATGCACGCCTCTTCTAACCATAAGCAATGTTAGGAGCCAAAAGAGAATGTAGCCTCTGAATTAACGATCTCATCGTTTCCTAGAGAAAGCCTACTCCACTATTCTAATACTTCCAAAATGGCTATTCTAACATGCACTTACCACAATCTATTAGTCATGAAAGGCGGGCCACAGGAAAGTCCACTGCTACAGGAAGCGGTCCCTCGATCAGGAATCCCGCAGTGTAGAAGAACCACTCGCTTTATATGTTTTAAATGGCCCGGCCGATTCAAAACACCTGTGTTGGGTTACGGAGCAACACCCCTTCCAGATCACATGATTTCTGGCAAGAACGAAGTGGCCATCTTTGAGTGGAGGGTCAACACCCATTAAGATTAATGGATAGCCGTATAAAGTTTTAAGACGATCTATATCAGACATTTAACCCTTACTTAATCTAGGATTTATATTTGTTAAGTTGTGCCAGAAGTATTACCAATCGAATGGCTTGAGAAAGGCTTCCTATCTCCGAGTCATAGTCTGAACGAAGTAATGACTTCGAAAGCCCCTGTGTGTCATGTGATAACCGGCACCAATTATGCGGCCATCTTGGAATGTGCAAAGTCCCTAATCTGGAGTTAGGATCCACCAGGTTGTATCCGGTGAAAGAGCCGAGTATCTGCGTGACAATTGTAAACAATTGCAAGCGCAGTGCACAGGCTACGATTGGATAAATTAAATTTTTTTTTTATTATGAATAAATATTGAAGCCGGACTTTAAACGCTGAGAATGTTAGACCTAAGGCCTGAATCAGCACAGGGTATGACGATCTCCCTGTAGAGTACTTATGAACTATTAAAGATCTCTACCTAAGCATATTTGTTAGGGTAGAAGTGCCAGACTGCATAGGGAAAATTATTTTGAACCTAAAAGTAAAGTAATCTAAACGTGATAATCCAGACGTGTGTGGTTGTAAACTTCAATATGTGGTAGCCATCCTGGCATGGACTTATATCAGTGATCCTATAAATAAACTCAAATATGCCAAATTATATAGGCAACATGATAATCTTAGTCACATGATCTGTATTCTCGCTTTCTTCAATATATCGTTTGATACTCCAGACGCATGTAGTGGTGAATTTCAATATATGGCAGCCATCTTACCATGGACTTATATTAATAATCCTATAGGTAAAGTCAAATGTGCCAAATTTTTAAAGGCAACATAATGATCTTATTCACATGACCTGTATTTTCTCTTTCTTCAATATATCGTATGAATAGATCATTTGTACACAAACTATATCATAATGGATATCCCTAGTGATCTGGCAGTATAATGACGGGTGCTCTATACAGTTTCAGTACTTAAAATCATATACCAAGCGGAGTTTATAAAGAGCCTTGGGAAAAGATTTGAAGCGACAGTAAGGACCAAGGACAGCAGAGTTACATGATTTACTACACATGTTGTATTTCCAATGGTCAATATACGTCCTACCAAGATAGTGGCAGACTTTCATGTATAAAGACATATATTATGTTACCAGTAATTAGTGTCAGGCATATCCTAGTTGAGGGAGGTTTTTATAAAAAATAATGCATCTCATTATCACTATTATGTCCCATCTCAACACTCCGTAGTCTACATATCCATTCAGCTTCCTTCTTCCTAAGTGCGAGTTCTCTATTTCCACCCCTGGGGTGTGCTGGGACCTGATCTATACCCATGAACCGGAGATTGTCTGTCCTTAAATGTTTCTCCTGCATATGGAAGGTCAGCGGGTACCTCATATCCCCATTACGAACAGCCCGGACATGTTCCTGGATTCTCAATTTCAGGGGCCTTTTTGTACTTCCCACGTATATTTTATTGCATGGGCAGCAAATTATGTACACTATGTAAGTCGAATTACAATTGATGAGATATTCAATTGTGTGTTTGCGTCTGGTGTTAAAACTAAAGATTTTGGTCTTATTCATCCCTAGATTACAAACATTACATTTGTTACATGTAAAGAAACCTACAGTTTTTGTAGTGAGCCAGGTTTGTTTCTTGGTTGTAGTGACATAACTGGGACAGAGCATATCTCGAAGGTTTTGTCCCCTTCTGTATGTCACCATGGGCTTTTTGTTCAAATACTCATTGAGGCCCGGTACGTCAGTGAGTAAATGCCAGTGCTTTCTGAGGGTGTTGTACACCCTACCACTCTGTTCATTAAATTGGTTGTTGAATGAAATGTGACTCTTATTAAGCACTTTCTTGTTCTTACTGACTAACATAGTTGTTCTATTGATCTTTTTTACTTTGTTTTGCGCTTCACTGAGGATGTCTTTGGGATATCCTCTTTCCAGGAACAGTCTTTCTGTCTCTCTTATGTTGGAAATGAAATCATCTTCCATGCTGCAATTCCGGCGCATGCGGATCATTTCCCCATAGGGGATATTATTGATCACATGTTGGGGATGAGAACTTCTATAGTGAAGTGTGCTGTTGCAGGCCGTTGTCTTTCTATGTGTCCGGCTATGGATATGATTGTTTTGGATAAAGAAGGTGATATCCAAGAAGTCAATTTCCTTAGGGCTATGTTGACCCTCCACTCAAAGATGGCCACTTCGTTCTTGCCAGAAATCATGTGATCTGGAAGGGGTGTTGCTCCGTAACCCAACACAGGTGTTTTGAATCGGCCGGGCCATTTAAAACATATAAAGCGAGTGGTTCTTCTACACTGCGGGATTCCTGATCGAGGGACCGCTTCCTGTAGCAGTGGACTTTCCTGTGGCCCGCCTTTCATGACTAATAGATTGTGGTAAGTGCATGTTAGAATAGCCATTTTGGAAGTATTAGAATAGTGGAGTAGGCTTTCTCTAGGAAACGATGAGATCGTTAATTCAGAGGCTACATTCTCTTTTGGCTCCTAACATTGCTTATGGTTAGAAGAGGCGTGCATGATCGGGATCTGCGTTTACAATATGATGTTAGAATGGGAATGCACTTAAAACTTGAGAGACGTACAAAGTAAATAGGGCACACATGCCCAATCGAGCCCAGTATGCAACGGATCATATTGGGGATTCTAATTGACCTTTATTGTAGTTTCTTCCTAGTTCCTTTGACAATAGGAAGAGGTGCATTAAGAATATATAGACGGTAAAATGGGGGAATGTTGGATGGATTTGACCCTGTGCCTGATTTTTAGATATAAAGAAATTTTCTTTTATTTATGTAATTTGTAGAGTAGGGTCAGGACCCAAATCACTCCATATGCTCACACCTTACTATGTTTACTTCCCTTCCCCTAGATATGTACAAGGGCTCCCTCCATATTTGTGAGTGGACCACGGTTCTTCAGTCTAACCCAGTACACAGACAAGGAGAAACAATCCCCAAAATTGACATTTCTACGAATATGTTTTTGAACCTCCTTTTCTCATATGTAGGTACGTATCACATGGACCGTACTTGGGTTTATAGCTTACAGTTCAGAATCTAAATGCCCTACCTAATAGATCCCATTAGATTATATAGAAACAACATTTTACTATGGAGGTTGTGCCCAAGGTCTTTTATTAGACTTAATTTATTCTATAAATATTTCTGTTCCAATATAAAGACTTTCTATCTCATATTGCAGATTAAACATATGGTTCGTAAATTAAACAACTCTGGACGGAAGATTCCCAGCCTATATTGGACAGTCTCAAACCAATCAAGTTTGAAACAAATCACCTGCCTATTTTTGGTAGGTACAATAAATACTCATTATGGAGCATGCCCAGTTCTGACCAACGTTATCTATATACACAAACCTTATTCATAGGATTTTTTGCAAATATATGCAGAATAATCATGATCCGATTCGAATAAACCTAGTGAATGGCAGTATGATTTTCTAGATTATCCTATCTCTGTGTCCACCGATTTTCACCTCTCCCTTTCCTCTTTTTCCTCATCAAGTGTCTCCACATACATATATAAGATAATCTCAAATAGAAAGTGCCTTATATACATATTGCAAATTTGTTAAGTTGTGTTCTTAATGTGGGGTATATTGAGTAAATATGAAAATGAGATATAACGTGACATTTTTCGTTATGTTTGAATAGACTTTTTAAATGACCACTTTCTACTTGATAGTATTTATGTAAATATATCTGTCAGTATGTAAGCTTGAGTTTGTCAGACCAATATCCACTGTAGGATATTTTTTAAACATATGACATGTGTGTAATTGTATTGTATCTATGTATTTTTTCTAAACAGCCCTGAAGAAGTCCTGTGTCAGGACGAAACGCGTCGGCTGTATCGCTTTGCATTGTCCAATGAATTTGGAATAAAGAAACGGAAATCAAGGATTACCTTGTCCTCTTATATTAATTTGAATACAAACAAAGTGACACTGTTTATGAATTTGTGGTGCATCTTAGCTTATGTCAGATTTGTCTAATCTTGTTCTCTAGGGAACTAGCATTGTTACAATGGGTGCTATTCAGAATGCACACATCCCCTTGACCTATGTGTAATAGCATATTTCTGTGGGAAAGATACTAAAGGGTGACATTAATTTTAGGTGCTGGCAAAATAGAAGGTTCCATTGTAAATCCATTTTATAGTATTTATTTCCCTTCTGAGGCACTGATTAAACCCTCTATAATTTTATAGACATAAATTTGAATGGGAATTATCATTTCAAAAGTTCAATCATGCCTACATTTAAAGACAGACGACAGGAGTTGGCTCAAGACTTATTTGCCACTGGAAATAAACCAAGTGGCTCTAATGTAAATGTTCCAGTTACAGAGGGATTAAAAATAAAATTTCAACGACTAGAAAAGCTTAAAAAGCAGGAGATGTCCAGGTGGTGGGACGGCACCACTCTGGAAAAATATATACAGAATGAAAGAATCCCACGAGGTCTTCGTATCTTAATTTTCCCCACATTTGAGGATCTAAACAAAGAGCAATTAGATGATTGGGAGGGTAACCTCCGTAATGCTTCATATAATATGATGAAAATTTTGATAAAAAATGCAGAAATCAAAGGAATCAAATTACAACAGGAGATTGAGGAATTAGAGAAAGAGATTGAAACATCAGAACTTAAAGACACTATTAAAAAGAACTATGCAGTTTTGGATGGAATTTTGGAAGAATACCAACTATATTTAAGGGACAAAAAACTAAAAAAGATAAAGAGGGATGATAAGGACTATAGGGACGGTAGGGTCTATACCTTCTCACATAAGTATGACAATATCAAGACACCTGGGGAAGGAAAAAGACAAAGGGAGGAAATGTCAGAACTCTCCTCTGCAAATAGTATAACCTCCATCTCTTCAGTAGTCAGCTCAGTCACCACAGAAGATTCGGTGGGAGCTGCAGACAGTGAAAGAAGGCCTAATACTTTTTTATTGGAGATGGAGAGACTAAAACTAAGTGCAAAAACAATACCAAGAGATCAAAGACAAGAAGGGGAGGGAGGAAATGGCAGAAATCCAAACAAAAACGACAACAAGAAATCGAGACTAGAACCAGGGGGCAGAATTACGAGATCCAAGAAAACAGGGAAGTAATGGGAAACAACGAAGAGGGGATACAGAAAACATTAATTGTAAACCTCTAAAATAGAGAACTGTCTGGAAATGAGATATCTGTCCTAAACAAGGGTCTGGGATTTTGCCCCAACCAATTGGGTGGGGATGTTGATATTTTTGTGGACCTTTTTAAGTTTGTTAGATTGCTTAAACTTAAAGACCACTTCATACGCAATCCACCTACTTGTAACCAATCATCTAATGAAATGACACCAACCTCGTATACTGTACAAGAAATAAAAACTATTCAAACAATGATGTCCATCGAGTTGGAAACTTCAATTGGGATGGATTCAGTATGTGATGAACTCAATGTTGTTGAGGATACAAGTATTGATAGTGGTTTGAAACTAAAATCTAAGTTTGTTCCTATTGGTACCCATCCCAACATAGACACATTCTTTGAAAGAGTCACACAAGGCTTTTATAAATTGTCAGATAATCCAATCCGCGCGAATACACGAGCCCATAACTTGACATCAGGGGAAAAGGCAGCTCTTAAAGATCTGAGAATTGACAACACAATCGTTATTCGCGAGGCGGACAAAGGGGGGAATGTGGTTTTGATGGAAAAAGATTGCTACATGCAGGAAATAGAACGACAACTCATGGACCGTAATTGCTATAGAAAAATCACAACTAACCCCATGAAGATACTGGGAGATCACATCAACTCAAGACTATTAAAATGGCGGGAGGATGGTTTGATTAGTGAGGACGAATTTAGATACTTAAAAGTCACAACACCTTCCTTCCCTTGCATCTATGTACTACCCAAAATACACAAGGGCGGCCCTTTTCCACCTGGCCGCCCAATCATCTCAGGGGTGAATTCACCAACAGAAAAACTATCGGAGTATGTGGACAAATATATCCAACCATTGGTACAAAATTTACCAGCATACATAAAAGATACAAAAGACATCTTGGGTAAATTTGAGGGCTTCACATGGTCAGACACCCTAATTTTTGTCACCTTGGATGTGACAAGCCTATATACCTGTATCAAAAAAGAGTTTGGGATCATGGCTTTACAGTCCTTCTTGGGACAGAGAACAGCGGACCACTACCAACATAATGAGATGTTATTAGAAATGACTGACATTATCTTGTCTAAGAACTACTTCCTCCATGATTCCGACTGGTACCATCAAATCCAGGGCACGGCTATGGGTTCCAGGTTTGCTCCTGCTTACGCCGGGCTCTTTATGGGCTGGTTCGAGCGGGGGCATGCCTGGGGCAAACATGCGTCATCATGGATGCACCATGTAATATTCTGGGGCAGATATATTGATGACGTCATCATACTCTGGGATGGACAAGTAGAGGACTTAATGACATACTATGACTATCTCAATGACAATCCTTTTAATGTCAAATTCACCATTAACCATAGCCCTAAGGAAATTGACTTCTTGGATATCACCTTCTTTATCCAAAACAATCATATCCATAGCCGGACACATAGAAAGACAACGGCCTGCAACAGCACACTTCACTATAGAAGTTCTCATCCCCAACATGTGATCAATAATATCCCCTATGGGGAAATGATCCGCATGCGCCGGAATTGCAGCATGGAAGATGATTTCATTTCCAACATAAGAGAGACAGAAAGACTGTTCCTGGAAAGAGGATATCCCAAAGACATCCTCAGTGAAGCGCAAAACAAAGTAAAAAAGATCAATAGAACAACTATGTTAGTCAGTAAGAACAAGAAAGTGCTTAATAAGAGTCACATTTCATTCAACACCCAATTTAATGAACAGAGTGGTAGGGTGTACAACACCCTCAGAAAGCACTGGCATTTACTCACTGACGTACCGGGCCTCAATGAGTATTTGAACAAAAAGCCCATGGTGACATACAGAAGGGGACAAAACCTTCGAGATATGCTCTGTCCCAGTTATGTCACTACAACCAAGAAACAAACCTGGCTCACTACAAAAACTGTAGGTTTCTTTACATGTAACAAATGTAATGTTTGTAATCTAGGGATGAATAAGACCAAAATCTTTAGTTTTAACACCAGACGCAAACACACAATTGAATATCTCATCAATTGTAATTCGACTTACATAGTGTACATAATTTGCTGCCCATGCAATAAAATATACGTGGGAAGTACAAAAAGGCCCCTGAAATTGAGAATCCAGGAACATGTCCGGGCTGTTCGTAATGGGGATATGAGGTACCCGCTGACCTTCCATATGCAGGAGAAACATTTAAGGACAGACAATCTCCGGTTCATGGGTATAGATCAGGTCCCAGCACACCCCAGGGGTGGAAATAGAGAACTCGCACTTAGGAAGAAGGAAGCTGAATGGATATGTAGACTACGGAGTGTTGAGATGGGACATAATAGTGATAATGAGATGCATTATTTTTTATAAAAACCTCCCTCAACTAGGATATGCCTGACACTAATTACTGGTAACATAATATATGTCTTTATACATGAAAGTCTGCCACTATCTTGGTAGGACGTATATTGACCATTGGAAATACAACATGTGTAGTAAATCATGTAACTCTGCTGTCCTTGGTCCTTACTGTCGCTTCAAATCTTTTCCCAAGGCTCTTTATAAACTCCGCTTGGTATATGATTTTAAGTACTGAAACTGTATAGAGCACCCGTCATTATACTGCCAGATCACTAGGGATTTCCATTATGATATAGTTTGTGTACAAATGATCTATTCATACGATATATTGAAGAAAGAGAAAATACAGGTCATGTGAATAAGATCATTATGTTGCCTTTAAAAATTTGGCACATTTGACTTTACCTATAGGATTATTAATATAAGTCCATGGTAAGATGGCTGCCATATATTGAAATTCACCACTACATGCGTCTGGAGTATCAAACGATATATTGAAGAAAGCGAGAATACAGATCATGTGACTAAGATTATCATGTTGCCTATATAATTTGGCATATTTGAGTTTATTTATAGGATCACTGATATAAGTCCATGCCAGGATGGCTACCACATATTGAAGTTTACAACCACACACGTCTGGATTATCACGTTTAGATTACTTTACTTTTAGGTTCAAAATAATTTTCCCTATGCAGTCTGGCACTTCTACCCTAACAAATATGCTTAGGTAGAGATCTTTAATAGTTCATAAGTACTCTACAGGGAGATCGTCATACCCTGTGCTGATTCAGGCCTTAGGTCTAACATTCTCAGCGTTAAAAGTCCGGCTTCAATATTTATTCATAATAAAAAAAAAAATTAATTTATCCAATCGTAGCCTGTGCACTGCGCTTGCAATTGTTTACAATTGTCACGCAGATACTCGGCTCTTTCACCGGATACAACCTGGTGGATCCTAACTCCAGATTAGGGACTTTGCACATTCCAAGATGGCCGCATAATTGGTGCCGGTTATCACATGACCCACAGGGGCTTTCGAAGTCATTACTTCGTTCAGACTATGACTCGGAGATAGGAAGCCTTTCTCAAGCCATTCGATTGGTAATACTTCTGGCACAACTTAACAAATATAAATCCTAGATTAAGTAAGGGTTAAATGTCTGATATAGATCGTCTTAAAACTTTATACGGCTATCCATTAATCTTAATGGGTGTTGACCCTCCACTCAAAGATGGCCACTTCGTTCTTGCCAGAAATCATGTGATCTGGAAGGGGTGTTGCTCCGTAACCCAACACAGGTGTTTTGAATCGGCCGGGCCATTTAAAACATATAAAGCGAGTGGTTCTTCTACACTGCGGGATTCCTGATCGAGGGACCGCTTCCTGTAGCAGTGGACTTTCCTGTGGCCCGCCTTTCATGACTAATAGATTGTGGTAAGTGCATGTTAGAATAGCCATTTTGGAAGTATTAGAATAGTGGAGTAGGCTTTCTCTAGGAAACGATGAGATCGTTAATTCAGAGGCTACATTCTCTTTTGGCTCCTAACATTGCTTATGGTTAGAAGAGGCGTGCATGATCGGGATCTGCGTTTACAATATGATGTTAGAATGGGAATGCACTTAAAACTTGAGAGACGTACAAAGTAAATAGGGCACACATGCCCAATCGAGCCCAGTATGCAACGGATCATATTGGGGATTCTAATTGACCTTTACTGTAGTTTCTTCCTAGTTCCTTTGACAATAGGAAGAGGTGCATTAAGAATATATAGACGGTAAAATGGGGGAATGTTGGATGGATTTGACCCTGTGCCTGATTTTTAGATATAAAGAAATTTTCTTTTATTTATGTAATTTTTAGAGTAGGGTCAGGACCCAAATCACTCCATATGCTCACACCTTACTATGTTTACTTCCCTTCCCCTAGATCGGTACAAGGGCTCCCTCCATATTTGTGAGTGGACCACGGTTCTTCAGTCTAACCCAGTACACAGACAAGGAGAAACAATCCCCAAAATTGACATTTCTACGAATATGTTTTTGAACCTCCTTTTCTCATATGTAGGTACGTATCACATGGACCGTACTTGGGTTTATAGCTTACAGTTCAGAATCTAAATGCCCTACCTAATAGATCCCATTAGATTATATAGAAACAACATTTTACTATGGAGGTTGTGCCCAAGGTCTTTTATTAGACTTAATTTATTCTATAAATATTTCTGTTCCAATATAAAGACTTTCTATCTCATATTGCAGATTAAACATATGGTTCGTAAATTAAACAACTCTGGACGGAAGATTCCCAGCCTATATTGGACAGTCTCAAACCAATCAAGTTTGAAACAAATCACCTGCCTATTTTTGGTAGGTACATTAAATACTCATTATGGAGCATGCCCAGTTCTGACCAACGTTATCTATATACACAAACCTTATTCATAGGATTTTTTGCAAATATATGCAGAATAATCATGATCCGATTCGAATAAACCTAGTGAATGGCAGTATGATTTTCTAGATTATCCTATCTCTGTGTCCACCGATTTTCACCTCTCCCTTTCCTCTTTTTCCTCATCAAGTGTCTCCACATACATATATAAGATAATCTCAAATAGAAAGTGCCTTATATACATATTGCAAATTTGTTAAGTTGTGTTCTTAATGTGGGGTATATTGAGTAAATATGAAAATGAGATATAACGTGACATTTTTCGTTATGTTTGAATAGACTTTTTAAATGACCACTTTCTACTTGATAGTATTTATGTAAATATGTCTGTCAGTATGTAAGCTTGAGTTTGTCAGACCAATATCCACTGTAGGATATTTTTTAAACATATGACATGTGTGTAATTGTATTGTATCTATGTATTTTTTCTAAACAGCCCTGAAGAAGTCCTGTGTTAGGACGAAACGCGTCGGCTGTATCGCTTTGCATTGTCCAATGAATTTGGAATAAAGAAACTGAAATCAAGGATTACCTTGTCCTCTTATATTAATTTGAATACAAACAAAGTGACACTGTTTATGAATTTGTGGTGCATCTTAGCTTATGTCAGATTTGTCTAATCTTGTTCTCTAGGGAACTAGCATTGTTACAATGGGTGCTATTCAGAATGCACACATCCCCTTGACCTATGTGTAATAGCATATTTCTGTGGGAAAGATACTAAAGGGTGACATTAATTTTAGGTGCTGGCAAAATAGAAGGTTCCATTGTAAATCCATTTTATACTCTTTCTGTGGCCACTTTAAGGTTAGAATTTGGGTTGACAAATACTTGTGTGCAGGGCATCGCAGGGGTAGTGCATTGGGCTGTGAGCCTAACAAAGTGTGACCATGGTACATGTAGATTCTGGCTATGAACAGAAATTTTTGACATCTAAAAGATAATTTACTAATCTATAGAACTTATGTGATTACCATTGACATGCTGCTACTTGCTATTTCTTTCATTTAAACTCTGACGCCATACCAAGTAAAAGCAACTTTAAAAAAGGCCACCTGGTCCCTACGTTCTCGCATGGACAGGGAGGCCTGTATTTTAAAGAGGGGCTGCCATCCGGCTATTGATTCCTGTGTGATAAACAAAGCTCAGGCTTGTGTTATGTGGAATCTGCCACATATAGTCCCCCAGTTTGGGATACTGCTGATGCAGGACATGCTACCTTGAAGTTCCCTCCTAGCTAAATGGTATGGTTCATCAATGATCTGTAACCTCTGTAAAAATGGTCTCCAAGATATTAATCATATTTTATTCATTTGCCCTGTTTTGTTATTACGCTGACGGAAATGGCTTATGCCAATATGTTTGCAGTTATCTATCCTCTCAGCATCAGCAATAGTACAATAACTTTAGGCTCCTCTAAATAAAATATTTTGTAATACAATTTTTTACTTTTTGAAGTGCTTCCTAAAATTACATGAACGTGCACTCGTTTGTATGTTGTTAAGGTTGATAGGGCTCCCTCTGTGGGCATTTTTCAACTCTGTATGTATTAGTTGTTTGTATTGTTTCATAGTAATTCTGTGTTATATAAATTCTTTTTTTCTATTTAATATTTATTTCTTAAATTCTTGCACTGATGGCATGAAAGACATTGTATACCTCCTTTTGCATAACACGCTGCTGCTTGTTGGAATTTTGTTAAATGATAGTTTTATGGAAACTTAGATATCTTCTATGATTGTCAGATCTCGTGTTAGGGTGGGATATTTAACCATGAGTTTTTCATTTTAAATTTGAATCTTTTCCCATTTATATGCATGTAATTTTGTGATTTATGTGGACCTCCTCCGATTTTGAAAATAAATTAAACTTGATGCAATTAGAGTATTAAAAGTGCCTACGTCCTCTGTCCAACATGTTTCAGCTGGTTATGTTTGCTAATGAGGTCATCCAGCTTTCATCAGGACCCACCTGGACCCTAATGTATAAACTTCAATGTATAGAAGGGCAGCTAACCCAACTGTCTACACCTTTTTTACCATGCACACACTCATAATACATGCTCAGCGCTTAACAGATTTTCAACGTTCACACTCATTTTTAACCCGCAACCCCCCGGTGTCTTAATTCTGAAAACAGTAGATAGTAGTCATAAAACAATATATAAAATCTAAATATGCGGGGCCATCTCTAGGACAGTGATATCGGTGCCACCGCACTTGGCACTGACTTTGGGGGGGGGCACCGTGTTCAAAATATGGTTTTAAAAGCATCTGCTTTGCCTCCAGCAATTTTCAGGCAACCATAAAAATGTTAAGATAACTCTGGTGATTGATGGACCTGCTGCAGCAAGATCACAGTTTTGTCTAGTGGACATTTTGACTATAAAGTAGCTTAGGAGATTAAAATGCATGCTGCAAAGCACATGTACCATAAAGATCACAAAGGGCATACAAAGTAAATAGGTCAATATGTTTCTGTTTCTGTCAGAGAGACCCTTTTGTTACTTGCAGTCAGGGCCGGACTGGCCATAGCGGGCACCGGGCATTTCCCCAGTAGGCTGCTAGGGTGGGGGCCAGTTTTGGGCCCCTGCGGGGCTGTTTTTGTTACCGGGGTTGGCAATATCGGCCCCCTGTAACAAAATTGGCCAAAAGCGGCCCTCTCAAACTGCTCTGCTGCACTCCCCCTCACCCCAGGGGGGGCCGGCTGAGCAGTTTGCCAGGGCCGGTTTCTGTTCCCAGTCCGGCCCTGCTTGCAGTTTAAAAGTTTGAATCCTAATACAGAACATTGAACTATAAAAGTTCAAATTCAGCCAACGCGTTTCGTTCAATGTTATAAACGAACTTCATCAGGGCTGAAAATAATCACATAACAGACTACATAAATAAGCACATATATACTACATGAATCCACAAGACATGATTTAACAAACTAATCGGACAATTCACAAACATTATTGTGATAACAAACATAAACATAAAAATTTAAAGAACACATTCCAATTTCCATGAGTCCCATAGAGAAGGGACCTATCACATAGGTTTTGCACAGACAAAGATGAAGAGAACCATTTGCCTATAATATCTAATTAGTTCACACATAATTATTTCACACATATACATTACAGATCCAAAGAATAAAAAGAATCAAGTGTACATAAAAAGAGAAAGAAATACAAATGAAAACACCATATACAAACATGTAAATAGACTAACTTTCACGTTGTGAGATTGCCTGTTAAAATCTTCATTCATTATGAATAGTACACATGCATATATGGACAAAAAGATTGACTAAGTAGCCAACAAAATTCTTATTTCATACAGCAGATCACATATGTTCCCTTTGCTCCCAATCCGTGTACCCATGTGGGGTTGATCTCACCTCAAGAGTAATGTTGTAACGGAGTCGTATATGCATTTTGTGGTACAGTATCACCACATATTAGGAAACATTCACCTCCTTGTAATCAACGTCATTTCCAGGTCACAAACATTACCAAGTACCACAATCACGTCCCAAATTTCATACGTTACAGGGGATACATTGAGAGCATATTTCAGCCAAGTTAACCAATCAAAAGGTCCACTTCCCCTAGGCAGGTAATATCAAAAGTGGGCATGGACCAATTAAGACAGGATTGTAAGTTGCTAAAATATTGGGAAATCACAGCATCCAAAATCCCAAGGTCATTTTCCTGTCAGTAATACACATTTCCTGCATGTAATTTAGCCAACAATTACAGTTTCAACACATTTGCGCCAGTATAACCACATCGCATTTGTCTCACATATTACATATCCCAATATGTGTGACTATTAGTATGCCATCAAATCAATACAGAGCGAGCGTCAATGGTCCGCGCAGCCCAACCTGTCCCCTAGGCACATGCCCATCCATCAAAAGCCCCAAACCATACATCAATAACCCTGACGATGTCACAACCCAGTCAATGCGATCCAAGGTGAGCAATCGAATGGAGATAACTATACCAATTTCTAAGGTTCACCTCAACCACAGGAAAAACTATAGAAACGTGATCACTTACCCGAGTCCTATATTCAGCTTTCTCTTTGATTATTGTGCTTGTTTAGGAACCTCTGTGTTTAAAACTAACTATTCCCTTTGTGGCACACGCTCCAATGATGGCGGGGATAATGTAAACTTTGCCACCCTGCTTAATAGGATTTTATGTTGTTCTAGAGTTTTTTTTTTACCTAATTGAAGAGTCTGGGTGAATCTACTCTGTTGGGTATGGAGTATTATTGTTATCATTATTTGATTTTAACACTCTATTATGGTGGTCTCATTAGGCTCTGTACCACGTAACATCAAACTCTGATGCGTCATCGGGCGAACGACGTAGCCCGATTGACACAGCCAAATTTCCCTTTTAAACGCTGTGAAATATGGTGCAGGTCTTTCAAAAGCAGACTACATGCCAAACTCTTCAACATCCAGACTCGGGTGAGTGAGCGTGTTTCCATAGTTTTAGTCACAGTGAGGGAGAACCTTAATAATTGTTATAGTTATCCCCGTTCGATTGGTCACCTTGGATCGTATTGACTGGGATTCAACATGGCCAGGGTTATTGATGGATGGTTTAGGGCTTTTGATGGATGGGCATGTGTCTGTGGAGCGTGTTGGGCTGCGCAGACCATTGACGCTCGCTCTGGCTTGATTTTATTGTATACTAATAGTCACACATATTGGTATATGATATATGTGAAACAAATGTGTTGTGGTTATAGTGGTGCAAATATGTTGAAACTGTGATTGTTGGCTAAATTACATGCAGGAAATGGGTAATACACACAGGAAATGGATCTTGGGATTTTGGATGCTTTGATTTCCCAATATTTTTTTTTTTTAAATACATTTTATTCGCCAAGAAACACATAAATTGCAGGCCCCTGAAATCCCAGAGGTACCTGCCGAAGCATTACAACCATGGTATCATGGATATTTTATATGAATAGAATATTTGAAAATGCACTTCAGATGAAAAACAAAAGGAAGCTGCCCCGACCCCCCCCCAACTCCCGGATCCCCCCCCCGACCGCACCAAACCAAGACCAGCAAGCAACATCCTGTATAAGCATAGGCTAGACAGTTCCGACCCCGGGCCCAGGGTAAGCCCTCCCTCCCAGTGGGGACTAGTGGAACCCCTCTTCCGACCCATCCAGGACTGGCTCCAGGGGGATACCCCTGTAGTCTGCCCAACGTTTCCAAATCTTAAAGTGTTTACGTGGACATCCCCGGGCTGCAAAGATGGGGAGCTCCAACCCCATGCTAAAGTCCAGACCCCTCTTCCACATGTTCAGGGAGGGAGCCACCGGAGCCTTCCAAGCCCGGGCGACATCCCTCTTGGCCAGTGTAAGACCCAACAGTAGCAAGTGCCTCTTGTATATGTTTCCCCCAATATCGGCCATAACGTGCAGGAGTGTCAGCTTAGGGTCTGCGGGAAGCTCCCAACCCAACACCTCGGATAAGCAGGACAGGACCCCTCTCCAGAAACAGGATAGTGACACACAAAGCCATACCGTATGATAGAAAGAGCCCACCTCCTGCCTAAATTGGAGACACTCCGGAGATGCAATCAGTCCAGCCCTCCACAACCGCCTACGTGTAAAATACGCCCTATGTAGATATTTAAATTTAATGAGGCGCAGTCGAATAGCTATGGCTGCCACCCGGGCCGAGGCCAGCCCCTCCATCCAGTCAGTCTCATCGAGGGGACCGACATCTCCCTCCCATTGCCCCTTTAGATGCTGGAGCAAGGGTGAGCTGTGAATGACAAGCGTTCTATATATCTTGGAAATTTTCTGCTCTTGGAGGTCCCCCATGAAGAGCTTCGCTTCCACTGGGCTGAACTCGGCTATGGAATCCAAATCCACTAGGCTGGGGGAGAGTGCATGGCGGAATCGGAGGTATCTATAGAACTGCGTCCGGGGCGTGCTAAATTCTTGTTGTAGATCCTGGAAGGACTTCAAGATGCACCCCCGCACCACATCGCCTATAGTGGAGATGCCTATCCGATCCCACCCCTCAAACCCGGACAGAGCCGCCATCTGTGGTAGTCGCCCATTGTGCCACAGGGGGGTCTCCCGCGTGAGCATGTTCCACCACCCAATTCGTATCAGCGCCTGGCGCCAGATCTGAAAAACTACCTGCGTCGCCGGTGGCAACCATGCCCGGTGCGGGGCGGAGTATAGTAGGGTGTGGAGTGTATGTGGGGCCATGAGTCGCTGTTCTACCGCGTAAGCCGGATCCCCCTATCCCCGTACCACCACTCGTTCAGAACTAGCAGATGGGAGGCCTGATAATAGGAAAGCATATCTGACGTGGCCAGCCCCCCCTCATACGTTGAGAGGAAACACGTCCGCAGGGCCACCCGGAAAGCCCCACCCTCCCACAGAAACTGACCCAGGGTCAAATTCACCCGACGGAACCAGCCCGTTGGAATCGGATACGGATGATTCTGAAGTTGATACAAGAGATGGGGAAGGGCCACCATCTTAAAAATCGCAGACCGGCCGAATATGGTAAGCGGCATGCGGGCCCACAACTTGATGTTGTGACCAACACGATCCCACACGGGCACCACGTTACGCTCCCAGGAAACCGCTGGGGTAGGTGACAGAAACACCCCTAAATACTTGAGCCCCCCCACCGCTATCCGCACTGCGGAGGTCCAACCCTGCGTCTGAGTTGGACCCCCCAGAACCCAGAGAGTAGACTTCCGGGGATTCATAAACAGACCCGACGTCTCGCCAAAGATCTGCATAATACGGAGTAACCGGGGCCCGTGTGGTCCAGATCTGTTAGGAAGAACAGAACGTCGTCCACATAGAGAGCTATGCGATCGGACAATCCAGTCTCCCACTCAAAGCCGGAAATTTGCACGTCTATCCGCACCCAAGTTGCCAACGGCTCCATGGCCAGGCCAAACAGATATGGGGACAGGGGGCACCCCTGGCGTGTTCCATGTTGTACGGGGAAAGTCCGTGAGATCGCCCCTGCTACCCTGACCGAGGCCGTAAGCTCCGTATAGAGAAGCCGCACATAGGATATGAACCGCAAACCAAAATTCAAACGCTGCAGCAGCAAGAACAGGTATCGCCAGCTGAGGGAGTCGAATGCCCGGTCCATGTCCGCCAACAATAAGGCTGTCGGTACCCCCAGCCGCCGCACCTCGGTAATCGCAACGTGCGCCCGCCGAATGTCATGCCGCGTAGCACGGGATGGCATAAAACCGGCCTGGTCCGGGTGAACCAACGAGGTGACGTATGGCACGAGACGGTTGGCCAGGGCTTTCACCAGGATTTTTGCCTCCATGTTGAGGAGGGATATTGGGCGGTACGAGGCGTGCTCCTCCGGGGGTCTGCCTGGCTTGTGGAACACCACAATCTCCGCATGCCTCCAGTCCCGAGGCAACAATCCATGGTCTCGGGCCTCCTCCACCACCGCCGTGTAATGTGGACCCAGTTGGAGGAAATACTTCTTGAAAAATACGCCCAGGAACCCATTTGGGCCTGGGGCTTTGCCCGGATTGAGGGCACCCAGTGCCTCCCCAAATTCCTCCACCGTGAGCGGGAGGTCCAATTTGGTCCTCCCCGCCTCTGATAAAGCCGTGAGGGGGTGATCATATAAGAACCGCTCTACTGCCGTTTCCGTAAGGCAGTCACTGGGACTATATAGGCCTGCATAGTATGTAGCGAAACTATTGGCGAGCTCAGCCGGATCCGCCAGAGGTGTGCCCTCCGGGTCTACAAGCCCGGGGAGATCCAAAGAATGATATACACCCTGACACAACCTGTGCAGCATTGCACCTGATTTATCCCCCCATTGGTATACTCGACTCCGAGTAGCTAACCAGGCCTGACGTGACTCGTCGAGCAAGAGAGAGCCATACGTCTGCTGTGCGTAGAGTAGCTGCCGGCGAGACACCCCTCCCCCATCCTCCCGGCCCCTGCGCTCCAAGTCCGCGACTTTGGCCTCCGCTTGGGCTAGCCCCGCTCGGCGCTCACGGCGGGCCGCTGCGCAATATGAGATATCCGCCCCGCGGAGTGTCGGCTTCCATGCCTCCCACAACATGTCGGCCCCGGACACGGACCCCACATTCAGTGTCAGATATTGGTCTAATGCCGTAGTCATATGTGCCCTATAGTCATTTTGTTGCAGGTGCCACACCGAGAGCCGCCAACGAAATGTCCGCCCCACGCCCCCGGTCCGCAGAACAGCCGACACTGGGGAGTGGTCCGAAAGCCCCCGAGGAAGAATCTCCACTGCCTCCAGACGGGACACCGCGGCCCCAGAAAGGAAGATGTAGTCAAGGCGGGAGAAGGAACCATGTACTGCCGACAGATACGTGTATTCGCGGGCGGTGCTGTGGCGGCGCCTCCAGGCATCCACCTATGCTAGACCACCAACCAGTGCGTTGAGTTTCATAGGCACCCCCTTCCCGACCCCGCGTCCTCGGCCCCCAGCCTGTCGGTCCCTTGAGAGATCCATCACATCGTTCCAGTCCCCCCCTATAATCCCCGGACCCTCCGGGATGTCCGCCCAGAGCGCCATGAGTTGTTCTGCAAATGACCAAGACAGGGGGGGGGGCACACACACTGCCAAACACAACCTGTTCTGCCCCCAACTGCCCCAGAACAAAGAGATATCTCCCATATGTTTCTGCCCAAGTCCGATGGTGCTAGAATGAGACCTGTTTGTGTACCAAGATACCTACACCCCTGGAGCCCTGGACAAACCCTGAATGAAACACTTGTGTGTAGCCATATCGCTGGAGGCACAGAACTTTCATCCCCAATAAGTGTGTCTCCTGCAGGAGCAATACATCAGCAGCAGCTCTCTTCGCGTAGTGCAGGATAGCCCCCCTCTTGATTTTGTCCAGGGCGCCCCGGACATTCCAGCTCATCACTTTGATTGTGGCCAATCTCCCACTAGTCCCCCGGGAATCTGTCGCCATGGGAAGTATGACAATAGTACAGTAACAACGGAAAGACTCCAACGCCCCCCTCTGCCCATGCCCAGCTCTGCAGCCTAGTGCGGTCAACACCCAACTTAAAACCCCAACTAACCAACACCCCCCCGCCCCACCTCCCCCACCCCATACCTCACAAACACTGAAGTACCTGTCACGGTAAGAGACATCCCAAGGCCCCAACTGTAGACCTCCGGAGTTCTCAACCAATGGATCCCCAACTTACCTCCCACAACTTACACACAGAGACCCCACCCGCAACCTGCTATGGTGGTATCTGCCCTTCATGCTATTCACCGGGACCGAGGCAACCCCGCACCCAACGGAAGATGATGCAGCCACAGGCTGGCCCATGAGGCAGGGCCAAACATAACTTGAGCCCATGGAGCGCCCGGGCCCTCAGGAGCCAGACGGCAGATGACCAGCCACCAGGCCAGCCCCACGCCGGGCCCCCCCAGACTTATTGCGACGGCAAGATCTGGACCGCCATTGTCTCTGTGATAGCTCCTGCGATTTGTTTCCTGACGCCTCATTCTGGGACGAGTCCGATTCCCTACCTGGGGGTGTATGAGGACGCAGCTTTACTGTCTCATCTGTCCATTTGAATACCTCCTCCGGCGACTCAAAGAACAATGTTCGGGATTCGTAGACAACCCTTGGGCGAGCTGGATAAAGGAGACCATAGGAGAGATGTAGCTCTCGCAGCCGAGCCTTGGCCGCCAAGAACGACTGACGCTGCTGTTGGACCATGCGCGTGTAGTCCGGGAAGACGAGGATGCGGGAATTTTCAAAGGGAAGAGGCTCCTTGTCTCTAGCTTGGCAGAGAATGACATCCCTGTCATGATAATTGAGGATTCTAGCGATGATTGGCCACGGGCGGGTCCCCACAGGCGGCTTCTGGATAAGCGCTCGATGCGCCCGCTCCACCACGAAGAAGCGGGACAGCGACTCAGGCGGGAGCCAACCCTCCAGCCATTGGAAAAGAAAGCACTCCATGTCGCTCCCCTCGCAGCCCTCTGGAAACCCCACAAAGCGCAAGGTATTTCTGCGGGCCCGCCCTTCTGCATCTTCGACCCTGCCCGCTAGGCCCCGCTGGGTCAACTCCAAGGCCGCAACCTGCTTCTTCAGTGTCGCCACCTCATCCTCCACTCCCAACACCCTGGTTTCAGTCACCGTGATGCGGGCAACCGCATTGCGCAGATCCTGACGCAGCAGCATCACATCTGACCCCAGCGCCCCAATCTTGGCATCCAACATGTCTCGAGATTGCGTTATCGCTGCCAGGAGGGCTGCGTTGTCCGGCGCCGCAGCCGAGGAGTCCCCCGGCGGCTGTCCCCGTCGGGCCCGGGCCCGTGAATTTATCGATCGGCCCCTGTTTCGCCGCGCCTCCAGCATGTTTGTCCTTGGTCATTGTCTCAGACCCCGCTCGGAGGCCACAGCCCCACGAGGCTGGACGGGCCCAACAGAACGTCCCCTCTACCATCTACAACGCCACCTCCAGGATGGTGCCCCCGAGAAGAGTCCTACGCGCCAAGGCCCAATCACCACTAGTATGATCCAAGCGCTACCTCTGGAATAGTGACCCGGGGGGGCGCGCCGTCCGCACCAACCCTGCTGGCCGACTGAGTCAGGTCCCCCTCTCAGGGGTCAAGGATATTGCCCGAATCAGCCGCCGAACCCCTGGCGTAAGGGGGGGCAGACAGAGCGCGGCGCCGGAGGCCTGGGGAGCAACGCCGGTATGAGGCCCACTGCTCGGCCAGGACACTCACCGCACTTCACTGTCTCACGTGCTCGCCCGGGCGCTCCAGGATGCCTCGACAAGTTTCCTCCAGACTGGGCTGACTCTTATGCCCCCCGGGCACTGCTCCCCGTCCGCCACCTACGCACCGCTGGGCCCAATGCAAGTCCCCTCCGCTGCTTCTCTCCCGAGGGCGGAGCCCCGCCACCCCGCTCACCAGAGGCCACAGCCCACCACGCTGCAGCAGGCCGGGAGCGCCACTCGACCGTCCGGCGGCACACGGGGGACTCCAAGCCTCCCAAGAGCACGTCAGGATGTCTCCACGGGGCCCCACCAGGTGGGGCTGACGCTTTCGCCCCAAGGCGCCGCTCCGCCGTCAGCTATCTGCGCTCCGTCACAGCGCCGCTGGGCCCGACGCGGGTCCCAGCCGCCGCTCCTCTTTCAACAGCCAGGCCCCGCCTCCCCACTCATGGGAGGCCGCGGCTCACTGCTCCTCGCTAGGCCGGGGACACCGCTTGGTCGACTGGTGGGTCGCGAGGGACTCCGGACCCCCAGAATCGCTTGGGCTGCTGCCGCGGCACTTCACGCCCCACAGCTTCATAGAGGGCGCCTCAGTTCCGGAGAAAGGATAAGTAATCAGGATAAATGGAACGGGCGGGCGGGAGCCGGCTCAAGGCTCGTTCCACCATCTTGGCTCACCGATTTCCCAATATTTTAGCACCTTACAAACCAGTTTTAATTAATCTATGCCCACTTTTGAGATTATCTGCCTGGGAGATCTGATGCCCATGGGGAAGTGGACCGTTTGATACGTTAACTTAGCTGAAACATGCTCTCAATGTTTCCCTTGGATAGGTACGAAATTTGGGGCGTGATAGTGTTCCTTGGTACTGTTTGTGACCTGGAAATGACGTTAAAGGAAGTGAACGTTTCCTAATATTTGTGTGGACTAGTTAAATATTGTAGGTACATTGTTCTCTTTGTCTTTGTCTGTGCCAAACCTATGTGATGGGTCTATTCTCCATGGGACTCATGTAAATTGTAATGTGTTCTTTAAATTTTGTTAATGTTTATGTTTGTTATCACAATTATGTTTGTGAATTGTCTGAGAATCATGTCATGTGAATTCATGTAGTATATGTGTGCTTATTTATGTAGTCTTTTATGTTTTTTTCCATCCCTGATGAAGTTCCTTTGTAGCAAGGAATGAAACACGTTGGCTGGATTTAACCTTTTATATATTATCAATAAAAGAAGATGATAAAATAATGAAATTGAATATAGACTTCTTTCTAGGTGCACCTTCCTAGTATTGAATTTTTTTGGGATCTATTTGTTAGTGGCACTCAACAGCGGCAAGTGCCGGAAGAAATGTGCACAGGACACTCACTTTGATGTAATAGTAATAACTCAAGATTGTGCTTTATTGTACATCGTATACTCAGCACAGTGGTGCCAGAGTTTAGAGAATATACATGTTGGTTCTACAGACAGAAAATTATCAATTGCAGTAAAAATGATTAAAATGAAATGCATACAACCTATCTTTTACAAACACAGTAAATTGCAATGCACGTTCTAGTTTGAGAAGAAATTGCTTTGGTAACAAAATTTAACGTTGAGTTCAAGGACACTTAAAGTGTTTCCTCTATGAAATCATTTTGCATTAAAACAAGCAACCCAAAATATTATCTCAAGTACCTCTACGGGAAAGCAATACTGCCTCGAAAAGCCAAATAAACTAATTTTCAGTAAGCAGTGTCCGGATTTTGACACCTAAAGTTTCCAATTCATATGGTTTGGTAAGTCCAAAGTCCAGCAAGGAAAGCATGACCACTGTGCATCCTACATATTGTGGAAAAGAAAATGGCAATGTAATCTATGCACTTGACACATTGTTATTATATTCAGGTTACCGCAAATCAAACATTCTTTGGCAGTTAGAGGCCAAATACAAAATGGTTTCAATGCATAAGCCATGTTTACATTTTCTCAATCACATTTAGTCTGTTTGGTGTAATTTAAGCAACAATATTCGCAAGAGATTTTCAAAAGGCAGAATGGTTCGAAGGTGGAGGTTTCAGTTCCACAAGAGGTCTCTCTCCATGGCACCTTCTTCACGACATCTGGGATGCCACCTGCTCAATAAAACTGGCCAGGTTGATATCCCTCTCAGATAGCCCCCCACATTCATGCATGCTCAAAGTGATGTGGACCTTATTATAAACATTAAACCACTCTGGATGGTCGTCCAGTTTTTCAGCCTGCAGTGCCACTCTGGTTATGAACCCAAATGCCCGGTTGAAATCTTTGAAGTGGAATTCTTTGAAGATGGCATCTCTCCCATCAAGTTCATTCCACCCTACGGACCGGAGGGTTGGCAAAAGCTGCTCCCGTTCTTCTCCACTCAGCTGATGGGTTTTCCCAGCCATGACTACCTAGTGATCGGAACCACCGTAGATCTGTAGTCAGGTGGATCGGACCTGTGAGGCAGGTTCCTTTGATGTATTTGGATTGAGGTGCAACATTTACAGTCCGCCACTGAAGTCTCTGTTTTGCATACAGAAAATTAAGCTATCAACTATCATCAAAAAGCTGAATGCAAACTGAAAGGTTTAGATTAGAGCATTATGATTTTTCCTCCAGTGTTTCATTATCCTGATGTTGCAAAAAGGGTCCACTTGGATGGAAATCAATTATTATTAGTAAAGCCAACCCCCAACCATGGTATTATGTTTTACATTTTGAGTTTGTGCTTCTCCAGAGTCAACCAGTAGCGATGACTTGTGACTCCTACAGCTTGTAGTCCTCTGTCTGATGTAACATTTCCTATACACTGATTGCACACTTAGGATTCATTGTCACTATGTAATGTGTATGTGATCATGTGCGGCAGGCACAGGTAAGCGCGGTGGGGTGGTGGGGTGGGGTGGGGTGGGGCAGGGCGCGGCGGGGGGAAGCTGACTGATGACAGAATAGGTATCATTTATTAATTTAATTATACCTCTTCCATCGTCTTTCAACTTCCCCCCTCCTTCCCCAAACTTTTACAGCTCTAACTGGTGTTTTTACATAGTCATTAAGTCCAACTTTGCAAAGAAAAAGGCCCTCCTTCTATTAGAGTGATCTCAATATCTCTAGCTTATATTGTGAGATAAGCAAAATCAGAGGTCGACAGGTTTCCTAGTTACGGCAACAGACTGTGTGCTCAGCAGAGTAATTATTTGCCGTCCTATACCTACTGAAAGTTAGAGTTTAATCGGAGGTTCGGTATTTGTTTCCTTCATTATTTAGTACTGTGCCAATTATTTAGTGACCATTTCCCATCTTTGTTGTGGCAATTTCTCTCCTGTATGGGCTGAAGGATACAGTAATTAAACATTTTATGGAGGTACAAATGCTGATGCAAAAAATTAAGAGTTATTATTGTGAGTGTAAAATCAGTTGCACCTACAGTGTAAAAGGAGGCTGTGTGTATGTATTATATAGGGGCTTGCCCTGGTAAAGTATGTGAAAGGTGTTCTATTACTGAGAGTATGTATTGTCCAATAGGGAACTCAAATTAGAGAATAGAGTTAATATTTTTTAATATCCTTTATTTCTCAGATTCTCCTTCCTATGGATGATCCCCCTGTCCTTTCAGTTGGTGTATAGCAGTTACTTTAGGATATTCATGTATGGGCTTTACTTTATCCTACACACAGCAGAAGGATGTCATCGTTTAATCCTTTTGTGTTTGTGTAGAGTCTGTATATCCATCTTTGCTCTTTTTTTATCATTTTCATGGTTTTTCATTTTACTGTGTCTTGTGTTTTGATTTGTTCCATCACTTTGGTTGTTAACCATGTGTCACACATCAATGTAATGTTTGGCCATATTTGTGGTTGCCATTCTGTACCTTAAGTTGCTAATGTGTTCTCCAATGCATGGTTTTACCTTTCTACATGCCATTCCCAAGTATCATAAGTTGCAGGGACACCATGAGATACACAACGTTTGTGAAGTTACAATATGAGTCATTTGTTAGACCCAGTCTTTCCCTAATGCCTAGTCTACAGTTTTAGATGCTTTTGTCAGATACCAAGCATTACAGTTGCAATGCAAATGTTGCACACAGCTGTTGTCTTACCCTTGAGGAAGGTCATAAGATGTTTCTTTTCTGGTTGGTTGTTTCTGGTATACCTTAATCTTCCTAGGTCTCAAATAGTAGTATTTAGAAATTTAGAAATTTGGATAACCTGCTCTCAGGATCTGTAAACGTTTGTGTATTTATTTTTATTTAGAAGGACAGGGCTGAATAGGTAGTAATCCATGCACTTTGTAGGCCATGGTTTTTCATGTGTGTGTGCTCAAAGAAGGCCTCCCTGTTGCTGTTTTTTGTTCCTTTCAGAGAATTGGAGACAATCTTTTCCAGATAATCCCATGGTTAGAAATTTCTACTCAGCATTTCTGCTTGTCTTGACAGTTCTGCCAGAGTCTGAGGAAGCATCTAAACTGCAAGTTTTCATGTAAATGGTGTGGGTGGAAGCTGTCAAATCTTAAAACTATTTTTGTCAGTGAGATTTCGATTGGTATCTGTCCACAGGGACCCATTCCTATTAAAGATCTTGACATCTAGGTAGGTTAATGTGTCCTTACTCAAGGAATCTGCAAACTCACTCTATGTATTGATTAATTTTAAAATCCTGTAGCTCTTGAGCAGTCATCTTTCAATATTACCAAGACATCATTGATGTATCTTTTCCAGAGACTAATCTAGTTCCTGGAGGGTTTTAATGGGTCTTAATTCCTGATTGCTCAAAATAGTAGACATAAACGCATGCAATGCTGGGGGTGAAGGTACTTTTCATGGAATTACTATGTACGTGTAGGTATATGGTACCCTCAAATTCCAGATCTTCCATTATCCACAGGGTTTCCTCATGTGATAAACTGGCCTACAGGGTTTCAATAGCCAGTCTAAACAGGAGGTTTTCTGGTGGCTTGTACCTTGTATCCTTAAATAGTTTTAAGAAGACAGTGCTCAGAAGTAACAGAAGCTACAAGGAGCTCAAGAAATGTGAAGTTGTACCACTATTGTATCAGGAGCGCAATCCCGCCAAGATAATGTGAATGAGATGCAGTGACCAGACACAGTTATTTACACCGATGACTCAGGGTGTCCTGATTTTAAGCACAATATGACTTTCATTATTTGATCTAGCATTAATAAGTGCTGAGACCCTATAAAAACTGTAACCACTAGATGCGGTCAGACTTACAAGAAACTCCAAATACCAAGAGGAGACCAAATCTTGCTTGGTAGAGGGATTTTTTTATTGGGCCTAATGAAGTCCCAAGCAGCAGGATCTCTGTAACCATGAGCTCTTCAACAATCAGCTCACCCTCAGAATGACATGTGCTGGCACTATCATGACTTACCTGAGGTTGCAGGTTCCAGACCATAAGCATGAAGCACAAACTCCATCACTGGGCCTAGGCCAAGACTGCTGCATCCTCACTTGGTGGGCCGTGACAGATACACAGTGTGGTGTTGAGAGTGAGGACGGTGCCACCAGGTTGGGGGAAATACCCTGTAACCCCCGTAATTGTGTGAGTTGTGAAACTCACACCAGAAATGTGAACAAAGTCCAGGGCACACGTTATGAGGATGTCACACTGGTAGAAATGTCTTGTATGCGGATGCGGATGCGGAAACATTCAAACACTGACTCACAGCCCTGAAGAGTCACGGGATACCTCCCTCGTGTGACGAAACATGTGTTGGGCTGGTTGTTTCTTTTTGTTGTTGCTTAAAGAATTACTTTTGAAAGACTACTATGGTGTCAACCACTAGAATTGTGACTATACAAGACATTTCTACCAGTGTGACATCCTCATAACGTGTGCCCAGGACTTTGTTCACAGCTTTAATCATAGATTCATGGATGTTTATTGATTCTTCTTCACTCATTTCGCTTTCACTGGCATCTTTACTAATTTAGTATCCATGCAATGTTCTGATGATTGTCCGAATGAATTGCTTATGGAGGACTGAAGTGTTTATATTATCATTGATAAGGCCCTTATTGGGAAATACCTTCCTTTGTTTCCCACTGCAATGGACTTTTAGGAACAATCCTAAAGCCGTACATTTCTCTTGTATCGGTTGACTATTGCTTCCTTGTGGTTGTTCTTAGTTACGTGTTATATATTCTTCATATTTAGGTGGGCCCCTGCTACTAGCATTATACAATGATTCTGGGAGAACTGTAATAAACTTTTTCATGAATATTACATCTTTGGTTCACTAATTCTCTTTAAAAAGAGCATTTGTAATTGAGTTTCGTTAACAGAGCTCTTTTGTTCAAGAACTAATGATTATGTATATTGCTTTATGTAGCCATGGGGCGTTGCTCCTTTGTATCTTGTTATCTGTGCAGTGTCTCATTCTCGCGGAACATGACTTAATAGCACAGTACCTAATTTTTCAAGCTATCCTCTTCAAGGCAGAAAAGAGTTACAAAAACAGCTCTTGTACTATTGCTCTGCTGTCTCTACTGAGTAAACTGTGATGTGCAAGGAATAACAAGCATTGTCAATGGCAACAGTTCAAGGTATAATGTGCTGTGTATCTGAGACGTACATAAACAGGGTTAGCACATTAAAGCCAGATACATCTATGAAACCAAGACTGAACTGAATGTATACATGTCTTTTCTACAGTCCTGTTATCTTTTTTAGGTGAAATCAAGACAGACTGAGAAGTTAGTCTTCATTAAGGTCCTCCTTTAATTTCCAGACACACAAAGCAAGGAACTACTATAATGAAAGCTTTGCTGGCAAACAAAATAAACTTTAAATAGAAAGACTAACAAGAGTGCAATCAAGGGAAAGGAAACTACACTATGGACAGGCTTTTGCTTCTCCAGCTCGGTGATAAGCACTGAGACGAGAGGAGTGGAGTGGAAAGAATCAGAGGTAACAGAAGATGGAAAGAGGGAGGAGAAATGAGAGGGTGGTAGTGGCAGGTTCAAAACAAGTTTATTTAGACAATTGTCCATAAAACATTCTAAAAAGCACACTTAACAATTAAAATCTTTAAATGGACCCCCCTCCTTGCCGCCCCACCCCCATTACATTTCATTTTTAAAATTCTGTTTAACAGATCGTAAAAACCGAGCAATCCCAACTGCCACATCTAAATATCGCATATCAGACAAAAGCTCCACCGCTTTGTTTCTATGAAGAGCATCATATTTAAAAAACAAAGGTCTTAACTTGATCCGATTTGCAAGATAAAAATCGCAGTCCATAAGAATATGCGTGAGAGTACATTTAGCTTTCAAAAAGCAGGGACAAAGACCACTATTATTCTGCACCCCAGTCCTATGTAGGTGGGATGAATAGATTGGATTACATCCCACCCAAACCCTTAAAATTTCTTTTCTCAATCTGGATCTGGTAACTGTGATAAATAAAGGAAAAGACAATCCTGACCAAATGAAGCAAATGAGAAGCTGATAAATGATTTCTTCTTTAAATATAATAAATCAATTTGTTCTGATGCCATAGCAGCAGATTCTCTCATTACTCGTTTGCCTGGAAAAGTGAGCCAGGATGTAACTGTACCACTATTTAAATTGAGGTTCTTCATTACAGTTATTCTGGTTCTAATGGCCTTTGCCCACATCCTTTCACTGCTTTGGATCTCTTCTCAACACAATTTGGAGACTTTAACCACCTCATCATCCTCCAACAGAGTGTTAAAGTATCTTAAAGCTCGAGTAGTGGCCGCCATGTTCCAAGAAACCAGACTGCACTCAATCCTTATAGCCTGGACCATGGTACCTTGGGGGAGTGATAGAAGTCTTTTAAGCACTGCCCCTTCCAGTCTGTCCCATTCATAGGTTGAATCAAGAGAAAATACCTCTCCTCCATACAGGCCTAAGGGTGGAATCTTCCCTTCATAGGCCTTTAGTAATGGGATATGGGCTAGCCCCCTGAATCTACCATTGAATCCCGATAGACAGCTTGCCTGCAATAGGGCATTTTGCTTAATGGAATCCCAATGCGCGCCCCAATTCAGATTTCTCCAAAAAGTTAAACTCAGGTATTTATATCGATCCACTTGTTCCACCACCTGTGAATCTAGATACCTGCACTTTTTTCCCGAAAATCATAATTTTAGTCTTTTCCAAATTAATGCAGAGCTTGTTCTTCTTACTATAAGAGGCCAATGCATTAAGTTTCCTCTGCAGACCAATTGGAGTATAGTTCAATAATACCAAATCATCTGCATAAAGCAGACAAGCGATATGCTGGTCCCCAATTTTAGGCGAGAAAGACTTTGATTGGGAAATAACAGTTGGGAGGTCGGCCAAAAATAGACTAAAGAGTAAGGGTGCTAAAACGCACCCCTGGCGCAGGCCATTGTCGATAGTGATTCTTTGGGACAACCGTCCTGACTTGTCTAACTCCACCTGAGCCCAATTGCCAGAGTGCAAGGACTGAAGAGCCCCAAGAAGGTATGGTGGTAGATTACAAGAAGCAAGTTTTCCCCACAAAATATCCCTGTCAACAGAATCAAAGGCTGTCCTGAAATCTACAAAACAACTGCACAATCTATGATTTTCCTCCAGAGCCTTTCGAGTCATAGCCCACAAAGCAAAACAGTGGTCTATAGTGGAATGACCCTCCCGAAAAACCCCTTGTTCTCTTGGGATTCTCTTAGTTTCGGTGGCCCATTCTTCAAGTTTGGCTAGGATTATCTTGGAAAATATCTTTAATGAAATATCCAAGAGGCTTAGAAGCCTATAATGCATTGGGTCTGTACCGCTCCTTTTTTTAAAATCGGTTTCACTATGGACCCCTTCCAGGTACAGGGGTAAAGGCCAGACCCTGCAACCCAGCTAAACAAGATAGAGTAAATTATAGCCCCCCAGACACTATTTGTTTTAATTATTACCGCTGGAACATTGTCAGGGCCGGCGGCACGAGAGAGTTTTATTCTCTCAATAACTGCCTTAACTTCCTTTACCGAGAACCAGTTGGCTGGGAGAGTTTGCCCGTAGATATGCTGAGGGCCATCTGAACCTAAAGGTCCCCTATATAACTCCATCAGATAAGTAGCCCACTGGACTTCCGGAATCATACAGGCCAGAGTACCCCTACTTTGACCATTAAACTCTTTGACCTTTGTGCAGAATTTTTGCTGATCATTTAATGATATAATCACCTGCATCTCCTCCCACTTCCTATAATAAAAAGCTGCCTTTTTCATCTGCACTAGGGATTTATATTGGCGGTTAAGTTTGACCAGCTCTTGGGTAGCTAAGGGAACAAAACAACGCCTAGCACTCCTTGCTTTCTGTCTCACCAGTCGTTTCAACTTTTGGCAATCCTTATCGAACCAGCCCGGGAAGCCCTTTGAGTGGCATTTTATCTGTGCACCCTTTTCACTTGTTTTCACTAAAATGCAGCCCAAAACTCGTTGCACAATATTATTATACCACACAATTACATTATCAACTTGAATAGGGTGGATAGGGATCATCTCCTCTAACTGAAGGGATGCTAATTGTTGAAGATGTATAGTGTCTAAAAGTGTTGTAAGCCTACGCGGGTAGGACATCTCTAAAGGAAAAACCCTCTCAGGGTATACCGGCTTACACAAATCAAGAACTGCTTTAGTTGCCCAATGGTAACTGTCCTCATATTTTGCCACCTCAAAACTCTTAAAGAGGCCAAAATGCCAAAGGGACGTGAATATATAATCAATAGGGCCCAAAGAGTGGCCCTGTCGGAATGTTGCTGTTGCTGATGAATCCTTTTTAAAACATCCATTTAAGTAAATCAGACCATGGCTTGCCAGCCTTTGACTCAACACTTTGGCCTCTCTTTTGATGGTACCTGCGGGAAACCGTGCTAAGGGAATGTTGTAGGAATCCAACACTTCCTCCAAGTGCTGGTCTAGCTGTTCAGGGAATAAACGAGCATTTACATCCCCCGCCATTATTATCACTGCTTCCGGGTATTTTGACACCAAATGCTGGAAGGGGGATTCAAATATTTCCAGCCAGCGAATCATTTGCCGATGGTGGTAGTGGCAGTGGCAGTATTATGAGGAGCAAAGCAAGTGAAAAAAGAAGAATTGGGAGGGAATACTGATTGGAGGTAAGCGTGGGTGAAAAAAAGGACACAGTGGAAAGAAAATAGGTATGATGCTGTTTTTTTTTTCTTTTTAACATGCCCAAATTCCCAACTTCAAAATTTGGCAAAGTCTTGAAGTCTTGGGAGATCAGAGCCAACATTTTCAGGTCAAGCATCCTGAGTTGTCAAAGTGAAAAGCAAATAGAGTAGCAATAACTGGGTCAAACTCATACACACAAATGATTGCAAAAAATCCTGCTCCACTAAAAAATAATTAAATAGTGGATTGATTAGGATATTGAATGTAGGCACGATATAAATAATTGTGTGAGAAACAATGTGATGCACTAAAGGCCGTTTTATGAGTACGGCGATCCAGAGGACCACTGTACCTTTGTTGCCAGTCCAACTACCACCACACTGGTGGTCTGCCAGTCGTATTATGAGTGTGGCGCTCGGGCACCATTAGACCACTGACTCTGCCGGGATCAAGGATCCTGCTATGCTGGCGGTCTGGAAAAGAACAGGAAAATGCTGGTGGTGCTGCTGCAGCTCCATAGAGCAAATCCCAACTTTGCTTTCTACTGGCATTTTCATGGCTGGGAGCCTGCCATGAGAAGGGCGGTGACAGTGAAGTAAGAGGGCCTTGGAGGGCTCCCTGCTGCTTCAGGGCGTAGGGGTGCATGCAAAGGGGCACTTGTTGTGCCAACCCTGGAATTGCACCCACTATTTCTGCACGGTGTGGTATGCATGCCACACCGTGCATGAACGTGCTGTAGGCATTGTCATGGCGGTGGTCTTCTGTTAATGTTCTCCTATGAGCCTAACAGCCCAACTCCATGACACCATTGCAGCACTGTCTGCCTGGCATGGATTACACTCATAATTTGGTGGATGGCCTCACTGACAGGCTTGGCAGTCCTCCTGTTGGTGTTGCGGGCTGACAGGAGGACCAACAAACTTTTAATAAGGTCATAAATATTCTTTTGAAATATAAATAGACCCTTATGGTTTGAAATGTAAGCATTGAATTGGAGGTGAACAGATACATCCACACAGATAGTAACATTAGAGTGAAAGAGAAATAATGTGCTAGACTAAGTCAAGGTACGATTGGCAGAGTTTCAAGCCAATGACTGAAGTAGGCTAGTCAAAAAAGGTCAGCCGTTATTGGAGGAAGACCCAACCCCACTTTAAATATATTGGAAGCAAAAGACCTGGCAGCTGGGTTGTCAAAACTCAGAAGTGAAAAACAGGTTTAAGCCTTCACCAGGAAGTGGATTGTAGCTTCATATATGCATGAATTGAGTACACTTTGAGTATCAACTAGAAGTAGCTGCTCTTAAGAAGTGTTCATCATGTAGCTTGGCAACAAAATAACTTTTCAAAGCATGCAAGGTTTGTCTAAACAGGCATTGCTCGGGTCGGGTGTAAGCAGATCTATTCTTTAAAAAATCACCTATATCACGATGAAGTGCCTGAAAGCAACTTTGATAAGACAGCATTAAGGAAGACAAGGCTTTGAGACACATGCCTGGACAAGATATTTCTTGGTCGGTCCAAAAGCAGACCCTGCGTAAGCTGAGTCACACCTCCTCTAGTGTATGGTGTATTTGTGGTGGATTTCACAACCA
This sequence comes from Triturus cristatus, assembly GCF_964204655.1. Lineage (NCBI taxonomy): Eukaryota > Metazoa > Chordata > Amphibia > Caudata > Salamandridae > Triturus > Triturus cristatus. The sequence continues at coordinate 359,497,537 of NC_140587.1, forward strand.
AGTTTTTATCTTCATAATAACTATAAGACATATTTGTGAAGTACATATTCACCCAGAAGGATATGTTGGCACTGAAGAACAGTTTTTACCCATCATTGGTACCTATTGTATCAACTTTGGAAAAATATAAGCCTGAGTGGACCTGCTGAGAACTGAGCCAGTGGCCATAAGGTCAAACACTGATATCTGTGGTGGATGGGTTTGTTCACTCAGCCACCGGACAAGACTAAATCGCCTCCGAAAGCTTGGGCATGCTGTAATTATCCACAATTATGTATATATTTTCTACATTTACACTTGTTCATGCGATTTTCAGTTTTTTACAAGACAAACATTACATGCAGAGACAGATTAAGAGTGCTTACATAGATAAAAGGAGATACACTTTGGCTACCCGATTGTTGAGCAACTGATATTCCGTTTTTCTTACAGACGAAGTTAGAAAAGCATTGCTCTATTTTATGGCTGTCAATGCCCTTCTCACTTTAATTCTCCAGCAGTGTAAAAGTGCTCATTCAAATACATCGCAAACAAATCCCTACTTCTGTAACAAAATATTAACAATAAAAAAGCTTTATTTACCTAAGAATGTACTTTAGATTTATTATTAAACCACAAAGACACCATCTGTAGAAAAGTCACGCTTTTTTATTCGTGTAATATACACGCTGTGAGCTTCATTCCCTGGCACTGCAATCGTAAAACCTCAGGTTTCATACAAGATGGGCTCATTACCAGGGATTTTGCAAGCTGACTTCAGAATACCAACTGAAGAAATTTTCCAATCCATGGCATTTTGGTAAGTGGAATACAGTGTGAAAAACCTTGCTGCAAACATCATTTTTGTATGTATTCTCTATGTTCAGAATGTAAAATTGGAAGCAAAAACCCTGTCAATTGTGTCAGCAAACAGTATTTACCCATGCGCGTTTATTGACTTTGAGAAAGTGGATTATTAGATAAAGTACATGGAAGTCTTCTTCAAAAAATAAAGGTACTATTCCTTACCAGCTCCAGTTAAGGTTCAATATTCAAACCTGAGCTCAATAATTGGCAATTGTAGCACAGGGCAGACAGGCTTAACTTATTAAAAATGTGTGAAGCGTTTATCAGTACCAAAACACTTACAAAGTAGAAACCACAACAACAAAATCCCACTCCAAATTATAAAAATATAGAAAATTTAAATTAGCAAATAGACACCAAAACAATGAAAGTTGGGCCCAATTCACAAAGGTAAAGTAAGTCGAAAGTCTAACTTTTGGTATTCACAAAGGGCCTTTACTATTTGTAAATGCCCTTTGCAAATTCCAAAAGTTAAACTTTACGACTTCAGACACCTTGGGGCATATTAGCAAGACCAACGATAAAATTATCGCCGTTTTAGCGGCAGGAAACTGCCGCTAAAACTAGATAATGGGCTTGCTGCTATGCGTTATAGAATTCCAATAGAAGCCCAGGTTAGATTTCCTGCACATACAACCTGGGCTTCTATTGGAATTCTATAACACATATTAGCAAGCCCAATATCGCCATTTTAGAGGCAGTTTCCTGCCGCTAAAACGGCGATAATTTTATCGCCGGTCTTACTAATATGCCCCCTTGTGTTTAGAAAATGGGGATATAATTCCGCATAGAGATTTAGATGATTTCAGCACCTAAAAGCACAAAGTGGAAACAAGTGGTATCTGATTGCACTAGATAGATCAAAGTCAAAGGTTGAGGCTGACCGTGATGGAGTGCAGGTCGGTCACAGGGATCATCAGGTTTATCCTGGTAAAATATCCAGCTTCTGACTTAGTCATTTTTTGGTAAATAGTTCTCGTCAATGAGTTAATCAACGGGTCGGGGTGCTAGCTGGATCCTAAGAGGGTTTTGCTGATGGAGGCAATCAATGTTTGAAACCGGGCCCAAGAAGGCATTTTCGTCATTTTCAGGTCGCTGCTCGTCATTGGTCCTGGTGAAGATTTTACGTTGGACTTAGAAACATTTCTGGAAATCAGAATCTTTTCAGTGGGGCTAACCAGCAAGTTGAGTTCAACCGGCAGTTCAACTTTGGCGGCTGGTGCTCAGCAGCGGTCCGGTGGTAACCACCTATTCTTTTTGCTGATTAATTTTAAGAAGTTTCTAAATGTCAAGTCTTGCAGTTTTTGATGGGAAAAGAGTACACTCCAATACCAGCCAAGATCATTTGGGCACTACTTAGGGGGTAGGACTAAATCTTTCAGAAGCCATTATCATGGGCCATGGCAAATCAAGTTGAAGCAGGTCCACTGGGCCCAGCAGAGATGTGGACTTCTCGCAGCTTTTGTGTTCCTGGAGTTGACCTGGAGACTAGCCACCTAGCCCTTGGAGTCCACTCCTCTCTCCTGGGTATATGAGAGAGCCGGTCGAGCCAATGTAGCTTCTCTCTGCAGGCTTAGCAGCCTCTCAGTCCTTCTTTTGGCTATTATAGCTACAGAAGAGATCTAAAGAAGGCCCCCATGGGTGCCCCGTTTATGCCTGGCAATAGCTGATGAATGGTAGAATTTCCCTTGGTCAATAGGTAAAATGTTTCCATTGTCAACTTTACCCACGTTGACATTGTTTGCTGGGAGTTTGGTCTTAAACACTATCATAGTGCCCTACAGGGCCAATATCCAACATGGCAGAGGCTTTGTTCTCCTAGTCGGAGCCCTTGGTAAACCCGATCTGAAACAGGTTTCCACCCACTGGGATTGATGCAAATTTGACAACTTGGACAATGTCTTGGAGCACACCATGGTGTGTGTCATATGTTCCTGAGACAGGGGATGCTCTTTCCCAGCTATTGAAGTTGGTGAGCACATGCCCCAGGCCATCCTGGATTTAGTTCCCATTTAGGGAACCATTAACACCTGTCAGGTGATAGTTGGGGGTTAACTCTGAAAAGGATTCTAGAGGCTTCAGGCAGGAAAATGCCAACTGTCTAAAAGTAGTGATTTTAAATCCAACTTGACCAAAAGATTTGAACTTAAATTACTAATAGTTGAATCCGGAATGTCTGCGCGGTTTAACTTTTGACCTCGAAAATTGTAATCGGTCGGGCGGATTGTAAACTGACCAAATCGGTTAGAAGGGCTCCGACAAGGTCGTGGAGAATCCGACTGTCGGTCGGAGCCTTTCCGACCAACATCGTAATCGGCCCCTCTAGTCCTGAAGACGCATTCATAGGAATTGCTGTAGGAAAATGTCTCTTTTTGCAAGATCACCCCCATTTTATTGGGCTGATGCTGCTTTGTTTTTAAATCCTTTCACTAGGACTTCTAATCAGGCCCCGGTATATGTGTTCGATCCCCTAAAACATGCCAAGGTTGGCTACACTCAAAATTAGCAAATCTAAGGTACCTAGTGTAGGACACAAGGTATACCCAGGGCCTGTAGGTTCAATTCAATGTCACTAGTGGACTACCACCTTAACAGTGACAGTATAAATATGATAGCAGGCTTACCATTGTAGCCTGGTTATACATATTTATAACTTCAAATTTGACCATCTAAATAGCTCCTTTTGACAGGCCTAAACCTTCAATTAATGATAAATCACCCCAAATTCAGCCTTAGTGCCCATTAAGCAGGGTGCATGTTACTGAAAACATTTATGGTAAAAATGTCCTTACAGTGAAAAGCCATTAAAGCAATTTTCAATGTAGCAGGGTTAACTGTTCAACAGAAAAGCACTTGGATACAATATTACTTTTATTGATGTCATCTCCATCTAGGAAACACATACAAAAATGTTTCTTCGACGTTTTGAAAGTCTTGATCCACTAGTGCTTTCCTGTAGGCCTGGCATTTGGAAAAAATACTTGAGTGCTGGCACAAACCTGCCAAGTTAATTTGAAAAGGTGCAGGACTGCTGGGCAAAGCTTCAGGTTGCTGCTGCTCAGAGCTTTTCTTTACCAGAGAGGGTATCCAGCCACGTAAAACCCTGCTTGGCTGTTGCTTTGATTTTTCGTCATTTTGTTCATTCAGCCGATTTGGATTTGTAAAGCACTAAGCCTGGGTGGAGTTCGATTAGCAGTGGTACACTGAACACTGCGACGCTGCAAAAAAACTCAGTGAGACTACTCGTAGTTCTGCGAGCATGCAGAGTTGCTTTTTCCGCATGTTCTCGAGACGTTTCTGACATTCAGCAACACGGATTGCACATGGGTGCAGCCATCTTGTTTTTCTAGTTCTGGTTATTGTTCTGGGCCTGTTTTTCAACCCTTCCTAAATCTTTTGAATCCTATGTTCCTATAACTTTTTTTCTGATCTTTTTTATTTAATATTTCTTCCCAAGTGTATATTTTACATTTTTTCCTTCTTTTTATGTGTCTTACTGCGTTTTTTGTACTGTTTTTCTATTACTCGGCTTTTTAATTTTTTTAATTTCCTTCTTTTTCTCCTGACTTCAGCTTTACTTCCTGCATTTTCTTTTCCGTCCAACCCCCCAGAACCATGGTCAAGAAGATGTCTAAGACTGGTACTACTGTGCAGAGTGCAACCCGGGGAAACAGGAGCCGCCGTCCTTGCAGAACGCAACACCTGGAAGAGGTGCACCCGGGCCTTATTTTTTGAGGTGGAGGTGGCTGCACTTGTTTTTTGGTCCAGCGCCACCTCCCCTTAACCCTGTCAGCAGTCAGCAGGACTGGGTCCGGGTACAGGAACCAGGAGCGTCACCGCCAGTGGGCGAGGGTGCGCTAAGCAGTGTTTCGCTGCTCTGAGATCCGGTGCACCCATAACCAACTAATGCACCAGTGGTCCGACAACCTGGACTGGGAGCAGGACCTGCTGGACCTGCTAGGTGTTGAGGTCATGGGGCATGGTGAGTAGCTAATTATATTATTATTGTGTGTTCTGTTCTGTGTTTTGCGAATATAATTGTTTGCTCGAATAGCAAGAATGCTTCTGCTGCTTACATGCAGGTAAGTTACATTTAAAAATCTTATATTATGTGATTGTTCTCTTCTAGACAGGTACGCAGCGCTACTAATCTTACTTGTTTGCAACTTTGCGCTTGCTTGGGCTCTTTATATAAGAGAGGTTTGAGAACTTAAGTTAGGTAATGCAGACTAGAGCAACTCCTTTCCTTTGAACTGTCACTAAGATAGTGATAGGTAGTTAGTTAGTTACTTAGTATTAGTTGGTAATTTTTTAGCGGTCTGCGTGATGCGTCCTCCTCTTACGTGCTGTCGACTCCTTAGTCCTTCGTAGAACCTTTTGTAATTTGTTAGTGAGTGAATAATATAGCAACTCAGCAACCAACCAATTCGGTGTATGCAATATGCATGCGTCCATCTATGCATTTTAGAAAACTAAAATAATTAAGACTTAATGAATTGGCCCGTCAAAGGTGATTGCGAATGAGATCGCAACCTAAAGAAGCAAATATAATTTCTTGGCAATTCATTCCAAAATCTTTGGAATTGGCAGGCTAGGTGGCACTTAGGTTTAGGATTCTGGAATCAAAATGGAACTGTGGAATAATAACGATAGGACGGTCCACAACCTCCACACTAGTATACTTCTAGTAAATCTGATTAGATAGGTCAATTTTATTGCAATTGTCGTTTCCTGTCCAAAAATATTTTTGGAGCTATTTGTTAATATTTATTTCACACCAATCATTTTTTGTCTCTTTAATTATGTCTTATATGATCAGCATCGAGGGGCAGGAAGAAGACCAGGTCTGCCGAGGCAAGAGCTGGAGGTGCCTCCCAGGATTGCTCCTCTTAAGATGCCCCTGCTGGCCATAGTAAGTCCTCCTGTTGGTATTATAAATATATGTTTTTTCCTAACCTTTACTGCACCTTATTTTTTCGAACTATTATTTCTCTTTCATAATTCTATTTTTTACCAAATCTTCTTCGATCTATCTGTTTCTGAATTCTTGTTATACCTGCATTACCGACCAACGTAGTTATTTATATTTCTAGTGTCTTTTATCTTTTTTTTTACATCAAATCAAACTGCCTCTGACTGTACTATTAGTCTGTCTGTAGCATTCTTTATTCCGTTTTTTCAGTCAGCTTTTCCTTTCCCCCTTATATTTTGTGGACTGCTTAGTGGTGGTACTACTGTAAGACTCAGAGAACACATTGGTCCTTACTACTACTAGTACTACTACTCTGCTGTGTAGATTGCATACCCAACTAAGGTATTCTATGCATGTTTGTTGAGATTAGAAGACTTTCTATTACTTTCTTTCTGATGCTTAATTAGTAAATAAAATGATGGTTACTTTGGACACCCCAAAGTGGTGTATTTCACTTTTTCTCATCTAGGCCTAGTACTATTTTTATTAGCAGCAGTTGATGGTGAACAACCGATTACCGTGCACCATGGCTGGAAGGAAGTATGAGGAGGTGGAAAATTCCCACCAACAAAATGTCCAACCAAGGGGTATTTCATCAAGGGGCGGTGATAAAATTATCGCTGCTTTAGCGTCGTTTTCGGGTGAAAAGCGGCGATCATTTTATCGTATTATCATCAAGGACACGCTAGCGCGTGATTCCTTGACTTAGCGCCCGTTTTTCACACGCCTCGCATCGATAATGAGATGCAAAGGAGGTGTGAAAACAACATGAGATGACATCGCGAAGGCGGCTTCACGATATTATCAACGAGGGGTAGCGATATTTGAAATCGCGTTAAGTATGCCTTAATGCATGAATTTAACGTCTGTTAAATTCCTGACTAAGGCATACCTAACATGGGGGTGGGTTGTGTGGCTAAGACCACAGGCCCTATCAACAAGGATATCGCTGTTTTCCGCTGGTAAACCAGCGATGTTCCATGGAAAACACCGCTATTGCTGGAATAATTATCACCAGCGCTAGCATGGTGATAATTTCCAGTGATAGTCAGCGATAAAAATCCTCACGCTAAGATCGGCCAGCGATAATTATCGCTGCCACTTGATAATATTCCCCCAGGTACTTTATCATTTTTGGTAGGATAGGACATACTGTCCACTCTACTCTTGTACCCAAATTGTACTAGTGGTGTGAGGTGTATGTATGTATTGTATTTTCAATCATGCTAGCGAAAAATAATAGGGGTGGGGTATATGGCATCTAAAAAATTTGAAATGTTTTTTCTAGGCGTACCGACTACCAGTGCCGGGGTCGGCGGCGAAGGCGGCGCTAATAAGGAGGAAGCAGCAGAGGCGGCAGCTGCAGAGGGTGAGCCAGCAGAAGTGGCGGGCGGTGGTAAGTTATATTTCTTACTTATTGACAATACACTCGCTGCAAGCGTGTACACTGTACTGTTGCGAGAGCCTAAGTTGTTGTGAACAATAGTTGAAGAAGACACCCTTTACTTAGCATTAGCATTAGCATTAGCATTAGGGGCAGGAGTTGAGTAACTAATGGCCTCTTATATCTGACTTCAACTCAGCTGGGAACGTTTTATGAAGAAGACTAGGAGTCAGACAACCTTGATGGTTGGGTTGAATGAAAAGGGAAAGAAGAATGGAAGAAGGAAGGACGGGTGACATGTAATATATGTCTGGCAGAGAATATGTGTGGGTGAAGGCAGGAGCCCCGGGACACATATAGGTGGCTGATAGGATGCATGGGTTGTTGAAGGATCGGTGAAAGGTGAAAGAAAGGATGCCTGCCTGGGTGGTTGAAACTGTATGGGTAAAAGGAATCCTCCGGGGGGGGTTTGATGGTTAAAAAAAATGACAAATATATGTTGTTGGTGAAAGATTTGTTTAGATTAAGAATGATAGTCATGTTTACTTTGAATGGATGGATGCCTTGATGGTATTCAATCATAGCATAGGTGGAGACTGGATAAAGAGAATGTAAAAGAAAAATAAACCATGCCAGAGGGTGAAGATTAGAATACAAAATAATGCTAAAAGAGCAATGCAATGATAAATGGAAAAATTGCTGGAAAGAAACAAGGACTATTTTTTTCAAGGTTTTTGATTCAAGGTTGTATTTCAGAATACTGCCTGGATGCACAGTAGTTTGCAAGCAAAACATATATAGTGTGAATGTATGTACCTACACACGATCAATCGCCTCCCTCCGACTCCAAGACAACCCACGCTCCCTACCTATATCATTTCTATGGCCATAATAGAAAAATAGATAATTGTGTAGTACAGCTGCCTCACCGCAGACAGTAGTAAAGTAACGTGAGTCTGCAACTGTGACACAAGTATGTCTGTCTATGATGCAAGCTGACTGAGCTGGCATGCCTACAAGGCTAATTTAGCTAAACAAGACAGATAAGAAGTAGACTTGCCTACTTCATAGTGCCTAGTAATGCCTGAAACTCTAATCACACAAATGTTAGAGGCCAAGGAATGAGAGGATACCACAAATGTTATGTACAGTGTGCTAGTGCTACTGTGCCACTATAACTTTAAGTGTATAGTTTTATGTTAGTTTTTTGTTAAGAGTATTGGTTACAATTGTCTTTTTTCTTTCTTGATATAGCTACTCCTTCCCATCCACAACAACCTAACATGCAGGAGTTAGCAGCCATGGCCTGGCAATGGAAGCTGGAGGCCATTCGGGATGAATATCGATGGCTGGTGGTTCTGGCGGAGGAGGAGGAGGCAGCAGCTGCAGCCTCCTCCAATGCCCCGGGCCCCAGCCAGGCCCCCCAAGTGCCTCTGGTGGTACAGCGCCGTGGTATGGCGGCCACCCACCACACCTCAAAAACTGCTGCCCACCCCTGTTGTTCATGCAGGAAATTTCAGCGCTGCATGCTCCTCCAGATAGCGCACCTAGAGGCCAGGATTGAAAAACACCCTAGAGCGGAAGATCCAGCAAGCCCACCGCTACACCTCTGTCTTGACCCTTGCTCCTTGATTTAACTTTTTTTTGGGTGGGTGGGAATTGGGCATTGTGGTTTTTTATGGACATTTTGATTTTTTAATTTATGGACAGTTAGACTTACTGCTAGACATTGGTTGGGGTTAGGGAGAGGGGTGGGTCAGGTGTTGTGTTTTTTTCATTCTAGTTTATGTTAGGGGAAAACATTATTTATAGTTTACATATGTTGTAAATCATTTGTGGTGTGGTTACTCTTTTACTTGCTAGTTTTCGATTGAAATCTGCTGATAGTGTAACACACCAACTGATATTTGCCGTACCCTCACTTTTTCTACTAGTACAGTCAGTCTCTCCTCCTACTCTATACAGTCTGCAACTAAAACCCCTATGGACTCAGAATGGTGTGGGTGTGTGAATTAATTATTTCCATAATACATTATTCCCCCCACACTTCTTCTCTTACCTGTGATTGATGTTTATAATTTATAGGTGAAGAGATGGCTGCATGACGATGGTTTGGTTTCCCAATGTGCCATGGTGGTGGTAGTAGTAGTAGACACTGACAGTAGCATTTGCAAATAAATAAAATGAGACAGTCAGTCACCTGAGGGAGACTAGAGAACGAGTAGTAGAAGTACAGTACACAAAAAGAAGACTGTCAACCAAGAAACCATGATGATAAGCAATGCTAAAGTAAAATAAAACAGAATGGAGGGCTAGTCTAGTACAAGTTACAAACTGAAGTTGATTTGATCTATGAAGTGGAAAAGCGGCTGCATGACCTTTAGGGCTGGAGCTAGCATGATGAATTGATGCTGGCAATCATCTTATGATGTACTATGTTCCTCTGGAAAAAACTTGAATATTGAATATTGTGCATGGGTGGGCAATCTAATCTATAATGCCAGTGTGGGCTATATACTTAGAGCAGAAGAAGATCCTCGCCCTGCCTTGAGTAAGTGCTGATTTTACAACATCCGTGTGATCAATTATTAATGTCAATTTAATTTAGTCATACCTTAATATAAATCACACAGACAGGGGGAAGAGGGTTAGGGTTTGAAGAATGGTAGGGAAGGAGGATTTCTGGGAAAGGTTTGACAACGACAAACACTACACATGGACAGCACACATTCATCTTGGCAGCTGACCATCATAAATCTGTTAAGGGAGAAAAAGGAAATGTATGCATGATGATGACTTGATGAGTAGTACTAGAGTAGTACAGGGCAGTATATTATTAATTATGCCCCTAGAGACCCAGGCTATATACATTTTATGTTCTGTTGTACCGGCTTCTTTTGAAAGATAGCAAATAACATTTAAAAATAACTGTTGGAGTCAAATATAAGCAAACATAAACACACACAGTCCTACTGATTGAAGAGAAAAAAGAATCAAAAGAAATTATACTATATTATTGCCAAATGCAAATAGTTGCATCTCCGCATTCCTCTTGGTCATTCCTTGGACTGTCCATCGGTCAATCGTGGGTGCCTAGTGGATGCGGTTTGGTAAGGTAAGTTTGAGTTGTTTTCCCAGTATATCGTAGGGTAAAGGCCGGCCTAGAGTCGCCATCATCATTTTCCTGTTGTGCTACTTCAGGTATGGTGTGATATGGTGGTATAAAGTGCTGATTCATTTTGATCATGGTTAACCTCTCCATGTTTTGGGGCAAGAGACTGGTCCTTCTCACTGTCACAACGGCCCCAGCAGCACTGAAAACATGCTCAACAAAGACACTTGCGACTGGGCAAGCCAGATCGTTTTTCGCCAGCCTTCTGAGCACTGGCAATTGGAGCCTCTTCCCATACCAATACAGCAATGGGTTTTGATCAAAGTAGACCTCTGTTGAGTAATCCAGATAGGCCTTGACAATCTGCTCAATGCTCCTGGATGCTCCGCTTTGCTCTGCCTCTTTTGCCTTGGCCTCAGCACTGGACTCAAGCCCTGCCTGTAGAAACCATTCCTGTGCCGATTTTGGGGCTGATGCTCCTGTGTTTGTTTTTGTTGATGTTGTTCTTGGTGTTGTTGGTGGTTTTGGCTGATGTGAGCCAATCGCACTGCACTCAGGTCTTGAAGTTAAACTTGATGGCTGCCCTGCAGTCCTTGTTTTGCCCTGGAGGAGCGGGCCTCTAATTCCCGGCCATTCTTTTTCTAGATGACTGGCTTGCACAGCTATCCAAGTTTTGTAGCTGCCAATATCCCCATCTGAAAATTAAATGAAAGTGTGCAGTAATGGTTTGTACTGTGGATCAATAATTGTGGCACAAATGTAATGGTTGGATGACACAATGCCTCTTTGCACCCTTGTATTTTTAGATAAGCAAAGAGTTAAGCTCTCCACCAACTCATATGCTTCTTTTTTTTCCTTCCACATCTGCATACATTGCAGACACCTCCTTTTGTTCCTGTAGCATGTGCAACAATGAGATAGCTTGGCCAATAGTTCAGTCCTCCTTGCGTGTAAAGACCTCGAAAGGAAGCAGAATCTCTGTCAGGCATTTAACTAGGCCCATTGGTCTATCTCAATGATCATGCCTTTTACAGTAGCATCCTCTTTTCGTATAACACATTAATTGTCTGGTCTGTACTGCTCAAACAGACGTTCAAGCATGTAATTAGTTGAGATCCAACGTAATGGCACCTCCTGGATGAGTGCTTTAACTGGCATTCTATTATCACATTGAATGATCCTCTGCTGCTTCCGGGCTTTTAAAGATTGGCTGAAATGTGTGCAGATTCTTATGCAGGTGGTTACTAAGTTGCTGACTCTTTCATCTTTTTTCAGAAAGTCTTGAACAATGATGTTAATGCAGTGCGCCAAACACAGGACCCTGAAATATCCGCCATCATCCATGGCCTTAACTATATTACTGCCATTGTCTGTGGCAACAAAACCAATGCTCGGTATTCATAGAAGGCATTTAGGAGTCCTAAAGTTAGAACTCCTAACTTTACTTATCCTAAACTGAGAAAAATCCTACCTTTAAGACTTTTGGTATTCACAGAAGGCATTTAGTAGTCCTAAAGTTAGGTGTCCTAACTTTACTACTACTAAACTGAGAAAAATCCTAATTTTAAGACTTTTGGTATTCACAGAAGGCATTTAGTAGTCCTAAAGTTAGGAGTCCTAACTTTACTACTACTAAACTGAGAAAAATCCTAATTTTAATACTTTCGGTATTCACAGAAGGCATTTAGGAGTCCTAAAGTTAGGACTCCTAACTTCTATGAATACCGAAATGAGTAAGTGCCTTCTGTGAATACCAAAATGAGTAAGTGCCTTCTGTGAATACCAAAATGGTAGTAAGTTTAGGATTTTGCCTTAGGTTAGTTCTGTGAATCGGGCCCGGAATCTTTTACTCAAACACAGATCACTTTTCTAGGGTGTAACACAACAACTGGAAACTGATGAGAAGGTCCCTACTTATTGTAAGAATTGTGTTATTAGTTAATGCCGTGAAAGCCACTCTCAAATAATAAATGCAATCTTTTGTTGCAGCCTGCATCCTGTGGACCTCCTGAAAGGCTCTGAGAGCTCCATGAAAGTCTACTTTTGTGGTCCCCTTTACCAAGGTTTGCCCTCTCTCTTTGCAGAGCTTCCCCATTTCTGACACCTTGAGAGGCTATCAATGTTGTTGAGCTCCATTTCTGTTTTAGCAAAATCACAGGAGCAAGAGAACTGGGAGAGGAGTGAAATTTAGGAAAAGTCTAAAAAATGGGCAATTAAATATAAAGAAAATTATTCTGATATCAGATTATAAAGGAATGTTTGGTTTCACACAAATAAGTAATTGACATTGCAAAAACCCAAGCACTGGATCCCGCCACTAAACATCAATGTAAGAAATTGAGATGCTACATGAGGGGAGGAAACCTTATGTAAATGAAAAACACAATCCTTGCCAGAGTGAACCACAAAAGTCACTAAATAAACCTGTGATTAACCCTCTGGTAGACTGGCACAAAAGAAAGCAATGTATAAAGTATTTATGCAGCACTCAAACAGTAATAAAGTGAAAACACAACACAAGAAAAATCCAAAATCATTTTAGAACAATAGAGTGCATTTTAAATAATAAGCAAAAAACAAAAACAAAAAATCAAATTAGTAGAATCAGAGTTATGAGTATTTAACATTTTAGTCGAAAACAGCACCAAAAAGAAAAAAGTGCAACTCAAGATATCTGGTTGTGCTGGACCTGGGCAAAGACACAAGGATCAGGTTAGTCTGCTGAAGAGTTTAGGTTCTTAAGCCCAGTCCATGAGAAGAGCTTCAGATGGAGCTTCACATTGGTGGGGGTCAAGAGGAGGTTGTTGTCAGTGTAATGACCCGGTTGGGCATTATCGGCTATAGCTGTTGAGGCGCGAAGAGCGCATCATTGCTGAAGATCTGCGTTGGCGGTCGTCGTAGATTGTCGTTGCTGACAAGGACTGTTGTGACTGGCACAAAGAGCAGGAGTTGATGGAGATTCACTGCATGGAGTCCATTTGTGGTTACAATGACCCCACATTGTCTGGATCTTTATCTGGAGTTCAGGAGGAGTACACTCTGATACCAGTCAAGGGTCCAGGACCTAGGGGAGGCACCTCTTGAAGATCAGGACTCAGTCCAGCAGCAGACAACTGCAGGTCCAGGCATGTCCAGTTGTTGCTGGTCAGCTGGGAAGTTGCAGGGAGGCCTCTGGAAGCATGTGCCCCTGTAGCTTGAACAAGAGGTCAAACTGCTGAGTCTTGGAGACACTTCGGAAGATCCTGGGTTGCAACTAAGCACGTCTAATGTTTCTTCTACGAACAGCAGGACAGTCCTTCTTCTGACCCTTTCACTGGTCTAGGAGTATTCTGATGAAAGGTTCTGGAGGTGCTTTATTTATACCCAGTGCCACCCTTTATGTGGGGGGAAATCTCTGACCCACTCCAAAACTGGTTCTTGTCAGCTCTTTCCCTGAGTTTGGCTTAAACTGCCTATTGTGGCAAAAGCAGGTCGTCTGTCAGGTTCCTTTGTGTGTGCTGCAGGTGTAAGCAGTCCAGGGCACAGCTCTGCCCCACTCATTCTATCAGAAAGACCCACTCCCTTCAAACACAGGCACCTTGTGTCTCCATCTCTGGAATTAATACACAACACACTCCAGGAGAGCCAGTCACAGTTTTTGTAATCTGGGAACTGGCAAAATGGCTCAGTTGGTTCAGGCAGAAACTTTCAACTTTCTAAAGGTGGTATTTTCAGAACAGTAACTTTAAATCTGACTTAACTATGAAAGATGATTTTAAATTACAATTCATAAGAGTCAAAGAAGCATTTATTTATCTGTTCCCAAACTGAAGCTGTCACTTATGTATACACATTCTACTTTTTTAATAACATACACCCTGCCTTGTTATCCTTTCAGGCCTACCTTAGAGGTTACTTATAAGTATTTGAATGGAAGGTATAGACCTGTCAAAAGGTTTATATTACCAGGTTGAAATGACAATTTAAAACAGCAGTACAGGCTGCAGTGAGAGGCCTGAGAAATGTTTTACAGAGCTACTTTATAGGGTGGCACAATGAGTGCTGCAGCCTGCTAGTATTATTTTATTTTAGAGGCCGTAGGTACATGTAATACATTTACTAAGGACTTGTAAGTAAATTAAATGAGCCAATTAGGTGTATACAGATTACAGCTTGCTCAACAGAGAGAGCACAAACCCTCTGTTACTGGCTAGCAGGAGTAAAGTGCACAGATCCTTATGTCTACAAAACTGAGATCAGCAGAAAATAAGATATGGGGTGGAGGCAAAAAATCTGGGATAACTCCATGCTAAGGAAATCAGATCTAAAACTCATGTCCTTCAATTCTTCCAACATGCAAGTAACAATGCAACTATTTCCAGTTGAAAAAAATTAAAAAGTGAATTTCATTGATATATATTGAGTCATTTATGTGAAAGCACTCATATGTCACTCAATTGTCTTTTGGCACTAGAAACAACCAACCCTGAGACAGGAGATTAACTGGGAAAACAATAATAATTTAGATTCACGACTAAAAATGGTGAAAATGTAAGTGAAAAGCAAATTAACCAAGCTACTTAAAAAGGAATGTCTTGAACACCTTCCTAAACCTTACGTGATTTCTGATTTGTTGTAAGTGGAGCAGAAGGCTGTTTAATTGTTGTTTGTCAGATAACAAAAGGATTATCTTCCATGTTGAGACTGCTTAATCTATGGTTGTTATGACAACTAGACTTTAGGGCTTTCTGTAGCTGGGGATGTTGCAGATGGTCAAATAAAAAATAAACACTTGAGACAATAGGAGGATTTATGTAACAGAACGGTTGTCTTAAGCCATGCTCTCTGATCCTCTGCCAACCAGTGAGGGCTTTTCCTAGTCCTAGAAGTGGTGAAATATCTTAACATCAAAGATGGTTCTAAGTGCAAAGTTGAGACATTTAGAGTTGATGGCAATGAAGACCCATGCAGAGCGAATTGCAATAATTGCAGTGGATGCGTGCAGTGTAGGCCTGGGCCAAAATTTCATTCCGTTTGCGGAAATTGCGATAATGTCAAAATGTCCGCATTCCGCAGCTTAGCGATAATTTGTTTCTTGCTCTTGCTATAAAATAATACATTCTCGCGTTCGCCTTACCTGAATCCCCGCGTTCGCCGACAAGTTTTCCCGATCCGGTCGCGTTCTCCACGAGATGTTGGATTGTTGGTAGCCATTTGCGCTGTCTCGCGACAGTTCGCGCCCGCAGTAACGTCATGCGTCGCGCGATCACGTCTTTCTTCTCGCGATCATGCACCGCAAGACAAGTGAAAACAAGAGGGCCGCGCCCGCGAGCAACCGCATGGGTAAGTTGGCGAGCCGCGACCACGCAGAAAATACCGCAAACGGGCAGGAAAAAAACTTCTGCATCTTCGCGATATTTCCGCGTTTTTTGCGGAGATGTTTAACATTTTCGCGATAATTTGCGAAAGTGAATTTCGCAAATTCCGTCTACCCCTAGTGCAGTGGCTGCAATGCTGGCATGCCAAAGGTAAGCCCGTTTGCACTGGTCCGCACATGGACCGCACACAGCAAAACATCCCCTGGCCCTCTCACCCCCTTAAGATACACCATTGTTGAACTTTACACCCTCTACTCTAGATGCTGCAACAAACACTGCCACCGTGCTGACTCAGGCCCTACGGTAGAATGTTTCTCCCTCACCCATGGCCACTTCACCTACCACTGCACACACACCAGTCACCAACCAGCCCCAACCCTGAACACACTACAGAAACAACCTGAACAAAAACACCAACTCATATGCGCCCTTCTCAACACACACTCCCTATGCAAGCATTCCACTAAAATATGGGACCACATTGCCACCCTTGCACCCTACATCATCTTCCTCATTGAGACCTGGCTCAACCCCACATCCACCCCAGCCATTACCGCAGTGATCTCTAATGGATTTAAAATCACTCACCAGTACCACACCAGCAAGCCGGAAGGAGGAACAGCCATCATCCACAAAGGGACCCTACAGTGTACCACCACCACCGACAACACCACCACCCCATGGAACATCTCAACTTCAAGCTCCACACGGATGAAAAATCAACCATCAGAGGCACCCTCCCATACCGACCCCTAAGCCCATGCTCCAGCTTCTGCAAACACATTGCAGAATTAATTGTGCCCCTAGCCTTAATCTCCAAGGACTAGATCTTCCTCGGCAACCTAAATTTCCACATTGAAGACCCCAACAACAAAAACACTGCACACCTCCTTGAAAGTATGAGCAGCCTGGGACTGTCCCATATCATCTACGACCCCACACATACCACAGGACACACGCAGGACCCAATGCTCACCTACAGCAACCGCGTCAGGTAAAGCCATGTCACAGAACACACATGGACCGATCAATCCACCATCCACTTCATCATCTCCAGCCCCGCACTGCCACACCCAAGATGACAAATGCCCCCCACCAGGGGTGGAACAAAATCTCTGCGACCAGCTGGGCAAATGCCATGAACAGCTCCAACCCTGCTACCATCACCAACCTCAAACAGGGAGTGAAAAATGTCAACACCTGGATCACCAATTGCACAGACAGCATCGTCCTCATCAAGAGCAACATCCAGAGAAAATCTTCCAAAAGGCCGGCTGGTACACCCAAGAACAGCGAAACAAGACAGCAAACAGTTGGAGAGTAGATGGTTGACCAGCAAGGACACCTCTGACAGGGCAGCCTTCAACACCTTCCCCAACTCTACCACGACCTGCTGAGGGCAACAAAGAAGACGGCCCTTGCTGCATGCACTGAAACCAGCGCCAACAAAGCCAAGGAACTTTTCAACATTGTTAAGGAGTTCTCCAACCCGGCTAGCTGCAAAAACAACTTCACACCCTCACAGGAACTGTGTGACAACCTTGCACACTTCTTCCATGACAAGATTGCATCCCTATATGGAAACTTTGAACCCCAACCCACACCTATGGAGTTCGTTGACAGATATGCCCCCACACAACCCAACTGACACAAACCACACACTGACAACCCGGAACATCCTCTGCACCCAGGACAAGCCCTCCACCATAAAATACATCCACCGAGGAGCTCCCCAGACCCATGCCTTCACCACATCTTCTCCCTCGGAAACCAAAGGATTGGCCAGGAACTCACCACCCTACTCAGCACCTCTATTGACACAGCAGAATTTTCTGATGCCTGGAAACACGCCAAAGTCAAACCACTACTCAAAAAACCCTGTGCCGACCCCAGTCAACTCAAAAACTACCATGCTCATTTCCATATTGAATGCACCACACTGAGCAACCATTCAAATCAACACATTGTCTTTAACTTAAACTTGTCAAGATTTCAAGCTACTACATTACAGGAAGGCAACTTGAACACAAAAAACCTAAATCGCCTCACCTGGTCAAGCGGAATCACTCAACAGTATCTCACGACAATGAAAGAGCAACTCGCTCGGTCAGTGCTAGTAAACACCAACAGGTTACTAGCATGGTCTCAATTTCTGATTGGTCTACCAACAGTAAGGATAAAACCTCGGCACAAGATACCATACTTCAACCCATACAAAGGATTAACAAGTGAGGTACAAAAATTAGGAAGAGATTTAAAAAAACATTCAGGAAACTACAAACAAAGAATAGTAAAGATTCCACATGGGAAGCATTTCTGCAGCAGAGAAAACTTTAGAAAAAGAAGCAATGGGAGAATAAAAGATTGCGTGAGGACAACCTCTTGGTTAAACTATTACACAATGCAAGAAATCACAACTCAAATCAAATTTGGCAAACAGTAAATCAATTGAATAGGCCATCTTAACTTCAAATATGCAGGAACGGAAATGGGCCAACTACATAAACCAGAAATTTGGAATACAGCATCATACTTCCCTAAAGATACAGACATCGCAGGTTCACCTAAGTCATCCCTAGCAATCAAGTGTTGATGACCATTCCACCCATGCAAAAGCCACGATTGAGATCCTTGGCCTAACAAGGGAATCCAACACAAACAACTCCCCTTACACAGTGGACGCAATAAAAACCATAATAAACCGAAGCAAAAGAAATGGTGTTCCAGGTCCCAATGGTGTCCCGCATGCCTTTTTTAAACACGACCCAGCTCTCTGGAGCACTAGACTAGAGAACCTTTTTGCTGAAGTTGAGTTCTTAAACCAAATTCCTGAGAGTTGGCAAGGATCGATGATAACACCAATATACAAAGGGGGAGAACAAACAAATCCAACTAACTACAGATTTATAGCATTACTGGACGTTGAATCAAAATATCATGCCACCTTGATCCTGGAAGATCTGGTTAACTAGTTTAATGAACGCAACCTGATTTCTATAAACCAGACAGGATTTAGAAAGGGGATAGGAACTATATCTAACATCTTATTCATCTTCCTAATTGCTGAGAAATGCAAGAAAAACAAACTGAGATTGCATCTATGCTTTATTGATCTGTTGACTGGAAACCTTTGTGGTCCAAACTACGAGCATGGAACAATCCAGAAAGAATTTTACAAGGATTAATGTTATTTGATACCAATACATGGGTAAGAGTGAAACTTGGGGACGGCTCAAGAGTCTCAAGAAAAATATACACGAACAAGGGCCTGAAGCAGGGATGTGTTTTGGCCCCACATTTATTTAATGTTTTCATATCTGATTTGTCAATAAACTTAATACAATCAATTCCCATTCTCCACATCTTGGCACTTTAGTCCTATTACATCTTGCCTACGCCGATGACACTGTTTTACTCAGTTTAACCAAGATTGGTCTAACCAGCTTATTATCTGAACTTGTAGAATTTCTAACAGCAAACAAGTTAGAAATCAACTCAACAGAAACAAAAACTATGCTTATTAGTAATCAGGTAGCCCACCCTTATAAAATGTGGCTAGAAGGAAAATCTCTGAAAAATGTGTCTAGCTATAAATATCTGGGACTTTACATTGACAATAAAATAACTCATCGTGAACACAAGAACTACAGGGCTCAATAGGTAAGTGCACTAACCTTTGCTTACAAGTCACTGGTAAAGAAACTGGAGAGCAATAACTCAGATCCCTGATTTCGGTAATAACAGCCAGAACACTTCTCACTTTAGCATACGGGAGCGCCGCCCTTCATGGAAAAGACGCATCTGTCCTTAATAACTTAACAAGTAGCATTTTTAAAAAGGTTTTTTAACTCCCTCAAAATGCCTCGCCAGCAAAAATGCGCCTGGAAGTTGGCCTAATTAACTAAACACTGGGCCGACTCTACTCATCAATAAAAGTTTGGTTTCAAATAAAACAAAACGCGGTGAACTCTAGGCTTAACGAGGCATTGTGGTTAGAACTTGAGAAAGCAAAGAAATCACCATACACTGACTGCCATCTTGAGGATGGAACTTATTGCTTCACACACCTTGCAGGAAACAAATCTGACACGCATAGGGACTATGACTGTGAAAATCCAGTAATATAAGAGACTTAGGACTCCAATGTTTAATTTACAATTTATTCCTACCGGCACCGAAGCTAATAAGTTTGCCACCTGTTATCTGATGGTTTTTACATGTCTGTCCCAAACAAATTAATGGTCTTACATATTTGAGACACTATATTATAGAATTTTAGAGAGCATTGACAATTGAAGATTTTTTTATAACTGTGTGTTATTACATTGTGATATATTTGGTTGATGAATCAATTTTAAGTGTCTGTTTTAAACCAAACGTCGATAATTGCAGCAAAATTGTTATGGTTTTAATCAACTAAACAATAAAGATTACTCTTACTCTTAACAATTGTTAAGGAATTCTCCAACCCGGTTGGCTGTGAAAACATCACACCCTCACAGGAGCTGTGCGACAACCTTGCACACTTGTCCCACGCCAAGATTGCAACCCTATGTAGAATCTTCGAACCCCAACCCACACCTACAGAGTAACTTGACAGGTATGCCACCACCTCAACGCAACTAAAACCAACCACACACTGACAACCTGGAACATCCTCTGCACCTAGGTAAAAAAGGGGACAAGGGCAACCAAAGGAATTAGACAGGGACCTTGGGAAGTTAAGTATTACAGGAAACAGTGGTCCCTGAAAGCGAAAAAATAGTTAGACATAAAATGAATATAGTCAAAATTGGTACTATATTATAGCCAATGTCCAGCCGGGCATGGCAACTTTAATAAGTGGAAATAATTAGCAGTGATCCAGAGAATGTAAGTAGAGTCTTAGTGGGACACAAGCCTGTATCCTGAGACTTACATATCATGAGGACAACAAATTGTGAAACACATTCAGGCAATTACAGTGATGTTTCTGTTTTAGAGATAATGAGTAGTGAAACATCTAGTACAAATATTGCCACCTTCACAATGTGTTATGTACAGAAATTTTAAATATGTAAGGTGGACAACAAAGTCGACGACGTTTCGATCCTTATCAGAGGGATTTAGGATCATCATCAGGACTAATCAGTTAAATTGCCCATATTTAAATGCCTGAGTTTACATAATATAATAAGGCAAACAACGAAAACATACATAGGTAGGGAAAAAATTCAGGGAAAAAGGAAAAGAAAATGGCAACAAAATGGTTATTATTACGTTTTAACCCCTCAACTGACACACTTTGCACTCTTGATGTTGAGTCTCTATATACTAACATCCCCCAGCGAGACGCATTACTCATCATTGAGGCGACCTTAGACACACGCATCAGACCACACGCAGTCCCTACCATTTTCATTTTGCAACTTCACGAGATCTGCCTGACCAGAAACTTCTTTTTGTTTGACGGTCATTACTACCAGCAAACCAAGGGCACATCCATGGGAGCAGTTTTTGTACCGAATCTGGCTATCCTATACATGAATGCACTTGAGACGAACCATATACTGGTCCAACAGAACCCGTTCTTCTCTGCCATGTCACTTTGGAAACGATACATAGATGACATCTTCTTGATCTGGCATGACACCCAAACCATGCTTGAAAATTTCCTTCACTGGCTGAACAACAACTGCGGTGGTCTTAAATTCACACTCACACATAACAAAATATCCATTCCATTCCTTGACCTCAATATAGCACACAAAGATGGACATCTGATTACCAGCCTTTTCAGGAAACCAACTGAGCGTAATACTCTGTTGAAGTATAGCAGCAATCATCCCAGAGCTTTAAAAGACTCTCTTCCCTATTCCCAATACCTACATCTAAGACGTAACTGCACCCTCAAGGAGGATTACTTCAGGGAAGCTAAAACACTGAGTAACAAACTGACCTCCAGAGGCTATCCAAAAAGATTGATCCATAATGCCCTCAAAAGAGCATGGTACTGTCCAAGGGAAATTCTCTTGGAACCCAAACCCAAGAAAACAGAGAACCGCATAGTATGCGTAACCACTTTCTCCCTCTCCTCCAATAAACTACGAAAAAGTATTCTCAAACACTGGAGTGTGGTAAACGCAGGAATACTTAACCTAGAGAAACCCCTCTTTGCTTTCAGAAAAAGCAAGAACATCAAAGACCACTTGGTCAGAGCAGCACTCCCCAGTACCACAAACACGGGTACCCTTCATGACCACTGGGCCTTACCATCTGTGATTGGTCACAATAGATGCGGCAACTGCTCTGTTTGTGGATTTACCACTGACTGTAAGGAGTTTGTATATGGGAATATACGTAAAGCTCACAATCACTTCAGTAACTGTAACACTTGTAATGTTATCTATGCAATCTTGTGTCCCTGCGATATGATTTACATAGGTCAGACCACGCAAAAAATCTGGATAAGAATCTGTCAGCACAGAAGCAGATTAAGATGTAAAACCCCAAATGCACCATTGGTCGAACATTTTGAGGCCATAGGCCACACTGAGGACGATATACGCTGGACAGTAATTTCTGTTGTGAAGATTCCACCGAGAGGGGCAGATCTCTACCAATTGCTGAACAAGGAGGAATTAAAGTGGATTCTAAAGACTGGAAGCATACACAGAGGGTTGAATCGCCTTGAGGACTGGACCTCCTTGCTATGAACTTGTTGGACTCATTCATCCCCAATTTCATGTACACCGACCGGAACACTGAAAGTATACACAGAGGGTCTAACCCCCTTGAGGACTAAACCTCCTTGCTAAGAACATGCTGGACTTATTCATTCCCAATTTAATGTACACCGACCAGTACATCACGGTCCCCATTCGCCACTATTCGGATGCCTTAGTGGCAATGCTGTGCATAATCGAATGTTCTTACCTCTCGAATGTATATTGCGGTGACACGTTTATTTTCTTTTAATAGCAAATGTATTTTTATAACACTTTCATTTTCTGCCAAGGTAGGCCATCTCACTTTTCTTTCTTTCTCTATTCTTCAATTCCTTGGCCTAGTCCTTCATTTAGCAACCCTTGCTTCTCTACCCTTCCAATATGGCGCCCAAATACACCTACTTTTCTCCCATTCACCGACACGGTACTGCTCGAGACCACATGACCGCCCATGTGACCGCCCACATGACCGCGTACACCTACAACATGACGCTGGTCCACACCCACTTCACGGCATCGTCCGAACGCGCTGTCCTTTGCATGGCCACGGAATTCGTCTCTCTAATCACATTGAGGTAAGCTTCACCACTGCGGTCCCATCGTCCTCATTTCTTGATCACTCCTCGGTTCCTGTTTCTATTCCCCTAATTTCAACAATCTTTTTCCCATTAGATTTCCTATTACCGTGTCTCCCACTCCGGAAATTGAAGTTCCTAGGTAAGCTCTCAACCCACCCCACTTCCTACTTACACGCCACTTCACTCCCTTCTCC
This sequence comes from Triturus cristatus, assembly GCF_964204655.1. Classification (NCBI taxonomy): domain Eukaryota; kingdom Metazoa; phylum Chordata; class Amphibia; order Caudata; family Salamandridae; genus Triturus; species Triturus cristatus. The sequence goes on from NC_140587.1 coordinate 359,520,687, forward strand.
TCATTTTTACATTTCTCTCCATAGGCATTGTACCTTCGAAACGCGTCCATCCATTTTACGTACCAGTTATCCGACCTAGACGCGGCGCCCGCTCCGTTGCCTTAAGTGGTAACACGAGGTATTACCCTCACTCCCTTCGCTCACCTCCCGCATTCTCTTCGCGGCACTGGTTGGCTACCCATGCAGCATTCTTCCGCTTCACCATTCACCTCCGGCTCACAAATCAGGGTCCTGCACAATTTCTCTCCGCACTCCGCACCTAGTGCAAATCTCTGGGTAAATTCTTAGCCTTCGAGTGTGTGCAAATCACCAACCCTTTTACTCAATTTTTCTATAATCGTACCTCTTCTCTCGTGTCCTTCATTTTTACCTTTCCGGATGTTTTATGCCCGCAACATTACTACTGCATAAGACTTCAAATGTGGATTAGCCCTTGATCTGACACTTAATGTTTTCCTGACGTAATTTGTTTCATCCTTCTAAACGTAATAATAACCATTTTGTTGCCATTTTCTTTTCCTTTTTCCCTGAATTTTTTCCCTACCTATGTATGTTTTCGTTGTTTGCCTTATTATTTTATGTAAACTCAGGCATTTAAATATGGGCAATTTAACTGATTAGTCCTGATGATGATCCTAAATCCCTCTGATAAGGATCGAAACGTCGTCGACTTTGTTGTCCACCTTACACATTTAAACTTTCTGTACATAACACATTGTGAAGGTGGCAATATTTGTACTTGATGTTTCACTACTCATTATCTCTAAAACAGAAACATCACTGTAATTGCCTGAATGTGTTTCACAATTTGTTGTCCTCATGATATGTAAGTCTCAGGATACAGGCTTGTGTCCCACTAAGACTCTACTTACATTCTCTGGATCACTGCTAATTATTTCTACTAATTAAAGTTGCCATGCCCGGCTGGACATTGGCTATAATATAATACCAATTTTGACTATATTCATTGTATGTCTAACTATTTTTTCGCTTTCAGGGAACACTGTTTCCTGTAATCCTCTGCACCTAGGACACACCCATCACCATAAAGTACATCCACTCTGGAGCTCCCACAGACACATGCTTGCACCACATCTTCACCCTTGGAAACCAAAGGATTGGCCAGGAACTCACCTCCCTGCTCAACATCTCTATTTCCACTGCAACATTTCCTGATGCCTGGGAACATACCAAAGTCAGACCACTACTCAAAAAACCCTCTCCCAACCCCAGGCAACTCAAAAATTACCGGCCAATCTCCCTGTTCCCATTTCCAGCAAATGCACTGGAAAAGATCACCAACAATCAGCTCATGACATACCTGGAGCGGAACCAGTGACTTGACACCTCCCAATCATACTTTAACAGCAATCGCAGCCTACAAACCACCTTAATTGCAGCTACTGAGGACATCCAAACTCTTCTCAACTGAGGAGAAATAGCAGCTTTGACCCACCTTGACCTTTGGCAGCCTTCTGCACCATATCCTACCACATGCTGATCAAAAGACTCCACCACATTGGTATACAAGGGGACGCGCTTAAATGGATCACCTCCTTCCTCACCGGAAGAACCCAGAGGATCCACCTTCAAACTTTAACATTTAAACCCAAGGAGATCACCTGCGGTGTCCACCAGGGCTCATCCCTCAGCCACATGCTCTTCAACATAAATATGACCCTGCTAGCCAACATTGTCAAATCCCACAGTCTGAACGTAATTTCCAATGCAGATGATAACCAACTCATCCTCTCACTCATGATGACCCCACCACCACCAGAACCAACTTCCACAGACGGAAGACAAACATCACCGACGGGATAAAGAACAACTGCCTGCAGCTGAACACAGAAGATGGAAGTACAGCTCTCTGGCAACAGTGGCAACTCTTGGAATGACTCCTGGTGGCCATCAGGACTAGGACCCGCACCCACTCTCTCCAACCATTCCAAAAACCTCAGAATCATCATTGAAAACAAGCTCACCATGAAACCACAGATCAACAGCCTCTCCTCCGCCTGCTTCCTCACGTTGTGCATGCTACATAAGATTTTCAAGTGGCTACTATTACACATGAGATACATGGTGACACAAGCACTGATCACCAGCTGACTGGACTACAGAAACGCCCTCTATGTAGGAATCACCATACAGCCAGACTCATCCTTGGCCTTCCCCGACAAACCCAAATCACACCCCACCTCAGGCAACTCCATTGGCTCCCCGTACAGAAGAGATGCCAATTCAAGCTGCTGACCACACAAGCAAGTCTCTACACAACCTAGGACCCACGTACATTAACCACCGCCTGAACTTCCACCAACCGTTGAGAAGACTACGCTCCATCTCCCTTTCATTTACCCATACTCCCTGCATCTACCAAAACAGAAGTGGAGAACACTCCTTCTCCTACAGCACAGCAAAGACCTGGAAATGCCTGGCCATGCACTTCCAGACCATCACCTCACTTCAGGAATTCCAAATGGCCATCAAGGCCTGGATGTTCGAATAAGCCTCTGGGACTTGCAAGCTCCTGGATACCCTATTGGGCAATTAGTCGCACTTTATAAATCCTGATTGATTGAGTTGCAATAATCTAACCTCAACCAGATGTAGGGGGCAACAACCGGCACAAGAGATGAATATTGAAGGAATGGCAACATTTTTCAGAGCAATCATAGAAGTTCAAAAATATGCCAGTCAAGCTCACGATTTGGTTCTGATCTAGTGTCAATCCTAGCAAAGGAAACTTGACAACCAGCGAAAAAGTTGTCCTATACTGGAGTGCTACCAGCGACCTCTCCAGTGGGTTTGATTGGAAATTAATACAACCTGTGCCTTATTTGCTTTCAATTTAATAATATTGCTGGATGGCTAACATAAGGTTTACAGACCGCTCGTAGAGTGAGGGGCATTTTTTTCCAGTTGGATTCACAATTGTGTGTCATCCACATATGAAAACACCCAGCAGCTGAAGGAGATTATCAGGTTAGAGATGGGCTGTACAAAAATGGTGCACAGCATTGGAGAGGGCAAGAGGCCTTGGGAAGCCCCACACTGTAAAAGGACACTTTTGTTTCAGAGTTTCCTGCATCAAAGAACACCACACTGTAACAAGTAGAACGTGGGCCACCAAGTAAACATAATAACATCTAGTTATAGTTTTAGAAGACCCTAATTTTCAGCAACTAGTTTTATCAGTAATCAAACTTAGGGGAAATCAAAAAATAACAAGCATTTGCAATGCAATACGTCTAGAATTACTGAAAGTTTGAGCTACAGGCATTCCATTGTTATTTGCAACGCCAATAGCTGAAACTTTCAGTATGCAAGACCTATCATTGCAAATGCTTCTTTTAATTGCAGCCGGTAATCTTTTGCCTGTGTTGTAAGTGCATGCATTTTAAGCTATATAACTTTGGATTGCAATAGCTTGTATGTGCATATTTCAAAATGTCTGTTGTTCAGGGCTGGCCTTTTTCTCCTATGGCATATGCATGTGACTCCTTATGCCGCTGTTTAGCACTCTAAGCTTGCTGTTTTATTATGTACGCATTATGCCTGATTGAAAGACACACAAACAACAGAGCTACAGGCAGCAGCGGACAAGGCTGATTACACTACCAATTATGTACAAGATCAAAAAGGTTGTAACAGAGCATGAACAGAAGCATGAAACTGACGTAATGCCACTTACTTTCTCTTTGTCTCGGATAGGTCAATGGGAGGTGGCATGAGCAGGTAGGGTGCAAGTTAATGCAGCACAAGTGAAATGCGCTTTTAAAGGAAAAATAAAAAAAAATAAAAGGGCGGAAAGTGACGGTGGTAAATCAAAGCTACAGGCAGGGTGAGAGAGGCCGGGGAGGGGGTGGAAGGTCAGAAACCCTGAATCGTGTGTCAGCGTGCACCACCTGAAATGAAATGCCGCAGAGGAAATGCTCCAGCAGGTAAATATGCCTGATGGAAACATTGCAAGCTAGGCTTTTGTTTACTTGACAACGTTTTTATTAATTTGAAAGGCTTTTTTCAACTTGAATAACTGGGATTTATTTAGTTGTAAGTGAAATTCGCATTACTTTGAGTGTTTTAAAAAATATATCTACAAATGTGTGAATACCTTTCAGTACATTGAAATACTTATCTTATTTTTGTATCATGTGGTGTTTTATACCTAGCATAACTACTATATTCATTTGCTTCAAACACAATGTTTTGTGTGTTGTGTCTTTGAAAATAGCCCCAGTTTTTTAAAAAGATCATTTAAACAATTCTATATTTAACTGAGCCTGTCACCTTCAAGCCTATTTATTATGTTATGTTATGTTAATAAAATGTATAAAGTGCAGCGGTTACCCTAAGGTGTCCTGGCGCTGTTTTGTTGCCTGACCGGAGGGAGTGGACAATCATTGAGTAAAAAGCCAGGTCTTCAAGCCCTTCCTAAACAGGAGAAGACTAGGGGCATTCCTCAAGCAGAAAGGCAAGTTATTCCACGCCACTGATGCACTGGCCGTGAAGCTCCTACCACCCCAGCTGGCCTTCTTAACGAAAGGCGTCCAAACTTTTTTCGCCTTAGAGGACCGAAGGGTCCTAGTGTGAGCATACCATATGAACTTGTCCTGCATAGTCCCATTTAGGGCCTTAAAAACTGTCCAGAGGGCCTTAAAACAAACTCTTTGCTTCACCGGAAGCCAGTGTAGCCTTGCTAACTCATTTTTTACCGATACAAATTTTGGAATACCCAGTAACAGCCTTGCCGCCGCATTTTGAGCCATCTGCAGCCTGTTGACCAGGTGCTGACGGGCATTCATTTTATTTGTGAGCCTTCCAAACATGCTGTGTCACTTTCCCCTGCAAGATTGTGTTTGTGCACCCATGTACTCTCTGTTGTTAGGCACGCTAGTCATGTAAAATGATCCAGCTGAGTGCTATTTATCACGAGGACAAGGCGGGCAGGAAATGTTAAGCAGTATAAAAACCTGCCAAGCAGGTTAAACGTTGGCCTTTCTCTAGAGGTGACACGTTGTTTTACAGTCGGAGCACACCTTGAGATGTTAGCATGTATGTGGTCTCCCAGCAGGGAAGAGGGTTGCAGAATGTTGTGATGTAAATGTAGCTTCGCATTTCAAACTATTTCCCCGCTCATTGGCGTAACAAAACTTGACGGGTTTCCCCTGCAAGGTACGTAGAGGGGCCCCCTCCATGCTCAATCAGGAGCTCTCCGGCCGGAGTACTGTGCTAAGGGGGCCCCATGGAGGTTGGGGGCCACCCTTCACCACGGGGGCTGCAGGGACCTGTGTTACGCCCCTGTTCCCCGTCTCCCTTCAAGATTGAAATGCAGATACAATATCAGGTGATGAAACATATGGAGTGGAAGTAATCAGAAATACTGTCCTGAGTTAAGGAACCACTTACAAACTTTTATATCGTCACTTCTGCAATTGCACTCAAAGTAGTGTCAGGTGATAATGAACAGGCGCCTCTTGGCGTTTGATCTCTGTCGGGCTAATAACAACACGCAGCCACAGACAGAAAGCTTGTTTCCGGTCCAGGGAAGGCATGGCTTGGCAGTTCGGGCTGGACTGTTCCCATGGGGGCACAGGGTCAGACTGATTTGCATATGGCCATGTCTGAACTGGGGTGGCAGAGTGGGCTAAAGAACGGTGATGGATCAAACCCAGATCTGTTGACTGGGTGTGAGTGTTTGATTGGTGCTGATGCTCCGTCCATCACCACCCCCTTTTGTACCGCTTTGTTCGCCATAAGTTGGCAGGGTATGCTCAGACGTGAATCCCTTGCTCACTTTGCCACTGGATTCAAGCAAGCCTGGTTGAAGACGGCTGAAATGCCAGAAACCGGTCCTAGGAAGCTTGTTTCCGGTCCAGGGAAGGCATGGCTTGGCAGTTCGGGCTGGACTGTTCCCATGAGGCACAGGGTCAGACTGATTTGCATATGGCCATGTCTGAACTGGGGTGGCAGAGTGGGCTAAAGAACGGTGATGGATCAAACCCAGATCTGTTGACTGGGTGTGAGTGTTTGATTGGTGCTGATGCTCCGTCCATCACCACCCCCTTTTGTACCGCTTTGTTCGCCATAAGTTGGCAGGGTATGCTCAGACGTGAATCCCTTGCTCACTTTGCCACTGGATTTAAGCAAGCCCGGTTGAAGACGACTGAAATGCCAGAAACCGGTCCTAGGAAGCTTGTTTCCGGTCCAGGGAAGGCATGGCTTGGCAGTTCGGGCTGGACTGTTCCCATAAGGCATAGGGTCAGACTGATTTGCATATGGCCATGTCTGAACTGGGGTGGCAGAGTGGGCTAAAGAACGGTGATGGATCAAACCCAGATCTGTTGACTGGGTGTGAGTGTTTGATTGGTGCTGATGCTCCGTCCATCACCACCCCCTTTTGTACAGACAGAAAGCAGCAATTTAAAAACACAGAAAGAGTTCTCCAACAAAACACATAAGGAATGAAATGGGAAGAAGACTGTAATCGGACGGTGCTCCTCTGGCTGGACCAGATGTGAGCTATCGGCTGCCAGAACAAGTCAGAATGCTGCAATTAAGAGGGGCATTGGAGAGGACCTATGGTAAGCAGCAGGCGAGCATAAACGTGGTGTGAGTGATTACAAAAGGTCTTGCAGACAGCGCAGGTGCTGTAGGCTTGACCTAAAAAAGTGATGGACAGAATACATTGGGAAGGGGAGAACAAGAGCCTGAGCGCAAGCAAGGGAGGAGAGGGCAAGGAAGAGGAATATAAATGGAAATATTTTGTCATCAGTTGTAGAAGTTAGAGACAGAATAGGAGTAAAAGAGCAGAAGTTTACTTAGACCAAAAATGTTGTTATTGGGTTCAGAGTCTGTTTTGTTGGAAGGACTGCTTTACCTGCATTAGCACATGCTTGGCAAAAATAAAATGGGGGATGAGAAGATTATTCACAGTGGCAGAAATACATCCTCCTGAACATAAGTAAACATTTACAAAAGTGTCTAAGTCCCAGTTTGGATCATTTCAATATAGTTCACCTTGAGGGAACCCATTCTTTGGTATAAGTAATAGTGTTTGGCTATGTCTATGATTACCTTAGCTCAGTTCCTTTCTAAGAAAAGGTTTGGCACTGGAGAGGAGAAGAGACTGGGGGGGATATTCACAATGACTTATCTCCGATTTATCTCCACCTTAACACATCAAAAGTGGAGATAGATTTAACACCCCATTCACAAGCCGGTGCAAACTGCAGACATCACCAGAATTCCTGCGATAACTGCCCCAAAATGTATCTCCACGGTGGACACCACCAACTAACTCTAATGAGATGCAGAGTAGGCATTCCAGTGCAAGAACACACGAAAAAACCACAACACCACTTTCACAACGAACTGCCAGATCCGCGATGCAAGTCAAAACCATGCGATTAGCCATGGTAGCAGGAGGTATTTAACACCTGCCTCCTGCAGGTGTAAAGCCGGACGACTACCTGCAGTAAGCAACGGAGCCCCGCACACAGCCACACCCGAAGAACAAACGACGCCATGGAGCTACTCATAATGCAGCTCGGAGCCCCAACAGGGCCACAACACCCACTGCCACCACCCCCAGGACCCCCACCACCCACTGGACTCGGACCTGCCCTCCCCCCGGACCACCACAGAGGCAGCGCAGAGTAAGACAGCAGACCTACCAAAAACGCACCACTCTCACAGACCTAACGACCGAGAAATTCATTGCCCACTACAGGCTCAAAAGGTCAACCATCATCCGCATCATGACCCACATCGCCCACAGGTTGACGGTCCCAACACAACGGAGAACCAACATCCCTCCACAGACAAAGCTGCTGGCTGTGCTGCACCTGTTGGCCTCTGGTACCTTCCAACCAACAACTGCCAGAGTCGTCGGAGTCTCACAGCCAGCCCTATCAAAGTTCATCACACCTGTCCTGGATGCCATCATCAGCTTCATGCCCCAGTACCTTCACTACCCCCACACTGTGCAGGAACGGCAGGAGACCAAGCAAGGCTTCTACGCCATAGCTGGATTCCCGGCAGTGTTGGGGGCAATAGACTGCACACATGTCCTATTTGTGCCCCCTGTGGATACTGCACACCACTACCACAACAGAAAGCACACACATTCCATCAATGTGCAGGCAATAGTGTACCACCGGGGAATGTTCACCAATGTCGTCGCAAACTACCCCGGCAGTGTGCACGATTCCTACATCTTCCGACAGTCCATCATCAACCAGCGCTTCCAGGATGACACATATGGAACTGGACTGCTCATTGGTAAGTGCCAAATCAGCACACCACGCACCTCAAAGCCACCTTCACACAATACACAACTGTGGGAATGAACATGTGACCCAATCAACATGTCATTCAACATGACCACCTACCAGACACAACAACACTACTCCATGGTGATCCTGGGCTACCCCTGCACACAATACAGCTATATCATGGCACCACAGCCACACAACAGCTGAACGTGTGGAGATGTGGAATGCAGCAATTTGCGAACGATGCAAGTGACCCGTGAATGGGAATGTACACAACGACAAGTGAGGTGTGGATGTGCAGGACAGACATGGGTATGCAAACCACAGATATGCCCATGCAGACCACAACTGCTGGTGACTGTAGAGTAGTGAACAGAGGATGCAACCATGTTACCCCAGGATGTGGGTCAGATAGCAAAAATGTCGCTCGCTGCGCCCCCCCTGTGTGTGTGAGCGTAGTGGGTTGGCCCTGAGTACGCCAGGGCTGCGCAGGGGTGTGGACAAAAACCCCGTGGCGCAGAGCGTGGTTTTCTCCTGGAAAGGCCAACATCACTGACAGGGCGGTCGCCTTGCAGTCCGCCATGAGGCCGACGCCATGAGCAGCAGGGCCTGAGACCCTGTGCACCTGCTGCACCCCAGGACGCTGGTCCTCAGACTCATCATGCCTGCCCCAGCGCACCAACGAGGCTCCGCTCACCTGCCTACACCGGCGTGTGTCAAAGAGGGCCCACCACATGCCAGTGCAAGCTCCAGGCACCAGTCCTGCACCTCCCCAGCCTCCGCAGACCATTGCTGGTCCCCCTGACGCTGGTCCACATTACTCTTTTCTCATAGACATACTCCAACGGCCTCCCCTTCGGCCCAGTAGGACCTTCATATGGAACTGTGTCCTGAGTCCTGAATGCCAGTGACCCCAAGTCTGTGGCAGCGGTCACAGCACCAGACTCCCTTCAATCAGTGAGGAATAATTCCATATCGCAGGGCTGCTACACGTGGTGCCACTAACCCTGTTCAACGCAAGCCTGTGACACGTGGTGCCACTAACCCTGTTCAACGCAAGCCGGCAACACGTGGTGCCACTAACCCTGTGCGCCGTGAGTGACCCTCAGCCTCCGGCGCAACATCGTTGGTGTCTGAGCCTGTGGCCTGGGGGTTGTCATCAGCAATGGGAAGGTACGGGCTTGGTGTCTTGCATGAGTCTGTGGCACTCATATCTGCCATGTTGCCGGACACAGCTGGCATGTGCCCTCTGCATCATGCCCTGGGGTAGACCTCCCATTCTTCCCCGAGACACTCCTCGGAAGGCACATATGACACATAGGAGACCCTGCTCTGCCCTCATGACCCTACCACAGTCTCCCGCAGGTCAGCGTCTCATGGCGGTGTGCCCGTCGTGGCCGCTGTGCATCTGGGACCACCAACCCTGTGCGACTCAAGTCATCCCCCCCATGTTGTTCTGACATTGCATTTCTGAGTGCCTGATGACTGTTGAAGTTGTTGCCAGCACCAGCTACTCCCTGAGGGCTGGCTTACACTCACCCCACACACAGCAATCACAGGCGTCACTGGATTAGTGGGCCTGCCATCAAATCCTGCCGAACCAAGTATTGACTCTTTTCTCCCTGCAGTGTGTTAGAAATGAGGGGACTCTGGTTGGCGCAGGCAAGTACCAGCGACAAGCAGGGACCCTTTACTTCTAGTCAGGGCGAAGGATGACCCCTTTAGAATAACCCCTGCTCACCCTCTAGGTGCGTGGCGCGAGCAGTCAAGGCTAAACTTCAGGGCGTACACGGTTAAGCACTTGCAATTATACACACAGTAAATACTTTGCCTGCATCACAAATGGACACCAATCAGGTTGTATACAAAAATAAGGCTTTTATATATTTTCAGCAGATTTAGTACAAGGCCCAGTAACAGTAAAACGGCGGGCCACGATCTCTATGAATACGGAAAGTTCTCTTTATACAGAAAGTTCTTATGCGGGCAACAAGGTGAACTGTGGGCCTCAGCGCACTTCGCGCTGAAGTGGCAAGCGGGAGGCACGCTTCAGACGGCAGGGAAAACAGAACGTTGCGGACCCTGGATCTGATGCGAGCTCGCGGTCGAGTTCGTAAGTACAGTACCTTTGTTTCTTTTCGTGAAGGCGGTTGCAGGACACTCAGCGGCTCTTTCAGAAGGGCGAGGCGGCGTCTGGGGCTTCCACGCTTCACGGGGGGGGTCTGGTCCTTCAGGCTCACAACAAGAGTGGGGTGTTACAGGTGGCAAGTGAACAAAGCGGGGCAGCCGGGCACGCTTTACGTCCGTGCCGTCCGAGGCATGAAGATGCTTACAACGCCAATTCAGGCAGGAGGGGTGAAGGTGCGCAGCGAGCCTCCGGCGAGCGAGGTGACGGGGGCAGCCCAGCACGGCGTAGGGAGAGCGGCTCAGATCGAGCGAGGCTCTTCCCAAGGCAGTCCGGTCACGGCTCAAGGTGGGGCTGGGGGCCTGAGAGTCACGGCTCCGGCGAGGGAAGTAACACCACAGTCCAGCGGTGGGCGAGTGAAGGTCAGGTTGAGCCCAATGGTCCTGGGGCTCAGTTCAGGGGGCAAGCTCGCTTCCAAGCCCTTGGAGATCGTTTTGAAAAGCACAAGTTTCTTGAAAATAAAAATAAAGCAAAGTCTCTAGCAAAAGGTTCCTCTACTCTCCTTTGGCAGCAAGTTCACCACTGCAGGCCAGTCCCCCAGGATAGGGACAGTTTTCCTCCTTACAGCTTTCCTGGCGCCTCCTCCTCAGGCAGAGATTCTTCTTGGTTCAAAGCGGATCTGCTTTCTTAAAAGCAGGGCTCCTACATTTATACTACATTTATTTTGTTCTCCCAGTCCAGGGGGGCCCTTGCCTAGTTCAGTCCAGTTCTGGAGCACTTTGTTGATGCGATGCAGGCTTCTTCTTTCAGAGTGCAGGGCAGAGTCATCAGACGCTCCACGGGGGGCGGAGCCGGCATTGTGGTGGCAGAGCACAGTCCTATTCGGAGTCCAGGTGTACTCCTCCCACCCATCTACCTGTCAATCTTTCTATTCACCACCAGGCCACCTAGCCCTGCCCATCTGGGTTTCCCCAACCCTGTCACTCACACAAGCCAAACAGCAGATACACATCACGCAGAGGCGGGCTGAAATGGTTAGGCAAGCAAAGGCCAACTTTCTAAAAGTGGCATTTGCAAACACAGAATATTAAAATAAACCTTATGAAAACATGTACCTTATTATTCTGAGTTCAGGCATACTAAACTCGATCTTCTACCATGTTCCCTGGGCATGTTAGGATCATAGGATGTAATATTCTTAACAGCCCATTCTGGCCTATGAGAACAGGGTAGCCTTACAATAGTGAAAAGCGAAAATGGCTGTAATTCACTATTAGGACATGCCACACACATCAGGGCTTGTCCTACCTTATGCTTACAAGGCACCCTGCCCTTGGGCCTACCATAGGGGTGACTAACATGAAGTTAAGGGAAGGTTTAGGGACTGGCAAGTGTGTGCACTTGCCAGTCAGCATGTCAGTACCAGACTGCACGCAGGTTCTGCAATGGCAGACCTAGACACATTTTACCAGGCCGCTTCTGTGGGTGGCACAACCAGTGCTGCAAGCCCACCAGCGGCATTTGTATTTACACGCCCTGGCACTCCTGGTGCACTTTACTGGGGTCTGACAGTAAACCAAATAAACCAATCATGGAATCCAACCAACATATACATTTTACATAGGGAGCACTTGCACTGTGGCACTGGTTGGCAGTGGCACAGTGCGCTGAGCGGCCAACACCATAAAAACACATGAGGCACAGCGACAAAAAGTGGAAGGGAGACTCACGCCAAGGTGCCAGGTCTAACACGTGTCCCCTCCAGCTGAAAAGTGGGGAGAACTACTCTACCCCAGGGAGTTCCTCATCACTAAGGCGGAAAAATCTGGACAGACCGTCAGCATTGGCGTGATCTGTACCAGGGCGATGTTCCACCGTTAAATCCATACCCTGTAGGGAAATGGACCACCTCAACAGCTTTGGATTCTCACCCCTCATATGCATCAACCATCTGAGGGGCCTGTGGTCTGTCTGAACCCGGAAGTGAGACCCAAACAAGTAGGGTCTTAGCTTCTTCAACGCCCAGACCACAGCAAATGCCTCACGCTCAATAGCACTCCACCTCTGTTCCCGTGGAAGTAACCTCCTGCTAAGGAAGGCTACAGGTTGATCTAGGCCCTCTTCATTAATCTGTGAAAGAACAGCCCCCGCACCATGCTCTGAAGCATCTGTCTGAACGATAAACTCTTTGGAGAAATTGGGAGCCAATAGCACGGGCACCGTGCACATAGCAGCTTTCAGGGCCTCAAAAGCTATCTGACAGGTGTCAGTCCAAATCACTTTCCTGGGCTGCTTCCTGGAAGTCAGCGCTGTCAAACGGGCAACACTGTTGCCATACCCCTTGAGAAACCTCCTGTAGTACCCGGTGAGACCTAGGAAGGCTCTCACCTCTGTCTGGGTTTTGGGCGACTCACAATTCAGGATGGTTTCTATCTTGGGTGGAAGGGGTGCCACCTGGCCGCTCCCAACCTGGTGCCCCAAGTACACCACGGAACCCTGCCCGATCTGGCACTTACTCGCCTTGATCGTGAGGCCTGCCCTCCGCAGCACCATCAACACTTCCCAGAGGTGGCGCAGGTGTTCTTCCCAAGAGGAGCTGAACACTGCGATGTCATCCAGATAGGCAGCACTGAATGAATCCAGTCCAGCCAACACCTGGTTGACCAACCTCTGGAAGGTGGCAGGGGCATTCTTCATCCCAAAGGGCATAACCCGGAACTGGTAGTGTCCATCTGGGGTGGAAAATGCTGACCTCTCTTTGGCCCCATCGGTCAAGGCGATCTGCCAAAACCCAAATGTTAAGTCAAACGTGCTGAGGTAGTTGGCAGCCCCTAGCCGATCTATGAGCTTATCAGCTCTGGGGATGGGGTGTGCGTCAATCCTGGTGACCGTATTGAGTTCTCTGTAGTCCACACAGAACCAGAGTTCGGGTGTGGCTCCCGGCGCTGCAGCCTTTGGGAACAAGACTACTGGGCTGGCCAAGGACTGCTGGAGGACTCAATTACCCCGAGTGCAAACATCTTGGAGACCTCCTCCTTGATGCATGTCCTCACCCTGTCAGTCACCCTGTAGGCCTTGTGCCTCACGGGTGGACTTTCCCCAGTGTCCACATCATGGACGCAACAATCAGTGACACCGGGAACCTGGGAAAACAGATCAGAAAATTGCCCCAGCAATTGGCGACAATCATTCTGTTGCTCAGGGGTCAGGGCGGAAGAGAGGATGACACCATCCACTGACCCATCTTGCTCCTGGGCTGACAGGAGGTCTGGAAGAGTCTCGGTCTCCTCTTCCATCCCAGCATCTTTTGCCAGGAGCATGCCCACTTGGGACCTCTCCAAGTGGGGCTTGAGGCGGTTGACATGAAGGACCCTTAAGGGGTTCCTTGGAGACCGCAAGTCCACCAAATAGGTAACAGGACTCTTGCGCTCCACCACCTCAAAGGGGCCGGTCCACTTATCCTGGAGCGCACAGGGCTCCACTGGGGCCAAGACCCATACCTTTTGTCCAGGCTGAAGCTCTACCAGAGTGGCATTCTGGTCGTACCAACGCTTCATCTCCTCCTGGCTGGCTTCCAGATTTGCCTCAGCAAGTTGCCTGAATCGCCTAGACTGATTCCTGAAGGCCAGCATGTAACTATATACATTCTGGGGAGGTTTCCTGGGAGATTGCTCCCAGCCTTCCTTGACCAGACTTAGAGGTCCTCGCACTGGGTGGCCGTACAGGAGCTCAAAGGGGCTGAACCCTAGAGACTTCTGTGTCACCTCACAGTAAGCAAAGAGAAGGCATGGTAAGAGGACGTCCCACTTACGCCTCATGGGTCCTTCTAGGCCCATTATCATGCCTTTGAGGGTACGGTTGAATCTCTCAACCAACCCGTTTCCTTGGGGGTGTTAAGGTGTGGTAAACTTGTAGGTTACACCACACTCTTGCCAAAGGGATTTCATGTATTTGGACATGAAATTGGTACCCCGGTCAGACACCACCTCTAGAGGGAATCCCACTCGGGAGAAAATTCCCATCAGTGCATGTCCCACCACGGGGGCCATCACTGTCCTCAGAGGGATGGCTTCCGGGTACCGGGTGGCATGGTCCAGGATGAACCTATTGCCCATAGCTGTCCTGGGGTCCAGTGGCCCTACAATGGCAATCCCCACTCGCTGGAATGGGGTACCGACCACAGGGAATGGCTGGAGTGGTGCCTTCTGCTTCCTTCCACTCTTTCCACTTGCCTGGCAAGTCTGGCAGGTCCTGCAGTGAGTGTCTGAACTCCTGCGCATTTGAGGCCAATAAAAGTGGGTGACAAGCCTTTCAAAGGTCTTGTCCTGCCCCAAATGCCAGGCCAATGGCACATTGTGAGCCAGCCCCAGTAGGAAGGCTCTGAAGTCCTGGGGTACCACCAGCGAACGGGCTGACCCAGGCTCAGCAACCTTAGGCTCTGTATATAGGAGGTCGTTCTCCCAGTAAACAAAATGTGACCCAGACTGATCACCTGCGGCCTGGTCTGCAGCCTGCTGCCGCATACCCACGAGAGAAGGGCATTCTCGTTGCGCCTTACAAAAGTCCTCCCTGGTGGGACCTCCTTCCTGCTGCCAATAGGTCAGCTCCGGCAGGTCTCCCAGTTCAGCTATCTGTTCCCCTGTAGGCTCCAGGGCATTCCCCTCAAGGTCTGCTTCCTCCTGGACCGTGGGAACTTCGGGGGCCAGTTTTCCGCGCCCCCTGCTCCTGCTCTCTGAGGCCGGTTCTGGGGCCTCCCTCTCAGGCTCCAGGACCTATTGAGTACCTCTACTTGCTGCCATGGACCGTGTGGTGACACACGCCCAGTCAGGCATACCCAACATCTCCAGGTGAGCACTCCGCTCCACCTTAGCCCAAGGTGAGCTCTCCAAGTCGTTCCCTAACAGACAGTCTACAGGCATGGTGGGCCTCACAGCTACCTGAAGAGTACCAGAGACCCCCCCCACTCAAAGGGAACCTGAGCCACCTTGCAGTGACTCTCTGTGTTGTCAGCGGCAACAACTGGATAGAATGCTCCTGGGACCACCTGCTCTTGAGACACCAGGTGACACTTGACAGCTGTCACACTGGCTCCTGTATCTCTAATAGCTTCCACCCTACGGCCATTGATGGTCACCCACTGCCTGTATTTCTAAGTGTTATCAGGCAGCTGGGTTTGGGGAACCACTCCACAGTCTCCTAATGAGACAAGGGACTTCTCTGTGGGACCCCACCCATCTTGGACACCCATCTCCGCCCCCAAGGCTACACTAGTCACCTGCCGGGGTGGAGCACCAGTGGGTGCTCGTTTACCATACAGAGGACACTACATCAGAGGCAAAATGCCCCATGTTACCACACTTGTAACATTTTAGGGGCCCCTTCTGAACAGGAGGACCTGTCGGGGCCCCGGTCGGTCTCGGAGGTGGGGGAGGCTGAGAACCTTTCCCTTGGTTCCCTTGGGGATTACTTTGGGGCCTTTTTGGGAACTCCCTCTGGTTATCCCTGTCACCCCCACTCTTCTGCTGGGGACCCTGCCCACCTTTGGCGGAATCTCCCACGTGACCCTTGTGGACCCTGGTACTGACCCAGCGGTCCGCCTCCTCAACAAGCTTCCTAGAGTTAGTCAGCCTACTATCAATCAGGTGCTGGTGTAGCTCAGGAAAACAATTACTGGACAAGTGCTCCAATGCCATTAAATCAAGAAGCCCTTGAAAATCATCAACCTTGCTACCCTTTACCCAACCATCCAGTGCTCTGCTAAAAAAAAGTCACATACTCCACATACGTACTATTGGGAATCTTAGTGCAACCCCTGAACCTCTGTCTATACATTTCAGGAGCTAACCCATACCTAGCCATTAAAGCATCCTTCATATGGGGGTAAGAGTTATACACATCTGAGGGCAAATCTAGCAGTGTGTCCTGCCGTTCATTCAAGAACCGCCCCCACAACCCTGCTCCCCAATCCTTCTCAGGGACCCGGTGGGAGGACATGGCTACTTCGTAGGCTTTGAGCCACTGCCTTATGTCATCATTCTTAAAAAACTCCTTAACCACATCTTTAGGAATATATACCCTTGATTCCGCAAGTACTGGCGGTGTGCTGCCACCAGAGGGATTAAGCTACAAACTTTTCGCTTTCAGCTCCAGCTTCCTCAGCTTCATCTCATGTTCCATTTGGATTTTTCTTTCTTCCATGGCTAATCTTTGTTTGTCCATATCCATCTACCCATTAAGCTTTGCCATCTCTACTTCATGTGCCCTGGTTGCTGCCCTGTCTGCCAATTCTTCTGGCGACAGGCCTCTGGAAAACTCATGGACGCTTTCTGGTGAAACCACTTCCACCATATCCTCTGGTGCCCTTGACTCATACCAGGCTCTCAGCGCCTTTACAAGTTGGGCCTTGTTTTTCAATCCAGTTTGGGAAATTCTGAACTTGGAGCAAAAACCTTTCAAATCCTCATTTGTGTAGCTCTCAAGTGCGCCTTCTCCCCAATCTACATCATCCATTCCAGAGACTATAGAGGCTGCCCTTCCTGCAGGGAGTGAACCAGGCATGGTTTCTCAAAAAATGGAGATTCTTGGCAAAGCAAAAAGTCAATAGTATTGTGGCTGCGTTACTGGTCTGCACTCTATATGTGGCGATCAATGATTCACTGCATAGAACTACAAATGCAAATCAGAAATTCTCACCGCTGCCTCCAATGTTATAAATGAGGGGACTCTGGTTGGCGCAGGCAAGTACCAGCGACATGAGCGGGGTGTTACAGTGGCAAGTGAACAAAGCGGGGCAGCCAGGCGCGCTTTACGTCCGGGCCATCTGAGGCGTGAAGATGCTCACAACACCGATTCCGGCGGGAGGGGTGAAGGTGCGCAGCGAGCCTCCGGCGAGCGAGGTGACGGGGGCAGCCTAGCACGGCGTAGGTAGAGTGGCTCAGATCGAGCGAGGCTCTTCCTAAGGCAGGGGCGGCTAAGCAGTCCGGTCACGGCTCAAGGAGGGGCTGGGGGCACGAGAGTCACGGCTCCGGCGAGGGAAGGAACACCACAGTCCAGCGGTGGGCGAGTGAAGGTCAGGTTGAGCCCAATGGTCCTGGGGCTCAGTTCAGGGGGCAAGCTCGCTTCCAAGCCCTTGGAGATCGTCTTGAAAAGCACAAGTTTCTTGAAAATAAAAATAAAGCAAAGTCTCTAGCAAAAGGTTCCTCTTCTCTCCTTTGGCATAGGGACAGTCTTCCTCCTTACAGCTTTCCTGGCGCCTCCTTCTCAGGCAGAGATTCTTCTTGGTTCAAAGCGGATCTGATTTCTTAGGAGCAGGGCTCCTTCATTTATACTACATTTCTTTTGTTCTCCCAGTCCAGGGGGGGCCTTGCCTAGTTCAGTCCAGTTCTGGACCACTTTGTTGACGCGATGCAGGCTTCTTCTTTCAGTGTGCAGGGCAGAGTCATCAGACGCTCCACAGGGGGCGGAGCTGGCATTGTGGTGGCAGAGCACAGTCTTATTCAGAGTCCAGGTGTACTCCTCCCACCCATCTACCTGTCAATCTTTCTATTCACCACCAGGCCACCTAGCCCTGCCCATCTGGGTTTCCCCAACCCTGTCACTCACACTAGCCAGACAGCAGATACACATCACGCAGAGGCGGGCTGAAATGGTTAGGCAAGCAAAGGCCAACTTTCTAAAAGTGGCATTTGCAAACGCAGAATATTAAAATAAACCTTACGAAAAGATGAACCTTATTATTCTGAGTTCAGGCATACTAAACTCGCTCTTCTACCATGTTCCCTGGGCATGTTAGGATCATAGGATGTAATAATCTTAACAGCCCATTCTGGCCTATGAGAACAGGGTAGCCTTACAATAGTGAAAAACGAAAATATCTGTAATTCACTATTAGGACATGCCACACACATCAGGGCTTGTCCTACCTTATGCTTACAATGCACCCTGCCCTTGGGCCTACCATAAGGGTGAATAGCATGAAGTTAAGGGAAGGTTTAGGGACTGGCAAGTGTGTGCACTTGCCAGTCAGCATGTCAGTATCAGACTGCACGCAGGTTCTGCAATGGCAGACCTAGACACATTTTACCAGGCCGCTTCTGTGGGTGGCACAACCAGTGCTGCAAGCCCACCAGCGGCATTTGTATTTACACGCCCTGGCACTCCTGGTGCACTTTACTGGGGTCTGACAGTAAACCAAATAAACCAATTATGGAATCCAACCAACATATACATTTTACATAGGGAGCACTGGCACTGTGGCACTGGTTGGCAGTGGCACAGTGCGCTGAGCGGCCAACACCATAAAAACACATGAGGCACAGCGACAAAAAGTGGAAGGGAGACTCACACCAAGGTGCCAGGTCTAACACACTGTCACAGGTGATCAGGGATATGCACTCTGCCCTTGGATGATCACACCCCTCAGAGACCTGAACACACTCGCCCATAGGCAGTACAATGCGGCCCACATACGCACCAGGGGCATCGTTGAACGCACATTTGGCGTGTTGAAGTCACGTTTCGGGTGCCTGGACGGCACAGGTGGAAAGCTGCTGTACAGCCCGGACATCGTATGCAAGATGATCGTTGCATGTTGTGTGTTGCACAACATCGTGTACGCACCAATGCCCCATGGATCCCAGTTCCAGAAGTACCGGACGATGATGGTGATGATCGGGCAGGTGGCCCACATCCCACTGCAACTGCAGCAGGAATGGCCTGTAGGAACACCATCATTGACAATTTCTTCTCATGAGCACGTCACATTGTGGCCGTTCGTGGCAATCATGGGACAGTACAAAATGTCCAAAAGCCCAGCATATTTGAATTTAACATATTTGCAGGTTCCAGGTTGTACTTGTGCATTGCCATGTCACAGTTTCCTGCTGTGCTGGACTTGATTTGCCATGTTGTGCACATTTGCGGCACCAGTTGTATCCTGTGTTCTGTTGTGGAGGTGTTGCTGTTTGTACCGGGGTGTTGTCAATGTCGATGTGCACTTATACTTATGTGCGTATGCTGCACGGTGGGTGATTCGCTCTGGCGGCACTGATTTGTCTGCCGCTGGTTCCTTTCATGAGGTGTGCCTGTCAGTTCTGTGCTTCCACAGTGCTGAGATGTTGCAGACTTGGGTAACTTGTGCTCTTTGTCGAGTTGTTACTTTTGGGTATGGTTTGTCCGCAGATGTGTCGTTGACGTCAGGGGTTGATTGTGCAGGTGGTTGTGTCTGAGTGTGACCTGCTCCTTTCCGGTTGTGGTCCCCACTCAGCCACCTCAGTGTCGTGCTGTGTACATTGTCATGGTGATTGGACTGCAGCCATGCTACTTGTCATGTGGTGTCTCTTGCATTGTCAGTGTGGCTGACGTATATGCATGTTTCCTGTGTATCGCACGTGTGCATGTGTTGGGTTTTGTGCTTGGTGATGTGTTGGGTGGGTGCCCCTTTGGGCACATGGTGTACGTGGGACTACTTGATGTTTGTATGTGTGCTGAAGTGTTCCCGTAGGATAAGGGACATGAGTCATTGTGGGTGTGCAGTGTGCTCTGCTTAATTGTGCATGTGTGCCATTGTGCCCATCTCCCCCATCCACCCACTCCCCGGTCGGTGCGCACCCTGTCGATGTGGTGTTGGTCATGTTGGACAGTGTTCGGATCCCTGGCTCCTGTCACCAGCTCCCGACTGGTGACTGTGGCCACCTTCTTCTCCATGTCATTCAGCTCCTGGTGTTCTGCTGGCCCCCCTCCTCTGGGGTGCATTGCTGCTTTCGTGTTGACAGCGAGTTTCTGCTTGGTTTTGCCATTCACATCAGTCCAGAGCATCTTGTGCTCTTCCATTGTCCTCCTCTGCCATGCGATGGCATTCACATGGTCCGAGGTGGTGTGCCATCTTTGCCTCTTTGTTGCCAATGACACGTTGGAGGTGACGTACAGTTGGTGGTGGTGTTCTGGCTCATCCGCGACGATAATCGGGTTTTCCTGTTGACTGTACCCCGTCTTCCTCTTCTCATTGCTCTTCCATGGGCCCTGTATTCCTGGGTGTTCCTCCGTGGGGATTGTGGGGTTCATGTTGTCCTCTGCAGTCGGTCAGGGTGCATCCGTGGTACTCTGCAGTTGATGTAGTTTTTTAGTGGCATTTTCCGTATGCTGTTCTTGTGCTTTTTCCCGCATTACGCGTGGGTATTGCTGGCCTCTCACTGGTTGTTACTGTTTTCTTATCGCATTGGGGCACATCACGTCTTTTTAATCGTTGGGGTGTGTGTGTTTTATCTCTGTCGCAGTGGTTGTATGGTTGTATCACGGACATTGGCCGCATTTTCAGCAGACTATCTCATGGTACCGCCGTGTTGTGAATTCCACGTTGACACAGGGTTATTTTCCCGCGATAGGCTGCGATGTGTAAAGTTGCGTTAACATTTTTTGGAGATGTTTAGCACACGTTCTTGTGCATATACCCCTGAGAGCCTCAAGGAGAGTTTAGTGGAACTCGCAGCTTTACCTAGAGGTAGAATCAACAGGTTTTCCTAAAGGCTGTATGGCCACTATAGGAGACCCTTAACACGGCGTGCTACCTGGCACATGGAGAAAACTCCTTGTGCATCAGGGGACTTTGGGGGGCTTCTTGTTTTTTTTTGAGGGAAACAAAAAGAAATGCTGAGTGGTCCGATAAAAACAATTCTCAGCTTTCTGCTTTACCCAAGGTGCATCTGCTGTTGAATTTTTGGCAAAGACATCTCTACCAGGTAGGTGCGGATCCCGAAACATGTCGACCATGCCGGCAGAGCAAGAGTCTCTGCTAATTCAGCGACTAGCAGACCACCTACTATGCGTCATATGAACCCCTAATTTTTTTTGTAGCAGACCTTCACCTACTGTTAGTAGGGAACACCTACAGAACAGAAATTCTGTTTCCATGTCACTGGGTTTCTTAGGTAAGGCCTTCTTTAAAAGGAGACTGAGCTCCTACATGGCTATTACCTTGCACATCCGAAATTCCACATCCAAATTGTCTTCTATTTTTATCTGCCTGCCTGAATGCATATCTGTATCCGTCTATCTGTAATATCCTGAGTTTGTGGCTCACTTATTCTTTTCCTTTATTAACTTTATTTCGGCTATGTGCCATAAAAGTAACACAAATACAATTATGTGGCATGATTTAAACCCCATAACATATTAAGAATCAAATAAATACAGTATGCAAATGACAAGATAAAACTAATTATAGATCATAAAATAACTAGTTAAAATAAGCAAACATTTAGAGGCACATCTTTTGCGTAATCTTCCATATTGCAATTAAAAAGCAGGATACAGCAAAAACCAGACTTTGTCTAATATCAGTTTCTAAAATGCTAAAAGGATTTTGATAACCCCGAACACCAAAATGCTGAAAAACTTGAATAATCCACTCTTTCATGCTTGTAGCATAAGCTGACAGAAAAACAGAACATGTACTTCCGACTCCCTATATGCCCCACAGCTAGGGCTGGTGTATCTTGTAGGGCCCTATTTACTTTCCCATTTGCCAGTCGAAAAGGCTATTGGTAGGGTGGTGTATCTGAACTGCATGCACAACCTTTGGGCCAAAGGAGGCCCTATTTCACTGGATTAAGACTCGCCCTCTTTTTCGGATCAGAGTGAGAGTGAATTCCAGATGGTAAAATTATGGAAACAAGAGGAATCGTATTCAGTGGGAACAGGAACGGTCAAACATGAACTCCACTATTCCATTTCATGAAACTGGTAAAAAAAAAAAGTCAATAAGCATACTTCAGATGCACGATATTTCATAATATTTTTTAATTATTTTTTTGCTCCTGGTTGTAATGCCAGACTCAACTAAACCGATTCCACCCTCACTCTTTCTGCAAAGACAGCTCTATACTCTGAATTATTCCTAAAATGTATCCCTTTGGAGTTAGCCGCGGGCGGGCAAGTTATTCCACATAGTTAACTAAGAAGCAAGATTTATGTCAAACTGGTTCCGAAAACTATCTTGAAACTGATGATGTTTGTGCATTAAACATATTAAGAGTAAATTAGGAAACATAAAGAATGCAGTTCTCCTAGTGGACACAAGGTGCCGCTGTGCTTTCAGAAATAACTAGGCATTCAAGGGAAACTACATCCCAAGAGAGAGAAGGATAATATGCTAACAAAGCTGCAGTACATGTTCGTTCTTTCGACTGTTTTACATTATTTTCATTTGTTTAAAAGTAAATAATTATTTTGATTATACCCAACAACATCCAGCATTCATAGCTCGCATTGCCGCTCAGCTGATGTCTGGAGATTTAACACATTTCTAGTTGTCGTCCATGGCCACACAGTTAACCAAATAAAATAGACGATGCTCTCTTCTACTTTGGAAAGCAGGGAAAAGCGATATTTAAATTACATCAGACGCTGTGAGTAAACTCAACTTCTGCGCTTCTCCCCAGTGTCTGTAAAGGTTCCTGTAGAAGTCATTGTAATGTAACTGATAAAAAATTCCCAAAAAGAACAGCCACTTGTACACTGAACACAAAGGGCTAGATTCACCAACGGTACAATACCCGCAAAAATCAATATAAAAACTGAACAAAAAGTTATGGCTGGTGTAGTGTCATGCTGGACCTGTAACCAGTCAGCACAGACCTCAGGTAGTACTAACACCCACCAAATCCATCACAGATGTCACTGGTCAGGTGACCGTGTCAATTGATCTTGTGGACCTAGGACTCAGAACACCACATTGACAACTAGGCGGCCTGCCATAGCGTTCCAACTATAAAGCGGGTTACCTCAACAAGACTCAGCCAGCCGCCTCATCCCAACCTTGCATAGGTTCCATCGCACTGAGGGCATAAGTACAAGCCCCTATCGCCACGGAGACGTCACTTTTAGTGACGTCTCCATGGTGATAGGGGCTTCACCTTATTTACAAGAGAGCGCTAAGCCACTTAACGTGGCTTAACACTGCCTTGTAAATAAGACCCCCTTTCACGCTATGATTAGATAGAGTGAAAGGGGTGAGCAGTGGATGTTGCGGTGGACGTTCCTCCACAACACACATTGATTTTTACGCTGCCCCCTATCTACAAGGGTGGCGTAAATAGGAGGCAGCACCAAATCTAAGACCAAGGAAAACCTGGTCTTAACTTGGCAAAACGAGGAGAAATGCTTTATTTTTTCTCGTTTTTGCTTTTTCCATGTGTGCTGCCTTGTGCAGCACACATGGAGAAAGCAAAGCACATTGGATTGTTTATGTTCAGGAAGGTATCCCTTCCTGCACATAAACAATCTTTAGAAAAAATGACATTTTGTAACTTCCATGTGTGCTGCATCAAGCAGCACACAAAGTGACAACATGGCATTTCAAGATTGTGTTTGTGCAGGAAGGAAGACCTTTCTGAACATAAACAATCTTCTCCTGCACGCAGACACCCTTGCATTATGGTGCAAGGGTGCCTGCGTTGGCACTACACTGCTAAGTGTACCCCCAGCTCAGGGGGAAACACAAGGCTGCACCATATTCTTGTACATATGATGCAGCCTTGCGTTTCTGAAGGGGGAGAATGAGGCCTTAAGCCATGACAGCTAATACCTCACTGTAATGGCCGGGATCCCGGGTTGGTTGAGGTAGGTACCTTAGGCCAAATAGGAGGGACCCACGTTTCCACATCAGGGAAAGGAAGGACACCTTCTCAGAGAGCCCCCGCAAACCCCCTTGGTAGCTTGGCACGAGCAGCCAGACTTATATTCAAGAGAAATGTGTAAAGTATTTGCAACCGCGCTCACAGCAACCCAATGATGACAGCACAAATGGACTCCAGACGAGTTTTATAAAAACGAGTATAAGTTTTATATAAAAAGATATACGATAAGACCACACAATTGTAATCCAACGTATGAGTATTTGTAATATTCCTCCAGGCCGGTTGTTAGGCCAGCCAGCCCTTGTAAGTTCTGGCGATATTAATGAGCACTTCTAAACAGTCCACTGTAGTCCTAGTACAATGTTATGCAGTTTGTAATGCTGGAATCAAACACTTTGCAATGGAAAAGTAATGCGATGCGTAACGCAACAATCAGGCACTGTGCAATGTGAAAAATAATGCACTGCGTAACGCAACAATCAGGAACTTTGCAATGTAAAAATAAGGCAATGCGTAACGCAACAATCAGGTAGCTTGTTATGCAGGAATAATGCAATGCGTAATACGTTAATCAGGTAGTTTGTTACGTAGAAACAATGCAATGCGTAACACACTAATCAGGTAGTTTGTTATCCAGAAATGATGCAATGTGTAATACGACAATCAGGTACTCCGTTATGCAGAAATGAGTTAATTCGTAATACACTCCAGCACCGATCACGGTGCCTTAGGCGGTCTCTCTGCCACTTGTGCTGACTCGCAGTCAGCCTCTGTCAACAGTTGCCCCCAACACGGGTGTGGTGTAACAAAAAGTGCAGCTCGCACTCCGGCCCCGGTACTGCCACTCCCTTGGCAAGTACAGGCCGCGATACGAGCCGAAGCAGAGGCTCGCGCTGCCAGAATGAGAGAGGCCGAGAGCGTCTCCCTCCAAGCCCTCACCCCGCCCCAGGCGTCGACACAGATTACCTGGGGGGTGCGACCTCACTCTCCTCTCCTCTTCCAGCGACTAGGGCCTCCGATGCAATCCTTGTGAATTCTGGGCAATGGGACTCAGGTCCTCCCTCAACGAGGTTGGCTCGAGGTCCCGCTCTGGCAACGACGGGCTCGGCTCCTCCGGGGCTGCCGGTCTGGGCCGCTACTGCTACAAAGATCTCAGGCTTTCACAGGGCACACACACACAGCATCACTGAGACTCACTTAAGCTTCGGATGCAAGATCACTGGGCACTCCTCACGAAGGTCTCAGGCAGCGTCATTGCGACTCACTTGGACTCCGATGCACACGAACACAGGACGATGATGGTCTCAGGCTGCAAAAAGCACACGCACACAGCATCGCTGAGACTCTCCTGGAAACGTTCGTGTTCCTGAGTTTCCACAACAGGGAGCCAGCTCACCTCGGGCCCTTGGGGATAAGTTACTTCAGGACACAGCACAGCAAAGTCCTTTCAAGCATGGGGACACAGCACACAGCAAAGTCCCTTTGGCCTTTCCTTGGTTAAAACAGAAAACTGCAGGCCAGCCCCAGAACACACAGCAAGGTTCAGTCCTTTCCTTCAGTCTCTTCAGTTGTTTCTTCCTTGGCAAAGGTTCGTCTTGACCACGAAGTAGCTTCAGTCTTGTTCAATCTTGATCAAGCCATTCTCCAAAGTTCAGGTGCTTTAGCTCTCATAATTTTACCCCTAAATGGCTTTGAAGTCTTTGTGTTCAGGAGGGCACTGACGCCTGTTCAAACCATTTCTGGGTGCCTCCCTGCCAGTAATACCTTCATCCTTTGATTAGTGGGGTCTGGATTCTCAATCACTCAGCAGGAGATGGGACCATTGTTTTATGGCAGCAACCCAGGCCTCTTCACCTCTAAGGGCTACTCCTCCCCCTACACTCCAGATGCAGGTCAGCCTGTTGCTATCTCACCTCCTCTCCTGGGTCAGGACATTCCCCAGATCCTATCGCTTTCAAATCCAGACAGTCAATCCACAACCAGGCAGAGACACACAGAATTGTTAGAGCACAAAAATCCAGCCACTTCTAAAAGAGTGGCTTCTAAACACATAAGGCTGGAAAACATATTACACAGTCTCCCCATTCTATCCGATGGGCAAGATGGCCTTTCCACAGTTGCTAGACTTGGGGGTCTCTAGTTGGCACAGGTATGCACTTGTGACAAATAGGGACCCTCTCCTCTAGTCAGGGTAAGGGGGTACACTCCTAAAATACCCCCTGCTCACCCCCTTGGTAGCTTGGCATGAACAGACAGGCTTATCTCAGAGGCAGTGTGTAAAGCATTTGTGAACACATACAGTAATCAAGTGACAACACTACAAATGGACACCACACAGGTTTTATATAAAAAATAAGCATTCTTTATATAGTTTTACCACAAGACCATTAAACGACAAAAACACAGAATACTATTACTTTAGATGGTAGAATTTTGCTTAGTTCTCTTAAGTTCTTAGATGCGACACTTTAAGTCAATGTACCTTTTAGATGCGACACGCAGGGCAACAAAAGTGTTGCAACGATGTTGATGCGATGAAGTTTTTGGTGCAAAGAAATAAAGACGTGAAGATCTTCCAGATGCGGCACACTTCTCCAATGTTGCGAGAAGACTCGACTCGATGCTTTAGCTGCAGCGGTGACACATTTTACGTGATGCGACGACAGCGGCCTTGGCAGCGACACTCTTCTCCGACGTTTGCAAGACGCTTCCGCTCGATGCGATGTTGCAGTGGCAACACCCCTTTACGCAATGTGACGACACCAGCTCCGACAGCGGCATGCTTCTCCATGGATGCGAGGCGCATTTCTTGATGCGGTGCAATGCGACAACTACGATGGTTGCGATGGCGACACGCTTCTTCCTCGATGCGAGACTCTTCTCTTGATGCGGTGCAATGCATCAGCTACGATGGCTGCGATGGCGACACGCTTCTTCGGTGTTGCGAGACACTTTCTGGATGATGCGAGATGCTTCTGCTCGATGCGATGCTGCAGCGGCGACACACTTTACGAGATGCGATGACAACAGCTCCGACGGCGTCATGCTTCTCCTTCTTGAGTCGCGCTTTCAGCTCCTTGCAACACGCAGTCCCTCAGAAGGCCCAACAACAGCAGCAGGCACTTCCAAAGAACTCTGGGGAGCTGGGGGTGAAGTCTGTTGTTCCTGTGACTTCAACAGGAGGCAAGCTCTTTTCCAAGCCCTTGGAGATCCTTCACAAGTTGAGCAAAAGTACACACAAAGTTCCTTTCTCCTCTCTTTGGCAGTAAGGCAACCACTGCAGGCCAATCCCCCAGGTTCAGGGATAGTTTCCTCCTCAGCTTCTTCCCGTTCCTCCCTCAGCAGAGGTTCTTCTTGTTTTCCCAAAGTGATCTAAATTCTTGGGATCAGGGTCCCAATACTTATACCCCAAAATCCTTTGTCCTCTGAGGGCAGAGGGGCCTTTACCCAGTCCAAACCAGTTCCTGAGCACTCTGTTTACCAGAATTTTCTTTTCCTTTCACAGTGTAGGGCAGAAACAAGACGCCTCACAGGAGGTGGAGCCAGCATTGTGGAAGGCAAGTACAGCCCTGGAGCACTTTGTTGACAGGGTTCCTTCTCTTCATTCACTGTGCAGGGCAGAGATATCAGCCGCTCCCCAGGAGGAGGAGCCATCTTTGTGGAAGGCAGGAATAGCCCTATTCAGGTCCCAGGTGCAACTCCTCCCACCCATCTAGATGCAGATCTCTCTATTCACCACTGGGACACCTCAACCTGTCTCCTGGAATTCCCCAGCCCTGTCACTCAAAGAAACCAGACAAAGGAATACACAGCCTAGCAGAGGCAGGTTTGAATGGTTAGACAAGAAAATGCCTACTTTCTAAAAGTGCCATTTTCAAACACAGAATGTTAAAACCAACTTTACTAATTGATGTATTTTATCATCCTGAGTTCAGGCATACTAAACTCGAATTTCTACCATGTTCCCTGAGTCCGTTAGGATTATAAGATGTAATAACCAAACTGCCCATTCTGGCCTATGGAGAACAGGTAGCCTTGCAATAGTGAAAAACGAAAATGTCTGTAATTCACTATTAGAACATGCCACACAGACCAGGGCATGTCCTACCTTATCCTTACAATGCACCCTGCCCTTGGGCCTACCATAGGGGTGTCTGATATGAAGAAAAGGGAAGGTTTAGGGACTGGCAAGTGGGTGCACTTGCCCAGTCAGCATGATAGTACCAGGCTGCACACAGGCTCTGCAATGGCAGACCTTAGACACACTTTTACAGACTGCTTCTGTAGGTGCTGCAAGCCCACCAGCAGCATTTGGATTTACAAGCCCTGGGCACTCCTGGTGCACTGTACTAGGGTCTGACAGGTAAACCAAACCAACCAATCATGGTAGGTGCGGATCCCGAAACATGTCGACCATGCCGGCAGAGCAAGAGTCTCTGCTAATTCAGCGACTAGCAGACCACCTACTATGCGTCATATGAACCCCTAATTTTTTTTGTAGCAGACCTTCACCTACTGTTAGTAGGGAACACCTACAGAACAGAAATTCTGTTTCCATGTCACTGGGTTTCTTAGGTAAGGCCTTCTTTAAAAGGAGACTGAGCTCCTACATGGCTATTACCTTGCACATCCGAAATTCCACATCCAAATTGTCTTCTATTTTTATCTGTCTGCCTGAATGCATATCTGTATCCGTCTATCTGTAATATCCTGAGTTTGTGGCTCACTTATTCTCTTCCTTTATTAACTTTATTTCGGCTATGTGCCATAAAAGTAACACAAATACAATTATGTGGCATGATTTAAACCCCATAACATATTAAGAATCAAATAAATACAGTATGCAAATGACAAGATAAAACTAATTATAGATCATAAAATAACTAGTTAAAATAAGCAAACATTTAGAGGCACATCTTTTGCGTAATCTTCCATATTGCAATTAAAAAGCAGGATACAGCAAAAACCAGACTTTGTCTAATATCAGTTTCTAAAATGCTAAAAGGATTTTGATAACCCCGAACACCAAAATGCTGAAAAACTTGAATAATCCACTCTTTCATGCTTGTAGCATAAGCTGACAGAAAAACAGAACATGTACTTCCGACTCCCTATATGCCCCACAGCTAGGGCTGGTGTATCTTGTAGGGCCCTATTTACTTTCCCATTTGCCAGTCGAAAAGGCTATTGGTAGTGTGGTGTATCTGAACTGCATGCACAACCTTTGGGCCAAAGGAGGCCCTATTTCACTGGATTAAGACTCGCCCTCTTTTTCGGATCAGAGTGAGAGTGAATTCCAGATGGTAAAATTATGGAAACAAGAGGAATCGTATTCAGTGAGAACAGGAACGGTCAAACATGAACTCCACTATTCCATTTAATAAAACTGGTAAAAAAAAAAAGTCAATAAGCATACTTCAGATGCACGATATTTCATAATATTTTTTAATTATTTTTTTGCTCCTGGTTGTAATGCCAGACTCAACTAAACCGATTCCACCCTCACTCTTTCTGCAAAGACAGCTCTATACTCTGAATTATTCCTAAAATGTATCCCTTTGGAGTTAGCCGCGGGCGGGCAAGTTATTCCACATAGTTAACTAAGAAGCAAGATTTATATCAAACTGGTTCCGAAAACTATCTTGAAACTGATGATGTTTGTGCATTAAACATATTAAGAGTAAATTAGGAAACATAAAGAATGCAGTTCTCCTAGTGGACACAAGGTGCCGCTGTGCTTTCAGAAATAACTAGGCATTCAAGGGAAACTACATCCCAAGAGAGAGAAGGATAATATGCTAACAAAGCTGCAGTACATGTTCGTTCTTTCGACTGTTTTACATTATTTTCATTTGTTTAAAAGTAAATAATTATTTTGATTATACCCAACAACATCCAGCATTCATAGCTCGCATTGCCGCTCAGCTGATGTCTGGAGATTTAACACATTTCTAGTTGTCGTCCATGGCCACACAGTTAACCAAATAAAATAGACGATGCTCTCTTCTACTTTGGAAAGCAGGGAAAAGCGATATTTAAATTACATCAGACGCTGTGAGTAAACTCAACTTCTGCGCTTCTCCCCAGTGTCTGTAAAGGTTCCTGTAGAAGTCATTGTAATGTAACTGATAAAAAATTCCCAAAAAGAACAGCCACTTGTACACTGAACACAAAGGGCTAGATTCACCAACGGTACAATACCCGCAAAAATCAATATAAAAACTGAACAAAAAGTTATGGCTGGTGTAGTGTCATGCTGGACCTGTAACCAGTCAGCACAGACCTCAGGTAGTACTAACACCCACCAAATCCATCACAGATGTCACTGGTCAGGTGACCGTGTCAATTAATCTTGTGGACCTAGGACTCAGAACACCACATTGACAACTAGGCGGCCTGCCATAGCGTTCCAACTATAAAGCGGGTTACCTCAACAAGACTCAGCCAGCCGCCTCATCCCAACCTTGCATAGGTTCCATCGCACTGAGGGCATAAGTACAAGCCCCTATCGCCACGGAGACGTCACTTTTAGTGACGTCTCCATGGTGATAGGGGCTTCACCTTATTTACAAGAGAGCGCTAAGCCACTTAACGTGGCTTAACACTGCCTTGTAAATAAGACCCCCTTTCACGCTATGATTAGATAGAGTGAAAGGGGTGAGCAGTGGATGTTGCGGTGGACGTTCCTCCACAACACACATTGATTTTTACGCTGCCCCCTATCTACAAGGGTGGCGTAAATAGGAGGCAGCACCAAATCTAAGACCAAGGAAAACCTGGTCTTAACTTGGCAAAACGAGGAGAAATGCTTTATTTTTTCTCGTTTTTGCTTTTTCCATGTGTGCTGCCTTGTGCAGCACACATGGAGAAAGCAAAGCACATTGGATTGTTTATGTTCAGGAAGGTATCCCTTCCTGCACATAAACAATCTTTAGAAAAAATGACATTTTGTAACTTCCATGTGTGCTGCATCAAGCAGCACACAAAGTGACAACATGGCATTTCAAGATTGTGTTTGTGCAGGAAGGAAGACCTTTCTGAACATAAACAATCTTCTCCTGCACGCAGACACCCTTGCATTATGGTGCAAGGGTGCCTGCGTTGGCACTACACTGCTAAGTGTACCCCCAGCTCAGGGGGAAACACAAGGCTGCACCATATTCTTGTACATATGATGCAGCCTTGCGTTTCTGAAGGGGGAGAATGAGGCCTTAAGCCATGACAGCTAATACCTCACTGTAATGGCCGGGATCCCGGGTTGGTTGAGGTAGGTACCTTAGGCCAAATAGGAGGGACCCACGTTTCCACATCAGGGAAAGGAAGGACACCTTCTCAGAGAGCCCCCGCAAACCCCCTTGGTAGCTTGGCACGAGCAGCCAGACTTATATTCAAGAGAAATGTGTAAAGTATTTGCAACCGCGCTCACAGCAACCCAATGATGACAGCACAAATGGACTCCAGACGAGTTTTATAAAAACGAGTATAAGTTTTATATAAAAAGATATACGATAAGACCACACAATTGTAATCCAACGTATGAGTATTTGTAATATTCCTCCAGGCCGGTTGTTAGGCCAGCCAGCCCTTGTAAGTTCTGGCGATATTAATGAGCACTTCTAAACAGTCCACTGTAGTCCTAGTACAATGTTATGCAGTTTGTAATGCTGGAATCAAACACTTTGCAATGGAAAAGTAATGCGATGCGTAACGCAACAATCAGGCACTGTGCAATGTGAAAAATAATGCACTGCGTAACGCAACAATCAGGAACTTTGCAATGTAAAAATAAGGCAATGCGTAACGCAACAATCAGGTAGCTTGTTATGCAGGAATAATGCAATGCGTAATACGTTAATCAGGTAGTTTGTTACGTAGAAACAATGCAATGCGTAACACACTAATCAGGTAGTTTGTTATCCAGAAATGATGCAATGTGTAATACGACAATCAGGTACTCCGTTATGCAGAAATGAGTTAATTCGTAATACACTCCAGCACCGATCACGGTGCCTTAGGCGGTCTCTCTGCCACTTGTGCTGACTCGCAGTCAGCCTCTGTCAACAGTTGCCCCCAACACGGGTGTGGTGTAACAAAAAGTGCAGCTCGCACTCCGGCCCCGGTACTGCCACTCCCTTGGCAAGTACAGGCCGCGATACGAGCCGAAGCAGAGGCTCGCGCTGCCAGAATGAGAGAGGCCGAGAGCGTCTCCCTCCAAGCCCTCACCCCGCCCCAGGCGTCGACACAGATTACCTGGGGGGTGCGACCTCACTCTCCTCTCCTCTTCCAGCGACTTGGGCCTCCGATGCAATCCTTGTGAATTCTGGGCAATGGGACTCAGGTCCTCCCTCAACGAGGTTGGCTCGAGGTCCCGCTCTGGCAACGACGGGCTCGGCTCCTCCGGGGCTGCCGGTCTGGGCCGCTACTGCTACAAAGATCTCAGGCTTTCACAGGGCACACACACACAGCATCACTGAGACTCACTTAAGCTTCGGATGCAAGATCACTGGGCACTCCTCACGAAGGTCTCAGGCAGCGTCATTGCGACTCACTTGGACTCCGATGCACACGAACACAGGACGATGATGGTCTCAGGCTGCAAAAAGCACACGCACACAGCATCGCTGAGACTCTCCTGGAAACTTTCGTGTTCCTGAGTTTCCACAACAGGGAGCCAGCTCACCTCGGGCCCTTGGGGATAAGTTACTTCAGGACACAGCACAGCAAAGTCCTTTCAAGCATGGGGACACAGCACACAGCAAAGTCCCTTTGGCCTTTCTTTGGTTAAAACAGAAAACTGCAGGCCAGCCCCAGAACACACAGCAAGGTTCAGTCCTTTCCTTCAGTCTCTTCAGTTGTTTCTTCCTTGGCAAAGGTTCGTCTTGACCACGAAGTAGCTTCAGTCTTGTTCAATCTTGATCAAGCCATTCTCCAAAGTTCAGGTGCTTTAGCTCTCATAATTTTACCCATAAATGGCTTTGAAGTCTTTGTGTTCAGGAGGGCACTGACGCCTGTTCAAACCATTTCTGGGTGCCTCCCTGCCAGTGATACCTTCATCCTTTGATTAGTGGGGTCTGGATTCTCAATCACTCAGCAGGAGATGGGACCATTGTTTTATGGCAGCAACCCAGGCCTCTTCACCTCTAAGGGCTACTCCTCCCCCTACACTCCAGATGCAGGTCAGCCTGTTGCTATCTCACCTCCTCTCCTGGGTCAGGACATTCCCCAGATCCTATCGCTTTCAAATCCAGACAGTCAATCCACAACCAGGCAGAGACACACAGAATTGTTAGAGCACAAAAATCCAGCCACTTCTAAAAGAGTGGCTTCTAAACACATAAGGCTGGAAAACATATTACACAGTCTCCCCATTCTATCCGATGGGCAAGATGGCCTTTCCACAGTTGCTAGACTTGGGGGTCTCTAGTTGGCACAGGTATGCACTTGTGACAAATAGGGACCCTCTCCTCTAGTCAGGGTAAGGGGGTACACTCCTAAAATACCCCCTGCTCACCCCCTTGGTAGCTTGGCATGAACAGACAGGCTTATCTCAGAGGCAGTGTGTAAAGCATTTGTGAACACATACAGTAATCAAGTGACAACACTACAAATGGACACCACACAGGTTTTATATAAAAAATAAGTATTCTTTATATAGTTTTACCACAAGACCATTAAACGACAAAAACACAGAATACTATTACTTTAGATGGTAGAATTTTGCTTAGTTCTCTTAAGTTCTTAGATGCGACACTTTAAGTCAATGTACCTTTTAGATGCGACACGCAGGGCAACAAAAGTGTTGCAACGATGTTGATGCGATGAAGTTTTTGGTGCAAAGAAATAAAGACGTGAAGATCTTCCAGATGCGGCACACTTCTCCAATGTTGCGAGAAGACTCGACTCGATGCTTTAGCTGCAGCGGTGACACATTTTACGTGATGCGACGACAGCGGCCTTGGCAGCGACACTCTTCTCCGACGTTTGCAAGACGCTTCCGCTCGATGCGATGTTGCAGTGGCAACACCCCTTTACGCAATGTGACGACACCAGCTCCGACAGCGGCATGCTTCTCCATGGATGCGAGGCGCATTTCTTGATGCGGTGCAATGCGACAACTACGATGGTTGCGATGGCGACACGCTTCTTCCTCGATGCGAGACTCTTCTCTTGATGCGGTGCAATGCATCAGCTACGATGGCTGCGATGGCGACACGCTTCTTCGGTGTTGCGAGACACTTTCTGGATGATGCGAGATGCTTCTGCTCGATGCGATGCTGCAGCGGCGACACACTTTACGAGATGCGATGACAACAGCTCCGACGGCGTCATGCTTCTCCTTCTTGAGTCGCGCTTTCAGCTCCTTGCAACACGCAGTCCCTCAGAAGGCCCAACAACAGCGGCAGGCACTTCCAAAGAACTCTGGGGAGCTGGGGGTGAAGTCTGTTGTTCCTGTGACTTCAACAGGAGGCAAGCTCTTTTCCAAGCCCTTGGAGATCCTTCACAAGTTGAGCAAAAGTACACACAAAGTTCCTTTCTCCTCTCTTTGGCAGTAAGGCAACCACTGCAGGCCAATCCCCCAGGTTCAGGGATAGTTTCCTCCTCAGCTTCTTCCCGTTCCTCCCTCAGCAGAGGTTCTTCTTGTTTTCCCAAAGTGATCTAAATTCTTGGGATCAGGGTCCCAATACTTATACCCCAAAATCCTTTGTCCTCTGAGGGCAGAGGGGCCTTTACCCAGTCCAAACCAGTTCCTGAGCACTCTGTTTACCAGAATTCTCCTTTCCTTTCACAGTGTAGGGCAGAAACAAGACGCCTCACAGGAGGTGGAGCCAGCATTGTGGAAGGCAAGTACAGCCCTGGAGCACTTTGTTGACAGGGTTCCTTCTCTTCATTCACTGTGCAGGGCAGAGACATCAGCCGCTCCCCAGGAGGAGGAGCCATCTTTGTGGAAGGCAGGAATAGCCCTATTCAGGTCCCAGGTGCAACTCCTCCCACCCATCTAGATGCAGATCTCTCTATTCACCACTGGGACACCTCAACCTGTCTCCTGGAATTCCCCAGCCCTGTCACTCAAAGAAACCAGACAAAGGAATACACAGCCTAGCAGAGGCAGGTTTGAATGGTTAGACAAGAAAATGCCTACTTTCTAAAAGTGCCATTTTCAAACACAGAATGTTAAAACCAACTTTACTAATTGATGTATTTTATCATCCTGAGTTCAGGCATACTAAACTCGAATTTCTACCATGTTCCCTGAGTCCGTTAGGATTATAAGATGTAATAACCAAACTGCCCATTCTGGCCTATGGAGAACAGGTAGCCTTGCAATAGTGAAAAACGAAAATGTCTGTAATTCACTATTAGAACATGCCACACAGACCAGGGCATGTCCTACCTTATCCTTACAATGCACCCTGCCCTTGGGCCTACCATAGGGGTGTCTGATATGAAGAAAAGGGAAGGTTTAGGGACTGGCAAGTGGGTGCACTTGCCCAGTCAGCATGACAGTACCAGGCTGCACACAGGCTCTGCAATGGCAGACCTTAGACACACTTTTACAGACTGCTTCTGTAGGTGCTGCAAGCCCACCAGCAGCATTTGGATTTACAAGCCCTGGGCACTCTTGGTGCACTGTACTAGGGTCTGACAGGTAAACCAAACCAACCAATCATGGAATAACAAATCATACATTAATTTACAATAGGGAGCACTTGCACTGTGGCACTGGGCAGCAGTGGCACAGTGCCCTGAGCAACTAACACCAGCAAAAACACATGAGGCAACAGCGAAAAATGGAAGGGAGACCCACGCCAAGGTGCCAGGTCTAACAACAGTGAAAAACGAAATGGAGATTATTTCACTGTCAGGACACGGTACACACCTTAGTACATGTCCTACCTTTCACATGCACTGCACCCTGCCCAGGGTGTACCTTGGACCAACCATAGGGGTGTCTGACGTGCAAAGAAAGGGAAAGGTAAGCCAATTGCCATTATATTTTATACAGGGAGCACTTGCACTTTGACACTGATCAGCAGTGGCAAAGTGCCCAAGGCATCTAAGTCAGTCAAAAATAGAGGAGGTAGATGCAAAAAGTCAGGGCACTCACTCCGCCACTTCTCTTTAAATATCCCCCTGAGTGGTAAAGATGAGGAACTCTGTCCTCACCTGTGGGAGGAGAAGTGACTAACTGCCTCCAGCACCACATTGCTCAAGCCACCACCCACCTACAGTTACCACTGTACAGTACTGCTTCACCAAGCAAGAACTCTAACCAGGTATCCCTGTCACCACCCACCAGGTCACCTGAATCTAAAATGGTGGCAGGGATCCCAAAATGTCCCTTTGAATAATACTGAACTATATTGGGCTACACAAACAAAATGGCAGTTGCTGGACTGCACCACCCACCCAATCTGCATGGGGGGCAGACTTCCTGGTGGTAGGCTGCCCCCGAACCTCAGTCCAGGTTGAGGTTTGTAGGCAGCGCTGCTGAGTGGGGCAAGAGATGAGTGGCGCCATGCTGTGAGGCCCGGATGGCAGTAAGGATTCAGAGCTGCAGTGTCACCATAAAGCTGCTCTGTGGTAGTGCAGGAGCACTACCATGAGCAGTTCCCCCCACTCAAAGACTTAGGTGTGAGCCACATCCATGGTGATGCGAGAAGAAAGGTCCTGCAGCAAATGCAGTAGAAGAGCAGAACTGGACCCAGCCAAGCCTGCTCAGGCTTCTGGTGTGGCATCAGGTTCCCATCACAGCCGTACACCGAATCAATCAATCAGGGTTAGTAAAATACAGCTATTCACCGCGATGGTCTCAAGGCACTAGGGGGGTGGGGGAGAGGCTCCGTTGAGTGCTGTCATCAGAAGAGCCAGGTTTGAGGTCCTTCCTGAACTGGAGCAGTGTAGGGACTTGCCGAAGGTGGAGGGGGGGTTATTCCCGGCCTGGCTGCGAGGTAGGAGAAGAACACTTTCCTCCCATTCTGGTCTTGTAGATGCATAGGAAGGTGGCCAGAGCGAAGTCAGCTGATCAGAGATATATCTTGGGTGCGTGGAGGGAGAGGCGTTTGTTTAGATATTCTGGTTCAATGTTGTTGAGGGCCTTGTATGCATGAGTGAGGAGCTTGAAGGTTATTCTTTTTTTGATGGGAAACCAGTGGAGATCTCTTAGGTGTAGGGTGATGTGGTTGTGATGAGGGATATCTAGGTCAGTCTGGCTGCGGCGTTCTGGACGGTCTGGACTTTGCAAAGTAGTTTCTTGCTGATACCGGCATAGAGAACATTGGCGTAGTCCAGTCTGCTACTGATGAGAGCTTGCATGACTGTTTTTCATGATTCGGATAGGATCCATCTGAATGTTTTTTGGAGTATGTGGAGGGTGTTGAAGCAGGTCGAGGATACAGCATTGATCTGGCAGTTCATCGTGAGCAATTAGTCTAGTACAATGCTGAGGTTTTGTGCGTGTTCCGTCGGGTGGGGAGATATCAGAGGGCGAGGGGCCACCAGGTGTCATCCCATGACGAGGGGGTGGAGCCAAGGATGAGGACTTATGTTTTCTCTGAGTTGAGTTTCAGGCAGCTCTTCTTCATTCAGGTGGCAGCTGCTCTCATCCCTTCTTGGTAGTTGTATCTGGTGATGTTGGATTCTTCGGTAAGACAGAGGATGAGCTGGGTGTTGTCAGCATAGGAGAAGGTGTTGAGCCCATGGTTTCTGATGATGGTTGCAATGGGGCCATGTATTTGTTGAAGAGGGTAGGGCTGAGGGAGGATCCCTTGGGCACAAATGCATAATTGTGGACCCTCTCTGGAGAGCAATACTTTCAGACCAGGCAGAAGAGTGGAAAACAACAGAAGAGCAGTAGGAACACTCCCTCATGGCCTGTCTATTCATTACACTAGGGATTCAGTCACCGTTGGGCTAAAAAATACATTAAATCACAATAGTGACACTTAACAACTGAAATTTAATTTTCATTTATTTTAATATTTCATTTCCTTATATAATTTGTGAAATTTCATTTATTCTGTCTTCTATCCATTTAAAAAAAATCTTTGTCTAAAATTGTATACATCACAAAGAACAACATAAATCCTATTGTCACATCAAATATACATAACAGATATTTACATATATATAAGATTACTCAACAAAAATAGTACCCTGGAGACATCGTATCAATGCATTAATTTCACACAATCCACTCAAACACATTCAAACTCACACAAACGGCATACAAATCTGAATAAGGGGGAGAAAATCGATGACAAAAAGCTCTCCTCGACCAAATTAGATCTGAATAACTGGTTGACGCACGTTTCGGTGGAATATGAATGAAGAGGAATCAAACCACCTTCATCACTATCCAGATACCCACACAGCTTACACAGCACCCAGGGAACAAAAAGGAAAAGGAAATTACAGGGCCAATATTCCCCAGCCAGTCGTTGTACTTAGAAATAAAGGCACTTGTCTGTATTCTAGAAAGACAACATACAATCCACTGTCATTATACTGCCCGAATTGTCATGTGTTAGCACTTCTTTTCTTCCTTCTCATGAAAGAGACCACGCTCTGCAGAAACAGAGTATTCAGAGAAACATGAGTACATATGGATCCACGAAGAGACCTTAGTTTTTCATCTCTTGTCCATCAATTAGACATCCAATTTCTAATTTTTCACAGCTTGAAATCACTTCCTTATACAGGACAGCTTTCTCGCTCTTAGCGGAAAGATGATTCTTCAATTCCACGACACCCACATCTCACTGGCAGTGACGTCCCTGGGGCACTCCACACCTGGTCTCCGTTGGTTCCGAGAAGTTGGGCGGGAGTCTGACTTGCTGATTTCTATGTGTGCGAAAAAGCATATCTAGTCAAGGGCCTTTCCGTGGATGCTTGCGCCGTGGAGTCTGGTGGCTAGTGGGAGATGGTGTTGAAGGCAGCTCATGGGTCCAGGAGGATGAGAGCAGCCGTTTGACCCTGGTCGAGGTGGGAGCGGATGTTGTCGGTGGCAGCGTGTACTGTGGTTGGTGCAGATTTTAGATTGAGAGATGTCCAGGAAATTGTTGGTTTCAATGAAGGTTGCTAGCTGGGAGTTGACGGCCTTTTTGCTGACATTGGCTGCCAATGGAAGCAGGGAGATGGGCCTGAAGTTCTTGAGGTCCGTCGGGTCTGTGGATGGTTTCTTCAGGATGGGGTTGACATTTGCAAGTTTCCAGTCATCTGGGAATGCAGCGGTTTTGAGGGAGCAGTTTATGATCCGGCTCAGTTTGGGTGCAATGGTGGCTTTGTGGAAGATGTGGTGTGGACAGGGGTCTGAAGGTGCTTCGGAGTGGATGCTCTTCATGGTCTTTAAGGTGTCTTCTGTCGTGAGTTGGTTCCAAGTGAGCAGGGTCTGTTGGTTGGTGGCACTGGTGGTGGGAGCTGGAGCAGAAGTTGTCGTAGATCATCCTAATCTTGAGGTGAAAAGATTTGCTGAGTCTGTTGCACAGGTCCTGTGAGGGTGGGAAGTCTGTTTGTTTTACTGCAGGGTTTGGAAAATTCCTTGATGATGGAGAAGAGTTCTCTGGTGTGGTGGTCGTTGGTGAGGATTCTGTCTTGGAGGAATTTCTTCTTTGTCGATTTGATGAGTTGTTGGTGTGCTGTGGTGCCTTCTCTGTAGGCAGTGCATGATTCTGGGGTTTTGTTGTTCATCCATGTCTTTTCGAGTCATCGGCAGGAGCGCTTGAATTCTTGGAGGGCAGGGGTGATCCAGCTTGCTTTCCTGATGTGTCGTCCTGTGGCTTTCTTGCAGGGGTGAGTGTGTCAGCGCAGTTCGTGATCCAGCAGTGGAGGTTGCGTGCTGCAGTGTTATTGTCTGGCATCTCAGTGGTGGGGTGCTGTTGAGGGCCGAGGTGAGCTGGTCTTCGTTGACTCTGTTCCAGCTTCTGCGGGGGAGGGGTGGCCCTGCTTGTGTATGGTGTGTTTTCTGAAGAAGTGGATGCAGTGGTGGTCTGTCCAGACGAATTCTGTGGTGTGGCTGCAAGAGACGCGGGGTCGTGTGTGTGTCCCGCTGTGTGCGTGAGGGCAGTGACAAGTTGCTTCAGTCCTATGTTGGCAAGCTTCTATAGGGGAGCAGTGGTGTTGGGGTTGTTGTGGTTGTCTAGGTGGAAGTTTAGGTCTCTGAGTAGGATGTAGTCGGTGGAGGCAAGGGTGTGGGGTACATTGAGGTCAGCGATAGTGTCTGTGAAGGGAGCGTGGGCCGGGCAGCCTGTATATGAGGGTTTTGCTGAGAACTGTCTTAGGGATAGTCTGGATATGGAATTGGAGATGCTCCATGAGGGTCGTAGTGTAGTCCGGGCCACTGGATGTCAAGCGGAGGGTGTTTTTGTGGATGATGGCATTGCCTCCTCCTGGGTGGGTGGGGCGGTGTTTCCACAGGATCTTGTATCCATCGGGCATGGCAGTGACGATGTCGGGCTCATTGTTATTGTTGGTCCAGGTTTCTGTGAGGAAAGAGACGTTGGTTGTGTGGTTGCTAAAGAGGTCCCAGATTTCTATGGCATGCTTGTGTAGGGAGCGCACATTGAGAAGGATACAGTTGAGTGGTTTGTGAGTGGTGATATCCAGCAGGCTGGGGGCTGCTTCTGGCATCCGAGGGTGGGTGAAGGTTGCACAGCAGTTTCAACAGGAGATCGGGCCTTGGGTATTGCTCAGTGTTGAAAGCTGGCAGTTGCCGCTGCGTCCGATGTTGAGAGTGTGGGGGGTGGTGGAGTCATAGTGGAGGAGGGTCGGAGGACCAGGGTCCCTGGCACTGGTCGGGTCGCGGACGGGCACAGACGGGCTTGCCTTTGGCACGCTTTTGGTGCAACAGCAGCACAGCCAAACAGTGACCGCCATTAAGTGGGGGTCAGGGGAAGGGCGATCAGCAGGGAGACTGGAGTGGGAAGGACACACTGGAGGGGGGAGGGACCACGGGGCAGCAGTGGTGTGGAAAATGCAGGGAGAGCAAGGGAGAAGAGAACAGAGAGAATAGAGAGAAAAGAGGAAAAGAGTAGAGAGAGCAAAGAGAGAAAATAGAAGAGAGGGCACAGAAAAAAGCCAATAGAGGCAGACCAGCAGAAGAGCAGAGTGCTCTCCCACTGGACCACCTGGGATGTGGCACAGGCAGGAGCATGCTGGTGGAGGAGGGCCTCGAACACCCTGTAACAATGCACAGGAGGCAGCATTTAGTGGTGGAGCTGCACGGGGGGGAGGAGTCACACTGATAACGTCATGGAGCCAATCTTTACACAATCCCCACAAGCAGGGAGTCAGCATTATGGGAGGCCCTGAGAAAGACTGCCTGCCCAGACCGGCCTGCTGCATATAAAAAAACAACTCTGGGCCAACTGCGCTACTTGGGGAAAGTGCAGCACAGTGGCACATGCTGCTTACTGGAGGGCTCATGTTCCTTAAATGAAGGTGTGGCAGCAGAAGTATTTTTTAAAGAAAATGGTTCATCTAGCACTGGGCCCATAAACGTGCTAGATTTTCACAATCTTCTTGCTATCCTTTCCCACAGAGGCATTAGTTCTCTGATGGACCTTTTTTCGTCATAGTAAGGGGTGAAATCTAGGCTAACCCACTTATGGTCTGCCCAATGAGGACCATTAATTGCACAGCTTCAAAGAAAGCACATTCAATCTCAAATAAATGACCCACACCATTTCTTCAAAATAAATGAATTATTGGATTAGAGATTCAAATATTAATATAAGTAATTAACATCTTTAGCAATTCTGTCATGCATACAGCAAAAAATTCAAACATTTAGTCAATCAAATCAATTTGAACACTAATAAACAGAGGAGCCCACTTCTACTAAATCCAATACTCTTTATAGTGCATATTTGTCATCATGACATTGCTATCAGTCGACAGTGGAGTGTGTCCATGTGATCACTCTTTGGTTTAATAGGTACACATTGATACTACGGGATATTTTCCCAAACCAATTAAGAGAATAACAGTATTGCATCCTCACAGGTTTGTCAACAAAAAGCTTTAAAATTGTTGCTTGTCCATGGACATGTCAATAGGTTAGGTTCTCATGAAGTCCACCAAAAGGAGAATTAAGGAAAAAAAGGGTCTGGTTTGTTCTTTAAGGAATGTGGCATGATCAGAACAAATAAGCAACATTTGAAAATGGGTCAAAGTTCATTGCATCAGGCCATGGAAAAGAGACAGCCTAAAGAAAGTTAATATAAACATCCTTTAAACTCATACTTCATTTAGTGTAAAACTCCTAAATTATGTAAAACAAATTATAAAATCACTCAAATATAAAAATTCTGTACGGTTTGGCAGTGATTAATACACAAAAATACACAAAAGTAGCAACATGCAATATATTTTCAAAACTCATGTGACCATAATCTTTTTAAAAAATCTAGAATATAATTAATGTCAACGATCTAATATGTAGCATAAACACTTTGCACTGATATATGTTTTCAAGTCACTCTGCTAAGAAATACGAAGTTTTCATGTTTCACGCTCAGAAAGGCGAGAGGTCAACCCCACGTGTGAAACTGAGGAAAAGACTGGGCGCGGACCCTCTGGTGGCTGTCTCAGCAAACTTACAGCACCAACTGAGAAGCCACTGGATGTGAGGCGTGAGATATGGGTGGGTCCTGGCTTTGCAAGGTAGGCGACTCCCCTTCTTTAATCACCCTCCCAGACAGGAATATTACTGAACCGCAGAGTGCTCAAGCCGGTGTGGAGCGCCCGCAAGACAAACGGCACCTTGGTACTGTAAGCCCACTGAATGAAGAGGCAGGGGCACAACTAGACTTGAATTTGAGGCAAGGGGAGGCTATTAGTTCAAGCCACAGTGGTGGGACTACCACTTCATGTAATGGGGGCAAAGACATCCTCTGAGCCAGTATGAGAACACACATTAGCATAGCCCGAAGATGTCCCTTTAATGTACTAACACATAAAAACAGCATTTATTCATACCTGTATTTTCTGGCCTGATCTATTGGCTTCAAGCCTGAAATATGGTACCAAGTGAGTCCTGTGTCTGCTCTTCATGTCTGACATGCAGAAAAGAAAGCACTCGAGCCCTACTGGAAGGTGTCTTTTCTTAGTAAAAGCAACATAATAAACGAATGGTTCCAAGGAACAAGAAGATGTTTGTGGGAGG
Organism: Triturus cristatus; assembly: GCF_964204655.1. Taxonomy (NCBI): domain Eukaryota; kingdom Metazoa; phylum Chordata; class Amphibia; order Caudata; family Salamandridae; genus Triturus; species Triturus cristatus. Next base: position 359,563,887 of record NC_140587.1, read on the forward strand.
ATCTCCCAATGAGCACATGAATGTGCTCCCACAGATACAGAGAAGCAGATTTATTTGAATCCCATCAATGATGTGGTGCATGTAATGGGATTAAAAAGATGATGGGGGGCTTATGTCTGGCTTTCCCAAAATGAGGATGGGTCACAAAGAGCTCAAACTGCAGTGGCATTCACAAAGTGTACTAAGTGGAATAACTGTACACAAATTAAAAACAAGTATGTGTTGATATTTATATTGCACAGGCATGGCTGGTTAGCAACAGAGCACTGTACATTAAGGGGGGGTGATCTCAAGTGGGGGCTTAAATCTTTGAAATACATACATTTGCACTAGCATCTCACATATTTAAAGTTTAGGCACAGTGAAATTAAGTGATATGCTCAGGACTGCACAATTTTCATGTCTGTGCCAAGCTAGATTTAAACCCATGTCCCCAGCTGTCAATGTTGTGGTGTTCAAAAGGTGAAGAAAAAACACAAACCTAACCTTCATTCTTTAGTGCATCTTGCTATTCTGTTGCGGGCACCTCCTATGGTGACACACACACCAAAGAAGAAAACAGCATCTCTACGTGCACCTTTTGTGGTGACACGGACACCAAATATTTACAGATTACATTTAAATTATATTGACTACGATTTATTGCTGTATTATATAACTGTAATTAGCATGTTCCTAAAGTTTTACCTGTAATTTTTAACTATTTAACATTTGTTCCACTGTTGGTGCACTTCACATCCTATAAGAACCTTTTCATTGTGGCCTCATACTATTGCAATTCCCCCACCACCACCTTTTGTGCCCAACCCAGCCTCTCAAGAAATAGATTGGGAAAGACGGAAGGAAGTGTTTGAAGCATATCTGGAGGCCCTGGATGGAGAGTCACTCACATGTAAAAAGAAATATGCCACTCTCAGACATTGTTTAGGTTCAGAAGGTCACAACATTCTCAATCATATCCCAAAAGAACTTGTTATCATAGTTGATAGTGAAGGTGAAGGTGATGGTGTTGAAGATCAGTATGCCACAGCCATCAAAGCTCTGAACACTGGTTTCAAAGCTTGCAAAAAAGTTTTACAAGAGGGTTCAATTACAAGGAAAGTCTGCTTCAAGTGACGTTTGCGCTTTGCACATTCTCGCAGCCTCTTCTGAGTACAAAACATTTGAAGAGGAAATAAAAGATCAATTAGTCGAAAAGACAAACAATAAGAAAGTCCAGGAAGCTCTTTTATCCAAACTTGACCTCACATTGCAGGAGGCGCTGGACGTTGCCACAATAATAGAAAGGACAAGTTCTTATTTGGAACAAATGTCTTTTTTAGATGGTAAAACTCAAAATGTCCTAGCGGTTAAAAGCACACATAAGGAAAAAAAAGAATTCAAGGAAAGTTTGTACAGAAGAGACAGGAACAGTGCAAAATAGGAAAAAATTAGAGTGCTACAGCTCATGTAACAAAATATGTGTCAAATGTTCAAAGAAATGTCACGTGGCAAAAGTATGTAGATTTAGTGGCAGCCATTTGTCTAGGAAGGTACATAATGTGGATTCGACAGATTGAGAAGCATCTTCATCTAGCAAGGAAGACCAGATATTCACCATTTTGGACATGGAATGCTCAGGGGGTATATAGGGTGTTAATTGACAAGGAAGGAGGAGACTGCTGTGTTCCATGAATGTGAATGGTGTAAATGTCAAAGTGTTAGCAGACTTTGGGTCTCCTTTCACTCTGATAAGTGAGTCTTTCTGGAAGGAGTCATTTTCAAAGCAAGTTTTGAGACAGTATGCTAAACATCCGGTAGGTTATGGTGGGAAGGCCATCGATGTTATCAGCGAAATCAATGCTGATTTTGAATTGAGGGGAAGCAAGTCTAAAGCTAATATGTATGTAGCAAAGGATGAAGAGTGCCTTTTTGGGTGGAAAGTCCAAGGCAATCTAGGTATCATACTAAATCCTAATAACGTTCATATGGTACTGTTGAAGAAGAATATCTTCCAAGTGCAAGCTGTCAAGGAAGAATCATGAGAATTATTATTCCCAGAAGCATTCAAAAAAGATTTGGGTCTATTTAAAGGTTTCAAACATTAGATTAGACTAGTGGAAGGAGCTCATCCCGTGGTGCACAAAGAAGGGTGGCTTTAGTGTTGCAGTCAGATTTAGGAAAAGAATTAGAAAAATTGTGTTCATGTGATGTTATTGAACCTATTGAGTGCTCTGACTGTGTATCTCTGCTTGCTAAGAAGGCTAATCGTACCCTATGCATGCGTGTGGACTTGTGAGATTTCAATAGGGGGAACACCTTTTAGAACACTGTCTTTACATCGTGCTACTATCTCAACGCAGTCGTTACAACGACCGTGTTGTTAGTACATGATTCACTTACATCGCAAATCATTACAACAACTTGCACTAGGGTGCGCTGAGGTATTGGAAATTAATTCCAACACCTACCCTACTGCTGCACAAACTGGAGTAGGAATATTAATTAATAATATTCCTACGTCCAGTGAGCCCCCTAGTGCAAGTCGTTGTAATTACTTGCGATGTAAATGCATTGCGTAATAACAACGCAGTCGTTGTAACGACCGCATTGTAAAAACATGCGATGTAATGAGCCATATTCTTCAACAGGAATATATGGATAGAGCAACATCCTCTGCTGATTAATACACCAATGACATCTACTCTCAAGGGCGCCAAATGGTTCAGTTTATTAGATATGTCATCTGTATATCATCAGATCGAATTGCATGCAGAATCTAGGCATCTTACTGTGTTCATTACTCCTGAGGGTCTGTTTCAGTTTAAGAGCATGCCCTTTGGCTTTGCCTCTGCTTCAACTGTTTTCCAGAGAGCAGTAGAGAGCATATTCAAAGGGATGCCTGAATTAATGGCCTTTCAGGATGACCTATTGGTGTATGGGGTGGACCGGGATCAACACAATGAAAGATTGTGCCAAGTTTTGACCTTGTTAAGACAAAAAGGGGTGACTATTGGGGTGGACAAATGTAGGTTGAATTTGCCCACTGTGGCCTATTTAGGATATTGGTTATCATCAGAAGGGGTGGGCAAAGACCAGTTAAGTCAAAGCAATTGAAGATTTTTGCACTCCTAGTGACAAGGATCAGTTGAGATCTTTAACGGGCTCATTGAATTCTATGCCCGGTTTATTTCCAATTGTGCATCCAACACTTATAACATTATGACTGATGAGTGCACAAAGGGATTTGAACTAATCAAACGGGAGGTGGCACATGCCATTCCTCGGAAGGCATTCAGCACTGAGGATCAAACCATAATTAAGACTGATGCTAGTCAAAAGGGTTTGGGTCCTGTGCTCATGTAGCACAGAGGTGGCAAAGATAAGGTAATAGCATTTGCTTCTAGGAGTTTGTATGGGGCCGAGTCCACCTATTCTGTAATTGAGCGTCACGCTCTTGCATGTTGGTGGGGTATCACACATTTTTTTAATTCCAAGACTTTATTAATTTTTATAATGAACCAAAACAAAATAAGTACAAAAACATGGTTGATCAGGTGTACACACTGTGCATCGAATACAAAAATACCATATAAGCAAAGCGTTAAAATACCAGAACACGAACAGAATATGGATACGGGCAGTGTATAGACCAATGGTGCATTAGAGCAAAAAAGAAAAATGGAAAAGAGAAGAAAAAGAAAAAAGAGGAAAAGACAAGAAGAAAAAAGGAATAGAGTAGAGAAAAAATAGCTAATAAAGAAAGAGAGCCCCAGGAAATACCTAACAAAGTATACTTAGATACTAATAAAATGCTTCCTAGGCATCTGCTAGATATACATAGTTGCATTATACAAGTTACCTACAACATACTCTTTATGAAGAAGTAAGAACATTCAAGGAGGTTTATGCGAGTTGAAATAAGAGTCTAAAGAGGTCCACATGTCTCTGAAAGAGGCTTTCCATGGAGAGTTCTGCAGAGATGAATAATCCAATTCAACTATCCTTTATAAGAGGCCTTGCTCGTATCCTTCCAATTGTTTAAAACCATTTTAACTGCTGACATAAATAAAAGATCTAATAATGCCTCATCTTCTTCATTACATGAATCTATCATAAAAGAGCCTGTTGTCAACGTAGAAAGTTCTCTGTCAGATCACATTTGAATAGTTTTGACAGGAAGTCAAGAACTTTATCCCAAAAAGACACCACAGTTTTACAGTGAAAAATAAGATGGGCTAGATCACTTTTCTCTGCTTTACAGTTCCAACATAAAGGATCATCTCGGATATTTAGAGAGTGCAAGCGAGCGGGTGTCCAAAAAGCCTTATACAATAACCAATATTTAGTTTGAGACATTACAGGAGATATCTTGTTACATGTTATGGAACTCCAGACTTGAGGCCAAATAGATTCAGGTATGGGTACTGAGGAATTACTCTCCCAAAAGGCTATAAGCTTGCTATTAATCTTTGAAGTTTTAGGATGAAGTATTTAATAAATATGTGATACTTGATGCCCTAGTTTATTTATTTGTGTTACGAACATTGGTAGGGATGGTGACGAGTTATTTAATTTAGCTTTAGATAGAGCCACCTTGATTTTTAAGAACTTATAAAATTTGATGTTTTCTAATTTGTAACTGAAACATTCTTCTCACCAGGGTAAGAAGAATGTTCTAGCTGATAAGGAAAAAATATACCTGCATTTATCCAGGTATCAAAATTCAAGCTCTTACTTTTATATAAAATGTTTTGATTATTCCAGAGAGACTCCAATTTAGATCCCTTAATACTATAGTCAAGATTCTTATCCAGTTAAAGAAGAGCCAGTTTCTTATTTTTGAATATAGATTTAGAGCTATTTGGATATAGTTGATTAGATGTAAGAATGACAAAAGGATTAAGATTGTCCAAAATAGGCCTTTCAACCTCTAACCATACCAGGGTGTACTGGGTTGGAGCTTTGAACCAATAAGAACCCTGTTTAGCTAAGAAGACTGATTGATATAATTTGAAATCGGCTAGGTTAACTCCACCTAAGGTTTTATCCAGTCTTAGTTTTTTAAGTCCAATATGAGCCTTCTTGCCTTGCTAAAAGAATTTTGTTAGCAGAGTGTCTAGTTTTTTGTGAAAGTCATCCGACAGAATAAGTGGGAGCATGTTAATTAGATAATTAATTAAGGGTGTAATAATCATTTTAATAGTTTCTATTTTCCCCCACCATGTGATGAATTTTGGTGACCATGAATCAAGAAGTTTTGTGACCTTTTCCAAAGTAAGTTTCTCATTGTGGCGGAGTGTGTCAATTATATTACTACCAAATTTGATACCTAAATACTTTATGTATACCGCTTGTGTTGGAAATGGCCCTTTTTGCAGGGTTATCCCCAAACTTTTAGCTTTTTCCTCCTATTTTCTCCTGACCTGTGTGTGTTGGTTTTAGGACTCTGGGCACTTCACCACTGCTGATCAGTGCTAAAGTGCATATGCTCTCTGTGTAAACTGTGTTTTGATTGGTATTTCGATGATTGGCATATTTGATCTATGTGTCAGTCCCTAGTAAAGTGCACTGTAAGTGCCAGGGCCTATGGATCAAATGCTGTTGGTGGGCTGCAGCACTGGATTGTGCCACCGACACAAATAGCCCGTAAAGTGTAACTTTGGCCTGCCATTGTAGAGCCTGTGCGCAGCCTGGCGCTGCCATGTCGACTTGGCAAGTGCACACACTTGCAAGTCCCTAAATCTTCCTTCCCTTTCCTACATGTTAGTCACCCCTAAGGTAGGCCCAAGGTACCCCTGTGGGCAGGGTGCATTGTATGTGAAAGGTAGGACATGCCCTGGTGTGTGTGGCATGTCCTGATAGTGAATTACAGCCTACTTCGTTTTTCACTATTGCAAGGCTACCTGTTCTCCATAGGCCAGAATGGGCAGTTGGATTATTACATCCTATAATCCTAACTGACCCAGGGAACATGGTAGAAATTCGAGTTTAGTATGCCTGAACTCAGAATGATAAAATACATCTTTTAGTGAAGTTGGTTTTAACATTCTGAGTTTGAAAATACCACTCTTAGAAAGTAGGTATTTTCTTGTCTGACCATCCAAACCTGCCTCTGCTAGGTTGTGTATACTTGTCTGGAGTTTGCGTGACAGGGGCTGGGGAATTCCAGGGCGCTGGGGAATTCCCGGAGACAGGGTGAGTCAGCACATGGCTGAATAGAGAGATCTGCATCAAGATGGGAGGGAGGAGTTGCACCTGGGACCTGAATAGGACTGTGCCTGCCCCCCACAGTGCTGGCTCCACCCCCTGTGGTGCGTCTCTGCCCTGCACTGTGAAATGAGAGAAGGAATCATATCAACAGAGTGCTCTAGGGCTGTGCCTTTCCTCCACAATGCTGGCTCCACTTTCTATGGGGCATCTGATGTCTCTGCCCTGCACTCTGAAAGGAAAGAAGAAGTCATGTAAACAAAGTGCTCCAGGACTGACCAGAACTGGTTTGGACTAGGCAAAGGCCCCTCTGCCCTCAGAGGACAAAGGATTTGCTGGTATAAATATTGGGGCCCAGACCCCAGAAATTTAGATTACGTTTGAACTAAGGAACCTGCCAGGAAGAAGGACCGGGAAAGCTGGAGGAGGAGTACTGCCCCTATGCTGTGTGTTGTGGGGTTGGCCTGCAGTGGTTGCTTCTGTCTTGGATAGGGAAAGGACTGGACTGTACTTTCATCATCCCCTCTGTTAGAAGTAGAGCTTGCCTCCTGTTGGAAGTCTCAGGGATAGAAAAGACTTCACAGATCTCACTGGAATCAAGGAACCTGCCAAGACGAAGAGCTGGAAGAGCTGCCAGGAGGAGTACTGCTCCTTTGCTGTGTTGTTGCTTTGTTGGGTTGGCCTGCAGCTGCTGCTTCTGCCTTGGGCAGTGAAAGGACTGGACTGAACTTTCTCTACATGTGCTGAGTATCTCCAAGGGCCTGAACCGAGCTGGCCTCCTGTTAAGAAATCTAAGAGACTGCTAAGACTTCACCAACCTCTGGGTACCGCTCCTCGAACTGCTGTTTCAGTTGCCACAGAGAAGAGGGAACCGTGTCCAACTCCGTCGCTGGCCTTTTGTCCTGAAGGCACGGCAGGCCACACCGACTCGCCCTGCACCGTAAGCCTTGGTCTCACCAACTCCGTCACCGAGCCGCTGCCTGCACCGCATTGAGAGACACCGCAACCTGCATCGCCTCGCTTCACTTCGCTGGCCTGGGCTCACCGACACGGTCGCTGCTGACTCGACACCCGTGACCGACTCGTCATGCACAGCGGTCCGGCTCAGCCAGCGCCAATTCCCGCCAACCGGCTCAGTCGCTCGCATCGCAACTTCCCAGCACCGCATCGAGCACCGTCTCGCCCTGCACTGTAAGCCTTGGTCTCACCAACGCCATCTACACGATCATCACCAAGCCGCTGCTCCCACTGCATCGAGGGACACCGCACCTTGTACCACTTCCACCTTGCACCGTGACCGCGACAGACGGCACAACCAGCTCTGTCACCTGCACCGCAACCTGCCAGCACCGCATCGAGCACCGACTCGCCCTGCGCCGTAAGCCTTGGTCTCACCGACGCCGTCTGCACGATCGTCACAGAGCCGCTGCTCGCACTGCATCGAGGGACACCGCACCTTGCACCGCTTCCATTTTGCATCGCAACCGCGACGGATGCCAAGACCGACTCGCACACCCGTGTGAGCCGCACTAAGAAAGGTACTTTGAACGAATCTGTCCCGCTGTTGCTGGCCCGTACCGACGCGCTCAGCGGGCACTGCGAGACTCTGTTGTTTTCAGCATCGCGGTAGGCTCAGATCGAGCTACTGCCTCGTACGAACTGTGTTTTTCAACATATTTTGCAACTTAAAGACATTTTGAGAAGTAACTATTTTTGAAGTACTGTATTGTCGATTTTTATCGTATTTGGTCTTGTTTATAAAAAAATATTGGATATTTTTCTAAAACTGGTGTGGTATCCGTTTGTAGTGCTTACATTGTATTACTGTTGATTTTGTGCAAATGCTTTACACACTGCCTCTAAGATAAGCCTGACTGCTCGTGCCAAGCTACCAAGGGGGTGAGCAGGGGTTATTTTAGGAGTGTAACTCCCTCGTCCTGACTAGAGTGGTGGTCTCTGCCTGGCTTTGGCGCAAGCCTTAGCCAACCAGAGATCCCACTTCTAACATCGCTTGCCACGCCAGACCTGAGGTACTTAGAACTTCTTTGGTACAGTGAACGTTTAAACGTTTGACCTCTGATTTATCCCTGTTGAGTTTATACCCTGAATGTTTTGAGTATTCTCCAATGGTAGACATCAGCGCCTTAATTGAAGACTCTGGGTTCTCAGTTATTGTTAAAATATCATCCGCATATGCAGCTAGCTTAACTTGGGTCTCATTAAACCCTACCCCTTTAATCTCTGGGTTCTGTTTAATGTCCTGAATCAAAGATTCCAGAGCCAAAAGGAAAAGAGACGGAGACAAGGGGCAACCTTGTCTGGTACCTTGTTGCACAGTAAAAGGATCTGACAGTGATCCGGCATTGACCGCAATACGAGCCCAAGGTGTCAGGTATAGGGCCATAACCATATTTATATAAGACTCCCCCAAATTAAACGAGTACATACATTGTTTGACCATGTCGAAAGCCTTTTCTGCATCTAATGTGATTGCTATAATTGGGTCTTGTTTAACCGCTTCATGTTCTAAAACATGGATATCAAACGGGTGTTATCATTTGACATACGACTTTTAAAACAACTTGGGAATTGCTGTAAAAGGGAGTCCTATCCCTCTTTAGGTATAACAATTATATTAGCTTCTGTCATGGAATCAGTCGTATGACCAGTCTTCGCTATGTTATCAAATATTTTTGCCATAATTGTTTGCAATTGGCTTGAAAACATTTTATAGAAGGTAGCAGTAAAACGGTCAGGGCCCGGAGCCTTATTATCCTTCAGGGACTTGACTGCAGTCTCCACTTCTATTGACCCAATTGGTCTACCCAATGCAATTTTGTTAGATTCACCCAATTGGGGTAACTTTAATCTGTTTAAATATTGGGAGCAATCATTCAAGTCAAATTTCAAATCTGCTATAACATTTTGGTTCTGTTTATGTTTAAGAAATAAAGCCAGTAGTTTTCCTGCTTTATTAGCTTCACAAAGCTTAAGAGCTTTAAACTTGTTCACCCACACCCCAGCTCAATCACTTAATATGTTATTATATTCATATTTCTTTTGAGTTAAATGGTTAAGAATCGTAGTATATTTCATTGATAGGGCATGGGAGGACTCCAAAGATTTAATTTCCAATTCTAAATTAGCTAATTCAGAATTAAGTTTTTGGTTGATTCTTGTTTTAATTTCGATAGGGATTCCCCTGATAGTAGCTTTCAATGCCTCCCAAAGAATATTTATGTTAGTTTCCTCATTATCATTATGCTTAAGATAATCTAAGATAGCCTCCTCAATTACCCTTTTATCCTCAGGGTCTGATAAAACATCATTATTGAAGCACCATCTTTTGGGCAAGGGTACATTATGACTGCCAGCCAATTTAACATTAATACAGGCGCTATAGCTATAGATGAGTGTTCTATTAGGTGTGAGAATGAACTGGAGATAAGAATGTATTCTATTCTAATATATGAGTTATGTGGTGCCGAGTAAAATGTATAGTCCCTATCATCTGGATGCTGTAAGCGGGGGGCATCTTTAAGATTAAACCTGGTACAAATGTTTTGTATTATGTTGTGTGACCATGTGATATGGTAATTAAATGTAGACTGGCGATCTATAATGGGATCAAGCGCGATGTTGAAATCACCACCAACAATAATGAGATCATTCTGGGGGAGATTCTCTATAGTATCCGAAACAGTTTCCCAAAATTGTGGATCATCTCTTTTAGGGTCATAAATGTTCACAACATGTATGATGTCTTCACCTTTCCTGAGATGAGTGACCAATAATCTTCCATCAGAATCATGAGATTGTGAGACTAGAGATATATTAGCTTTTTTAGATATTAAGGTAATCACTCCCTTTCTTTCTATCAGCTGTAGAACAAGCAACCTGTGAGATCCAATTGTGCTCAATAAAGGCAGCATCTTCCCCAGACAATTTTGTCTCCTGTAACAATATTATATCTCCCTTAGTTTTGGCTAAATAATTGAACATTTTACGATGCTTTATTTGGTGATTAAGACCTTTGACATTTAAAGAAACTATGTTGATATCTTCTATAATCTTACATGAACTACTATGGGCCATCATCAGTACATTTGACGGCAATAATTTCTAAACACATGGATTTATGAAGTGTGTATAAGAACCAATCATACATACAAACATCTCCATGAATCGCGAATGATTCTGACAGGTAAAATGTATTTATAGGAAGAACAGCACCTCGGTATTCATGTTTGCTCAAATCATCATACAACCATGACGCTAATAAGAAAAGAGCAAAGGGCAGAAAAAGAAAAAGAAAAGGAAAAGAAGGAAAGAGAGAGAAGAAAGAAATCAAAAATAAGAAATAGCTGAGAGTACCCAATAAACAAAAACGAAATGCAACACGCATAATGAAAATCCAACTACCCTGGGAACTCCCATCCAAACACCCCCCACACCACCCTCCCTCCCCACCCAACACTGCAAACCTTGAATGTAGGAGGTGCGATGACAGGAGTGTCAATCTGTCAGGTGGATATTGAGTTACATCCTCATTATTAAGATTTCCAGAGATTTACATATGCAGTGAATTAATTTCAGTAGAATAACAGAGCGTAAAAAAAAGGCAAACTGGCTCATAAACAAGGCTGCTACCCAGGGCAAAAAAATATACACCACTTTAAACCATCTTATAACGTAGTGAGTGTAGCTGCAATAGTCAAACTCTATGTTGGGGAAAAACACACATCTATGAGTTGAGATCTGATCTCAAGTTTCTTATACCACACAATCGAAGCACATTAATTAACAAATTACGTGTATATACAGTGCTACAACCACTGACTGAGCACAATAACGAACATTAACTGTTACCCTGTTATTAAAGGATATGTGGATATCATGACTTACTTTTATTGGAGGAAGATTGGGCAAAGTCCATGTCTTGAGGAGGTGACCCTTCTATAAAGTTCAGCAAGTCTTTAGGGTCCGTAAAGTAGTGACGGCGATCATTGACTATGATTCTTAAATTCAGTTGGACCTACAAAGGAGAATTGAATGTTATTAGCTCTAAGTTTGTCTCTCAGGGTAAGAAACCCCTTTCTGGTGTCCACTGTAGGCTTGGAGTAGTCCTGCGTGAAGATTATTTTGTGTCCATTCCAGATCAGTTGGCGACTTTTACGGGCAAAGTTGAGGATAGCTTCCGTGTGTTGGAATCTCAATGACTTACAGATCATAGGTTGGGTTATTTGACATGAAGAAGAGTTAAAAGTAGGCACTCTATGTGCGCGGTCTAACTCGAGAGGATTTGAACATTTTATTCCAGTGAACTGAGGAATCCAGTCTCCCAGAAAAGCTAAACACGACTCCGCTGAATCTTCTGAACCATCCGGAACACCTAAAATCCTTATATTACCTCTCCTATTTCTCTCTTCGGATCTGGAGGATGGCTGTCATATCACTAAGAGATTTCAATATTTTGCTGGTTTGAATAGAAACATCCTCAACATCACTGATTCTCTGTTCAGCCGCTGACATTTTAGAATTGATTGTACTCATATCTGTTCTAACTGCATAGCATCCGTATTTTGTTTGGTGGACTTAGCAAGATCATGCACATCTGCAAGTTTTTTAAGAATCATCATTATCGTACTACTTATGTCTCCTTTCGCCTTGATGGGAAAAGCAGATGGTGAAGGCTCCCCCTTGTTTTTTTTAAACTGCATTCTAGACTCTTTTTCAGCCATTTTAGTGGGGTTGAATTGGAAGGATCTATACCTTCTCAACGCAGGTCTACTCGCACAAGAGAAAATACAGGTAAATGCTGATGGCAATGGAGCCCTATTTAACCGAGTAATGCCCCCTAAATCATTGAACTTAAGTGAATCCACTCATCAGTACTTGTATATCACTGAAACACACAATCAGTGAGAGGTGAGTGATCTGACTCCGTCAGCTTCACTTATAGAGCAAAATTCAACAAGAACTACTTTGATAAATGCTTTCCATATTAAATCAAGCATAAAGATGAAGGCAACCCATCCACTTGCATTTCATAAGCATGACTCAGGTTTTAAGATAGATCCCCACTCTTATCAAAATGCTGGCCAAGGAGAGGGTCAAACAGAAACTTGTCACGTCACAGCCTTGCTCTTCATTTGAAATGCATGGTATTTAGGAGCTTAGCATTGTCAGGTTTAGCTCAGTTTGACCTAAAGCATAGATGTACATCTGTTACATTCCCTTTAGTAATGAAACAAGCAAGGATCTTCCAGCAATCAACACATGCATCCGGCGAATCGTACAAAACAATCTTGATTGATTTACACAGTGATCAATTCTGTCTTGTAGGCCCCATGACAGGGTCAGGGAATAAACATCGATAATTGAGCAAAACTTGCAGGGCGGCGCCACGTTGAAAAGAACCAGGTCTATTCATCCAATTCTTATATATAGCAGCGCACAAACTTTCTTTTCATTTTGAGTTACGCTTTTTAGGAATAAGACTCTTTATTGGGTGCGCAAATCCGCCATTTTAGGGTCAGGCCAATTGTCCATTAGATTGCTTTACGCCCCACTGATATGAAATATGTACCAAAAGCCTCACCGGACATGAAAAGAAGATGTGGGCATGAGGATCCGATTTACAGCAGGGCTCAAAGTGACCTTGTCCATCCGTTGCGGCTTCCGATAACCGAGCCGTTCCGATTAGCCATTTTGATTCACAGCAAAGAAGTTGTGGCAAGCTCGTCCCTGGTCTAATTACAGAATTCGCCTCCGTAGAGCACAAATGAAGATATCAGCGAACACAGCAAGTGCTCCAAAGCTGAATCCCGTTTCAATAATGTGCAATTGAGCGCTGGCGACCGCACCTGACAGAACGACTGGATCAGGCAGCAATCAGCTCTGCCGTCCGAGCCATGCCCCCTGGGTATCACACATATTAAACACTATATATATGGTTCAAGGTTTGTGGTACATGTTGACCACAAACCATTGGTGGAGCTATTCACCACTAGGCGAGGGGGAAAAGCAGCCCCATGGATTGCAAGATGGCAGTATAGGCCCAAGGAACATAACTTTAGTGTTGAGTATGTGTCAGAGAGAGGAAACATTTTAGCAGATTGTTTGTCCTGGTTAACTCCTCATTGCAGTGACGGTGTTGAGATATGATAAATGAGTATTGTATTGTATTGTCATTTATATAGCGCGGTTGCTGCCCAAGGGCGTCCAAGCGCTGAAACATCAGACAGAACTGAATATGGCGGATGGGTTTTAAAGTTCGGTGGACCTCGCAAACAAGTGGGTTTTCAATTGTTTGCGGAAGGAGAGTAGGTTTGAATTAGTCCGGAGGTATAAAGGGAGTGAGTTCCACATCTTAGAGGCGTTTAAGGAGAACATCCTGCCTCCGGACCTAGCTCTCCTGACTCTGGGTACCACAGCCAGGAAGGCCTCCGTAGATCTAAGGTTTCTGTTAGGGTGGTATTGCGTGATTAGATTATTGATGATGGCTGGGCCCGACTTCCAGAAAGCCCGGTGGGCAATACAGAGAGCCTTGAATGCCACTCTTTGTCTCACTGGAAGCCAGTGTAGACTATTCATTGCAGGTTTTGCTGACTGAGTCCGCGGAATCTGTAACAGGGTGCGGGCCGCACAGTTTTGTACCACCTGTAACTTACGCAGGGTCTTCTCTGGGGCTCCAACATACAGGGCATTGTTCGAGTCTAGCCGGGATAGAATCAGGCCCTGTATTGCCACTTGTTTAGCATCCATTGGTAGGAGAGGGAGAACTTTCCTTAATGTTCTTAGTAGGCCAAAGCATGTGGCAGATAGTTTGGTGGCCTGAGTGGAGAAGGAAAGGGTTTTGTCAAGCCAAACTCCTAGGCTTTTTACGCTGTCCTTGGGAGTTGGGGGTGTACCCAAGCAGGGAGGCCAGAGGGGGATGAGAGACACTGGGGATGCTGAGCCCAGGAGCATGAGCTCAGTTTTGTCTCCATTAAGTTTTAAGGAGGAGAGTGTCATCCACTCCTTAACATCCTCGAGACATTTCGACAGACCTCCTGACGATTGCTTGGTACCCTCTTGTGCCAATGAGACCACTAGCTGGGTATCGTCGGCATACGATACAATTTTAATACCGTGTGGTTTGACGATCCCAGCCAGTGGCCCCATGTATACATTAAACAACGCAGGGCTCAATGAGGAGCCCTGCGGTACTCCACAGATCAGCGATTTACTGGGTGATAGTGAATCCCCGTCAAAGATCTGGAAAGATCTGTTGTTAAGGAAAGACTCAAACCATCTCAAAGCATCGCCTGTGACACCAATGTTGCACAGGCGGTTCAACAAGGTGGCGTGGCTCACCTTGTCGAAAGCCGCGCTTAGATCAAGGAGGATCACTGCCACTGATCCTCCCTGATCTAATATCTTTCGCGACTCTTCGATAATTGCAAGCAAGGCCGTTTCAGTGCCGTGCTTAGGCCTAAAACCTGTCTGGGTTAGGTCCACGAGCAGATTGTTTTCCAGAAATTGTACCAGTTGGATATTTATGTGCTTCTCCAGCACCTTACTTACCCAGGGGAGTAAGGAGATTGGGCGGTAGCTGGAGTGGTCTTCTGGATTGAGGGTGGGTTTTTTTAGCAACGCCCGAACCATGGCTCTCTTCCATCCGGTGGGTACAGTGCAGGAGGCGATGGAAGAGTTGAGTAGATCTAGTACCACGGGAAGTATAGAATGGCTAGCCTGGAGTAGTGTCTCCGGAGGGGCCGGGTCACAGGGGGAGCCAGATTTAACTAGCCGTGCCAGTTTGTGAAGGGTGTCCAGGTCTAGTAGAGAGAAGCGTTCCAGAGTAGACTAGTCTGAGGAGGGGGCAGTGCTCAGAAGAGCATGGTTGGAAGTTCCTAAGTTATTGGCTACTGTCGGAAAGGATGAGTATATTTGAGAGACTTTGTTCTGAAAGAAATCTGCTAACTCGTTACACTGTTCCGGCGTTTTTGTCAAGGGAGGGGCAGTGTTTGCTTTGATGCAATTTTTTACTATATGGAAAATCTCCTTGGGTTTTGAATTGGCTGCTGTAATTTTGTCAGCAAAGTAAGAGGCCTGCGCCGCCCTGATCCCATTTCTATAGGTTTTGATTGCCTCTTTATATAGGGATTTTTTGTCAGGGTGGAAATCAAGTCGCCAGGCTCTCTCTTTTTTCCTACAGAGGCGCTTTTGGTCTCTCAAGGTGTCTGAAAACCAAGGTGCAGTTTTGTGTGTCCTCTTTGGAGTGGATTTCCGTAGAGGAAGAATAGTGTCAAGTGAATCCCTGACCCAACTCTCATAATTTTTATTTGCTTGATTGGGATCTATACAGGGTGGTGGGCAGGAGCGCTCTAGGTTAGTTACCCATTGTTCTATAGGGAGTTTTTTCCAGTTGCGCTTGGTTACCGATTGGGGGGTGGATGAGTAAGACTTATCGGTGAGCCAGGACAAGGGGACCAAAAAATGGTCCGACCAGGGGAGACGAGTAGGTTGCCCCACTATTAGCTTGGTGCAGTTGCTAAATATTGGGTCTAGAAGATTACCCTTTTCATGGGTGGGGGCTGTAACAAGCTGGATCAACTGAAGGGCTGCAAGATCGTCAATTAATTCCCTGGCGATAGGATCTGTGAGAGAGTTAAAATGAAAGTTAAAATCTCCTAGGACCGTGTAATTAGCAGAGGTTAAAATACGGTTGGCTAGTATGTCTGGTAAGGATTTATGAAACAGCTTGGCTGGTTCTGGGGGCCGATAAATCAAAGTACCAGTAAAGGAGGTGTTCGCAGTAAAATAAATGCTGAACGCTAAGCTTTCGCACTCAGGAATAGCTTCGGTAGCAATGCGACAACAATACTTGTCTTTTAAAATGATAGCCAGGCCGCCGCCTCTCCTCTTAATCCGGTCTAGTCTGTGAATTTGGAACCCGGAGGGTAAGGCAGAGACTATATCTGGTTCTGAGTGAGACGTGAGCCATGTCTCCGTAAGGAAGATGGCATCTGGGTTGAGCTCCTCTAATAGTAATGCAATTTGGGTGCTGTGTCGCGGTAAGGATCGACAGTTAAGCGCGTACATATGGTATTCCTGTAACGTGGGTGGCAATACAATATTATCGAATGAGTGTTTGCAGCCGGGGCATTGAGCAGGGAGATCAGCTGGGAAATAAGAGTGTGGGCATAATGTATGCTGTAGTGTACCTCATATTCTGGATGGCCACCGAGCTGTAGGTATTGACCTGGGGGGCGTTAGGGGCAGGGGTTGTGGCCCCTGGTCCCGTCTGGTCGCGGACGGGCCCAGACGGGCTTGCCTTTGGCGCGCCTTCGGCGCACCGCCGGCGCGCCCGCTGCGCCCGTCCGCTGCGCTTCCAGAAGCTGCACATTGTTTACACCAGAGGGATGGGGCGTGGCCTATTCGGTGGGCAGAGCCCGGGAGTTCCCGGCGGTTACCCTGCAGCCCGCTACAGTGCCTGAATCAGCTGTGCGGCGAAGCGAGGCAGTCCTCGAGTGATCTAAGGTAAAAACGACTTTTAAAAAAAACACAGTATTCACACAGTAAACAATTTAAAAGTAATCTTTCCAACTAAAAGTTATCCTGGCTCTCGGCTTTTCGCCTCAAGAGCTCTGTCTGTGAGCAGCGCTGGCCGCTGAGCACGCCTAGTTATAATCACGGGGGGGGGCGTGGCCTATTCGGTGGGCGGAGCCCGGGAGTTCCCGGCGGTTACCCTGCAGCCCGCTACAGCGCCTGAATCAGCTGTGCGGCGAAGCGAGGCAGTCCTCGAGTGATCTAAGGTAAAAACGACTTTTAAAAAAAACACAGTATTCACACAGTAAACAATTTAAAAGTAATCTTTCCAACTAAAAGTTATCCTGGCTCTCGGCTTTTCGCCTCAAGAGCTCTGTCTGTGAGCAGCGCTGGCCGCTGAGCACGCCTAGTTATAATCACGGGGGGGGGGCGTGGCCTATTCGGTGGGCGGAGCCCGGGAGTTCCCGGCGGTTACCCTGCAGCCCGCTACAGCGCCTGAATCAGCTGTGCGGCGAAGCGAGGCAGTCCTCGAGTGATCTAAGGTAAAAACGACTTTTAAAAAAAACACAGTATTCACACAGTAAACAATTTAAAAGTAATCTTGTTTCAGGAGTGAAGAATTTGAATTGGCTTGAAGTGTAGTTAATCAAACTAAAGATGCTATAAAAGAACAGGAGTTGAGAGAAGCTTCCAAGAATGATCAAGAATTTAAGGAAATTTTAGAAATATTAAGCAAGGGGTGGTCACACGAAAACAATGATCAAGGTCATGTCAGCAAATACAAACATATCTTTGATGAATTATCTGTTGTGAATGGGGTGTTCTATCGATCGTTACTTTTGGTGGTGCCAGATGCCATGAGGAACAGGGTGCCTGCATTGGCACATGAAGGTCACATAGGCATGCGTGCCATGAAGAGGAGGGCAAGAGAGAATTTCTGGTGGTCCACCTTAGACAGGCAGGTGGAACATTTTGTGAGGGATTGTTTGGAGTGTGTGATTAGTGTCAAATTACTGCTAACAATACCCAGTCCCATAGAGGCTATTGAAGTTCCCAAAAAATCATGGGTCAAACTAGATATTGACATAGTTGGTCCCATGATTTTATCTGGAAGTGTACATGAGTATGTCATAGTCCTCATGGATTATAATAGTTGCTGGCCAGATCAAATTAGCGAAAACGCCCGATTCTGCAACTGCAATCAAGTTCCTTGAATCGCTATTTGCTAGGGAGGGCATGCCTGATAAACTGCTCAGTGATAATGGTTGTCAATCCACATTCATCCAATTTGAGGAATGTTTATGTTAAAATGTCATTATATCATCCAAGGAGTAATTGCCTTGTTGAACGATTTTACAGAGTCATAAAACAGAATGTGCAATTGTCAAGAGCGAACGGTCTAAATTGTAAGGTGGAACTTGGAAAATTATTGTGGGCAGTTCGCACGACCGCTAACTCAGACACAGGTATATCCCATTTGTTTTGCTAAGGGGCATGAACCTGCTTCCAAATTGTTGAGAAGATGGATGGGTGAAAGTAGGGTTACGTTGCCAGGGAAGAAAATTGAAGATGTTGGCAGAAGACATGTTGAAGCACAGAGCAGATACGATCAAACACATATTGATCAAGGCTCTAAGCAGTTAAAGGCTGATGTGGGTGAAATGGTGAGAGTGAAGTGTTCCAATATTTTACCAAAGGTGGAAACTAAGTTCTCTGCCCTGAAAAAGGTTGTTAAAGTCAACAAAAGTGCAGTAAAATTGGATGATGGCAAGTGGGGGAATAAAGGGAAGATTTCTAAGTCAAAGCTGTGTTTGAGTGACCGAACTAAAAACCAGGTTCAGGTGGAATTTCAGATGGAGACCAATTTAATGGGCCATTCCCTATTATCCAGGCCAACCAGATTGCCTTCTAAATTCCAGAATTATGTTTTATAATGCAGATTATCTTCTTCGTTTGATTCTTCTTTTTGTTTAATTGGACTAGTTGTTTTCTCTTCTTTTGTCCTTATTTGTTCTGGAATGTCTTGTATTTAATTTTATTGATGTAAAGGGGAATGATGTGTTGTGTTCTTCTGTACATTCCCTGGGCATCTGGAGCTTTCACGTGCTGGGAGAATGCATAGAAGGTTGCGGGGAAGGGAGTTCTAGATCGGGGAGGAGTGGCAGTTGGTGTTGCTGTGCGTTGATGTCTGTGTCATCCTGCTGACTTAAATAAAGGAAACCTTAACTTACCAGAAGTGTGGGCGTCCTTACAAGGGGCAGGGATCACCTTTTAAGTGCAGATGGTCTCTGTCATGCCCTTGCTAATAGGCAGACATTAGCTCTCCTTTTAAACAATAGCGAAGGTTCAAACACTTTGCCCTGCCCAGCGAGAGACCCCCAGCAAGAGGTCTGCACTCTAAGATAACGTATTTCACCAGTAACCTCCACCCCTTCCTTAGAAAACATTTTGTAGCAGAAGGAGACACTGAACCTGTCTTTTTTAAGAAAATGAAATGCATTTTCCAATGCTGCTTCCCGAGCAACACCCTGAGCAGAGCTTCCATTGATACAAGTACCCTCGAAGATGCGGCCCGGGCTATGACCCATGAAGGGGGGGCTGAAGTCCCTTTGGCCAAATGGGCACTGTGCACGTGTGAAGAGAGAGGCGCATTGCAGGGAGAACATGTGCAAATGCAAAGCAATGAATTTATTGTTAATGGAACAAAAACTTTAAAACAGAACTAGAAATACTATGCATGAAACAATTGGGAAAAATCATCATTAAAACATCTTTAACACTGAAACCATGGCACTGTAAAGCATAAGCTGCTGCGCACATTAACGTTCACATTAGAATATGAGAAATGGAAATGTCTGCATTTATACCCCCAGCACAAACATGGGAAGAAAGCGACAAACAATTGACTAGGTAAAGAAATGCAGCAATTCAAAAAAACACATCCCTATTTAGATTTCAGCAAGACTTCCAAAGCATAAAAGAGTGATTCTCAAAAAAATTAAGAGTACTGGAAGTAGTACTGCATGAGTGTCCCTTTATGAACTTCTACATGCCCTTGTGAATCGACTCTGAAATGCCCAAGCTCCTATTAGCGTAAGTGTGACAAGGGCACATTTGTTTCTATTTGAACTAATTGTATCTGAATATAGTCTAAATTTTCCCATTTTAGATGTTTTATGGCTAATTCACAAAGTCATGTAAGAGTATGTGAATGAGTAGTACACACTTCTAAATGCCTTTGTGAACAGAATATAAAAGAATATAAAAGGCTTATTTGTTCCATAGTTAATATTGACTGCATCCCTTTTTCATTCAAAAAGTCTGATTCCCATGGAGGGTATGGTTTGTTTACCTGCAAGATGGCCACCCTGTGACGGAGCTCTAGATCCCGCAGATCCCGCAGAATCCCCTCTCGATTTTTTTATTTCACCCAGCCTGGCTTGAGGCACTCTGACAGGGGCGGGAGTGGCTTGGCAGTAGGCGGGCTTTGAGTAGGTGTTGTTGGGTCTTTTATGGCCTTTTTATGATTATTTTACGTAGCTGCCTTTTCTCTCAGCCGCCTCATCCTGCGTTGCCGGGTGCTCCCACCCTGACTGGATATTGCGGGTTACACTCATTGGGGGCTCCTCTAATCAGAGACTGTTTGGCCCTATCAGAGACATAAATATGGCTCATATATATAATCTACCATAAGGAGGTGCATTTCATTACCACACTTAGTTGAATGGGACTTTGCTCTTCACACTTTTGTAACCTCTTTTTCAAACTCAGTTTCTATAACAATAACATCCCTCTCTCTGTAATTACTTTTTCTCATAAAAGCCACTCACCTTTATTTGATAGTGTGTACAGACCATACTATTTGGGATTTGCTCCTGCTACACGTTGCCTCTGGTGACTCTCTCCTCATTTATCATTTGTTTTCTACTGATTGAGATACTCTTTCATGGGACAGATTAAACAGTGTTGCAGACACACCTCTTCTTGTAACAAGATTTCTGGCACATCTCCTTGTTTCATGTATACACAAAGGTATCCCCCAATTGCTTTAAGGCCTAAGAGGAGGGGGAAGGAAATAACTGCAATAAGAACAACCTCTTAACTGGCCTATCTAGTTTCTACAGTGGTAATTACTCGGACTGGACATGTCCCCATAGCACAGACTCTCAGTACACACATTACTATTCTTTTTTGTTTTGTTTATTTATCAATTTTTCTTTTTTAAATTTATATATATATTTCTATATTGTCATATACTTTTTTTATAATTTGTGTTAAATTCACAAAAACATTTACAAATACGACAAAATCATGATATCATTTCAGTTTGCAAGAGACCATTATTAGCTTCTCTTAGTTTAGAAACAAATTATAGTATCCCCCAAATAGACACCATCATACCAACAAAAACAAAAGGGTCACAATAAAAGCACATCAGTGGTAGAGTCCTACTCGCTGATCCTGTTTATCACAGTTATCAAAAAACACAGTTTTGACATTCACAAGTCCGTCAAATTTGTTTCTGGTTGATTATTCTTTTCACTTGGTTCTTGGGTAGGACTCCCAGAAGTGGAATCACTGGTCTACGCACGTTTCGGTGACAACCAACAAATTTATATCACCTTCTTCAGGACCAAGAGAGAAGTAAACTTTTCATCTGTATAGTGATCTGGGGGTCTATATGTGTTTGAGAACATGGAAGTGTCTCTGATTAGGACGTCCGGATCGTTGTCATCAGACGATTGTTATGTTACAAAAATAGTTCCCTAATTGATGTACTCTCATACAAAGAAACAGGGTTGGTTACAATCCGATCTGTTGTTGTATTGCAGTTATTATGTGTCCTCCATGTTATTGAGGGTATAGTGACTCCATCTAATTTTAAAGATATCTGTCGATGTCTTAATATAATGATGTATACCTGGTATCTTGTTCTAGAAGGATTGTATTTCCTGGATTTGTTGTTCCCAGGGATTCAATCAGTATTTCTTCTATCATGCACACGCCCCGTAAGTTCAGAACTGCTCTGCCGAAAACATCTTCTTGTTTCATAAAGTTGACCTTATTTAAAAAATGTCAGAGAGCAGCAGCATGCAGTCCTCTGCTCCATAATCTACATTGCAACTCTTGATTCCTCCTCATCCTCATAAAGACATTACAGGGGGTAGTAACAAACAATCAAAAAAGGACCCAATCTCACCTTCAAAAGTTCATCTACCATTCACACAGGAAGACCTAATGGAGGAAATCGATGTTACTGAAGCCATTCATTGTTGATACAAATATCACTCTTTAGGGAGTGGGAGACCGTTAGTCCACTCTTGAGTCCAGGGTTTCAAATCTTGAGACCAGAATTGATGATGCACAAAATGTTTTCATAAAAGTCTTGGCTTTGGCCAGAGAGATCGATACTCTCAAAAATAAACTGACGAGTTAGAAAACCAATGATATAATCTCAGAATTTATGGTATTTCTGATGGTGCAGAGGAAGGTGACATGATCTCCTTTCTGAACATTACCATACCTAAACGTGTTGCCCTTTCTTATGGTAGTCCTCACAATATTCAGAGAGCTCATTAAACATGTTGCCCTTTCCTATGGTAGTCCTCACAATATTCTCAGAGCTCATTGCCTCGGACATAAACTTTCCTCTTCTGGTTCAATATCTAAACCCAGAGGCATTATTGTACTCTTTCTACAATTTACTGATCTTATAAAGGTCTTCTCTGCATCCACGCAATGGAAACAAATGCTGTGGTCAGGACAGAAGGCCTTCTTCTCTCTAGCTCTGTCTAGAGTCATAGTCAACAGAAGGAAAGCATTTCTAGAACTTCTCTACGTGCCACAAATGCTTGTTTCAGTTTGATGCACCCATGTCTCTTCAAAGTCACCTACAAGTATAAAACTTCAACTTTTGAATATCCTGCTCAACTGAGAGAATGTATTCAGCTTCACAAACGAAATGCAATGGACACAAGCAATACACCTCTGTTATTCATGAATGTTTATGCGATTATTATATATTTTTACAAATGTCCCTTTTTTATGACATGTTTGTTTCTTCTGCCTCAAGTGAACCAGTCCTCCTGTTAGTAATACGTTTACCTTGTTTTTTTCAGGTTATATATCTGTCATTACCCAAATGTGTTTTCCTACCACCTGCTGTGGTCAGTAGTAGGCCTGGGCAAAAATTTCGTTCTGTTCGCGGAAATTGCGATAATTTGACATTTTTGCGTTCCGCGGAGAGCGCGAAAATGTCAAAAATTCCGGTTTCCGCAGCTTGGCGATAATTTGTTTCTTGCTCGCGCTGTAAAATGATACATTCTCGCGCGCGCGCGATCACCTTACCTGAATCCCTGCGTTCGCCGACAAGTTTTCTTGATCCGGTCGCGTTCTCCATGAGATGTTGTATTGTTTTTAGCCATTTGCGCTGTCTCGCGACAGTTCGCGCCCGCAGTGACGTCATGCGTCGTGCGATCACGTCTTTCTTCTCGCGATCATGCACCGCGAGAACAACTCAAAACAAGATGGCCGCGCCCGCAAGCAACCACATGGGTAAGTTGGCGACCCGCAACCATGCAGAAAATCTCGCGAACATGCCGGAAAAAAACTTCCGCATCTTCGCGATATTTCTGCTTGTTTGCGATAATTTTAAACATTCTCGCGATAATTTGCGAAGGTTAATTCCGCAAATTCCGCCCACCCCTAGTCAGTAGTTTGTTGTTCATAGTTCCATGTACTTTCACTTCTCCTTGGTGTTTTATGTTCTACTGAGGTAAGTCTCTGTTCCATTTTTCTGCATTCCAATTTCAATGCTTGTCATTCATTCAACTGGATACAAACACAATATTGACACGTTAGAGGTGTTACCCTTCACAAATATTCTCTCAAACATAAGTCCAAAATTTCTGGGCTTTCTTTGGAAAAGTTACACTAATAAAATGTCTTGGCAGAACTACTAATAAAGATACCATTCTTACAAACCTAGCGAATTTGAAAACAAAAATCAATTTAAAGTCCGTTATGTGGTCCCTCTTTCTCTTTTTTTGGGGGGAGCATTATATGCTATAAAAATGATGATACTACCTACTATAAATTGGTGTCAATCCATGCTTACCCTCAAACATCCTCAAACCATTTTGCAGTCTATCAAAAGCATGTTGTCTAAAACATAGAAAAGCTTGCATTTATCTATTCAAACTTCAAAAACCTAAAAACAATGGTGGTGTTAGTTTTTCAAATGTTGTCATATACCATGCATCTTTTGTTCTTCAACAAATATCTGTCATCTGCTCCTCCTAAAATTCCCCTGTCTGGTGCACATTTGAACTTTCCCTCATCTCAACTTTTTCCCTTTTTAGGTCTCGCTCAGACAGCGAAAGCTGTCTCTTTGAGACATTTTGTAAGTGGGTTTTCAAAAGTGCTACCCACATGGTTTTGCTGGCCTAGAGCTTGAGTGCACGATGGCGTGCACGTGCACAGCTGCTCCTCTGCTCCTTGCATTTTCCGAGATTACTTTCACTTTCGCGGCCGTGCGGCCGCTTTGATGTTTGATCGTGATCGCGATCACTTTCGCGGCCGCACAGCCGCTTGTTTCTCTCTCTCTCTCAATATCTCCGCTACCATTGTTATGAGAACAGCATATTACTGGTCACATAAATAACAATGTTTCTCGAGTTGGATTCCTCAAATGACCTGTGATTGTGGCAAACTATGTTGCCTGTTATAAGACATGCTGGCCCCCATTTCGAGATCCGCCATCTCTACTGGAATTATAAGGTATCAAGTTTCACTGAGGGACTTCGGCTGTGATGCTTCAGAAACCCGTTGTAGAAACTAGAGGGGAGAAAGAAGAATTTCCAGAGGAAGCGGGTGCAAACAGTGGTCGAAGTGGGCGGGATCGGCAGGGCACGGCGTGCCCCTACTTCTTCAATTCCAAGGATTCCGTTCCCTTACTTTTTTATTTTGAAAATGCGTCCCGGGACGCAAGAAATCACCATCGCCTTTAAATAAAGCTCGGCGTTTCCTGGCATTCGAGGACGGGCGGCAGAGAAGTAACAGGACTCTGTCTTTTCCTTCTTGCTCAGAGAAGTAAAATACAGCGTCCACTTCTGCTATGCCGCTTCAGCTGCCCCCCCCCCACACTCTTTCCTTCTTCCCTCTCTTTCTGTCTAGTAGTTCTTCTCTTACTGAAAACCGTGACTTCAAGACGGGGTGCTCACTCTCTTTCCTCTCCTTTCTTTTATGTGCTCCCCTGTGAAATGGATCCAAAAAAGAAAATCATTTTTGCTGGAAATGTCGTATTTTAATTTCAAAGTGCAACATCTGGAATAAAAGGTTAAAAATATGAAAAATACCTAAATAAAGTAACAGTGGTAGCAAACTGGCCAGATTGATTTTATTCACACCCAAACACATTACCGCCACTTTTACAGAGTTTGCCAGTGAAGCGCTATTTTTGTTTTCTTGTCTTTGTTTTCCCTGGGCTTGCAACTAGTGCACCAATCCTGGAGGTACTGCAAAGTGTGTATTGGAAAACAAAATGTGTACTGCGGCTCTGCGTCCAGGGATGTGGTCTTTTTACTATACTGCTAACGTTTTGTAAGGATATCAGCAATGGACATTGAAATGGATCCATTCAAGGCCCTGTAGTCATGTCCTTAACGTTTCAGGCAAAAGCACTCACTGATTTCTGAATAGTGAGTGTAAAAGCGTTAAGGTAACCATGTTGTTTGCTTTTTCCAGGATGTTGGTACTTTTTTTGTAGGCCACATATTGCTCTTGTCTATTGCGTCATTTAAATTGAGCCTCATCCAGGTGTTTATGACTGGCAGCAGTGTGAGTTTTTCTCAGTGGGGGCAGTATGGTGTTCAGTGGGGGAGAGGATGTGGCACTATGGCCAGAGCTGCTGAATTTGGAACTGGGGACAAGGTTCAGCCTTAATAATCAGTCCAACAGACGACTCTCCTGAGAGAGCACAATCCCATGCTAGACCTTAGAAGGCTTCGCAAGACCTTAGAAGCACTGGTGTCTTAACACCAGCAGGTGGACCCTAGCACTGGCAAGTTTGGGTTAGCCTTCAAGGTTTGTTCACCACAATCCATACTGAAGTTCACCTCCAGTCTTGCGGGCAGGCCTATGAAGCAGCCCAGCCAAGAACAACAGTGACTCTGTCACTGAGGTCACAGGACCCTTGAGAAGGGCCAGCTCTAGGGCAGTGCAATCGGTGTGACCGGGCGCTGACTTTGGGTGGAGGCATTATGTTTGCAAGTATATTAAGGTTTTAAAAGCGCTTGCTGCCTCCTTCCTGGCCTCCAGCAATTTTCAGCAACAATAAAAATGTCACGATGACTCTGGTGTTTAATGTTCTTCCTAGAGAGAGATCGGAGTTTTGTCTAGTGGAAGTTTTGACTCATGGATAGGTAGCACAGAGGGTTAATGTGCCTGCTGCAAAGAACATGTACCATGCAGATCACAAAGTGCACATAATGTAAATAGGTCAGTGGGCTCCTGCTTTTGTTAGAGAAATCCTTTTGTTGCTTGCAGTTTATAAGTTAAAATCCTAACATAGAACAGTGCGCTATTAACTGTCATCTAAGAGCTGCATACAAACTGCAAGATATAAATTAGAGCATTGTGTTTTTCTCCCCGCTTTGATGTTTGATCGCGATTGCGATCACTTTCGCGGCCGCACAGCCGCTTGTTTCTTTCTCTCTCTTAATATCTCCGCTGCCATTGTTATCTCACTTCGCTTTTCCGAGATTACTTTCACTTTTGCGGCCGTGTTCTTTTGGACAGAAATCAATTCTGATTATTAAAGAGAACCCCCAACCATGGTATTACGTTTTAAATTCTGAGTTTGTGTTTCTCCAGACCAATCACTATTACCTATATGGCCTACTAGTATGGTTGTCATGTGACTCCTACACCTTGTAGTCCTTAGTCTTATGTAACATTGTCTATACAGTGATTTACACTCATATTTCGCTTTTCCGAGATTACTTTCACTTTTGCGGCCGTGTTCTTTTGGACAGAAATCAATTCTGATTATTAAAGAGAACCCCCAACCATGGTATTACGTTTTAAATTCTGAGTTTGTGTTTCTCCAGACCAATCACTATTACCTATATGGCCTACTAGTATGGTTGTCATGTGACTCCTACACCTTGTAGTCCTTAGTCTTATGTAACATTGTCTATACAGTGATTTACACTCATATTGATAGTCTCTGAGTAATGTGTGGGATGTAAAGTGCTCTGACACCCTACGCTGGTATGAGTGGCGCTGTAAATCAAATTAAATGCATCAGAGAGAGTGTGGTTATGGAGACTTGAGTGGCACTGTTAAAGGGTGGTAGTGAGGGAATCCATGGCAGAGGTGGTCATTGGGGGGGCAATAACAAACATTATTGCACAAGGCACCACCAGTGCTAAGGCCGCTCTGCCCTTGAGGCCAGTCTGCCTCACCCATAGGTACCTCCATTAGCCTTTTTTCAGAAGTAGAAGCTGCAACTCACCAGCGATTGGCAATGCAGAATTTGCACGCACACCAGTTCACAAACTTCAGTCTCTCTGCTTCATTCACAAGCACTTTTACCATGTGATGCTTGCTGTGGGGCCACTGGAATTAATTATGCAGCAAGCAAAGGAGGACAAAATTATGCAGCAGTGTTGACTAAATTATGCATTAAAAAAAGGCTGCAGAGTAATGCATATTTTCTGATATTTTATTATTTTGACATGTGTACACATGCTAACAGTCTCTGGAAAGATTTTGCCTTATTAGTACCAGTGTAACATACAAATGCAACAGTGAGAAAGGTGATCAGTCAACCTTTGCAATAAGCCATCTACTCCGCAGCAAAACAAGTCACATTTTTTACTAACTTTTGATACGTTTGAGCTATAAACAATGTATTAGTTTACATGGTTAGATCATGCAGCAGATCTTGCATTATGAGGCAAAATATTTGCAAACTAGGATATTTTGTCATTCATGTTTGAACTGCTGTTGTGGAAAAAGGGACAAGTGCTGATGACAGAAACTCCATGGCTCGGCGACAAATGGCTTGTGCTTCCACATTTTCTCGTATTTGGGACATTCTGTGATTAGAAGCATATCCCTCTTTGTGAATGTGTTTTAATGTCAATATCTCATTATAACCTTAAATAATCATGTGCATCCATTGGCTATGCCAATGCTTGTTGAAGTATGCTCTTTACTCACAAACCTAAATCATTTTCTTCCCCTACATCAAATTATTGTGGTACCTTGACACGTCCTTTCCTATCTCGCACATACACACCTGAACATTTCTCCAAACTCTTTCCTATGTGGTATAATTCAACGATTACAATTGCTCCAAAGGTATTAAAATGACCCAGCTGGATATCCAAAGGTATCACTAAAGTTTATAATTTATTTTCCAATAATCAATTAAAGTCCTTTGAAGATCTTCATTCTATTTTCAATGTTCACCATTCCTTCAGACATAAATATAATCAGTTACTAGCAATCCTCATTTGTAACCTCATTGATCCCTCATTAAATACTTTAAATAATTTATTCAATCCTATTCAATCCCTTGACTTTTCCACTGAGGCCAAAACGTCCCTACTGTAAAAAAAAAAAACTGTGATTCTGACACAGTACTTTGGGAACCAGATTTTAATAGCTCATTTTCTCTTTTCTTATGAAATAGATTGTGAAAAAAGATACATTCAACATCAAGCAAGAATTACTTTTATAGGTTATTTTTTAGTCCTGTCTCACTAAATCATATGAAAGTATCCAATGGTGATAAATGTTGCTCAAGTAATGCTGATGGTGATGATTTTGTGCATATGTTTTTGGTATGCTCTAAAGTTTCTACATTTTGGAAACAGGTATGAAATAAACTCTCTGAAATTTGTAACTTTAATTTACCATTTGATATTCTACATGTATTTCTATATGGTTGCTCTAATATCTGGTCTACAGATGCAAATACTAGTAGATTGATGGTCATTCTCCATTCTAGTGCATTTCAACGTATTACTTCCAATTGAATGATTTAACCCCTTCCCTGCTCATGACGGAACCGTTCCGTCATGAGCCACGGTTGCCGTGTGCTCATGACGGAACGGTTCCGTCATGACAATCCTGTCGGCGGCCGCTCCGCCTGCGCGGCGCTGTTTCCCCGCCTGTGCGGGGCGACAACGCAAATGGGCGGAGTCATGACGGAACCGTTCCGTCATGAGCACAGCTCAACTGTGGCTCATGACGGAGCGGCTCCGTCATGAGCACAGGCCCGCCGCGCTGCCCCCCTGCCCCCCCCAGCGCTGCAGCGGAATGTCCGCAGCAGCGAAGGGGTTAACAAGGTTAGCTATCTTCATTATTGGATTTTAATTGTTTCATAATCACATAACGCATTCAGCACATCTACCATCTACACAGATGAAGATTAAGAGGTAAGTATTCTGGTTGCATTTGACTTCCTTTTTATCTAAAAATGTACCTATCAATAATGCAGCTCACAATGTTTTCAAATGTCCATAATTCCTACTAATTCTTCCACTACTGTTTGTTTATTCTCTTTACTGCTTTATTTCTCTTTGATATTCTTTTTCTTACATTGTATATTAGTATCTCACTAGATTGTTTTTTCCAAACGGTTGGAATCCTGTTCTGTTAATATTTTTTAAAAAATGCTATTGATCATGTATAGCTTTTCAATGTATTCTTTATTTGTTAAGTATCTCATCTATATGTTTTCCTATTTTATCTTGTATTCTGATATTTCTGCTTGTTAGCTTATTTTTTTATGCATAATATATTGTTGTATTCAGATTAATATAACTATATGCTGGTTTCTGTAGATTTTGCTTATCACGTCTTTTAGTAAAACAGTTTATATGGAAAAACGAAGTCTGACACTTAACGCCCTTCCATACCACAACCAAAAAGGTAACCAACTTCAGTATTCAGTTGGCTGTGATGCCCATCCATGTTTTGTAGTAAACTTTAAAAGCTTTCTTTAAGAAAATGGATTATTATTTGGGTTGGGTGACTGCCCACCACAAAGAAGAATTACACATCTTGTCAGGGTGAACCACTAAATTAACCTAAGCTAAACCGATGGTAACTATGGCACAGAGCAGGTAGGGTTAACTTAGGAGAATGTGTAAAGCATTTATATAGTGCCAAAGCAGTTATAAAGTAAAAACACCAAGCAATAAAAGGGGAACCGGAGATATGAATTTTTGAAACTCACCAATGATTTTCAGAGCTTGCTGTAGACCAGGACCTAGGATCAATTTGAGGCTGACCGTGTTTGAAACCTGGTCAGATACAACATGTGGATTAGTCCTGGAGAAAGCCTGGATATGAAACAGTTAAAAACATTTTTAAGTACCAATGCAGAGAGGGACGTGTCACTTGACTGAAGAAAAATGTTGATATTTCTTATAAGTCCAAAATCAACCACAAGAGTACACTCCTAAAGCCCCCAGGACCTCATGGGGAGGCAATTTATAGACTCTTAGGGTATCAAGCAGAGGACAAAAGCACAATCCAGTTAAAATCCAGTTGACACTAATCAGTTGGGTATTTAAGGGGAAAAAAGGACTCTTGTATCTTCAAATGATCCCTGTTGTTCCTCTCACGTCACAGACAGCCAGTTCATCCTCCTATGTCCTTCCGCTGGTCCAACATTAATGCATGGTGATAGCTAATGGCTAGGGATAACTCCTGGGTACTCTGTAACAAATGAGGTAAAAGTTCCCGGGGGCAACCCTACCCACGTTTTCAAAGGTTCTTGTTTACTTTACTTCAAAAGGCTCAATATTACATGCATCAGGGCATTTTCAAGATGGTGAAAATCTTCGACCACATTAAACTTGATCTCTCAGGGCTGTGTGTAGGTAGGGGAGTGTTCAATGGCAATCATTATTGTCCTCCACATCTAACACTGAAATCCAGCTTGAAGCAGGACTTGTACCCTCAGAAATTAGTAGACAGATGTCTGGTCGGACAAAGGCAGGGTCCTACAGCATCCAGAAAGGAGATGCATAAGCATTGTCCTGCAATCCTGTTTTCTTGAATTTGATTCTAAATAACTATTAAAAATAGAAGATTAATTATTTTTGCAGGCTAGTCCTTTTTTCTAGATAGCAGTATTAGCATTTTTAGTAATATGTACTCTACTCTAATTTCCTACACAGAACGGTCATGCCTGCTGAAGTGTAAAAAGCTTTTTGGACGTTATTGTAGGGCAATGGTAATATTAATTTTCTCCTGCCCTATTTTTAAATACCATGCACTTGCTTTGTGGGGTACAAGGACTACATAGGGGGTTATTTTGTCAGGTTGCACTGCAGGATTTCCACTGCAGCTGACTGGATACACAGGGTGGGTCCGTAGCCCTGCTTGCACTGTAGTGAATGTCACAATAGTTACTGCAGTGCTCAAGTAGCATTTAACATCCAGGCCCTGGGTGCATTTTCTACTATAAGGTAGGAATGTACAGGCAAGTTAAATGTGCCAATCAGGAATAAGTCCATTTTACCATGTTTAATGGGGAGCACAGACACTTTACTCCTGGTTGGCAGGAGTAAAGTACACAGTCTAAAGGCATCAAAGGGTGCAGCTAAAGATAAATATTATGGGGCGACCATACAGAAAAGGTGGACATCCTAAGACTTTCTTTGCTTATGCAATGATGACTCTGTTGTGAATATCAGATTTTTTTCCAAATAAATACACAAACACAATTACAGAAACTTTGTTGGATTTGATGAGTCTCAGTTTCAGATATATATAAATCAATCCTTAGACATGTACAGCAGTAACCACACATGACTTTCTATATTCTCTGAAAGACAACAACGGATATCTATTAATGAGATGGTTCAAAGCTTTCCTACAGCAGTCACCTATAATAATGTAACAATTGTCCCATGGGACTTATTCAAAAGTTGTATCTTCTTATGAGTCTTAAGTTTGCATCTTGTTTTGACTCCAATCAAGTGTAACAATCAACAAAATATGTGATTATAGTGCAGACGCAGTGCTCCAGTGGTGATTTTATTTACAAATAACGTAGATAAAAGACACTGCATAATTCCTAATGGTGGTATGTATTGATTGATAAAATTCATAAGACTGTTTGTTTATGTCTGTCTGGAATCCCTTGAAGTTAAATTGTGCGCAACAAACAAGAGGGAGGATTTGTAGATGTTTAACTCCAGTGTGACTGATTAGGTCTCTTCAGTGTGTATTCATCTTACTACCAAGCCTACACATATGAGAAACATAAATAAGAACCACATTTGTAAGTCCTGTGCCTTGACATACTGTAGACTTCCATTAAACAACCAATGAGTAACTCTCCACCTAATATTGTGTTCACTTGTGGAAAAGGAAGAACTACGAGGTATTCAACCTATGTATTGTAAAAGGCAATGGAAATCATCAGAGTTCATCACAACTCAGTGCCTGTATATATGATGATGGTTTATGCACAAGACAACACTGTGCACCAACAATGTGCATACAAAGTGACTCAATCAGAAAGGGTGAGACAATGGGACATTGAGTTATGAAGGCGTCGCTTATTGCAAAAATACACAGTGAAACTCCTCCTCTAATATGCAAAGTGTGACTACTGTTACTCATACCATTGGTGAGAAGCCTAACACAACTCGCTATACATTCATATGTTAGTTATACAACAGCGCAACCATTAATGAAACATCATCTGTGTGCCTACTGAATGAATCACACCTAGTATAAGAAACTGTGAAAGTTAATAAGACAGTAAGTAATCACGTTCCAATAGACTGAAAATCATCCTCTTTGGGAAACAATTGTCTGGTAGAGAGGAAGTCAAAACCCTGCAATCATTTGCGTCATACAAGACCAGTCATGCTCCACCAGTGTGGCATAGACGCAGCCATGTTAGAAAAGTGCAGTTAAGACATCATACCTATCCTAGTCAAACAAACCAGTGCCGCGGCTTATTCTTTAAGAACCAGTATCAATCCTCTTCATTCCAAATGCGGCGCCACTGGTCTCATACAGATCGAACCTGTACCAATATTGAGGCAAAATAGCCCATACAAATGGGCCTGAGATCAAAAATATGGGTATAACCCGCACCATTAGCTTCAAAAAGAACTCAGTGGAGCTAATCCCACTTCATTCGGTAGCATTGAACTGTGGAGGGACGGGGGAAGATAAGGCAGAAGCTGCTATAATATCTGCTCTGCCACCTCTGCAACACTAGACCTCTACCCACAGTCCACCCCCGTGGGTGAACAAAATGCCTAATGCTGAGTTGCATGCATTTACCACTTTACTACATGAGCACACCATTATCATATGCATTAATCCAGTTCTCCATACATTTTAGACATCAGCCACATGTGCCTACATGGGAACAATTGTCATAAGTCCAACCTGAATCCACATACATCATGTTCTGAATGTGGAGTAGGTACACTACCTTTATACAGCCATCATCAAAATGGTGTAAAGATGTATATCTTACAAATAATGATATCCAGTATTAATGCATGATAGTGAAAATAACCAGAATGTCATGCATTGTCATCCAACATTATTAAGCTCTTTTGGTGATACATGCAGAATGTATTAAATATCCAAAGCATAATTCAATGATATAAAGTGGTCTTCATAAAAAGAATGCCTATATAGTCAATATTGTCTTACTGCTAATGTCCACACACATGTCCTTTGTATCATTTAGACCACTCATATTGCTGTCGGAATGTCCATACAGTTGCTTTCCTTCCAATCCAGCTGTGCTTAGATGTTGCCCCCACTGTTGTCCAGGATTATGTCCTCCGCCACCTGCCAGTACATTTTATCTTCCGCGCGCCCACATTCATCAAAATGTCGTACCAGAGGGGCACCTTCCACTTTGCATTCGCCCAGCAAACCTAGGAGTTCCAAAAAATGCACATCAACCCACAATGGACAATGACAGGATAATTCAAAACTCAAAAAGAAACTGTATCTATGAATCTGCAGGAGTCAAGTGTGACCAATGAACCTCAGAGACATGCTGAAAGTTTAAACAACAGGCTGCACAATTTGGAGCCATACCACATTACAGTCAACCTAAGATGACAACTGGCAACCACGAAGAGAGCCACTATACGTTCTCGGGCAATGGTGAATAAGACATTAACCTCAAAACAGTGTCCTATTTACTTATCACAACACAATAGATGTCCCTTTATAACTTCTCTGATAAAAATACCAATTAACTTGCTATTCAGTGTTAACCTAACTGTATTTGGAACATGACTGGCGAGAATCATAGTTTAGATTTTTTTACAACTGACCAGGCTCAAGCAGTTAACAACCATATCCTCACTCCTGATACTCCTTTACCTCACTATTCGCAAAGTAACCAATTTGTTTTAGAGGCACTAATACTTGTGTTTATTTTTTATCATTCTTCCAATTACGAAGAATATGCAGAACAACTTACCAAACATATGAAGGTTCACTCTCCTTAAACTCACATTTAAGAGTAAGCACATGTTGTTTTCTAGCTTTGAAGTACCAACCATGAAAGATGCATTTAGCACCCAACCATGGCTTTTGAAGCCTTTCAAAGTGTGACATTGTCTGCTGAATTTTTATTTTCCACCAAGAAATAGAGAAGTAAAATTGTTTTTGTTTATGAAAAATCTTTCCTCATCCAAAATTATTTGATTGAAATACAATATAATCGCACCTCAGGCTCTATCTTGAGAAGTAAAGTGCAATTTGCTTGCTACATGGTCAGATAGTAATACAGGATGACACATTTCTGGCAACACTATAGGTAGAAACCCATACCAAATCTGAAATTCTGAGGTCTGCCTACAGTGAGAATCTGCATTTAACTTTTACTCAGCTTGTTACATTTTCCTGGGTAGTTAAAAAACCATCAAAAAGATGCCCTTGGCATTCTTGCATGGGGTACCTTTGTATGTATGTCACACTAAACCAATCATATGTGTTTGCTCTTGTTGACAGAAGAA
Source organism: Triturus cristatus (assembly GCF_964204655.1). Taxonomy (NCBI): domain Eukaryota; kingdom Metazoa; phylum Chordata; class Amphibia; order Caudata; family Salamandridae; genus Triturus; species Triturus cristatus. Next base: position 359,598,644 of record NC_140587.1, read on the forward strand.
TGGCGAACATCCTAACAGGGTGTGGGTCAATTTGTTGTTCACAGTTCAATCCTTTGTCTGATTTTTATGCAAGCCTATCAATTTGTAGACGGGGAGTACAGAAATGTTTGGTGTCAATGTGCATCTCGTTGGACTGGGGTCATGACAAGTGGAAGAAAATGATGCACCTCTATGAGAAATTAATATTGTCATGAAGTGAGATCATGTTCTATCGGATAACTGTGGCTAATTTCTGAGCTACTGGTAGACCTCTTTGTGTATAATCAGGGCCAATTTTGTAAAAGGTCTACCGCCACCAAAACTGTGTTGAAGCTAAGGCTATGCAAAATTAATTACACATGCTTGGTTGGTGATGTTTTGTGTACAAAAAGAACATGTGGTTCATGTGGTTTATGGGCAGGACTCAGGATTGGCACTGCCAGCCTAGTGGCTTGACTCTGGATACCCTGGAGTGTTATCCACCCTCACGGAACACAGCCTGGTTAGCTGAGGTGGTTTAAGCCCCCTGCTTCCTCTGATCCTATAGTCAGGGCTTATGCAATCCACGACGAGAAACAATTTGAAGATAGCTTCATCTGCCAGACACTAAGCCATCTGTTTACTCACCTGCTGTTCACTTGTCCAGAAGGCCATCAACCAGATTTCCCAGTCCCATTGGAGATACTGAACAGAGTTATGACAAGAAAGCCTAAAACCCTAGAGTCACCAACTGTCTTGCCTTTGCTAGTGCCAACTTGGGCTATGTGGTCATATTCTGATCTGCAAAGTGTTTTCCCACACCTCTGCACCATGCTCAGTGTGGAGGGTCCACATGGGAAATGTGGAGGCAGCCTCCCTTAGGCCAGTCATGCTCTCCCTCAGGTTATTCCACTAATAATGAACCTTCTGCTACACAAACCTTGCTATAAAATTAATTTCCATCATTTTCTCTCACTTAGCCAAGGCTGGGCCGTTGCCTACTTGAGCCAGGCATATTTCAAACACCTGACAAACCATACATATAATAGTAGTGTCAGGTGATGAAGACAAAGGGCAGGGATTTAATCAACACAAGCTTGTGACTCTCACTTATTACAAGTTTGTTTTGTTAACCTTAAGTGAACTCTGGTGCAGCACTGTCTATAAGTCCGACTTCACACATAAAAACCATAGAGGGTGGTCCAGCCCGGCCTTATATGGCCACACCCAGGTGCTGCAGGACTGGATGTATGCTTTTTACAGTGCTCCATCTGGCAGGCCTTGCCCACAGACAAGTTGTACTCTGCGGGACACAATCCCACCCCAGAATCTTCACTGGTGGCAAAAATCATGGCCCCTGCTGCTCTGGTCTCCCTGGCTGTGGGACTCGGTATGTGCTCCCTCAGTGCATCGTCCAGCTCGCCCCACCCACACACAAGCTGCACTCTGGGGGACCAAGTGCCACCCCAGAGTCCTCTCTGGTGGCAAAAATCAAGGCCAGCACTGCTGCTCTGGTCTGTCTGCTCACACCTCCCCTACAGCGAGCTCCCAGCTGACTCCACAGCCCTCCTGGAACCTCTCCTGGTGATGGGAACCAAGCCCGTCTGCCATGGTTGCAGGTTCTCTGTCCCTCTGGTTCTGCACACCTCGCGGCTAATGTGGCACAGCCCGAACTCCCCAGCACTCCTTGACAGGCTCAGGCTTGTCGTTGCAAGGATTTTGGGTTTGGTGACTCACCTGAGGGCCTAACACACGCGCTTTGGGCCTAACACCCGGGTACTTGAGGTTTCCCATTGGGCTCCTGACTCCAGATTTGGGACCGTCAAACGGCTTTGGACTCCGGTTTTGGGAATGCCTGGGTCTTGCGGTTCTTGAACGTGAAGAGCTGCCTAGTCTTGCTACACTCCTTCATTCTTCCAGGGAAGGTTTGCATAGCGCAGATTGGTTCAATGGACACAATAGTGCGAATCGCTCAATATGAATGTGGGAAATCTAGGATCCTTGTTCTTCAGTGCCAGAATTAGAGCTCTGAGTTCTGCCAGTTGCGCTGTGTAATTATCTAATGTCTGCTTGTAGGTTGTTTCAGAGTGAAATTCACCGGCCTGCATTCTACCCTTAACAGCGGCACACACTGCTGAGTATTGCTGTTATGTCGCTAAGGAAGCCTGTGCAATACCATCAGCATAGATGATGTAATCATACTGATCAAGAGGCATCACGTTATTAGGCAGAGTGTATTCATTTCCGTATTGTGGGTATGCATGTGTTTGCAGTGTTGAGTCAAATCTGTACTTCACATCTGTTGCAGTGAGAGAGTTGGCTCACTTTATCCATTGCGGATGTAAAGCCTTAACATTGATAATTCTGGCTTTTGTGACAACCTCTAAGGCTGATACTGGAGTCACAACAATTATTTGATTCACCTGAGCCAATGCTCTCTCTCTTACCACAACAGTCTTTACTGCCATCAGCATCTTTTCTGTCGGTGCACAACACATCTCAGCATTGATGTGTAAATGTGATTCTGATGGATACATCTGCCAGTGGATTCCTCACCTTGTGATTCCTCACCTTGTGAATATCCCCTGCGCCAGCATTCCACGGAACTTTTCTTCCCCAGCATTCCACGTCGACGTGGGCGACGTCATAATACACCGGCTCCGCTCGCGACTCCGATCGACGTCACCGGAGCCATAAGAAGCCCACGTCGGCGTGATGACGTCAGTTCCCTTTTTTCCGCGCCTTCGACGCGCAACGGTTTTTCTCCAGTGCTACTTTGTAGTTTGGTGGTGTATATCGGTTTATTCGGCTATGTCTTCGACAAGGAAGTCGGGCTTTAAGCCCTGTAGGGAGTGTGGAGGCCTGATGTCGATAACGGATCCACACCAGAATTGTTTATGGTGCCTTTCCTCGGAGCATGATATGGAGGAGTGCGGATGCTGTAAAAGCATGAACCCGAAGGCACTCAAGGAAAGGAAGACCAAACTCTTTATGAAGAAGATTGGTGAAGAGAAAAGAGGGAGGAAGAAGGAGAGATCGAAGAGGGAGTCATCGACTTCGAAGTCGTCGAGGTCGAAGAAACACCATAAGAAGAGTAAACACTCTCGACGTCGGTCCTCGAAGTCCAAGAAATCGAAGTCGAGGTCGAGGTCGGCGTCGTCTCATCGACGTCGGAGCAGAGGTTTGTCTCCTTCTCCTTCTCCTTCGAGGTCACCGGAAGGTTCTTCTTGGAGGAAGCAGACTCCGATTCAGTCTCCGACGAGGTCTTCGGCTCCGTCTAAGACGTTGACTCCGGTTCGTGTGGAGTCGGATGCATCTATGCATGAGGAGCAGGAAGAGTCTGTTCCAGTACCTGAAGATTCTGGGGCTCCAGTGAAGGATTCTACGGAGCCGGTGCCAGAGGCTCCACAAGAGGTTCCTATGCCTCAGTTCCCGGCCCCAGGTACAGATTCGGCTAATTTTTTAAATGCTATGTATGGCATTTTTAATAGGGCGGCCTACACATCCGGAGCACCAACAGGTCCCGTGGGTCCGATGGCCTTTACGATGGGGGTGCCGCAGCAGTATGCTCAGGCCCCCTTCATGCCCTTTATGCCGATGGCGCCTTCTTGGCAATTTCCGGTGCCTTCTGGAGAGCCTATTCGACCTCGGAAGGTCCTGCAGGCTTCGGAGCCTCCTTCGACGCCGAGACTGGCTCCATTGACGCCGGGACTGGTACCATCGACGCCGAAACCGACTCCATTGACGCCGAGGCTGACTCCAGCTGCGCCGGGTCCGGCGCCGTCGACGCCGGCTCCTCCGACGCCGTCGACGTCGGTTCCCCGAATCCGGTCGAGGAGGGAAGCCCAGAGGGTGTTGGAGGAAAGAAGATATCGAGAGGTGGAAGAAGGCGAGGTCGATTCTTCTTCGGACAAATTCGAGGGCATTGAGGAAGCCAGTGGGCTGGATACGACCCCAGAGTGGGAACATGCATCTGCCAGGTCTTCTCCTCCTCATGAGTTGGCTCCCTATCACGTGGTGATAAAGAAAGCAGCAGAGCTTCTGGATTTACAGCTGCCTTCTGTGGAGTATAAGTCCAACCTACTCACAGAAGTGTTACATTCTCCAACTGCGGCATCGGAGCCTTTGCTACCTTTCAATGAGGCCATATTGGAGCCCGTTTTAGAGGTATGGAAGAAGCCCCTTTCTTCTCCTGCAGTGTGTAGACAGGTGGCAAGGAGGTACAAGGTTGCTCCAGGGGACCCTGACTTTTTGTCCTCTCATCCGTCCCCGGACAGTTTGGTTGTGCAGGCTTCTTGCTCCAAGCATGCTTCCGGTGCCTTTCCTCAGTCTCCAGCTGACAGGGAATCCAAAAAAGCTGATCAGGCGGCCAAAAAGACCTTTTCGACAGGAAGCATGGCGTTGAAATCCACTAATGCTACATGCCTGCTGGGGCGTTACGTGCACGCTCTTATGGATTCCATTAAGTCCTTGGCCCCTAAGTTGCCTGAAGGGGATAAGTCATCTTTCATGGAGGTTATAGCTGACACTCAGGCGGCTGCCAGGCAAGTTATCCAGTCAGGGTTGGATACTGCGGATTCCGTGGCAAGGATCATGGGGTCGTCTGTTGCTGTAAGAAGGCAGGCTTGGCTCCGTAACTCTGGTTTCTCGACGGATGTTCAGGCTACTCTGGTCGATCTTCCATTTGATGGTCAGAAGCTGTTTGGGGAGAAGGCGGACTCTGCCCTTCAGCGTTTTAAGGACAGCCGATTGACTGCAAAATCCTTGGGTCTGCAAGTGCCGCCAAAGGGTTCGACCTTTCGGAAATTTAGGGGCTTTGGGCGATCGTCTTTTCGCTCTTACCGGCAGCCCCAGCAGCAGCAGCAGCAGAATCCCCTCTATAAGTCCTATAGAGGGAGACAAAGGGGTCGGAGAGGTTCTGGTCGCAACCCCTCTTCTTCCTCCTCCTCCTCTGCTCCCAATGAGGCCTCAGGGAAGCAGCCCTAGATCCCCCATCCTGGGTCATGTAAGTCCTGTGGGGGTTTGGGTGTCCTACTTTCTACAGGGTTGGAAATCGGTTACATCAGACCTTTGGGTTTTGAACCTCGTGGAGACTGGGTACGCCCTTCCCTTTCGGGAGTTTCCTCCCCCTTACCCTCCTTGCAAAGGTTATTGTTCAGAGGGCCACCTGCTTCTCCTGCAGAAGGAAGTTCTAGCCTTGCTTCAGAAGGGTGCAATAGAGGTGGTTCCGGAGCAGGAAAGGGGTCAGGGATGCTACTCCCGGTATTTTCTGATTCCCAAAAAGGACGGCAGATTGCGTCCGATACTGGACCTCAGAATCTTGAACTTTTACCTGAAACAGGAGAAGTTCAAGATGCTGACCCTTGCGCAGGTTCTTCAAGCGTTGCAGCAAGGAGACTGCATGGTGTCGCTCGACTTGCAGGACGCGTACTTCCATGTCCCAATCCTGAAGTCGCACAGGAAGTATCTCCGATTTACGGTTGGGTCGCAACACTACCAATTTGCGGTTCTCCAGTTTGGTCTTACTACCGCACCTCGAGTCTTCACCAAGGTGATGGCGGTGGTGGCTGCTCATCTCAGGAGGTCAGGTGTCCCGGTTTTCCCTTACCTGGACGACTGGCTTCTGAAGGCAGAGTCCCCAGAGATGGTGCAGCGTCATCTGCAGGTGACATCTCAGCTGTTATTCGACTTGGGTTTTTCGATCAATGTGCCCAAATCTCACCTGGTGCCCTCTCAACGCAACCTGTTTATAGGGGCGGTACTGGACACTACTGTGTGTCGAGCATTCCCTCCTCCTCAAAGGATTCTCGACATTCAGGAGATGGTCCCTTTATTCCACAATGGAGCGGTTGTTCCAGTTCTGAAGGTCCTTTGCCTGCTCGGTCTGTTCGCTTCCTGCATTCTGTTGGTCAACCATGCACGCTGGCACATGAGGGCGCTCCAGTGGTGCCTCCGCAAGCAGTGGTATCAGCACAATGGGGATCTCGGGGAGTCGATCAAGATCTCCGGAGAAGCTGCAGCGGATCTGTCTTGGTGGAGCGTGGAGGGCAATCTGTCTCAAGGAAAGCCCTTCCATCTACCTCCATCGGTGGCCACAGTGATAACGGATGCATCCACTTTAGGGTGGGGTGCGCATCTGGGGGATCTGGAGATCAAAGGACTTTGGTCTCCGGAGGAAAGGTTGCTTCACATCAACCTTCTGGAATTGCGGGCGATTCGTTTGGCGCTCAAGGCCTTCCTCCCTTCCCTTCGCGGTCAGTCTGTTCAAGTCCTGACGGACAACACGACCGCGATGTGGTATATAAACAAACAGGGAGGAGTGGGGTCTCTTTGTCTCTGCAGAGAGGCCCTGTATCTATGGTCCTGGGCTCAGGACCATCAGATTTGTCTGATGGCAAATCATCTGGCCGGGGTGCTGAACGTGCGTGCGGACAGTCTCAGTCGGCAGTTCTCCGCCGACCACGAGTGGAGGCTCCATCCGGAGGTAGTTCGTCACGTCTTTCGGGTGTGGGGAACTCCTCGGGTGGATCTGTTTGCCACTTTCGAGAATGCGCACTGCCCGTCATTCTGCAGTCTCCAGTATCCGATGCAGGGGGCGTTGGGGGACGCGTTTCAGTTGAGTTGGGGCTCACAACTCCTTTACGCGTTTCCTCCCATACCCTTGATTCCTCGGGTTCTGAGGAAGATTCGCCAAGACCGGGCCCAAGTCATATTGATCGCCCCGGATTGGCCAAGAAGGGTGTGGTACACAGATCTTCTCCACATCTCCTCGTGCCCTCCGCTCCGTCTCCCTCTGAGGGCAGACCTCCTCTCGCAGTCGGAGGGGCAGGTTCTACACCCCCACCTCCAGAGCTTACACCTTCATGCCTGGAGATTGAACGGGGCAACCTGAGTTCATTCTCTCTCCCACCTGATGTGGTGGACGTTATTTTATCGGCCAGGCGACACTCCACCAAGTCCATTTACTCCTACAGGTGGTCTAAGTTTGTAAAGTGGTGTGGAGAGAGATCCATTGATCCTTTAAAGGCCCGTCTGTCCAATGTGCTCCAGTTTGCTCTTTCCTTGGCTCAGCAGGGTTTTGCTGTGGCCACGGTCAAGGGCTACCTTTCGGCCTTATCGGCATTTCTGTGCCTCCCAGATCAACCTTCACTATTTAAATCTCCGGTTGTTCTGAGGTTCATCAAGGGCCTTACAAACATGTTTCCTCCTACTCCATTTGTAATGCCTCAGTGGGACCTTAATCTTGTTTTAACCTTTTTAATGGGGTCCCCTTTTGAGCCTCTTCATACTTGTCCTTTGAGGCTGTTATCATTTAAGGTGGTTTTTCTTGTAGCCATAACCTCGGCAAGGAGGGTGAGTGAGCTTCAAGCTCTTAGTTCCAAACCTCCTTTTCTTACCTTACATGCTGAAAGGATGGTTCACAGGACCAGGGCTGCTTTCCTGCCAAAGGTAGTCACTCCGTTTCATTTGGGGTAGTCCGTTACTCTCCCTGTTTTCTACCCTCCTCCTCACCCTTCCAAAGAGGAGGAAAGACTCCATCGTTTGGACCCGAAGAGGGCTGTCAGTTTTTATCTGGATAGAACCAAGGACTTTCGCCTTGATGACCAGCTCTTTGTTGGCTACATTGGTCGTTCTAAGGGGAAGGCGGTGCACAAGCGCACGCTTTCAAGATGGATCATCCTTGCCATCAAGATCTGCTACGCCCTGGCTGGTAAGACTCCTCCTGAGGGCATTCGAGCTCATTCAACTAGAGCTAAGTCATCTACATCTGCTTTGGCCCGGGGTGTTCCTGTGGCAGATAATTGTAAGGCAGCGACTTGGGCCTCCCTCCATACCTTCGCAAAGCATTATTGCTTGGACTCTGAGATGAGGAGGGAGGGCCACTTCGCGCGCTCTGTATTACAAGACTTTCTGGTATAGGAAGGTGGACACCCTCCTCCGGGAGTGGGGACTGCTGTGGGAATCTATTCACAAGGTGAGGAATCCACTGGCAGATGTATCCATCAGAAGAACAAGTTACTTACCTTCGGTAACGCTTTTTCTGGTGGATACAGTATCTGCCTGTGGATTCCTCACTGACCCACCCGCCTCCCCGTTGTCCACCTTTGTATACCATGAAATGGGTCTTGTTGATATGTTTTTATGCTTTGTTGTGCATGTGTAGGAAATGCTTGTTTATTTAGCATTCTTTTCATTTGTATGCTATGCATATGTGTTGGTGTATTGTATACTGTGTATACTTTGACTCTGTCGTTAGTCCACCTGTTCGCCTCGAAGGCACGGGGAAAAAATGGGTGGAACTGACGTCCTCACGCCAACGTGGGCTTCTTATGGCTCCGGTGACGTCGATCGGAGTCGCGAGCGGAGCCGGTGTATTATGACGCCGCCCACGTCGACGTGGAATGCTGGGGAAGAAAAGTTCCGTGGAATGCTGGCGCAGGGGATATTCACAAGGTGAGGAATCACAAGGTGAGGAATCCACAGGCAGATACTGTATCCACCAGAAAAAGCTTTACAGAAGGTAAGTAACTTGTTCTTTAAATGCAATTGGTACAGTGTCTCCCTCTTTGAATGTAGCATAAGTATATCCTGATGCACCCGCAATGATACAGATCTACCTGGTTTGTTGTGTTTACACGTGTGAACATTTTTTGAAGCTAGCAAGTCAGCTTGTCGTGAATGTAAAATCTGAGTGTGTTCAGTTGTCCAACGTGTGCTTGAAAAGTCTTGACTGATCAAGTCATAGAATAGTTTAACCTGTTCTGCCTAAACTGGAATGCAAGTAGTGATGAAAATTTAGGAATACCAATATGGACTGAAGTTTCTTCAATGGTTTTGCTGGTGATTAAAGCACATACTTCTCTACGAAATGTGTAGCAAAACTTTTGTCTTCACTTGACAGCTCGTATTCCAGAAACAGAATATTGAGGTAGTCAATGTTTTGTTTTTTGTTAAGCTGAATTTGTGGCCCAAGTGAGCAAATCCCAGAACTAGAGATACTCTTGTCAAGTGTGTAGAAACGTCATCATCCCTCAAATAAATGTCATTGCAGTAGTGCAATGCCTGGTCATCACATTGTTGTAAAGGTTCTGAAATCTGGTCTGAAAATAATGCACAGCTATTCTAATACCGCTGGGGCAAATGACAGAGTAGTTTTTGAGAGTCCAGTGTGCTAAATACAGTCACGTACCTGCCTTAAGGTGCTATATATTGGTGTAGTTTTTTATTTTTTCCACACAATGGGGCATATTCTCAAGAACGTGTTATAACCATTGCAAAAGTTACTTAACGTAACCCTCAACATCGCAGTTCATCGCAGGAAATTTACGCCTTGTTAACCAGGTATTCACAACACATGCGATAGTCACCAGACAAAGCGCCAAATGGCCACGTTAAAATCAACGCCACCCCGCAAAACCGCGAAACACTTATGCAAAAAAAGCTGCGATTATGCCAATCGCAATACAAAAATCAGCGAAAACCAGCCAAAGGCCTGCAATCCACACGCGTCAGGCGGGAAAAATCACCATCAAAGTAGAAAACAAACAGACAAACAAATGCCAAACTACAGCGACGAACCATGGATGTCGCCGGAGCAAGTACAGAGGAGAACTAGAACCCCACAAGCCTCCCAGAGGACCTGCCTGGGACCTCGGTGTCCGGAAAGGCCAAGGAGAAGAAGAGTAGGAAGAAGCGCTTCAGCCCTCAGGAGAACAGGATCCTGATAACGGAGGATGTTGAACACCATCAACAACTGTTCGTCACCCCCACTGTGTCATTGGTTACAAAAAATGGACTATGGCAGGCCATTGTGGACAAGGTGAATGCAGTCGGAGTGCTGAAGAGACAATGGACGAGGTCAAGCGGCGCTGGAATGACGTCAAGCGAAAAACCAAGCTAAAACTCGCCAACAACCGGAAGGCAGCAATGCAGATTGGAGGTGGCAGTCCTACACCACTGGAGGAGCTGGACGACATGGAGGAAATGGTGTCCACAGTCATCAGTGGGGAGACGGTGGCTGGAGTTGGGGGACCGGGCACTGCTCAACAGGACTGGGCACAACAGCAAGAGGGTGAGTAAGGACCAGGGACTGGGGTGACGGGGGAGATGGGCACAATGGCACACATGCACAATTACGTAGAGCTCAGCTGCAGACAAATCATGCCCCAGACCCCAACTCCCACCAAGAGAACTATGTACCCAAGTATGCAACATTTCAGCACTGTATGAGCACAGAAGTCAGAGGTACACAGCATGTAAGGGATAAGGGGCAGCCAAATCAGAGCAGCAGGGGCGACTCCCCCCAAATGCGGTACACACACATCACGTGCACAGCACATCAACATCGACAACAAAGTGGCACAAACCGCAACACGCTCACCACAGAACAGAGGACACAACTGCTGCCGACTGGGTGTAGACACTGGCCAATCACAAGTGTCATTGCAGGGAAATGTGAGTTGATAATGTACAAGTACAAACACACAGCTGTGATGTTGTCGAAGTGTCCACAGTCCCAGAGCAAATGGGCAGCCCTCTCCGAAACTGCCACGATGCTCACAGTCATGCAGTCTGTATGTAAACATGTACAATGCGACAACACATATATGAACATATTGTTAAACTGAATCTCCCCTTCACATTGCAGAGGGACAATCACAACCTACTGCAGAGCAGTCCCAACCTCTCTTCTCTGATGACGAAGAGGACCACGACACCTTTGACTCCGACACCCTCCGAGAGTTCATTGACAGTCTCCGCAGCACACCTCCGGGAGCAGGGCAGGCCAGCTGCAATAAGGAGAACCCACCCCCTGCACAGACCACACTGCAGGCAACACCCACCACCACGGCTGCCTCCCAGGACCCCCATAAAGAACACATGGCCTTCCAACGCCATGTGTTGGGATGCCAGGAGCAGCTGGCTGAACAGGTGAGGGTGGGCTTCGACCGCATGGCAGACAAACTAGATGCCATAAGTGGGTGTCTAAGTCCCATCAGGGACCACTCACGGTCCCTAACCGACACCGACAGTCTGCTCCATGCCCTCCAATGAACCATGGCTGACATCGCTAGAGTCCTGACTGTGAGACAAGAATGACTGTCCAGTCAGAGTGGCTCCAGCGAGCTCGCCCTGGAGTTGGGACTCATGCAGAGGCTCATGGAGAACATGGAGCGGGCCAATGTAGAAGGAGCGGCTGCCACGGCTGCACATCGGCGAGTGGTAACTGGGTTCCACAATGACCTCAAAACCATCCTCATGGCATTGCTGCCACAAGGCCTGGTGCTGATGCATGCTGCTGCTACCACTACATCCACATCTCGCCCCCGGAAGTGTCAGTGCCACACAGTGCGGCAGACATTCCACCTCCGGCCCCTGAGGTGTCACTGCCACACCGGGCTGGAGAAAGGCCAGCACCACCCACACATGAGGCACATGACACAGCAGAGGACAAAGATGTGGATGAATCTGCCCTCGTGGTCAGAAGGAAGCGGTAGCATCCATCTCCGAATCACGGTCAGTTTCAGCTTGGTCCTGCCCTCTGCATCATCACCTTCCGCTGTCCCCAATACATTCTGCGAGCCTCATCTTGTACCTCGACTTGGACTGCCATAACCTGTTTGATCGCCAATGACACTGCTATCAGACTGCAGACTGAACTCTTCCACTTCCTTTGGACTGGTCATTCCCTGAATGACTCTGGCTGGCCCTCCATGGGCCAACATTTGAAAGTGGGGTTTGCATGGCCAGTACTGCTCCAGATGGAACCCTCCACTGAATGTGCATTAAACATACTGAATCACACAGATGTGTCCTCTCTATGGTCTTTCAAGTGTGGTAGCATGGATGAATGTGGGGTCGGTGAATTCCTCTTACGTCTATGTGGCTCATGTCATTGGACTTGGGTCACAGGGTGACACATTGTCGGTTGTCATCCGGGTGGTGCCGATACAACAACAGCGACACACACATTTGTCCAGCCCCGTACGGAACCACGCCCAGAACCCCAGGGTCATTGCTCAAACCCTCACGCTGGAGTGACATTTGGCAGGTCAGCCCACTACGCTTACGCTCCAAGGGGTGAAACAACGCCACATGTGCCAGGACTCCCCTGTAGTGATCTGCTGCTCACAGGTCTAGTTGTCAGCATGCCATGGCCACTCCCTCATGGCCGGTGTACACCCACAACACACCCATACAGCACACGCGTCACAGCACATGTAACCCTGCCAATAAAAAGGGCCGGGTGCACATGCACAACGCCATTTTCCAACCTCTCTTGGGGTGTATCCGTGTGGTGTGCATGTAGGCATGGAGGCCCAGAGGTCTGAGACATCACATTCCGCAGGCCTAGAGGGGACATGATGGTGTCCGCACCACAATACACAATCATAAAGGGTCCATGACTGTGGGGGCACAGACTTGGTGGCACTGGATACACTGCGGCTGGCACAGGCACAACGCCACAGGATGGTGACTTTTCGTGCACTGAGGTAGGGGCACCTTAAGTGCCGAGCGGGTGTGCAGCCTGCGATGATGCCCCGTCCTGGCGGTAAGGACTGCTCAGGTTTTGTATGCCCTGCTGGACCGCAGTGTGGGCCTGAGCCAGCGGGCAGTGCGGGCCTACCGCCACGTGGCGTCACCTCCTTGATCACAGAGTTAGTGGCACCTATGAGGCTGAGCGGGTGTCCAGCTTGCGATGAGGCCGGGTGCACTGGTATGTCCTCTGCCATGGAGTAATCAAGACCCAGCACCAAACGTGATAACTGGTGGCCTGCGGAGCGGGGCTGCATGATGTGTAGGGTGCCATGTCTGCAGGCCCCGTGCTTGTGGCTTGCAGCGGCACGTGGTGGACCCTCATTTCTACACGCCGGTGGCGGAAGGTGAGCAGTGATGCCTGGGTGCGCAGGGGCCGGCATGCACCGCTGGGCGGCAGGAGGGGCTGGGGTGCAGCAGCCTGGATGCACAGGGGCGGGCTTATACTCCTGGGCGGTGGGAGGGGCTGGGATGGAGCTGCCTGGGTACGCTGGGGTGGGCATGCACTGCTGGGCGGTGGGAGGGGCTGGGGTGCATCTGCCTGGGTGCGCTGGGGCGGTCAGGCAATGATGTCTTGTGCACTTGTATGTACTGTACCATTCATGTATCTGGACTCTGTTTCAGATGACGGGTCTGTCTCAGATGTGGGACCTGGTGTACTGCACTACATACTGGCATGTGGTTGGAGACCCACCGGTGGCAGCAGGTGGGCAATGTGGCCTGGGTGAGCAGTGTCAGCACTCTCTCTCCCTGTCCCTCTCTTCTTTTCTCTAGCTCACTCTCCCCCTATCTGTTCGTATATCCCTCTCTGTCCGTCTTTCTCTCTCTCCCCCTCTCTGTCCGTCTTTCTCTCGCTCCCCCTCTCTGTCCATCTTTCTCTCGCTCCCCCTCTCTGTCCGTCTTTCTTTAGCTCCCCCTCTCTGTCCATCATTCTCTCGCTCCCCCTCTCTGTCCCTCTTTCTTTCACTCCCCCTCTCTGTCCATCTTTCTCACGCTTCCCCTCTGTGTCTGTCTTTCTCTCGCTCCCTCTCCTTTGCTCCCTCTCCTTCACTCGCTCTCTCCTTTGCTCTCTCTCTCTCCTTCGCTCCCTCTCTGTCCTTTGATGTGCGCAGGACAAACCTTCTCATCATGATTTTTGTCTTGCTGGCTGTGACCTACGGATTGTCCCGAGGGGAGCCGACATGTGTCTTTATTTCTGTTCTGTGTTTATTTTAATACATTTTCATTTGTTGCTTCGAAGGTGAATGTTTGATGTTAATTTTTTTGATGACACATGCATGTCACCAGAGATGATTGTGCGACATCATGCTGGTTATTGGGTACATGATTCCGTGTGGTTGATGTGACATATCTTTGTCGGTAGGCTGCCCAGAGTGGGCCCGGGGGGAGGAGAGGGGGTCCTGGGCGTGATGGTGGTGGGTGTTGTTGCCCTCTTGGGACTCCGCGATGCATGTTCAGTGGCTCATTGGCATCTGTTGGTCTTCAGGTGTGGCTCTGGGCTTTGCTCTCTTTTGTGGAGCAGGTTGTAGTCCAACTTTGCACCAGGTCGGAGCAGGTGTTAGTTTCCTGGTGCTAACGCACCTTATCGCATGTTTTGTGATCTTATCACAGATCAGGATGGTCGTTGAGAATGTTGTGGTGTGGTGTTGTCGTGGCTTTTTCCTCGGGAAAGCCTACTCTGCATCTCATTAGAGATAGTTGCCGTGGTCATCCCTGGCAATGTTTTTTGCGGCTGCTATCACCGGAAAACTGGTGATATGGGCTGTTTGAAACCTGCTTGTGAATGGGGTGGTAAGTTTATCACAAATTTGGCTGTGTTAAAGTGCCGATAACTCAGCGATAGCTCCTTGAGAATATGGCCTCATGTTGTTCATTAGAGCTGCGCTCTGCATGTTTTGTACTGCGAATGTACGTGTAACTGTGTTTAGATGTCTGTAATCTAATACTTTTATGTGCCCGAGTTAGGTCCATAAAGCAACGCTGCACATTTTCCAACATTGTCCTTTTTCTGCACAATAACATTATTGCTGTGACCTTTTGCGCATATTCGTGTTTGTGACAATATTGGATTAGATTCTCCGAAACTCCTTTGCTTATACATCTGGCTTCGCACAACATTCTCATGATGCCACAAACAATGACTACAGGGACTTCACACACACTATACAAACGTCGTTCTATTTTCATCCATAGGGCGATAGGGCTCTCTACACACCCATAACAACACTTCTCTGCCTATACCTCGCAAGGATGCTTTTTATTATAAATAAAGAACAATTTCCAGTGGTTAGCAGAGAAGACACTTTATTTCAGCTGATGTTGAGGGGTCCCTGCTTACTGAGGCTTCGCCAAACAGCTGCTGTGAGAGGTGTCTAACTCATGACCAAGGCATGGTCCTACATCCTTTCTCGCCAGGTAATGGGGTTGGATCACCCTGTGGAGGGATTCTTGGCTCTACATCTACATACACTCTAGTCTAGACATACACGGAATAGGGATTGCATAGTAAGAGTACACCTGATTACTACTTTGTAGTGTATGCCTACATATACACACTTACTTAGCACCATGGTGGAACTATAAATCTGCTATTTAGTCTTTTGGTGCTTGTAATAACTTTCATCTGCTTCTGACTACTGATTGTCACAGCACATGTATTCTATGCAAGAATAAATATTTCAATAAATATATTGAAAACATTTCTTTGTGTACTCTATGTATACTTCTCTGAGAACACGAGTGCACAAGTGACTGAGCAAAAAGGTTGTAGATCTGTTACAATGATACCTGAAGGGTCAGGGTGTTCATGTTCAGTGGTTGTCAGAAACCATTCAGTCCCTGTTCTAGTTGGGGGGTGCTTATGGTGGCACTGTGAGCTAGCTCGTCTCTAGGCCAATATCTACAACTGGGGTGCATGGAATCAGTCTAAGCACCTCACCCAAAGTTTATTTTGTCCACAAACATGCAGATCCAATGGAATAGTGGCAACTACATGACTATACTAGATGATATGAATGATATGGTTTCATTACTAGAAACAAGGAAATATTCATAGGAGAGGTGCGACTTTCTACTACACCTCGGTATTCAAGTTTTTTGAGAATCTCTCTAACCTGCTTTTTGGCCTCAATTTCAATGGGGTATTGTCTTTGAGGTTGTGGGATAATTTTCACTGGTATTACACAATAAGGGGACTCATCATCCCGTCCCACATGAATATTGTCAATGTAGGAACTGGCACTAACAGTCGCTTCTTGACGTATGAATGTTTAAACTTATTCTAGAACGAAGTCAGGAAAGGCAAGTCAATTGTACAGTTTCTCCCCCTGGGAATTCCATCACAAATTCAGGTAACTAATTCTTTTCAGCATAGAGAATGTTGTAGTTGAATGACAAGTTCTCCCAAACGAGAACATGTATCTTGGTACATCGCTCTCCAATTGGAGTTGCATCTCTTATAAACGATGCACGACGCTCACCCTAGCTTCCAGTGTTTCCACCTGGATATAGTCACTCAATGCTACTGCCACTAGACAATCCATCACGATCCTGGCAAACTATTGTGACTTCTGCCTAGCTGTCCAGCATGTTCAGAGCCCACTCCCCTCTCAGAAGCAGTGTCCTCAATATCCATGACATGATGGACTTTAAATCGGGCTACTTTCTTATTTTTGAATTGAGGCTTTTAATGGCACTTTATCTTGCTGCTTCCACTTGCATGTCCTCATTGGCCAAACATTTTTTCTGAATTTGCCTTCTGTGGTTTTGGCTTGATCCGTTGGATTCTTAGATGGGGTTACATTTTTCTTTTATCACTTTATGTACTATTGCTAAAAGCTCACCTATTCCCTTTTGCGTGCCCACTTACTTACCTTAGTTAGGCGGTCCGGTTTTAGGTTTAACCCTATAATAACTGATAAAACCCCGCTGAAAGAGAAATAGCCCTCACCAGTGAAAACATATAAACATTGAAAAAACACCTGCACAACCACAAATTAAATGCCATTCAAAGAAAAAGAGAGTGAACGAGTCATTTTTTTCTTCCTGAAAGGGCCAATACAATGTAACTTTGTTATACAAGCTAACTGTAAGAAAGTCTGGGCTAACATTAGTCTGCTTGAGTTTTGTTGTTTAGGTATACCACTAAAATATTGTTTCATCTTCCTTTTGTTTTTTTCGTTTTTGTGGTCTTTGGTCTAAAGATGCAGGGTTTAGAAGCATGTTTTAGGTCTTGTTTAATTATTTTATAAACTGTAGAGAATCAAGAAATATCAAAATCATATTTGGGCTGCGTTTAATTCTTTCACTGATATGTAAAATGGCCGGTTTCATAAGAATCTTTCCTAATATGTGTCATCACATTTACCCACAGAGAATGGCTAAAAACCCTTAATACATCAGCCTCCAATATTTAATGAGTCAGTATTGATAGTAAGCAAATTGCCAACCCTCAAGCTTATAGCGTATAGTGACAAGTATATGTGAAAAGAGCGCTATCACCAAGCATCTGGTTAAAACGTGACACCAGACTTTTGGAAAACATGGATCGCCATGTCATTTGGAATACTCTGTAAAAAAGGTTCTTTCCAAGTTTAACAAAGATTGGAGTGATATTGTTTGTATTTGTAGTGATTCATCTACGTATATGAAAAAGTTGTGTGATGACCTGTCAAAATTGATACCTGAGCTGAAGTGCTTCCCTGTAAGAGATCCTTGCCACTTGTTAGATGGTATGCTGAAAGCATCTTTACAATCTTTAGTTAGTCAAGAATGCTATTGACTTATTAGTCTTTTCTGGTGCACTGTTTTCTTATACACAGAAACTAAAACGCAAATATTTATCATTTCATGCTTTGTGTGGCATCAAAGAAAGAATCATACCAGCTGTGTCCCTTAACTGATGGTTCTCAGTCCAAGGGGCTATGAATTCTATATTATCCATGTGGCAACCGTTTACAGAATTTTGCTGAGTGATGATGCCAAAGGCAAGAAATGTGAGGATTTTTGGTCACATATTGATAGTGATGTGTAGAAAAGTACACTCTACTTCATTCTTAGATTTTTACAGGAAAACATAAATGCTGTAGTGGACATAATGAAAAAACTAGAGTCTGAAAACACCCCTGTCTGCCAAGTGTTCAACATAATTGATATAGATGTGAAAAATCTCTTTGAGAATAGGCTGGGCGACACTTTTTAGTGACTCTGGCACTGCAACATGTTTCATGTTACAGCGCTTGCCACTTGGTAAGCAAAGCAATGGTGAAGAGCAATTCAGGAACTTTTATTTTACAATGTATGAGAAATGGCTTGCAGTGATGCATCGAAATGTCCATTCACCACCAGTGGCATTTGAAGTCAATGAAACCTCACTGTGGTACTCTGTACAAGTTCTAGATCCCTTCCGTAAAGGGGAATTTCCTCCTTAGTTTCAAAGGTGCTGCTTCATTTTTGACCGCTTCAATAACTCTGATGGCATAAGCGCCAAGAGCTGCACAAATGTTGCAGAACCAGCCCTGAGAATCCTAATCTTCAAGTGAACCAGAATTGGCATGGAAAGCTATGTCAGTGACCAGAGTTAACAAATTGTGTACTGGCTGTTTTGGAATTGCCCATCTCAAGTGCCAATGTTGAGAGGGCCTTTTCACAGACGTTTGCATGAGAAGGAAAGAGCGAGCGCACATGACCAAATGTTTACTGAAGAGGTATTGTATGGTGTACTACAGTAAGATTAATTAGCAAAAACGTATTTGGCCCTCATATGCACTATACTTACTCTGTCTATATACCATGCGCTATCAGTGCAGAAAGCAATCAATAATAAAAGCAAAACATTCCATAAACACCGGAAAAACACTGTTTCTGTAGTTTTTAATGGCATGAAAATGTGTAACCATTGATAACCACTGTTTTTGAAGGTATTGAAATCACTTGAAAACACTGAAAAAACCCCACCAGAATTTGCCAAAAATAGAAACTGAAAACAGGAAAGCCTAGTTATATTATATATTTAAGCTTGTAAATTACAAATCTGTGTAGTAAAAATTGCTTACATTGTTATGTATGCTATGTGAATGAATAAGGTTAAGTGAAAGGATGAGGGTCACAGGAGTTTACATCATTCTTTATCTTTAAGACAAGAAACAAGTGTCAAAATGAAAATGAGTTTCATACTGCCAGAACAACATTTTCAAGCTGTTCAGGGAATCTGGGGGTGAAGTCCTTTTGTGCCTGGGACTTCAAAACAGGAGGCCAGCTCTTCTCAGGCCCTTTGAGACTTTTCTTCAGATGGACACACCACACAGCAAAGTCCTTCTTCAAGCAGGGGACACAGCACACAGCAAAGTCCCTTGGTCCTCTCCTAAGTAGAAACAGCAAACTGCAGGCCAGCCCCAGACACACAGAAAGGGCAGTACTTTTCCTCAGTCTCTTCAGCTGATCTTCTTTGGCAGGGATTCCTCTTGATCACAAAGTAGTCTGTCTTATAGGGGTTTCAGCTCTCATATTTATACCCCAAAAGTCTTTTTTCTCCATGTGTCAGGCGTTCTGGACCCAGCCCAAACCAGTTCTGGGTGCACTCTGCCTGTGCCCAACTTCTTCCTTTGTCAGTGTGGGCCAGGGTCATCAGACACACCGCAGGAGGTGGAGCCAGTATTGTGGAAGGCAGGCACAGCCCTATTCAGGCCCAGGTGCTACTCCTCCCACCACTCCAAATGCAGATAGGTCTATTTAGCCTAGTGCTGACTCACCCAGACTCCTGGAGCCACCCCAGCCCCTGTCACTCTCAAACCAGACAGTCAAGCCACAACCAGGCAGGCGCACATGGAAAGGTTGAACAAGAAAATAGCCACTTTCTAAAAGTGCTATTTTCAAACACAGAATTTAAAAACCATCTTTACTAAAAGGTGTCTTATTAAATTCTGAGTTCAGGGATACCAGATTCCAATGGCCTTTCTCACTCCTATGGGAAGATATGCAGGTAAACATGTTACACAGTATTCCCTATTCCGTCCTATAGGCAAGATGGCTTCCCAATAGTGAAAAATGAAATTGGCAGTATTTCACTATCAGGACATGGTGCACGCATCAGTACATGTCCTACCTTTCACATACACTGCACCCTGCCCAGGGGGGTACCTTGGGCCTGCTATAGGGGTGTCTTATGTGCACAGAAAGGGAGTGTATGGCCTGGCAAGTGGGTACACTTGTCAGGTCAAGATGGCAGTTAGCAACTGCGCGCAGGCACTGCGGTGGCAGGCCTGAGACATCTCTTTGGGGTTACTTATGTGGGTGGCACAATCAGTGCTGCAGGCCCACTAGTAGCATTTGACTTACCAGCCCTGGCACACTTAGTGTACTTTGCTAGGGACCTACTGGTAAGACAAATATGCCACTCATGGATAACCAATCACCATAACAATTTATAAGTGCCCAAAGCATCTAAACAAGCAAAAACGAAATCCAGCATAGCATCCATCATAGGAGGTAGAGGCAAAAAGTCAGGGAAAACCACGCCAAGGATGCCAGGTCTAACATGGAGTTATTACAATTTTTTGCCCGGGTGCACTGCAACTGGAACCCCATTTAAATCAGGCCTCTTTCAATTGCAAGATAACTGCAATTGTGAGTGCCTGATTAGTTGTAAAATATATCAATATTAGGTATTTAGGAAGTTCCCATAACCGTTTGGCCTGGTGTCACTGCACCTGCTGCACCATTTAAATCATGACCCTAATGCCTGCTAGATAACTTCACTTGTGGCTGCCTGCTTAGTAGTTAAATTTAGCAATATTCTGCATTTAGTGAGGTCCCTGGAGCTTTTGCCTAAATGCCATTACACCTGTTACACCATTCAAATCGAGCCCCTTTTAACTGCAAGATGACTGCAATTGTGTTTGCCTGTATAGTAGTAAAATATGGCAATATTAGATATTTTAGGGACTTCTGACATCTTTTGGGCCCGGTGCCACTACACTTGCTGCACTATTCAAATCATGACTGTTGTCTGCAAGGTAACTGCATTTGTGACTGTCTGTTTAGTAGTAAAATATAGCAATATTTGTTTTTTCGAGGCGTCACAATAACTTTTGGCCATGGTGCCACTGCACCTGCTGCACCATTCAAATTGTGAACCTATTGCCTGTAATGCAACTGCACTTGTGACTGCCTGTTTAGCAATAAGAATATTGCATTATTTGGTGATTAGAGGGGTGCCTAGAGCTTTGGGCCCTGGTGTCACTGCATGTGCTGCACCATTGAAATCAAGAACTTAGTGACTGCCTGTTTAGGAGCAAAATGTATCAATATTCTGCCTTTAGTGGAGTCCCTAGAGCTTTTGGCCCAGATGCCACTGCACCTGCTGCACTATTCAAATCAAGCCCCTTTTAACTGCAAAATAACTGCAATTGTGTCTGCCTGTATAGTAGTAAAATATAACAATATTAGGTGCCTAGAGGAGTTCTGACAACTTCTGGGCCCAGTGCAACTGTACCTGCTGCACCATTCAATTCATGACCCTGTTGTCTGCACGGTAACTGCACTTGTGACTGCTTGTTTAGTAGTAAAATATCACATAGCTCTTATAGTTTAACTTTATTTTTAATTTGCAGTGTTTATTACAACATTTAGAATTTGATCACAATGACCAAATAGATTAAGTTTAAAAAAATCAATCTGATAATGCCTACAAAGTGCAAAGGAACGTACTGAGGCATGAATAGGAAATGCCACAAACTGCTAAAGCATCTGCTTTAAACAACGAAGTAATCAAAAGCAAGCTATCTGCCATTTCCATGGGAAGAGATCGTATCTTGACAGTGAAAGGGAGGGGAAAGGAATTTCAATGCAAGGAAGGGGCATAGAGGGAAAGAAAGCCTCAATGGTTTTGGGAAAAACAGGGAAAACTAGAATGTTAAAGACAAAAAAGTAAGAAGGAATGGTCAGGATGGATAAACATGGTGTTCACCTTATGGAAAATATGGCAGAAAGATGGTACTTTGGGAGGGGCGGAGTTAAGAGAAAAAAACTGCAGGTAAAACAGAAATTAGGGAAAAGCAAATCATGCAATCATTATTTTTTTTTACCAAGAAGTATATTCACGACCAAAAGAAAGAATAGCATCAACTCGATATGAAAGTGGCCTGAATAAAAAATGTCACATTTCCATTTGCAACTCTCGTCACATTTAAAAACAGCCGTAGGTGCGATATTTGATTTGAATTAAACCACCATAACCCACCATACTTGAAGTCACTGGACTAAAATACAACAGAATGATTGCACAGAAGTCACAGAATATGAAAGGTGCTGAAAGAAGCTGGCAGAGGTGTGGAATTCATTAATTTGTACTCTGCTGTAATCTAAAGAACCTCCGGTTCTCTTAATGGAAAACGCAGGAAAACTAGGGCAATTGTGGAGGCTATTTTTATCTATGACATTGAATTTTAAAATAGAAACCAGTGCAAAAAAATGAAGTCCCTAGTGTATTTAACTAGCCCAGACCACAAGATGAGAAGGCTAACACATAACATGAAACAGACCATGCAACACTATTGTCACATACCGAGTTGGAATATTTTTTGGGACTGATTCCTCATCTTTTCATATCAAACATTATTAAACAATTTAGGAGGTCCTTCAAGCTTAAGAGTATATATATCGGTCTCTCAAAGCAAATGGCATTTACACCATGACTGGGGTGTCAAAACAAGCATTGCCAAAGCCAATTGGTCTCGCCTTTGCGAGATCCATGGGCTTCGTCAAAATTTTCCAGCCATGTTGCACAGCAGTCAATCTACTGTCCAGCATGGATAAAAGTATAATAAAAAAAAATATGTGCTATGATGCGCTTTTCTTTTTTTACTCCAACCCGTGCTACACAGCAGCCACACAGCTGTACAGCATGGCAAAAAGACAACGTTGACAAAGACAAATAGATCTTCTATTTAACTTTTTAATGTTTTTCAAGCCATGTTGTACAGCTGTGTGGCTGCTGTGCAGCATGGTTAAAATAAAAAAAGACAAGTTCTATGGGACAGCCAACGTATCAAAGCGTGATGGGTAAATTTGCACAGGATCAACTACTCAGGCCAGAAATTAAACGATGTGAGATTGCTATTCAAGGGTGAGTGCAAGATTTCTTGGACGTTTGTGGAGCATTTGAACCTTTGCCTTCATTATTCCCACTAGGCATGTTTGTGTTTAAACATCAGTAGCTCCCAAAGTGGGAATTGACAGCACCATTGGCATAGAAAAGGGGGTGCGGTGGGTGCGGGCAGCCCCGAGTGTCATCACTGAGGGGGGTGACAAAATGGCAAAAATATGTTTTAAACACATATTTTTGCCATTTTGTCAAGCATGGGGTGACCAGAAAATTTCCCCACCGGGTATCACCTAACCTTGCTACACCACTGCCATTTCCTGCTTTAGTTTTTCTAATATTTGCTACTGATAACAAAGTAATGTAGGGTCTAAGAACTGCACGGAACAGGACCAATCACATGATTTCACTGGACCAATGATGATGGTGGCAGATGGCCTTCAGGGTCGGATTTACAGCAAGGGAATGCTTATGCCATCCTCTGGATCTTAGAGGAAGAGCTAACACCCCATGAGAGAGTCCTTCAGTGGAATTCCTTCATTATAGGGATCTTTTGGTGACAGATATATCAGTGGTAAGGTGTCAGTTTAGGGATTTCTACTCATGATAAATTGTCACAGTTAAGGCTTGGAAATGTCATGCACATTGATACTGCAAACATAAAAATGTCACGTTAGTAAACTAACATCTTGGCAGCTATATTCTTTTGTAAATCATCTTTTCTTGTTCTTTAGGTCAATTGTATTACCCGCAGTGCCCTTGGACTATACTCTCAGAACGCAGTGTGTTGTAGATCTATACCCGCTGGGTTTGGAAACACGGCGCCATTGGTGATAAACCGCTCTGGGTTTTCCGCTGGAAACAAGCAGCCTCCAACCATTCATCCAAAACAACTGTAGTCTCCAGTTCAGTGTGGACTGTTTGTAGACACAAAATAAACAAGTCTTCAAACGAACCCTGCATATTGCTCAATCCTAGGAGCAGCCCATCCATCTGAATTTTATGATGAAATATCCATGCTCCCTGCGTGACCCCTAATTTTCAAAATTTAAATCCTAATAGCCAACTGTCACCAGGGCCGGACTGAGAACCCAAAGCAGCCAGCAGCCCTGGAAATTTTGTCGGACCGGCCACCACCGGGGCAGGGGTGGGGGGAAGTGTGAAGCACTGCTGTTCAACTAAACCGGACCTAGAACTGCTGCTTTTGTTACTGGGGGTCGATATTGTATCATCTCTGTAAAACTGGCCCCCAGTAAGACAACCAGCAACTCACTGCTCCAAAACTGGTCCCCACCCTTCCAGCCTCCCGGGCAAACGCCCGATGCCCACGATGGCCAGTCTGGCCCTGTCTGGCCCTGACTGTAACCCGAAAATTAGCTTGCTTCATGAGACCTGGGTGGCTAGTCGTAGCAGTCCATGGTATTGGAAGGGGGAAGGAGCATGGTATGGGGAGGTAGGGAAGCGGAGGAGAGCGAGGGAAATGAGGAAGTGTTGAGAGGGAGAGGGAAGGGAGTGCAAACATTTAACAGGTGCATATGATTAAAAGAGGAAAAGTAGGATGGGCAGGAAGAAATAGGAGATGGAAATTTGAGGCAGGGGTGATGAAGAACACACCCATGGAAGAACGACGTGGATGAGAGACAGTCAAAAAGTGAGACGGCAGAGTCATTACTCCATATTCCTTTGAGAGAAAGTGGATATAGACCGAAGTAGAAGGAAGTAGGGTTGAGAATAGTATGCTGCCATGGACAAAAGGATTTGCCCAAGTAAACAGGAAATGAGCACCCAATGGAGCACATTATGGGTTGAAGCGTTGACGACCATGCAAGGCCCAGATTGACCAAGGCTCTGCTTATCAAAAGGAACATTATTAGCTAACAGAGCCATTGGATTTCCATAAGTATCTGGCCAATCCCCCACATGTACATAAGTTTTGACCACTCTGCATATATTGCACAATTGTTGAGCACTGAGCACATATGTCACATGATCACCATTTATGTGTAAATATTTCACCATATGTTGACAGCCTTGA
Source organism: Triturus cristatus (assembly GCF_964204655.1). Lineage (NCBI taxonomy): Eukaryota > Metazoa > Chordata > Amphibia > Caudata > Salamandridae > Triturus > Triturus cristatus. The sequence continues at coordinate 359,623,273 of NC_140587.1, forward strand.
TCTACTACATATGTGAATGTATATAAAGGATTTAATTTGGATAAAACATAAACAGTAGACAGCAATTTTGAGTCACGTGTTTTTTGTTTGAAAAGGTTTTCTTTGTCTAGGCGTTTGAGATACTGATGTTAAAAGTTAAATTTTGATACACATGTGACACTAAGTGCGCTGAAAAATAACCAATTAAACCCGACAGAACCACTCTTTGTTTACTAATTTTTGTTAAACCGCTGCGAAGAACATAGCAGGAGAAGCTACACAGTCAATCCAACCAGAAAATGCACTTTGGGCTGACAGGCAAGCAGGTTGGTATCAGTCTCTTCCTGGTTCTAAGAGCTTTTTTTGGGCAACATTTTTCTAAATCCTCAGTTTTGGAATTAGGTTATCTGGGCACCTTTATCACCACAACCAAGGGTCAAGAACTGGTCAGACACTTTTGAGGGTCAAGGACACATGCTGGGTACAGGTGATGGTTTAATATGGTGGAAGCCTTTTATGCCCCTGTGGCTCTGAAAAAGAGAGCAGACAACTAGCCCATGGAATTACTCTGGTAGCCCTGGTTGCAGGAGAAGATGGAGGATGCAACAGCAGAACTCGTCTCTGAGGATTCAAGGCAGACTTGCGGCAGCAAAGCAGTCCTTCCAGGTTAAGCTGTAATTTGTCAGAGTGCGCTGCAGGTCAGAGCAGGAGCCAGTCCTCTGAGAGACCTTCTGCAGGTCCAGTAGTGTACTAAATAGTTGGTAGGAGGGTCCTATTTTCATACGCTGGTGTCCTTCTTCTAGAAGATGGGAGACACTTCTGGAAATGTTCTTTGAAGTGCATGGAATTTCTTGACTACCTTGCCCTAGCTTCAAGGTGGCTGCAGTGACAATGCAGGGTTGTTAGGTCCTTTGTGGGAAGGCAGAGCTTAGGTTATTACGTTTCAAGTGGGGCCGTGCTCAGCTCCGTCCCCAGCACTGAGGGACACCTACTGCCTCTATTGCGTGAATTCGAGGAATTTACAAAGTCTGTCTGCTACACCCAGTCATGTGACCCAAGACAGGCTGCAGGCATAAAAGGGTGAAGAGCAGGAAAATACTAACTTCCTAACAATGGTATTTTCCAAATCATAATGATAATTGGCTTTACCATCAAGGACGGTTTATCATTACAATTTAATATATGCCAAACATGATATAGCTACCTACTCCCATTTGGAAATTACAACTTAAAAAATGTAACAAGGTATCCTCAATGTTATCCTAAGTGCACACAGATCCCCAAAATTAGAGTAGAATTAGTGATTTTTTTTAAATCTTGAGACAATAACATTTTGTTTTGCAAAACCCTTAAAACAACCAAGCTTCTCAATCCAACATGTATATTCCACTCGACCACATGCAAGCTAGATTCTCCACCCGAGGCAGGAAGCTAGAGAAACACTGCTATGAGTGACACACCCTTACCAAAGCCCACGCATTTCCTTGGCATAAGGGGGCATGATCGACACCAACACTATCAAACACAAAAAGACACACGTATAGACCAGGCGCTCGGGACAAAAAGAGGCCAGCTATCAAGGCAGCTTTCACCGACACCAGAGACAAGAAGGAGGCCAGCTCACTCCTAGAGAAATTATAGCCAGGGAAGATGGGGAAAGGTCAGCCTATTTGCGACCTCTTAGCTGAATGGATAAACACAGGGAGCCAGTTTCACATGTCCTAGCATACAGGGTGTTGTTTGAGTCAGAAGACATGGCAATAGTGGAGGATTGCCTATAGATACAGTAAAGGAAACCCTGACTTGGATTTCCTCTACATGGCAGCAATGCTTTACAAAATGGGAAAGGAAGCAGATAGAGAAAAGAACAGAGACAAGAGTAAGTAGAAAGGGAAAAAAATTAGATATGTGTGCCGCCGAAACCCTGCACTTAGGAATAGCAACACCAGGCAGAGCAGATGTAGCTGTCACGGCAAAGAAGGCAGCAGGGTGATTAGGGACACCACCACAGAGGTTCAAGAGGACCACAGTATATAGTCACAAGGGTTGAGAAATTTGTACCGAGAACCCCGCAAGCTAGGGCCAGGACATCTCTTTTCTCACAATCCCAAGCAAATGGCCAATCCTGCACTCAACAGGCGAGAAAGACACCCCCACTCTCACATGCCTTGTGTTGTCTGTGACATGGAGATCTGAAGAGGTATCCACTGTGACCATCCTGATAAACAACACTCCCTATAGTTTCTAAATTGACACCGGGTCAGCAAAGTCTTGTCTAAAGAGAGGAATTGTGTCCCTATCTAGGGACTGAACGGACACACAGGGAATCTCAGGCATGGTCATAAGAGTCCCCTTCACGAATCCCTTAGAGTTAGAGGTGGGAGGGAGCAGAGTGAAGGGGAAACTGCTGTATCAAACTTCATAACCTACTAACCTGCTGGGCAAAGGCTTAATGGCCAAATTAAATATGCCTATCCATTTCGCTAAAGATGAAACAATGAGGTGTTTCACCCCAGGGTTCATCCTGACCAGGCTCATGTCCCTAGTGTGCCAGACAAAGCATGGCTGGACAGACGGGAGCGACTCCCACCGATCTGCCTGCCTTTACTAGTGCTGTCCTCTCCCTCATGGCTAACAAGGGTAAGGGCAGCACTGGTAAAGTTGTTAGGACAGAAGCATCAACTGCCACGTGCATTTTGGTTCCACCAGGAGGGTCAATGTGATACTGAACCCTTATGGAAAGACCTGTTTTGTTTGAAAGCCATTGATGCACGGCCCAGGTACAGGGTACTGCTGGCCACAGACCAGACAAATGTAATATGGGAATGCATCATCTTCACTGTGACTGGAGTCAGTGTACCTGAAATAACAGATGACCACCAGTTTGGTAATTACCCAGGGCTTCAGAGATCATCTTTATGAAACCCATCCATCCTAGAGTTGAAGTACGGAGTGAGATCCCAGTGCCCTTGGCAGTACTCACAATATAGGTGGAACAGGACTTAGGGATGTAGGGTTTATCAACACTACGGACCCAGTGAGGATAACACTGAAAGAGGGGCCCCTTCTGCGGTGTGTGGATCAGTAGGGGGCCCTTCTGCGGTGTGTCTATCAGTACCCGCTCTCCAAAGAGGCAGGTGAAGGTATGGCCCCCATGAGCCAGCCACTAAAAGACCAGGGGGCCTCTTAGTGGGGTTGTCCTCCTACAAATCTCCTATCTTTCTAAGTAAAAGAGTCAGGGAATAACTTGGTGCCTAGTGCAGGATCTGTGCCCCCTCAATGAGATTGTGGCCACAGAATTTCCAGTTGTCCCGAACCCTTCTGCCATATTAACTAGCATACAGACAGATGCCTGCTATCTCTCCATGGTAGACATAAGGAATGCTTTCTTCAGCATCCTATTTCACACTGATAGCCAGTACCTCATGGCATTCACCTTCGAAGGGGTCTAGGTGCTATACCGGAGACTGCCACAAGGGTACTGCAAATCCCCCAGTATTTTCAACAGAATTCTGAGAAAAGACCTTGCCAACTTTCAATCGAGTAGCATCCTCATACAGTATGCTGATAACATCTTGGTCTGCAAGCCCTTTGAGGATCTGTGTTATTAAAACATGATAGCTCTCCTAAACACACTTGCTGCAAGAGGATACAAGGTGGAAAAAGAGAAAATACAATAGGTGCAAAAGGTGATTTGCTATCTAGGCCTGCTTATTTCAGCAACTGACCTGCAGATTATAGATCAGCGCTCTGCCACCACCCAGGACAAAGAAGGGTATGTAAAAGTTTTAGGTCTGGGCAAATATGTCAAACAATGGGTCTTTGAATATAGCACACTCATCGCCCCCTTGCTCCGGGCAATGGAAAGGACAAAACCAGAAGCGAGGAGCTGGTCTGGATATCTGAAATGCAAGAAACCTTTGACAAACTAAGACAGAGATATCTCATGCCCTTGTGTTAGGTACGCCCGAGTTAAGGAAGGAGTTATTCCTGTTCAGCCACAGTAATGGATGGGTCATGACCACCGTTCTAACCCAAAAGTAACCCCTGAGACACAAACCACTTGCATATTTATGCAGACTCTTAGATTCACTCATGCAGGACCAATTCCGAGTGAACAGGCCTTGGCTGCTGCAGCCTCTGCTGTTGAAAAAAGTGCCTCCATTCTGATGGGGGCAGCTCTGACCTTGTATGCAGAGCACTCGGTGTTTGCAGTCATGCTAAAAGGAAAGAGCATGCGGACTGCACAGCGGGTGTTGGGGTAAGAACTAAAGCTCTTCAGGCCATTGCAAAATTAGTTCTGTGCCACTTGGTGAACTTTGCCGCTTTCCTAGTGCACAAGGTTAAGCAGGGTGAGGGGACCCATGATTGCACGACTCGCACTGTTAATGGGATCAGCCACGCTGAAGAAGACCCCATTCCCAATAGTGAGGTGCTGTTTATTGACAGATCTGCCACAATAGACCAGGAGACCAGGGTGAGGCACATGGGAGCAGCCATGGTGATGGCCTCTAGTCACAACAAATCAGATAACCTATGGGTCACAGCTCAACTGACTCTCCTCCGCCACCTATCAGTGCAGGTGGCAGAGATAACAGCATTAGTTGAAGCCCTCAACCAGAGCTCAGGGAGAACAGTGACCATCTTCTCCGACTCTGCATACGTCACTACCACAGTGCACTTAAGCATTGGAAGGTGGAGGAGACGGGTTTCCTAAACTCGGACAGCACACCCGTTGCACACAGTATAGTTGACATAGTCTTACCCCTGCTGCACCAGCCCACGCACATTGCCAAAGATAATATTGAGTGGAGCTTCAAAGTGACTAGTTTATCCCCAACATGGTCAAGATCATAGCTATGTGCCTTAACGATTTCACTGTTTGTCAACTATATTCTCCCAAATCCACGCTGAAGGTCGTCACATCGACCATTCCTCGACCTACAGGACCGTTCAAAGTCCTTTTTATCGATTTTGTCAACATAATAGACCAAGGCGTCAACTATCGTACCTGATAGTGGTGGCCTGCCCTTAATCCTGGTGAATCAAAGCCGGCTCTTTTGTACACTGCAGTGCCAGAGCAGTGGAGACATTCCTAGTCAGGGAGGAAATAGCAAGATGGGGAGTGTCATTTGATCGGTTAACTGCAGGCACTTTGTCCACTTCACGTTTGATCATTTCTGCACCCTTCTGCGTATTACACACAAATTAGTCTCAATGTACCACCTGCAAAGGAACGGCATTATTGAGAGACTGAACGTTCTTCTCAAGAAATAAATTAGCAAAATTTGTGCCAGTCTAGGAAAAAAGGGCTCCAGTCCTACCTCTACCCCTCTTTGCATTAAGAAACACACCCAGAGGTGACAATCTCCTCGAACCTCACTGGATTGTGACAGGCAGATTAATGGGACTAATGGTGACACCCACCAAATGACCCAGACCAAATTAAGCACCAAAACTAGCTCCCATGCATTGGGGATGAGCTGTGCATATACCTCTCCAAGCTGACAAGGACTACCGAGAACTTGACCAAACAAGTCTATCAGTGGAGCGCTCGACAGCACATCCCCAAGCTACCATACCAAGTACCACAGCCAGGGAAAAAGTCTACATCTGCAACATTATACGGAAGTGGAAACAGGCTAAGTTTCAAGGATCCTACCAGGTAATATTTTCAACACCAACTGCCATCAAGGCGGAAGGGAGAGATGCTTGGGTCCACCTCTCCTACATATAACCCAAGCTTTGATCTAGGTTGCACCTCCCCAATAGTCTAAAATTAAACATCCACCTCTCCTCACAATTGCACACTGCCCATACATGTGAAAATAACACCCCCACACCAGTTAAAACATCACACCTTTAAGCAAAGCATCCCACCAGGAGGAGTACACTACCCACTGTAGCAAAGAGAAGGGAGAACCCATAATATGAATGACCTTATATAGTTTAAAAGCCACCATTGTCCCCAAAACATTAGCACCAACTAAAATTAGTTTAACACTCCACCATTGCACTGACACTCTATCGCCTTCGTCAAACACAAGGAAAATTCCCCCTCCCCAGTAAAGCCTGAGAGCATACCATTTACAAATAAATGCAGGAATGTTCCAAAACCAGCTAGTTATGAGTTTGTTTCTAGCTAACCTATAATCAGCTGCTCTTATCCTGTAGGTCTACGATTGAACTACAAGTGTACCAACACTGCTGCAATTTGCCGTTCTTTCAATCAAAGCTTTCAAAGACTTTTTTACAAGGCTAATCGCTCAAGTAACACAAACACAAATTCTGAACTGTTTTGTAGCCTCATCTGAAAAGACATATTTCTGCGCTGCATGAGGACAAGACACCTCAGGATGCCCAGGCACCGGACAACAAACAACAGACGACAGACCCAGACCACAGATATCTCCCTTGAAGATGACCCTACAGTCTGTGGAATGCTTCCTAAGTTATGTGATTTTGTATTTATGTACATGCCAGGGTTGAGGTTCTGGACTTTTAAGAGTCCAGAGGTGTCAGGGAAACAACACCCAAAGACCCCTGAGTTCCTCCTGTCTCGGTGCACAAATAAACAGAGACACGGGCTTCTCGATGGTGGCGTCAAAGACCAAGGTTTATTTACTGCAGGGACACAGAAGTCATAGGAACCACACAGAGGCAGAATCTACGAGACTGTTCAAATTGCATTAAGTGGGTTGTTCTTTAAATACACGCAAAATGTCTTTAGGCAACATTACACGAATATTTCTCATGCCCAACCCGGTATCCCAAACAAACAGTAAATAGACATCAAACAATAATTAGTCGTAGGATTTCGGAATTCGATCAGGTTCCCTTGACAGTTTTCCATTCTTTGTCCGATCCTCCCCATCATAAAAATCGTAACCTCCCCATTGTAAAAGCCCAGAAGGAGAGGAGCAGAGCCAGGTGCAAAGGATTGAAAAGTAGGATAAGAGGTGTTTATGGATCATAAACGGGCATGGCTACCGTCTTCGGCCTTTCAGTCAGGACAACGGACACGAGAACCAGTATAGCAGGACTGGCCTCAGGCAGGGGAGGCAGCTTGATTCTGCCTAGTCATGCAGCGTCAGCCTTTCTCGGGGCTTGAGCTTACATGTCCTTAACAAGGTGACTCTGCCGGGGTCATCGCCCGTTCATTGACTATGTGAGGGCAAGAAACAAAATGGATGCCGTAACTAAAATGGATGCCATGACTTTACAACAGAATGCCCTATTTCTCAGTGAATTCATGCAAGTTGTGTAGCGAAAACACTGTTATGCATATAATGGATCATTTGCGGTTCATTGGTACCTAAATCGTGTCAGTACTACGATACCGATTTCATGGGTTCGGATCGCTACAGAACCTCAGACCGTCCTTTTGCCCTTACATAGGCAATAACTCACTCTATGTCAGAATCCATTTCTATGTTCATCAGGTCACTGATATGTTGTTGAAGCATTACTCTATCCCGTGGCGTATCTCTAAAAACAGGTGGTCTTCTTACGCATGTTGAAATGCAGAGGTTACATAAGGCAGGACCACACTGAACAATGAGACAGCACGAAAATAAAAATACCAACGCAACACCAGTGACTATCAGAACCTTCCATCCCCACGCAGACAACAGGCTCCAGAACCATCCCATTAATGACCAGTCACCTTCCTCTACATGAATAGAGTCAGAAATCTTATGTAACTTAGAGATGGCCTTGTACACCGTTGGCGCATTATCTGGGATAAAAACACAGCAACTCGATTGGATCATCTTACACACTCCACCTCGATCTGCAAGTAACACATCAAGAACCATACGGTTCTGTAACGTCATGAGGCGATCCGCTTGAAGCTCAGCTGTCAGGTTACTAAGGGCACCCGCAGTTTCGGTGATAGTGGATTCAACTACCCGTGTTAGTTGACGTAAGTTTCTACTGTTGGCCATAGGCCCCCAGAACGGAAGGAAACCTTTGAAGAAGTCTCCTGCTTCTTGGCCAGCAGTATCTTCCTTACTGAAAACACCTCTCACAACTCTAGTTTTGTGATAGTCCGGTGCAGCAGTGTATGTCGGAGGTAGCAGTTGAGCGATATAACATGAGCCTGAGAAGTCAGCAGGCAGCCATGTGTATGCTCTGTCTTGGCAAACAAAATAGGTACCCTTAGCAGCTAAGAATGCAGGGGAAGACTGTGACGGAAAAACATATGTTTCGATACAGTCACTCTTCCCTAGTCGAGCTTTCGGATTCCTCCCATTTCCTTGCAAACAGACCTGACCTTGGTGGGGTACGACCCAGATCGGAGTCGAGCTTTTACGTAACATTCCAACCCATGTAAACCCATGTAAACTCGCAATTCATCCTTGGGAATGAACGGAGTATTATTGACATCTCTAACCATGTCAGTGATTCCTTTTACCAAGGCTCTATTAGCAGAGTTATACCGAGTGGAACGCGGAGGTCGTGGAGGATAGGTCTCTAGGGCATAAGCGAACATGGTCTGAAATGCCCAGAATGATCCATTATAACTAAAGGGCAGGACCAGATAAGGGATGCCCTTGTCCATGGTATGTGGTATCAAGCCACACACCCAGCAGTTTGTTGTGTTAACCACTAGTTGATGGTAGTGCAAGAGCTGAATGAAAGTGTTATTTATAAACTCAGAGCGTCGAGCTTGCTCGTGGGCAGGAAAAGGATGGAAAGAATGAAGAGAAACAACAGTCGGAGAAACAGGAACATGGGGAGATACTGTAGATGTAACAGGTGTAAAGATCAACTGAATACCAAAAATAATTCCGTCTACCAAAGTTATCAAAACAATTAGAAGTGTCAGAGTACATTGCATTAGAAAACATTTGCTATATAATATGTCATATAGCTTTGTCTTGTGCACATTTATGACATTAACTCGTCGCAGTTCAGGAAGCTCCATCTTCTATAACCGTTCGCAACGGATGGTTTGTACCTGTTAAAAACTTGCCTCTGTTTACCCTGGGAGTTCCCAAGATAGACAGAAGAAACCGACCTTATGTCTGATTCCCTGCAAATTAAAACAAGGCACACGTTACGACCCTACGGTAACCCAGACGGCAAGGTGAGAGAAACAATAAAAACAAAAAGATAAAAATTTTGAGCAAACTTCCTGACTGAATGGAATGCAGTAAGATCAAAACAGTTTTCAAACAGAAAGGTAATTATGCAATGTCATTAGTTCATAACATGAGAACGTAGATTATATCTGTACTTTCCGGGTCTTGTCTGATCTTGAAATAGCTGGTCTACAGGTGCGGAAATGTTCGGCTCCACAGGTGGCAAATGTTCACTTTGTACAATACTCGGTCCAGGATTCAAAGGAGCGGTTCCTGCTGAGGTGTCAAAGTTCTGTGTTTCAGTTCGTGGGTGGTCCGTTATATACTCTGCATCACTGAAAGGGATGTGCCTAGGAACAGGTTCTGTCTCGGATACACCAAATCCCTGTCTAACCCAATTGTCATAGGGGAGTGGGAGAGGGACACACTTCGTATGGCTAGCGTGCACCCAATTTTTCCTTCCAGCTAGGCGTACAGCAGTTCTTGTTGTGAGGAGTACCTGGAACGGACCCACGAATCTTGGCTGGAGGTTCCGAGTTCGTTCGAAATTCCGAACTACAACTTGGTCGCCCGGTTTCAACATGTGGCCTGGACTCTCTGGCAGTTTAGGCAAGGATTCGAATACCTGTTGATGAATAAGGCTTAATTTAGCAGTCAGATCATAAAGATAATCAATCAACATTGGGTATTCAATCTGTTCGAATTCCTTTGGCCTAGGGACTCCCCAAACATTAGCAGGATGACCGAACACAATCTCATATGGGCTAAGCCCTACTCGAGAGTGTACAGTCGCTCTGGTGGACAATAGAGCTAAAGGCAGTGCGTCGGGCCAAGAGAGACCAGTGGAAGCTTGAATTTTAGCAAGTTTCAGCTTCAGGGAGCCATTGTACCCTTCAACCAAACCCGCTGACTGTGGGTGATTCGCACTGTGGAATTTCTGGGTAATACCCAGACCCGCACACACACTCTTCATAACTTTCCCTACAAACTCACTTCCATTGTCCGACCAAACAATCCGTGGCATACCATACCTGGGGAAGTACTCTTTGAGGAGGATTTTGGCAGTGGACATAGCAGTGTTATCCTTCAATGGATATGCCTCAATCCATCTTGAAAAGGCACAGACTACCACTAGGACGTATTTAAGATTGTTACACCTATCCATGTGGATATAATCCAACTGAATCACTTCAAAGGGACAAGAAGGGGGAGCAAAATGACCAGTTGGGGTTGGGGTTCCCTTGCCAGGATTATGCATCAGGCATATCATGCAATTTTTCACCACTCTTTCCGCACACTTAGTAATTCCATCTTTCTTCCATACTGGAGCTAACATTTTACAGATCCCTTTCGAACTGATGTGCGCCGCTCCATGCGCCATCGTGACTACCGCAAGTACATACGCATCAGGTAACATCCAACGTTGCTGCTCAGACAAATCAACCCAACATCCACTTGAATCCATTTTACCCGTTTTCTCCTTTCATTCATTCTTCTCATTTTCAGTTGCTTCATTCTGGATTGCCTTCACACTTTCAATCGTATTCTCACACATCCCTGATTCAGCAATCCATCTTGCAGACGTTGCAACATACATTCGGCTCGTCATGTTCTTGGCTGTCTCTTTGGCGACCTCATCAGCAAACGCATTCCCACGGCCAACATCATCCGTAATCTTCCGATGTGCACTGCACTTCACAATCGCAACTTCATTCGGTAGGGTCAGAGATTCCAATAGATCACTGACTAACTGTCCATGTTGGATCTTAGTTCCATGGGACGTGAGAAAACCTCTTTCTCTCCAGTGATGTCCAAAGCTATGTGATACGCCGAAGGCGTATTGGCTGTCAGTAAACACATTCACTCTCTTTCCCTCAGCTAAAACACACACTCTTGTTAGTGCAATTAATTCTGCAGCTTGGGCAGAATTTTGACTTACTCTTGCAGTCTCAACAATCGTACTCAAAGTCGTAACTGCATACGCGGCCGTCACATCACCATTCTGTAATTTAAAACACGACCCATCGACATATGAGGTGCCGTCTGGATCTAGTAACGGAGTATCTTTCAAATCAATCCTACCTTTTGTCTCTTCCTCAGTTCTGAAACAACAGTCATGGGGCTCTGAATCACTCGACTCCTGAGTAGTCGGCAACAGCGTTGCTGGATTCAATATGTTGCATCGCTTGATCTGAATGTGACTTGCCAAAAGCGTCAGCTCGTAGCCTGATAGTCTAGCACTGGTGAGGTGCTGAGTTTTCGTTCGATTCATGAGTGTATCCACAGCATGTGGAACCATGACTACTAACATGTTGTTCATGACTAGTCCAGCAGACTGTCGAATAGACACTGCAGCTGCTGCTGTAGCTCTCAAACAACTTGGCAATGCTCTGGCTACCGGATCTAATGTGGATGAGAAATATGCGCAAGGTCGCTGTTTGTCACCAAATTGTTGCGTTAAAACACTCAACGCACAACCTTCTCTTTCATGGACATATAGTGTAAACGGCTTACTGTAGTCAGGAGTACCCAACACAGGAGCTGAACACAGCGCATCACGTAAGTTAGAGAAGCTCTGTTGACATTCATCAGACCATGGCAAAGGGCTCGGAACACCTTTTCCAGTCAGGGCTACCAATGGTTTTGAGTAGATATGAAAGTATGCTGTTCCTAGAAAGAGCTACTAGTGAGTAAAGAGATGTACGTGTCCCCGAAGTCAGGAGGAGAGTCCTCCTTCAGGAAAAAGACACTCACACATCCGGCAAACTAGCTGCCATATGTCGTCAGCATGGGGCCCAGATGTTAAGTGTCATCATCGGGTCTGCTCCGAATCGGGGCGGCGCTGCAATCCCCGATCGGCGACCCCAGTGGCGCCTTTTGGTGGAGATCTTTATTCCATAGTTGCCGGTGGGTGAATGCAGGTGAGGGCCTTGAAGTGAGGAAGTGTGTGGTGAAAGGAGTGTATTAAAAATAAGTAGTGGGGAACCTAAATAACGTTTATTAAATGACGGGGGTCCCACTCTTATGCTAAAAACAATAAAGTGCGTAATATTACAGTTAAAATGACTGTTTTACGCTGTGGTCATAAATGGTCAACATGTTTCTTGCTTTAGTAAAGTAACCGCAATTCTTCAGGACCAGGTGATTCACACACTTATTGGTAGTGGTAGTGGCTACTGTGGCACTTACCACCCGTACAGCACCCTAATAAGTGGTGACTAGTGGAGGTGAGGTACAACGCCCTTAACTGCAGGGCTACGATATCCAACGAGCTGGCGCTGGAGGCAGACACCGGATAGTACAGTGTCAGAAGTCCGAAGAACAGGACGCCTTCCCACCTACCCTTGATCCACGCCGACTTGGTTTTGCCATGAGAGAAAAATTTGGGATCCATTGCCTACAGTATGACGTAATACCCAAAAACGCACGCACTTCTCTCTGTGTGCTTGGTACAGTCATCTGCGAGATTGCTTTGATTCTCTCTGGGGTCAACCTTCTTCCCTCCTTTGACAAAAGATGACCTAAGTAGGTCACTTCTTGGCAACAATATTGCAGTTTAGAAGGTGACACCTTGTGATGTAAGTCTGACAAATGACGTAATAAAGAAATTGTAGCTGCTTTGCAAGTTTCCTTGTCATCAGCAGCCAGTAAAAGATCGTCTACGTATTGGATCAGAGCAACACCAGGAGGAAGTACAAGAGCATCTAATTGACTCTTCAATGCTTGACTGTAAATTGAAGGGCTCTCACAATAACCTTGTGGAGTGCGCTTGAATCTGAAACTGCGACCTCCTAAGGAGAAACCAAAAATGTCTCTACTTTCCTCGGCTATGGGAATGCTGAAAAATGCATTTTTCAAGTCGATAACTGTAAACCATGAGGCTGAGGCAGGAATCAACGTCAATAATGCAGTGATATCTGGGACTACAGGAAACTGCGGAATCACTATTTTGTTAACCTCTCTGAGGTCAATCACAAATCTGTAGATTGGAGGTTTGGAAGGGTCAGTACGTTTCAAAATCGGCAGAACAGGACTATTGCAGACATTTCCTCTAGTTTCCTCAATCACATCTTTCTGTATTAAGTCTTTCACAATCAGTAAGAGTGCACGTTCCCCTTCATTCGAAATCCGATACTGTGGGATTCGTGGGAATTTAACATTCGCTTTCAGACTTACCACATAAGGGGGCATTTCCATGAGGCCTACATCGTTAGGACCAGTTGCCCAAAGAGTATCAGGGAGAGAACGCAGCTCCGGTGGGAGCTTATCCATCGACATATACATTGGAGAGATGACTCTTTTGCCTAATGTGAGCTGTACTCCCGAAGGAGAACAGTACAGTGTCGCATGTAGGCGTTTCAACAGATCTAAACCAAGCAGATTCTCATTACAACCGGTTGTTAGGATAAGGGGTGCTTCTAGTTCGCATGGCCCAACAGATATTGACAAAGGACTAGAAACAGGATTGTGAACAGGGGCGCCTGAAAAACCTACTGAAGTGTTCGTTAAGCCAGACAAAGGTGCGCCAGGGAGTTTCGCATGCATAATTGAACTTTTTGCCGCACCAGTATCCAACAGAAACGGTTCGACCACGCCTGAGGTAACTACTGCGACATAAGGTCCACTCTGATCAACTGGAACTGATACTACTCCCTCTCTTTGCCTGTGGCTGTCCTAGTACTCGCTTCTCTGAATCTCCTCATTATGATCATGATAATCTTCAACATGATACTGTGGAGATCTACCTGCTTGCGCAGATTGTGCATTTCGCTGATCGAAATAATTCGATTGGCGATCGGCCTGTGGTGTCATAGTACCACGTCCTCTACCTCTAGGAGTTTGCATAGACCCAACAGTACCTCTCTGAGCTGGGACACCACTAGTCTGTGCGTGCAGTACCGGACACTCATTCTTATAATGGCCCTCCTTTTTACAATAAGCACACTGATTCCATGCTAACTGTTGTTGGGAAAAACCATAATTAAATCTTTGGGACGTCCCTTGCTGGAATTGTGGCTGTTGCTGAAACTGGGGTCGCTGCTGTGAATCTGACTGATTCGAACGAGGCGGATACGCCTGTTGCAAAAGAACTTTAGTCTTTAAATCTTTTGTTTTCTTTTCTGACTTTTCCTTCTCTTCCTTCTCTCTATTCTCGTAATACTGAGCAGTTGCAAGTATCTGTGCTGTCGTCGACACTGCCCATGCACTTTCAGAATCCTTTAACTTGTTACTAAGTTCAGGTAGTAAATTAAACACGAACTTGTCGACAAACAATCTCTGGCCTCCTTCAGTACTCATATCTTGCCCACTGTGGTCTACGAAGGTCTCTTCAAATCTAGTGAAAAAGTCAGAGACGCTTTCGTCCTTCTTTTGTTTGCATGCCAATAGTTTATCCCAATTAACTCGTAACGCTGGCATCAGCGTTTTCATCAGATTAATTATTCTGCCAGGCAAGGTAGCAATTAGAGGTTCAGGTTTAGCACCGCCAACTTGTTGCGCATCTGCTGCTACAATAGCTGGCCAATCACCTCCTAAGGCGACTGGGTGGTTCTCTTGCCGAATCTTGGCCCATATAGGCTGTGGCACTACATTACCAAATAACATTTCAATGTCTGCCAAATTCATGATGCACGCTTGAACTGTCTGCGTTAACTCTTTGTAATAACCAGCAGGATTTTTACGTGGGTCTGGTAACGCTTGTTTTACTGCTAATACTTCGGCCCGCTTCCAAGGGATGTGTATCCACACTCTCTGGAAATGTGCCGGGGCAGCTACAATATTATTAGCCCCATCAGCTTGAACTGCATCACGCCATATCGGCGGAACTGCCCTCATCGGATATTGACCTCGTTTTTTCCTAGTAGTAATCGGTGAACCATCAGGGTCTCTTGTCGCTCGAAGAGGGGAATCATCCCTATGAGCTAAAATCAGTTCTATCCCTCCCCTTACTTCTGAACCTATCACCATTCCGGTGGCGAACTTCTGTTGAATATTTATCAAATCAGAGGGGACGGAATCTAAGTCATCATCTTCCCATTCTTCACGCACAAGAGAACACATCACGTCAAAAACATAACGTTGAGTAGGTACATTCCATTGCATAAAAGTATCTAACACTCTTTGTGCATCATACTTCACAGCTTTCGACATCCACCTAAGAGCTGTCGAGTCTAACATGTCTCGTTCCTGAGGACCAGGAAGCTGGCTACGTCTCTGTATAGAGTCAGAAACGGGGGTCTCAATTAAAGACCTGTAGAGAGGAGTTAAGATATTAGTTACAGAGTCGGTTATTTTCCGACGAACGGAAAGCGGAGTCAGAATGTTCACAGGGTTCGGGGACAGGGCAGCTGGAGCAGATGAAATAGTAAGGGTAGGGGTAGCAGGTAAAGCAGTTTGCGTAACGACAGGCAAAGGCGGAGCAGGCGACCCAGGAAGAGGGGGTGCCGAAGGAACATTAACCATGGGAAGGACAGGAGCTGGAATCAAAGGAAGTGGAGCAACTATTCCAGGCTGACCAGCAGCTGGCTGTACAATAGGTAGTAACTGTGGTACTGTAATACCCTGTGCATACGGTGGAGGTGAATTCAACAGGTAAGACAACAGAGGATCCTTCTCATGATCCTCCATCGGCTTAGTAGGACAAGATGGCAATGCAGGGTAACATTTATCAATTGCCAAATTATATTTTCTATTCGCCATCTCCATTGCTTTCTCGGTCTCGTTGACATGCAGCTGCCTAGCAGACTCCATTAAAGTCAACCCTTTCTCTTTCTGTTCTTTCTTCGTCTTCCTAATTTCTCTCTGTTTGGCTTCTTTGCGCCATACGCGAAAAGAATCAAACATTGCCGGCCGGGCTTTTCTCTTAAACAACTTCATTTCTAGATTGTCTAGAATTTCGGTTTCGAAGCTACCATGCGGTGGCCAACTAAGGACACCATCTTTTCTGGTATAATGGACCAATACTTCATTATACGTAATAGGACCAACACCATGTTTACAATAGAGCTCATATGTAGGAGTTCCAATCGGAGGAACCGAACACGAATCCTCCAACCGGGAATCCCCGTTGCAACGTAACCAGGACAAGAAACAATTACTACTGGTAGTCATGACAAACAAAGACAAATTCCAACCAAAATGCGCAAGAACTTAGGCCTACCAAAATGAACTAATACCAAAACAAAGATTATCTAAACAAGAGCAACCAATGATAATCTACGAATTAAACCAGAGCAACAAGGAACAACCAAACTGAGCGTAACCCACTTAATACTTAACTGAAATGTGGAAGACGTCACCAAGGAGAACCCGTCTACGTCTCGCCGTACTAAGGTCTGCACCTCGGGTCCAAGACAGGGCGACAGTCAGGGCAGCGGTCCTCTGTAGCCGTCTGGGAACGGGAACCCTCGTGGAAGAGATCGTCTGGCCACTTTTACGACATGCAGAGATCGATGAAGCGGGGTACCTCCCTCCGGAATCTTCACACGAAACTTCTCGAACTTTTCAGGCTTTGGGCCGGTACCGGATGACGTCGCCCCACGTGGGCGCCAATTTGAGGTTCTGGACTTTTAAGAGTCCAGAGGTGTCAGGGAAACAACACCCAAAGACCCCTGAGTTCCTCCTGTCTCGGTGCACAAATAAACAGAGACACGGGCTTCTCGATGGTGGCGTCAAAGACCAAGGTTTATTTACTGCAGGGACACAGAAGTCATAGGAACCACACAGAGGCAGAATCTACGAGACTGTTCAAATTGCATTAAGTGGGTTGTTCTTTAAATACACGTAAAATGTCTTCTTTAGGCAACATTACACGAATATTTCTCATGCCCAACCCGGTATCCCAAACAAACAGTAAATAGACATCAAACAATAATTAGTCGTAGGATTTCGGTATTCGATCAGGTTCCCTTGACAGTTTTCCATTCTTTGTTCGATCCTCCCCATCACAAAAATCGTAACCTCCCCATTGTAAAAGCCCAGAAGGAGAGGAGCAGAGCCAGGTGCAAAGGATTGAAAAGTAGGATAAGAGGTGTTTATGGATCATAAACGGGCATGGCTACCGTCTTCGGCCTTTCAGTCAGGACAACGGACACGAGAACCAGTATAGCAGGACTGGCCTCAGGCAGGGGAGGCAGCTTGATTCTGCCTAGTCATGCAGCGTCAGCCTTTCTCGGGGCTTGAGCTTACGTGTCCTTAACAAGGTGACTCTGCCGGGGTCAACGCCCGTTCATTGACTATGTGAGGGCAAGAAACAAAATAAATGGATGCCGTAACTAAAATGGATGCCATGACTTTACAACAGAATGCCCTATTTCTCAGTGAATTCATGCTAGTTGCGTAGCGAAAACACTGTTATGCATATAATGGATCATTTGCGGTTCATTGGTACCAAAATCGTGTCAGTACTACGATACCGATTTCACGGGTTCGGATCGCTACAGAACCTCAGGGTGCTCTCAGCCTGCTCCAGAGCCAAAGGTATGCCGAATTTCATGAGCTCTACTTCTACATTCTTGAAATGAATGCGCAGGGACCTCACTCACCTCACATCAAATACATCTACACTGAGCCAAACACTAGTATGCCTCATGCACTTCACAGCACACTCCTATACAACAACTGGTATCAAAACATGACTGACATAGGCACACAAACTACAAACAGGTCAAATTATATCTGTTCACTGATACCTTATACCATAGGTGCAGACAGGCATTATTTATCACTAAAGAGGGCCCCGAAAAAATCAACGTGCCTCTTCCATCTGTACCTACACAGAATCATAGCAAAAATCCAACCAAATAGAGCAGAATGCCATAGGACACTAATAAACATCACCCGGTATGAGAACAACCCCACTGCACTGTATCCCTTCCCCGAGCCAACTGATATCCAATCTGAGGTAGACAGGATGCGTAGGAAGGGCACCATAGTGGAGGACAATGTTTGGTTCCAGGACTTTGTAGAAAAGAGGTTCCTGGAGGGCCATCTTCTTTAACAACAAATTGACCCCGAACATTGAATTCCAGTGCAGGGCTGCTCACCTCAACTATACAGATGGAAATGAGTCCCATGCGAGGGCATCAAACACCTGTATATACACCCCGTGCCAGGAAACCTGGAATAGCAAGATCGATAGGTACAAATGGTTGGAGGAGAAGGGGCAACCCCTAATTGCATGGAAACTTTCATTGTATTCTTTATGTTTCAGAGGCAAAGGAAGGATACCATTGTGCAACAATTAGAATTGTGTCATGGTCATGCACAGACCAGACCTGCAATGGGGCACCTCCAAGTTGATGGATTACTTTCATCAATGTGGGGACTTTGCCTACACCCAGGTCGTCCCGAGATGGAAGGGTCGCTGCACCCTGATGAACATACGCACCCCAACCATGGTTACCACTGGAGAAGATCTATCTGAGTTGTCTGAACATCTGTTAAAGAAGAAAATAACTGTTGCATGAGGCTAGAACGAGAGGAGTTGCTGATGATTTTGGCTTGGCTCAGTACAAAGACATTCCAGAAGAATTCAGACTGTTCACAGAGACTCAAGTAAATGCCGGAGGGACAATGCCCTTTTTTACCATGCAAACAAAAGCAAATGCCCCTGGTGACAGATAACCAGGTGGGTTTAATGAGGGTGATCAACAATAATGAGCTCGGCATGATTGCTATAAAGGAGGAACTGAAGTCCATCCTCCTCATGATGATGCAACATCGTTATGTGGTAGACTTGATGACAGCAATGGAGGGAGGGGTGTGTGCCAAGATTGGTGCTTCCTGTTGTACCAAAAACTGCATTATCTGCAAGCCGACATGAATAGGGACAGAGGTGCCCCAGAGCAAGACTGGTTGTGTTGCGTAGTATTTTTTCATGGATTCCCTTATGGGTATCCAAACTATTCATGTCACTAATGCCAATTCTCATTGTTGAACTTGTGTTATGTGGTCTCCTACAAGTGAGGGCTTCCAGCTGTAAAAAAGCTGTGCTCGAATTAGGTTGCATTCACATAGCTATAGAAAAGGCAACAGACACTACACACACACACACACACACTTTCTAATAATATAACTGTCATGACATATGAGGAAGATAGAGTAGTTTAAGAATCAACTAGAGGGGGGAATGTTGAAATGGGTGAATATCATGTCAATGACTACCATGATATGTCCAGGCCCAACAATGGCAATACCAATAAAGACAATATCAACATATGCCAGAACCTATGCCTGCATGACCATGCCAATACTGGTCAATGCAATGCCAATGTATGTCATAACCTGTACTTACACAGCAACGCCAACACCAGCAATGACAATATTTATATATGCACAAATGACTATACTGTTACTAGCAAGAACACTGTCAATGCATTTTATGACCTAAGGAAACATAACAGTGTCAATACCAGTAAGAACAATGTCAATGTATGCTATGACAACAGAATGCACAATGTTAAGGACGTGGATAAAAATGAAACCAGTGACTGCCATATCATTTTCAGGAGTTCTAATGAACTCACATCATTGCTGTCGGATTCGCCAATGGTGACCTCCCCATGTACCCTGAGTCAGAGATGCATGGTTAGATAAGTCCTACGACCCACACCCATGCCTATGAAATACCAGGTCACAGGTGGGCTCTCAGGTAATCTAAAGAGAAATGTGTGCACAGGGAAAACTTTGATCAATCCCATAGATAGATAATTGCACCACAATCGGTCCGAGGAAATTGACCACCAAAAAAAGAATTTGGCCAACAGCCTGCGTTCCCTAAATTGATAGATACCACATGGAGATAGAAACATCAGCCAATTAGGACACAACATGCACACCACTCAAAGTGATCACCCTCTCCTCATGTCAGACATCTGGAAATATACACACTGACCCACACTAGCTCTCCCTGAGGTCGAGAGCCATTTGGGTTCTCATCAAATGACCACACTTGTTGATTTATGACTGAGATATTTTTGGGAATGTAGAACATTGCTTTATTGTACCTCATGAACTGTGCATAACAATGGGTAAGACATTGTACACCAAGAGACTTTGAGCAGATGCACTCTGTCAAGACTCTCTCAGCAGTAGCGTTTAGTTAAACCAACGTGCTCCTGTTTTGCCAAACACCTCTTGTCTTTTCATTTCTTTTCATTTGGTTGTGGATGGTAGGGGTAGAGAACTTGTAAGCCACTCCCTACTCCTTCAACATTGACTTCATGTACGCACACATAAAGTTGATGCCTCTGTCAGATTCCACTTCTTTAATGAAACCCACCTTGGTGAAACACTCCATCAGGGTCCTAGTTACTGCAGGTGCAGTTATAGACCTCAGAGGGATGGCCTCTGGCTATCTATCTAGTTGCATTGGCCACCCAAGATCAGAATAAACCTGTGGCTCAAGGCTTGGGTTCCAAAGGTCCTACTATGTCAATGCCCACCCTTTCAAAGGGGGTACATTATTTGACACCAAAATAGCAAAAATCCAATCAATAAAACTGGTGTTTTGAATTGTTCAAGTTTTTAGCAAAAACTGCTGCCTAAAAGATCAGAGCCCCAAACGTGGGTATCTAGTTGGGCAAGACCAGGTCAAAGTCGAAAAATGTGTCTGACCATAATTGAGCATTGTTGGGATACAAGAACTGGATTGGGGCCTACTAACTTAGAAACAAATATGAAAAAAGTGTCTAAGAAGGTAAAATTCAATGGGGCAAGGCTTTAGAAGGTGTCCAAAGAGGGAGCTTAGTAGTTGGATGGACTTGGGTCAAAGCCACAGTGAAGATATCTATGTTCGGACATAGTCACCAAAATGGAAGTTGAAAATCTCCAGCGGGATAAGGCAGAGGGCTTTAGAAGTTCCACTAGGCAAAAGGTTTAGGGAAATACCACACAAAGGCTGACAGGTCTAAAACCGAGATGCCCTTATTCCAGTCTGATGTAATACGTCTAACCCCCCACTGCATTCAGAGAGATGTGTGGCCTTTGATTTAACCAATTCTGGCAAGGCAGCTGGTCGGGACTTGAAACAGAACACCCCAGGGATGAAAATGGTATTTGCTGGTAACATGAAGTCATCTATGCTTTAAATCTGTCACTTTAGTAAATCTAACTTTTCCTAAAATCTGAAATATAGTTTATCTGCTGCTGAGGTGCCCTTATGTACTAGAGAGAATGGTGATTGAGTATGAAAAACAGGCCCAGGTTTTAACGTTTATCTAGCACTTGCAATCATTGTCTATCATAATAAATGTAGAACAATATAAGAAATGAAAGAAAAAAGAAGAAAAAGGCTGCTCATGCATAATTAGCAACTTTGCGCATTCTGATGCCTTCCAGTCTTGACCGGTGGCCCTGTATCACAATAAACCGCGCTCACCCTGTCTTGGCCTTTGAGTATTTTGAGACTCCAGAGCCACAAAGCAGTAATGACAGGGCAAGCTGACTAGTTACAAGCAAATGAAGCAACTGGATTGGTACTTAGCTGTTCAAGCACTTTTTGCAATTTTATATATCGATGCAGTTCATGACCCAATGGTATTGGAGCGCTTTGTACTTGCTATCACAAAGAAATACCCCAGTACATAATGCATTTTTTTCAGTACTACCTCGAGAGAATGAAACGCCTAAAAAGCATGTGTTAAGCAAACTGGCTCTCTCGTAAAGCCCTATAATGCCTTAGGCCAAGTTCGCACCGCTCCATGTTAAATTAGTACAATGAGCAGGACGTGCCACATCATAGAGCATGCTGTAGCAGCAAGTAATGATTAATTATCCAGACTCTGGACCTGTCCCTTATCACACAAACACCTGTTTTGAGGAGTGGGTGGGAGGGGGAGAAGGATGTGACATTTCGGGTAAAGATGCCAGCTTCCGAACTGAGGAATCTGGCTCGAGTCTTGGTGTCAGCTCAACAGCCTCTGATTCTGAGTAAATCACTTAGGGGCATATTATCAAGACAGGCGATAAAATTATCGCCGCTTTAGTGGCAGAAAACTGCCGCTAAAATGGCGATAATGGGCTTGATAATATGCTCTATGGAATTCCAATTGAAGCTCAGGTTAGATGTCCTTCACACGCAGATTTCTGCCACTAAAGCGGCGATAATTTTATCACCTGTCATGATAATATGCCCCCCAATCTCCCGTCTTTTAAAAAATAATGTGAATTTATGTAATTTAACTGGTGCTCATGTAAAGCGCCACAATACCGTCCTGTTGGGTTGATTTCCCTCTAGAAATGCGAAAAAAGAAGAAATGGTACCTCAATCAAAGTGGACGGACACTAATTAAGGTAAATCAATTTGCAGTCCACACAAAGTCCACAAAGTACCCTTTGCATGAGCCGCCAAATTAGAAAGCAGCAAAAAAGATTGATATGATAATGATACCAATGAAAGAAAAGCAATGAAGGGGCTAAAAGCCCTTTTTTACAGAGTTTTTTGTTTTTCAGATGCAGCAGATCTTTACTTAAAAATAAGTATTAATGTTTGCAAACTCGTTTTGTGTCCATTGTTAACCAATACACTCACTTTTGCATGGATATGCATCACTACCACCAGGTAAAAGAAGGTGAGACATGCCTGAGAAAACCAGGAGAAATCATAGTTTTTACTGGGCTCCTATTAAAAGTAACCACAAAAAATCTGTTGCAGCTATTAATGAACATTTCAAGCACTTAAGAATAGGTTTTAACGTCTTGCGTGCGTGGCCGTGGGCGTCGGACGGCCGGTGCCGTCCGTTTCGCACATGCGTGGATTTCGCCCGCACAGCCGGGGAATGTACGCCGCATCGAAGCGGATAAAGTAGGTGCCAAAAACATGCTTTAAGCACATTCTTTGTGCAGAAAAAAAGACATTTTTGGCGACAGCAATTACTTTTCCTTGGTGGTAAGTAAATGAAGTGCTCATGCAAACACCTTTTACCTCCTTAATATGAAAACAAATTTGTTGAGGTGGCAATATGTGGCAATAATATTTGAGCATATTTGTTGTAAGATGAGGTGTTTTTGTTGTTTTCGTTCTGTTTTTTTGTGATACATTATTTCTTTGTGTTGTACTGTGGCTGTGTTGCTTTCAGTTTTGTTGTGCAATGTCATGTCATGGTTTTCTTTTGATATGATTTTTAACTTCTGTTACTTTGTTCTGTTGCTAATACATCAACAAATACTGCTACATTTCTAGCAAAAGACACTCAACCATTTACCATTGCCTACGGTGGAGAAATAGCACAACTTCGGCTCTTCATGAGTAAGAAAGCAGTCAGCCTGAGGCGCACGCGACACTACCCAAGATGGCCGCCTGACTATGGAGCTCTGTGCTGCCTCGGATGCTGCCAGTGTAATTACGGCGGTTTTCGCATCACTTTTCTTTTGAAGTGGGTGCCCTTTGAAATATGAATACCTGCTGTAGGAGAAGTGGTTGTCTCCTCGCTACCATGTTCAAGACTGGACCTTAATCTTATCAGGTGACCGTCAAGGGTGTCTAGCTGCAGCAATTTTCTTTTTGTGCATCTTGAATATTTCTCTTCAAAGCTTGGCTAATTTAGATCAGTGATATTATTGTTGAACTATATTTGACTTTCCCTCTCATTTTTGCCTTATTGGGTGTACTTTTCATGGGGAGGAACAGTTTTTTAGAGGGATTTCACTGCCTATTGAGTGCTCTATGCCCATTATTGTTTTTTACCTCATACGTTTTTCCTGGCTTTTCTATTTTGGTTCATGGGCAGAAGCAAGAAGTTATTTTTCTCTTCCAAGAGACACACCATTAGTGAATCCTTCTCCAGCTCTACTCATATTGTTCCTTCCATTAATTGTCAGCATCCTTCTGGGGAAATGACTCAGTCTTCCTCATAACGACCGGTGTCTTTGCCGATTTCTGCGCCTAAAGTACAGTCACCATCTTCTGCCAATAAAAGGCTCAAGCAGGACCCTCCCTCTCTGCCTTAACCTCTGTCCCCTGTATCTTTGGAAATGGTTTTTGGAGAAATATGTGCTTTGAGACCTTTTATTGAGGAAACAAATACTCATCTACAGACTCTGGACAATGAATGGTTGTCTATGGATTCTCGTTTATCCTTGGAAACAGCAGGTCAGCAAAGTGAAGGATTCATCTGTCAGAATCACCTCTTTGGAGAGAGAGGTTTTGTTGCTCAAAAAGTCTGCTGAGGATCTTGAAAATAGAAATTGGTGCAATAATCTTTGTTTATATGGCCTTCCAGAGGGCATTGAGGGAGAAAACCCTGTTACTCATTTTACTACCTTTCTTCCACAGCTTCTGGACCTTCCTGCATTGACCAAATTAATACGCACAGACTGGGTCTGCCCCTATCTTCCTCATTTGCCCCTTCAAAGCCCCATGGAGTAATTCTTTTATTTTTGAAATTCACTGATCTATTACAAGTCCTAAATACAGCCAAGCTCAACAAACAACTACTTAGGTCTAGTGCAAGACTGTTTTTAGCTCAAGATGTCTCTTTGTCTACAACTAAACGAGGGATGGAATTTCTAGATCTTTGCCTCACGCTTCGCTCTGTTGGTGCACACTATGGCTTATTCCATCCTTGTTTGTTTAAGGTTACCTTTCAGGACAAGACTTCTCCATTTAAAGATCCTGCTGGTTTCGTGAAGAATATTCACTCTCACTCTACATCCTCAATGGAGATTGCTGGTCCTACCTCTGTTACTTGACTTTAATTGTTTTCATTTGCAGCGTTTGATCTTATCTGCTTTTGTGATCTCATTGATTCTTAATGTTATTGCAGGTTTCTTGGAATCCCTGTGCACCCACTTCCAGTTTGTGTTATATGACATCTGGATGTGGTGCATTGTCCCCTTTCAGATGGGGTATCTTCATTTGTCTGTCACCACTCCTTAATTTTCCTGTCGTCCCGTGAAGGTACGTATTACAGTCGTCAGGTTCTGACATATACTGTCTCTTCTTGTGGTCTTTACTCTTCTCTTCTTTCCTTCATTCCCTATTCTACTCCTTTATTCCTTTCTCTTTCAATGATATCATTGCAGTGTTTTGCTTCTCCACTTTCTTCTTCTGCTTTTTACTCTCTTTATTGCTTCGCTGTTGATCGGGTAGTTCTATATGTTCTAGTTGTTTCTTAGAATGTGAAAGGTGTTATTAATCCCTTTAAGACAGAGAATTTTATCCCATCTCGCCTCCTCTAATCTAGATTTATTTTTGTTTGCAAGAAACACATCTCAAGGAGTCAGAGGCAGTAAAGTTGAAACTGGGTTGGGTAGGTTCTGTTTTAGTCTCTCCTACTTCCACCAAGAAAAACAGAGTAATTGTAGTTTACCCCAGGAGACTGATCCTGAGGGGAGGTGGATGTTAGCTAAATTGTCCATAAATAATGTTTATTTGATGGTATTCAATGTATATGGCCCTACTCAGCTGGACAATTCATTTTGGCCTACAGTTGCAAAAAATTTACTTCATTTAGGGAGTTTTTATTTTGGGGGGTGATTGAAATCAGATTATTTATCCCTTTATCGGTTGTCAATCCCAAATCCGCTTTATTCCCCATAAATCCCATAACAATATTTTACCATATCTCAGACACACCTTGTGGATGCATGGAGATTATGTCATCCTGACGCAATAGACTTTTCTTTTTTCTCTCCACATCATGGCTGTCTTTCTCGATTATATTATATCTTTCTTTCTAAATCTTTAACTCAAAATCTTATCTCTTCCCTTTATGCACCTATTGTTATTTCTGATCATGCGCCAGCCAGTTGTTGCTGATTTAGATTTGATTTGCTCCCTCTGTGGCCCAGGTCCTCTTAATGCTCTTTAATAATTCTCTTTTACAGGACCTACTTATTTCCTCTTCATTTATCTCTTTTGCTGATTAATTGTTTCTGTTGAATAGTGACCCGAATCATTTTTTATGGGACTCTTTCAAAGCCACAGCTGGTGGATTTATTATAAACTATGTTTCTAAGAAGAAGAAGAGGTCTCTTTAACAGCATATATCTACATTAGCTCATATTAAATGTTTGGAACACAAATTGTACACTTCACCTTCTGATTCTAGTCTGCAAGAGCTTATACATGTGAAGCTGAATTTTAATAAAGTAATTACTGACAATGCTGCATCTATATTACCTCGTAATAGTGCTTGATGGCCGTAAAAAAGTTGTCAAGCTTCTAGCTAATTACCCTAAATCTCGGCAGGATTGAGTATTAATTGACTCCATACATTATTCAGATGGGAAGCTTATTTATAAAGATCAGTATATTTTAGATGAATTCATGGAATTCTACAAATATTCATATACTGCAGAGTCTGACTTTTCTCATTCCCTTATTGAATTCTATCTCAATAAGATTCCTTCCCCTACTCATGCTCAACTTAATTTTTCTGCTCTTGAGTCTGATTTATCACTTGCGAAAAAATCTAAATCCTCAAAAGTACTCAAATTATGTAAAACTCAAGGTCTAGATGGTTTTACGGTGAAATTCTATTTACATTTCTCCAACTTATTACTTCCTAAACTTCTACAGCTTTTTCAATCTTTTTGTGTCTTGGGTAAAGTGGAAATACTTTTCAAGATGCCACAATCTGCTTGAGTCATAAGGAGGGTTGTGATCCTTTGTATTGCAAGAATTATCACCCCATCTCCCTGGTCAATGTGGACTATACAGTGTTTGCAAAATTACTTGTTCTACGGTTAGAACCCCTTATGCTGCATTTTATTGGTAAAGAACAATATGGCTTTGTTAAAGGCAGATTGACCTCGGATAATTCTTGGTTATTTTTGTATGTTTTAAATAAGGCACCCTCTCTGTCTTACTCCTTCGCTGCAGATTTATCGATGCAGAAAAAGGATTTGATAGGGTGGATTGGTCATTTTTATTTAAGTCTCTTAGTTGGCGTGGTTTTGGTCCTAAGATAATCTCTCTTATATCTTTGCTCTATACTGGAGTGCCCCCATGGCCTCGGTATTATTTAATGGCCATACATCTCAATACTTTCCTCTACAACGTGGTGTTCGCCAGGGGTGTCCCCTCTCCCCTCTTCTCTTTTTCCTAGCTATTGAACCCTTCTTATCTTCTATTCGTAACAATGATTATTTTTCTGGATTTCCTTATGGTGATCATCATTTGAACCTTTCTGCCTATGCGGATGACATCTTGCTTTTTATTTCTTCCCCTAAGGTTTCTGTCCCCCTTTTATTACAAGAAATATCTGTTTTTACTCTCGTTTCTGGCTATAAGGTTAATTTGGATAAAACTGAAATTCTCCCTTTTACCATATTTTGCACACAACATTCTTTTTCATTCTTTGGACTTAAGTGGAGTAGGGCCAAAATTAAGGGGCAGATTTACAAACCCCTTGCGCCACTTTTACGTCACTTTTCTCATGTTAAAAGTGACACAAAAGTGGCGCAAGGGGCTTGTAAATCTGCCCCTAAGTATTTAGGCATTTGGTTTAATAACTCCATCTCAGCTTCAGTCAAACTAAATATGAAAGAAGCTCTCTCTCGTATTGACAAACTCCTTTCATCTTGGAATCCTCTATTTCTCTCTTGGTGGGGACGTCTGGATTCCATTAAAATGATGGTTATGCCTATTCTATTGTACATTTGTTCTATGCTTCCCATTCATATCCCGTCAATTTATTTTAAGAAAATTGGTGCTCTCTTTTCCAAATTTCTTTAAAAAAATTAAGAATGTAGAATTTGTCTATCACAACTCCGGAAACAAAAATCTAATGGGGGTGTTAATTTTCCTGATTTTTGAATCTATCATAGGGCCTTTTGTCTTCGTCTAGCCTCTAAATGGCTTGTCTCTGAAACCTTCCCCTTCACGCCTTTACGGCTCACCATTGAGCGTTCTTTGCTTGTTCCTTTCTCCACAAAAGAGGTATTGGCCTTCTCTTCTAAGACTGTTCATACTTCTCTCCCTCAATTTAAACACACTTTTTCCCTGTTGAAACTGCTCACCCAATTGAAGATTTCTTCTAGAGACTGCTTTTTGCAGTTTCTCATTTGGTACAAATCACCTTTCTCCAACTTATTACTTCCTAAACTTCTACTGCTTTTACAATCTTTTTGTGTCTTGGGTAAAGTGGAAGGTACTTTTCAAGAAGCCATAATATGCTTGATTCATAAAGAGGGTTGTGATCCTTTGGATTGCAAAAATTATCATCCTATCTTCCTGGTCAATGTGAACTATACAGTGTTTGCTAAATTACTTGCTCTTCGGTTAGAACCCATTATGCTGCATTTTATTGGTAAAGAACAGACCTATCTATTGGAAGCCCTTGTTCATTCCCTCAGTTTCAAGGCACTTTTGAGTGCCCTTGCTCCTTTTGGCACAACTTCTCAATTTTAATGGCAACCATTCTAGAGACCTTTTATTCGCTTCCTTTGACTTTATCTTCTCCTGTGGAAAATTCTCTTTTAAAAAAACGTACTGTTCTCCCTTAAGGCTTCCCTGATTTACAAATATGCTTTATCTCCTGATTCTGCTGGTATTAAGAGTAAGGTGGAGCTTGCCTGTGACGCGTATTTGGGTTGTGTTTGGAGCATCAGTTTCTGGAATAAGATTTGGAGTCGATCACTTAAGCTTTCTAGATCTGCATCTACTATTTAATCTATATTTCTTCTATACCATAGATTATATTTCACACCTCTATCTATAGTTACTTTTTCTCACACAAATGACAAGAGCTGTTGGTCATGCGGCTTTCCTTCAGCTGATTTAATGCATCTCCTCTTTCTTTACCCTACCGTTGCATACTTTTGGGAAAAGGTTTGGTCCTATATTCCCCTTATATATAATTTACATATTTCTCTCTCTAATGTCTCTCTTTTCACAGGGAGTTTATTAGATACTTGCTGGCACACTGGAAAGCTTGCTCACAGAACCATCTTTGCATGCTGAATAAATAGTCCTGGCTGCGGGGAGCAGATCACCATATGAATTGTTTGGGGCCAGGAGGTTCTGAATTTTCTCAACCTTGTGGCGCAGCTGTTCAACTATTGCACCAACAAAGTGAACTTTGAGACCCACTTGGGGAATCCTAAAGAGACATTATGACTTGTTGTGATACTGGTCCCACAAGGCAATGACCATGCTAGTTGTTCGACGGACTACGGGTACCAGCATGCTTAGCATCGTTCCACTCCGGAAGTCCATTGGGACTATTTATTCAGCATGCAAAGATGGTTCCATGAACGAGCTTTCCAGTATGCCAGCAAGCCGTCAATCCATGTAGAAGGAGCGTTTGCCAGCTCCGAAACGCATCGGATTTTACTTTGTTTCACAAAGCTCATTTGCCGGCATTTGAAACTAAAGGTTTTCCTGTCAGCTGCTGTTGTCTGCTCCCGTATCAAGGCAGAACTGTGTGGATATACATATATATTCACTGAAAAAACCATAGGTTTCAGGGGCGTTATATTTAGCTGGACATTTCCCTCATACAAAACCCTAGAAATTCCAATGCACTGCTGATGACGTCACATATTACATCACTCATGACATGGTCAGTGACATCACTGATGACATCACTGATGACATCTGAAATGACATCACTGATGACGTCATCCAGTGAGTGTGTGTTTCTGTAAATTTTAAATATGTTTAATATATATATAGGGAAAAACCTATGGAAGAATGAGTGGGTGTATAAGTGTGTGAATGGATGATTTAGTAGGTGCGTGACTGACTGTATAAGTGAGTCATTAAACGTATCTTACTGCAGACTAGTGACTAAACTGTGTGAATGTTTGTATCTGTCTGTCTGTTGGTGTATAAGCGGCTGCATGATTTTGTGAATAGCTATATGAGTGTTTCTATGGTTATTGATTGGTTGTCTGAGTATCTGTTTGGGTGCCTGAGTGTTTGTGTGGGTGGGGTGTGTGTGCATACATGTGTGAGTGGGTGATTCTATGGGTGCATGGTTTTAAGAGTGCAACTGTGATGGATTGTATGGTTGGGTGAGTGTATGTATGGGTGTGTTAGTGATTGAATGTATATCTCAGTGGTACATGTGTGAGTTACTACATATGTGAAAGGCAGTATATATGTGTGTAGGAGTATATAAGTGGGTATATGTGAGAGTGTGTGATTGTGAGAGTGGCTGTATGGATGAGTGTGTGCTTGTATCAGTGATTGTATAAGAGCATAAGAATGTGGTACTATTTTTATGAGTAAGAGAACTTGTGTGTGTATAATTGCATAGGTGAGTAAATGGGAGTGTGATTAATTATTTGCATGACTGACTAGGTGTGAGAGTACCTCTATGGATGATTGGTGGTGTGTGAGTGTCTATGTAGTTGTATAAATGCATATGATAGTCCTGTACTGAGTGACTGTAAGTATGAGTGACTGTACAGGTGAGTGAGTGGATGTGTGTGTAGATCTAAGAGTCAATGAGTGGGTATGTAGTTATTGGTATTAGAGTATCAATGGTGTTGAGAATGGACGTCTGAAATTTTGATTGATGAGAAGATGCACTAATTTATCACATGGATGACGTCATCAGTGATGTCATCAGTGATGTCATTTAAAAATGTCATGAGTGATGTCATCAGTGATGTCACTGACCATGTCATGAGTGATGTAATATGTGACGTCATCAGCAGTGCATTGCGGGGGCGCGAGTTATAGTTAGCTGAACTAGCTATAACAGGGGAATTTCTAGGGTTTTGTATAAGGGAAATGTCCAGCTAACTATAACGCCCCTGAAACCTATGTTTTTTTCAGTGAATTTCTGAGGTTTTTTAAATGCCAATTCCTAACTATAACGCCCCTGAAACCTATGGTTTTTTCAGTGAATTTCAAAGGTTTTTTAAATGCTAATTCCTAACTATATCAGGCCTGAAACCTATGGTTTTTTCAGTGAATTTCAAAGGTTTTCTAAATAACAATTTTGAATGCATTAATTGTTATACTGATTTTTTTTATACTGATTTACTACATTTTTTAAACTATTTATTTTTAGATATATATTTTTTAATTACATTATAATTACATTATACATTACAATACAAAATATACTTTCTCAGAATGAATTACTTTAGTTTAAATACTTGACAAATAGGCAACAGACTTTTAAGTACAGTAGTTACAGTTGTTGCAATGGGCAACACAATTTCAAACACAAAGCAACATTGAGCTCAATGTGAATTTCAAGTTAAATGCAATTAGTTACTTTATGGATTACTTTTCTAACCACAAGACTGGATCCTAGATTCAGTCCTTGGACATCTCCTGTAAACAGTTGAGTAAAAGCGCTTTGGTTACAGTAGTGATTTCTAAGGAATATTATTGTATTTTAAAAGTTGACACTTAGAAACTTTTTCCCATAGAATTACCTATGTTATCCTATGGCAGAAAATTCACTCAGCAGGTAAATAGTGTTATCGTTACTTTTTCTTACTCAGTGGTGGATCCTGGATCCAGCACTGGCCAACCTCCTGTAAACAGTTGAAAGAATGTGTTTAAGTCATACAGACGAGTTTTTAGGAATATTTTTAGAAACTTTTCTGGTGAAAATCACACAATGGATTCCTATGGAAGGAGATACAAGTTACTGGTAAGTACGCTTAGAATTACTTTTCAGGGTCAGTGCTGAGCGAAATGATGCAGCCCTGGGTTCTCTCCTGATAACAGGTGAGTAAATCGGAATACGTAATTCGGCTGATTTTAGAGGAATATTTGTACGTTTCAAAAATGGACACTGAAAATTTTCTGGTGAAAACCACACAATGGATTCCTATGGAAGGAAATACAAGTTACTGGTAAGTACGCTTAGAAATACTTTTCAGGGTCAGTGCTGAGCGAAATGATGCAGCCCTGGGTTCTCTCCTGATAACAGGTGAGTAAATCGGAATTCGTAGTTCAGCTGATTTTAGAGGAATATTTGTACGTTTCAAAAATGGACACTGAAAATTTTCTGGTGAAAACCACACAATGGATTCCTATGGAAGGAAATACAAGTTACTGGTAAGTATGCTTAGAATTACTTTTCAGGGTCAGTGCTGGGCTAAAAGATGCAGCACTGGGTTCTCTCCTGATTACAGGTGAGTAAATCGGAATTTGTAGTTCGGCTGATTTTAGAGGAATATTTGTACAATGGTGAAGGAAGGGGGAGGGGCCTGAGGTGACGTGTGCAAACACCCCCTGTGGCGCGTTTTAAGTTGGGGAATTAATTCCTCTTCAATCCTGAGGTCCCCTGGGGGCCAACTAGCCCACCAGGTACCTCAAGTATTCGCCAGGGAGCTGCATTGCAGAGAGGTATTCAGAGGCCAAGTCCCTTTTTACAACACTCTGCAACACAACTCCGTGGCGCTTACTGGAGGTACCTGGTGGGCTAGTTGGTCCCCAGGGACCCTCAGGATTGAAGAGGAATGAATTCCCCAACTTAAAAAGCGCCACAGTGCGTGTTTGCACAGATCTCACCTCAGGCCCCGCCCTGTGGTAAATATTCTTTTTACCTTGACTGAATTTCATACGGAATCTAAAATAAAGTAAAATAGCTCAGAATAACAAGAGGCAGAATCCGTGGTATAAGAGATTTTCTGAATGGGCTTTATTCCAAAATGGCCGACTCGAGTGGCGGCCTTCAGGTTCCGTCACCACGAGGGTTCAGGAAGTGAAGTACAATACTTTATTGACAAGAAGTAACTTTTATAGGTCATACATTACAATGAAACGAATGTAAAAGGCGTAACAATTGATAAGAGAAATGACATAGTGGTACGTAATCGAAACTAGGCGTAATAAGGAGCAGGAAGAAACATGATTGGCTCTGATTATCATGCATAGGTGGATCTATAAGATAATACCCAACATAGATGCGCGCGCAGCAGCATGACGTGTAATTGACGTGTAACTAGGGGGTGAAGGGGACTTGACATTTAGCTCTACATGTGGAGACAAGAAGTCTGGGGGGTCAAGTCAACCTAATCCCAAATCATATCTAACATCCTATGTTTAGAGAACTATGTTATCCACAAGGAAGGACTCTCGGACAGAATCTATTCTATACTGACTGTGTGTGCGTGTACAAGCGTCTAAGTGTCTATATGAGATGCGAGGGGCAGAAAACTTTCCATGGCAACAGGGCTATGAATTACTTACAGGAGGACGGAAAGGCCGAGTCCTTTGCTTGTGAGCTAAAGGAGATGTTTACCTAAATCACTAGACAGGAATGCATCGGCTGAAGAGCAAAGTAGATAATTCGAAGGTGAAATACAGCTTCTTGGCAGGCAGGCAAAACTGGCCGAGGCAGGCACTGTTAGCTGCACAGGGAGTAGGACAAAGTTCATGGATACAGATGCGAGCTCAAGCTGAAGCTGTCAGAGACAGAGAGCAGGGAAGGCTTTGAGGACAGAATCGGGCCTACTTGCCTGAACTGTAAAAATGGAGTAACTTAGCCATATAAAGTCGGTGGCCTTTCATACTTAGGAATCGAATATCCAGCCCATTGATGGCGGATCTGACAGAGAACATGTTGACGGTGGACGCACATATGTTTGCGTTTTGGAAACTGGAACTGGAGGGAACATACATGTACTTGTGACATGCACATAGAACCGTTGGGGTCCAAGATAGGGGACATAACTGATCAGGAAAATCCACATTTCCACATTCCCTCCTTGTCCCCTACTTGCCCTTCAAGAGATATCAATCTTCATCATTCCATCGATTTGCTCATGGAGCATCATTTCTTCTTCCTTCTTCTTCCGGCATTTTGAACGAGAACCTTGATATGGAATGCATGATGTGGCACACAGACCACAAATCGCTGGTCCACATTGCAGGCATAAACAACAACTGAAGAGCATAAGAAGGCCAATACCTAGGAAGGATAGAACTCTCCATCCCCAGGCTGATATCACACTCCAAAACCACCCGGACCACGTCCAAGTGCCTGGATTCTCGTGTATCTGGCTCACAATCTTATGAAGGCGTGTTATAGCTTTATATACAGATGGCGAATTTTCTGGTATGAATATGCAGCAGCTGGATCCGATGACCCTGCAAGCTCCGCCCCTATCGGCCAGGATGACGTCAAGGACAAGACGATTCTGGAGAACAACAATTCTCATCACTGATTGTTCCTCTGTCAGATTGCCTAGGGCGGCTATAGTCTCGTTTACTACAGCTTCGAGAGTCTTGGTTAGTCTGCGTATCAGCTTACTATTTGATATTGTACCTATATAGGGAAAGATGCCTTTATTGAAATCTACATACTTGTCCCATGCCGTCTCAGTATAATCGACAACTGGGAGATCTCTTCGCTCTCTATTGTGTACTAAATGAACATTTCGATAATAATCAGGAGGAGCTAGGAAAACAGGTGGCAGAAGGAATGCTATGTAACAGGTACCATCCCAATCTAGAGGCAGACGCATATATGCCGTCTGACCACATATAAAGTAAGAATGGCGAGAAGCTCTAAATGAAGATTTACCTTGATCACTATATTCTACTGTAGTAACGCATTGGCTATGGCCTATATGTATGGAACCAACTTTTCTTACACATAATTCACCCTTAACTGGAAATACTGACATAGTGGGCAGAATTAGTTCAACTTCGGATTTGACATTCAGAATCATAAGATTAGGTGTAAAATTACCTAATTTATACACTTCATTTTCTAGATCAGTTCCTGTTCTACTGGGGTGACCCTCCTTATTAGGGTGACAGACTTTGAATAAAACTAGATTCAGATTTCCCCATATCCAATGTTGTTGATAAACTGCTGTGTCTGGGTCTATGGAATTTAGTAAACTAAACCATGCTCCACAGGAGCCATTGTGTGTGAACGGATGTGGAAAGAAAGGCAGAACTCCTTTGTTATTCTGATAGGGAGGGAGTCGGCCACACACCCAACAATTGGTGGCATTACTAGTCTGATGGGAATGATGTAACATACTAATGAAGGTGTTATTGCGCAGCGCAAGTCTATAAGATAATTCATGTGGCGGTAGGTCACTAAAAGAATGTTCAGCAGCAACATTATAAACATGTCTAGAAATAGGATGATATATGTGCAAAATCACACTCGTAATAATTATTAAAACACTCAATAAAAACAAAATTAATAATGTCCTCATACAGTAGCTACGCAGTGATTTACAATACGCCTGTCGTTTCAACATTTCTCGGGTATTTTCTCTACTCAGGTCCAAGGGATACATGTCGGAGACAATTCAACCGCTTCACCTTGGAGAGGACTTAAACAATCAAATTGCTCGACTGTTTGGGCCTAAGCTTTAATTTATAGCACTGAGAGTCATTCTGTTCAACAAAAGGAAGTTTTGAATCAGTCTGTGAGGGAGTGCAGGGCACAGTGTCTATATCCGAGGATAGTCCATGAAATTTCTTAATGTGGCTGGAATGTATCCAGCCCTTGCGGCCCTCAACTTTCACGGCTGTTCTTGTGGTCAGCAGGACTAGCTTCAGTGCTTTCCACCTGGGCTCCAACTGGGTCTTCCGATCAAAATTTCTTACAAACACCAGATCCCCCGGAGCAACGTCATGGGGTTTCACCTCAGTGTTGTCAGGAAAAGCTGCAGCTACCTGTGAACGACAAGATTGTAGTGCAGACATCAAGGAAGCCAAGTAATCTGTCAGCATATTACAATTAACATCAGTTATTTTACGTGGTATAGGCGTCCCCCACATATTTGGTGGCCTTCCGAAGATCACCTCATACGGGGATAGCCCTGTTCGAGAGTGTGCTACCATTCTTATGTAAAATAGTGCAACTGGTAAGGCTACTATCCAGTCAACACCTTTCTCCTTACATATTTTAGACAATCTGATTTTCAAAATTTGATTATGTCGTTCCACGAGACCTGCTGCCTCGGGGTGTCGGACACAGTGGAATTTCCACTGATATCCCAACAAAAGTGAGACATGTTTCATTAATTCGGATGAGAAAGGCTGGCCGTTATCTGAATATACAACACGTGGTAAACCGTACCGTGGGAAGAATTCTCGAACTAACTGTTTGGCAGTAGTCGGGGCCGTGTAATCTGATACTGGGTACGCCTCAGTCCATCGGGAGAGAGCGCAGACAACTACAAGAACATATTTGAATCCTCGACATCGTTCCATCTGGATATAATCCATTTGGAGCACTTCAAAAGGATGATCAGGAGTCTGAAATCCACCCTGTTCTACGGGAACACTTTTTCCTGGGTTGAACTGACAACATATCATACAGGTACGGATTTTTTGTTTAGCTGCTGCTCGTAAATGTTTATTGAACCAAATGTGTTGAATGCTATCTAGCATAGCTTTCTCTCCTAAATGCGCTGGGCTGTGAATTGTAGCTATAATGGCTTGGACCATAGAGTCAGGAAGAAACCATACAGATTTCTCCTTCGTCATCCATCCCTGATCTGTCTGGATCCCTCCTAGTTCAGTCCATTTCTTTAATTCTTCTGCAGTAGCATGTGTCTGTATGTCAATTACGTCAAGTGCGGGATCCTTAATTGTCATACACTGTGTTGGTGTCTGAACTATTGGCTTTGTCATGTCTAATGTGCGATTCTGAGCAGTCTGTTTAGCTGTTCTGTCAGCTAAATCATTGCCTTGAGAAATGATATCAGTAACCTTCGTGTGTGCTTTACATTTCATAATCGATATAGCAGTGGGTAGATGTATGGCGTCTAACAAGGCATGAATGAGGGTTCCGTGCTGAATGTGGGCACCATGGGAAGTTAAATAACCTCTCTCTCGCCACAGCACGCCGAAGTCGTGTACAACTCCGAATGCATAACGTGAGTCAGTGTATACATTAACTTTCTTATTTGTGGCTTGAATACAGGCTTGTGTTAGAGCAATAAGTTCTGCTGCTTGGGCTGACAAAGTATCTATACAGTTTGTCTCAATAACTTCAGTGTCTGTTGTGACTGCATACGCGGCCACTAAATCTCCTGTACTTGTTCTCATGCACGATCCGTCTACATACAACGTCAGGTCTGGATCTAACAATGGAACGTCTGTCAAGTCTTGTCTAGGTTTCGTCTTTATTTCAATAATCTCAACACAATCATGAGCTAGTGGGTCTGTTCCAATTACAGGTAACAGTGTAGCAGGATTCAATGTATTACAACGTCGGATCTCTATGTGTGGCTGAAACAATGTCAGTTCATAACCGGTAAGTCTTGCTATGGTCAAGTGTTGTGTTTGTGTTCGGTTCACAAGAACTTCTACTGCATGTGGTACTT
Organism: Triturus cristatus; assembly: GCF_964204655.1. Classification (NCBI taxonomy): domain Eukaryota; kingdom Metazoa; phylum Chordata; class Amphibia; order Caudata; family Salamandridae; genus Triturus; species Triturus cristatus. The sequence continues at coordinate 359,660,556 of NC_140587.1, forward strand.
GTACTGTCAATGGATGTCCTAACACTATGGCATCGCTTTGTCTGATTGCTAAAGCTGTTGCCGCCACTGATTTCAGGCACGCGGGCAAAGCCTGAGCTACGGGATCTAATGTACTGGAAAAATAAGCACATGGCTTGCGTGATCCTGCTTGTTCCTGAGTGAGTACTGACAAGGCAGTACCTTCGCGTTCTGTAACAAAGAGTGTAAAATGTTTGCTATAACATGGTGTTGCTAAAACAGGTGCTTGGCATAAAGCTTTCTTTAAGCTTTCAAAAGCTTGTGTATGTTCCTGAGTCCAAGGGAGAATAGTCGATGTGGCTGCCTCCTGTGTTGTTAACTGAATGAGTGGTTTTGCTAGAAATGCGTACTGAGGGATCCACTGCCTACAATATGAAGTGAGGCCTATGAAAGCCCGCACCTCCTTTTGTGTCTGGGGTATTGACATGTTAGCAATTAACTGGATGCGATCTGGTGTAAGCTGCCTTCCCTCCTTGGACAGCGAGTGACCAAGATAAATAACTCGCTGGACACAGAATTGCAGCTTAGAAGGAGACACCTTGTGCCCCTTGTCGGCTAGAAAATGTAAAACTGTCAGAGAAGCCTTTTCACATTCAGGTTCGCTTCTCGCGGTGATCAGCAGATCATCGACATATTGAAGCAGTGCAGTATTGACTGGCATGTGGATACTGTCAAGTTCTCGTTTCAGTGCTTGGCTGTAGATGCTGGGGCTTTCTGTGAATCCTTGGGGAGCGCGTGAGAATTTAAAGCTGCGCCCATTTAAACTGAATCCGAACAAATATTGGCTTTCCGGATCTATTGGGACGCTGAAAAAGGCATTCTTGAGATCAATTACAGTAAAGAATGTTGCTTCGGAATCAATTGCTGTCAATAATGATGATATATCGGGGACCACAGGAAATTGTGGCACAATGCACTTGTTTAGTTCACGCAAATCAATAACCAATCGGTATACTGGCGGAGCAGTAGGATCAGTTCGTTTAAGAATCGGAATTATCGGTGAATTACATACATTGGAGTCTGTTTCTACAACTACTCCTTGGGCAATTAGCTCATCAATGATTTTCAGCAAAGCCACTACAGCATCTTGCGGTAACTTGTATTGTCGCATTCGTGGTAATACCACTCCTGCCTTGAGTGTAACTCGATATGGTGTAATGTTCATGTAACCAACATCAGTAGGGCCTTGTGCCCATAGATGCGCTGGTAAAGTCTGTAGTCGGGGATCCATGTCTCTAGACACATAGTGACCTTTAAAATCACGTAAAAACAACCTTACTCCTTCCGGAGAACAACATATTATGGCTCCTAGGGCTTTCAGAGTTTTAATTCCTAACAGATTTTCTGGGCATGATTTAGTAAGCAATAAATCTGTAGTTCGTGTCAAAGGTCCTATCGTAAGTGGAAGAGGCTGTGATACTTCATTAACAATGGGTTTTCCTGAAAAACCAAGGGAAACATTTTGAGAGCCTGAGAGGGGTGCCCCTGGAACTTCACTACGTTTTATAGTTGTTCGACTTGCCCCTGTATCGAGTAAGAATTTTCTATCTTGACCTAATAATTCACTATGTACATAAGGTCCTTCTTGATCTACAGGAATCTCGATAAGCGGTAAGTCAACTTCCCTCTCTAGGCTGGTTCATGCGTAACGCTGATACTCAGGATATTCATACTGTGCAGTCTGATACATTTGTCGTGTTGTGGTTTGTGTGGCAGTAACAGGCAACGGTGGTGCAGCTGGCACAAACTGTATTGGCTGTTGTGCGGCTGGCATGGCCTGGGAATGCGGCATAGCTCCTTGTTCATTCTGATCTTGTCTGAGTGGCCGTGATCTTTCTTGTGTTTTACCTATGGCGATATTATGTTTTAAAACTGGACAATCGTGTACGTAATGACCTGGCTTTTTGCAATAATTGCATGTCCCTTTTACCGGTCCTGCTGAATCGGACTGTGTCATACCCTTTTTATGTCCTTCAGCCGGTACTGTCTGAGACACTAGCATTTTCATTTTTGTATCTTTCATACGTCTTTGTTCATGTTCTTGTTCATCTCTAATTCTATTGTGATGATACTGTAACATTTGTAGCATTTGTGAAGGAGTGTTACTTTGCCAGGTACTCTCGAATTTCAATATTCTATTCTTTACTGGAGGTAATGCATTTTCTACTAATTTTGTCACAAATAAATGTGGATACGACTCACTACTTGTTTTTATACCACTATTTATTCCAAAACATTTTTCAAATCGGGCATAATAATCACTTGTGTCTTCATCATGCTTTTGTTTACAGGCCGTGATTGCACCCCAATCTTCCTTTTTCGTAGTTAATAAACGTGGCAGTACTTGTACTAGTAAACCTGGTAATGCTTTGACTTTATCCCCGAGCCCTGAACCTGCAGCTCGGGCCTTTTCTTCCGTTTCTAATGCTGTCCAATCTATCTTTTGGTCTCCCACTTCCCACTCTTTTTCTTTCAGTTTTTCATAAATGCCAGCAGGTAACAGTACCTTTAATATCGTCATAATATCAGGATAGGTATACTCTCCCATCAGCAACATGTCCTTAATTTCTCGGTGGAAACCCGCTGGGTCTTTGTCATGACTTGGTACTACTTTCTTCATTTCTAACAATTCAATTTTTGATATGGGTGTGTATACAAATACACGGTGAAACTCATTGTCTTCGCCTTTTATTGGGTGCACTTCTCGTAAGGGATTTTGTCTATCCATATAATACGGCGTTCTTTCTCTGCGGGGCAGCGAGAAAGAATCCGGACTTACAAAAAGGACATACTGTTTACGTGACACTAATATTTCTTTAATTAACTTGTTACTAGAACCTCTCCATCTGTTCGTGAGTAGTTCCGTTAATATATCAGGTAAAGGACCAGGGTCAGCATGTTGGCTCTTATATAGTATAAGGAGTTGCTGAATCATATAGATTCCAGCTAAACGTTGTTCATCTGCACTAAGGTTAAAAAACGTGTGTGCTACGGTCTCATCACCGTATTTTTCAGGACTGTCAATCCAGTGAACGGCTGATCTGGCTAATTCTTTCTCATCCATGGAATCGAGGAGGTGGTAACCCCTTCGTTCTCGTAGTATTTTATCTGCGGCTTGAAACAAATGTTCAGGAGACTTTAAATTTATTACAGGCGTCGGATACGTTCTGCTATTATTTGGACATTCTGAGTGTATGGGATCAGAAAAGCATCTAGTATTATCACAGGATCTTCCTCTGCCTACGTAGGCTATGGTCTCTGACTGTCTTGCGGAATTCCCTGATTCGGACACGTCATCTTGCTCGAACTCGTCTGTTTCCAATCTTTCTTCATGAATACGTTCTATTTCTCTACGGATTTTTCGGCACATGGCTATTATACAGTTTTTCTTATCGTGTCTCCCTTCTGATATATTCTGGCTCCATCTTGTAAGAATAAGCATTGTATTCGGGTCTACCCCCGGTCGGTCTTGATTTCTGATCACACAGTTTATGAGGAAACGTAACAGTTCCCCCTGTATCTCTACTTTCTGGAATTCCATAGCTCTGTTAATACATTCTGGGTCTCACCCTGTTTGGACAAAATGATATATTTTATCTAGATGCGTAATCATTCCTGGTAACCTCGCTAAATACTCTGCGGCTCGTCTGATACGTAATGATGCCAGGACCATTTCGTCCTCTTTACCGACCACCGGGTCATATCTACAATCTATAAGGAGTTCCTTAAGCGCACGTTCACTTACGAATTTGGGTGTACGTGAATGCGCTGATTCTTGAAAAACAAGTTTATTTATTCTAGGTGGCGTAAAAGTATTGCTAGCACCTCCCGTGGCCCCTTCAGGGGCGTCGGGTGTGAATGGATTCGTCGAACGTGATACAGCAACTATAGGTGTCGATACCACTGTAGAATCGATTGCGGGAACAGATGCGGAAACAGATGTGCTTGCCGGAGCTTGTGTCGGGACTTGCTGTTGCACAGGAACAGATACCTGATCCTGACGTTGAACCCCTCCGCCAGACGGTCTATGTGGTGCGGGGTTAGCATACTCGGGAGCTGCGTCATCTAGATATGAGGAAAGAAAAACATCTTCTGCGGTTCTGGGATGCCCTTTAGGATGTACCTTAATTGGAAATAATGGGGGTGGCAAGTCTTTTGGCATCTCTGGAACAGCCTTAGGTAGTCCTTCGGCTAGGAGGGGATACATACCTTTCATAAGAGCATTTCTTTGTCTATCTATTTGTTCTGATTTCACTCGGATACCTTCCTCAATTAATAGATTTTCTTGAACTTCCTTTGAACTTTCTTTACTCCTCTCTTCTTGTCTACGTGCTTTTTCTGTACGTCTATGAGATTCTTTACGCCATAACTCAACAGCGTCTTTCTGTGACTGTCTGACTTTTCTTTTCCATAACTCTTCCTCCACTTTCATGATGCATTCTGCATCCCAGGTTCCCGCTGCGGGCCACCTTTGACTTTCTGGCAATCCCTTGGTATAATCTACCCATAAATCAAGAAATAATATGGCATCTAAGCCATGCTTGTGATACATAAAATGCCCTGGAGTGTCCCTAGGAGGAATAGGAACTGCTTCTTCAAGTACCCCTTTTCTAGTAGTAATCTGTCTTAACTTCGAGAAGAGCGGCATATTGACAACTGATCTGATACTTACTCTTGAACTCACTTAATACGAAAAAACACAATAATGAACAGTGAACAATGAACAATCATTCATACCACAATATGCAAGACATTTAAACACTTTAAGCATTAAACATTAAACATTTTAAAAATGACCGACAATGATGACAGTCTGCATAACTAATCACCAAGCTGAATTCTTTGACAATAACTGAATACTTCGGAATACTTGATATACTGCTAAACAGTACATATACACTGCTAAACAGTGCAGACCGGATTTGTGTACCCAAATCCGTCTTGACCGGCACAACCTATGTGCGCGTCAACACGCCTCCCCGGCGATGGTACTCACCGAGTAGCTCCTTGAAACGGAAGGCCTCAGAGAATGGACGGGACTCGATGACTGCGGATAGCGGACCCTCTGGACATCGGGATTTCGAAAACCTGGTGGGCCTCTGTATACCTCGGATCTTGCTCTCTCAGCTAGGCTCTGGTCGGGATACTTCGCACTTCTCACCGCCTCGTCTGGGTTGATCGCAGCCTCAGTCGCCCCCGCTTGACCGGAGGGAGCTACAGGAAATCCTGCTGGTACGCGTTTATGGTCCGTCCAGCTGTGGCAGGAGACCGGGCCTGCAACGCACCGCCGGCGCGTGAGATGAGAAAGTGTCCCTATTCGGGCGCCATTATGTGGTAAATATTCTTTTTACCTTGACTGAATTTCATACGGAATCTAAAATAAAGTAAAATAGCTCAGAATAACAAGAGGCAGAATCCGTGGTATAAGAGATTTTCTGAATGGGCTTTATTCCAAAATGGCCGACTCGAGTGGCGGCCTTCAGGTTCCGTCACCACGAGGGTTCAGGAAGTGAAGTACAATACTTTATTGACAAGAAGTAACTTTTATAGGTCATACATTACAATGAAACGAATGTAAAAGGCGTAACAATTGATAAGAGAAATGACATAGTGGTACGTAATCGAAACTAGGCGTAATAAGGAGCAGGAAGAAACATGATTGGCTCTGATTATCATGCATAGGTGGATCTATAAGATAATACTTAACATAGATGCGCGCGCAGCAGCATGACGTGTAATTGACGTGTAACTAGGGGGTGAAGGGGACTTGACATTTAGCTCTACATGTGGAGACAAGAAGTCTGGGGGGTCAAGTCAACCTAATCCCAAATCATATCTAACATCCTATGTTTAGAGAACTATGTTATCCACAAGGAAGGACTCTCGGACAGAATCTATTCTATACTGACTGTGTGTGCGTGTACAAGCGTCTAAGTGTCTATATGAGATGCGAGGGGCAGAAAACTTTCCATGGCAACAGGGCTATGAATTACTTACAGGAGGACGGAAAGGCCGAGTCCTTTGCTTGTGAGCTAAAGGAGATGTTTACCTAAATCACTACACAGGAATGCATCGGCTGAAGAGCAAAGTAGATAATTCGAAGGTGAAATACAGCTTCTTGGCAGGCAGGCAAAACTGGCCGAGGCAGGCACTGTTAGCTGCACAGGGAGTAGGACAAAGTTCATGGATACAGATGCGAGCTCAAGCTGAAGCTGTCAGAGACAGAGAGCAGGGAAGGCTTTGAGGACAGAATCGGGCCTACTTGCCTGAACTGTAAAAATGGAGTAACTTAGCCATATAAAGTCGGTGGCCTTTCATACTTAGGAATCGAATATCCAGCCCATTGATGGCGGATCTGACAGAGAACATGTTGACGGTGGACGCACATATGTTTGCGTTTTGGAAACTGGAACTGGAGGGAACATACATGTACTTGTGACATGCACATAGAACCGTTGGGGTCCAAGATAGGGGACATAACTGATCAGGAAAATCCACATTTCCACAGCCCCCTACCTTCACCACTGTGCAAACGCGCCCTGTGGCGCGTTTTAAGTTGGGAGATTAAGTCCCCTTGAATCCTGAGGTCCCCTGGCGGCCAACTAGCCCACCAGGTACCTCCAGTAAGCGCCAGGGAGCTGTGTTGCAGAGATGTGTAAAAAGAGGCGTGGCCCCATGACACCTCTCTGCAACGCAGCCCCCTGGTGCATACTGGAGGTTCCTGGTGGGCTAGTTGGCCCCCAGGGACCCCCAGTATTGAAGGGGAATTCGTTCCCCCTCTGCAAACGCGCCAGAGTGGTGTAAGGAGGGGGCGTGGCCTCCGGCCCAATCCTTTTTTTCCGCCTCTGCTTTTTAGAAAGGGGGCTGTGTAGCCCCCCTTCTTTTTCTTTTTTTTTTAGCCCTTGGGGACCCCATCCCCCAGGGCCTGCCCCCAATTTTTATTTTTTTTTAAACGGGAAGGGGGCCGCGTGGACCCCATCCCCAGGCCATAATTTGCCCCGGGGACCCCATCCCCCGGGGCATGGCTCTTTTTAAAAAGATTATTTTTTTTTGGAGGGGGGCTGCATACCCCCCCTCCTGTGCCACCTATGGCCCCGGGGACCCCATCCCCAGGGGCCATTTAAAAAAAAACAATTTACAAAAAATTTGCGGAGGGGGGCCACGTGGCCCCCCTCCCGGGTCACTTATGACCCCGGGGACCCCATCCCCCAGTGCCTGGCCTCCGTTGGGGGCCGTGGGGGGGACCCCAATCCCCCACGGCCCCGCCAGCTTCCCGCGTCCTGCGGGAGCCGGCATTGCTTTTCCACATGCTCCCCGTGTGGAAAAGCAATCGTCTTTGTTATTTGGAAGAGAGAGCAGGTTTCCTGCTCTCTCTTCCAAATACCAAAGCAGTTTGCTATGACAGGGCGGGAGCCGCGAGGCTCCCACCCTGCCATAGCAAACAGCAGTGTCCCGGGGGTGGGCACCCTGGGACACTGCAGGAGCTGGCCCTGGGTAGTGGTGGTCCCCAGGGCCATCATTGGCTCCGGGGGGGCTGCGCGTCCCCCCCCACTTAAGTTAAAGCCCCGGGGGTGGTGGTCCCCGGGGCTTGGGGGTCCGTAACGCACCCCCTATTTTACATATTCAGTGCCCCGGGGAGGTGGCGGTCCCCGGGGCATGTGGGGGGGCTCGAGCCCCCCACATACATTAACATAAGCCCCGGGGGGTGGTGGTCCCCGGGGCTGGGGGGCCCCTCTGGGCCCCCCGTTATAAAACCATATTGCCCCCGGGACTTGGCCACCCCGGGTGCTAAATCTAAACGAAGCGCGGGATGCGCGGACCCTACGCGCATCCTGCGATTTAAAAAAAAAATTATAAATTTTTTTGGCCTTGGGGGTCCTTGTGGGACCCCCTGAGCAGTCCTAGGGTGTCAGAGTGTTTCTACCCTGCCCCTTTGTTGCATTTTGCGTCTTTGTTTTTGTGCTTTCTTGTGCCCCGGTTCTACCGAGGCACAAGATGGCTGCCAACACTTCCTGATTCAGAGTGTTGGCAGCCAATTAGCATTCAGCTCGTGCTCGGGAGGGTTCGGGGAGGGTGCGTGGAGGATCCGCGGATCCTCCGCGGCCATAGATATCACTAACTTTTTTACCTTAATTTTCTCAGGAACTACTGAACAGATTCAAACCATTTATGCAAAAGGCATGAGTCTGAACTGAGGACTACCTCTTTGCCAAATTTGGTGTCATTTCGTTCAGAGGTTCGGGCTGTAGCTGCGACAACCAATCCTATGGCAAATTGCATGGGGAAAATGCGTTTTGGGACCCCCCTCTTTTCTCGGCCCCCGCTTGACGAATCACCGCGAAACTTTCAGGGTAGGAGCGGAGCGGAGCTGGCCAAAAGTCTAGAAAATTTTGCGAAGATTCGTCAATCTGTGCCAAAGATATTCCCAATAGAATGTTGCCGATTTCCTATGGATAATAGGTCCTAACTATAACTATCTACTGGTGACCGCCAGTAGATAATATATATATGTAAATATATATATATATATATATATATATATATATATATATATATGCCACAATCCTTAATCACCAACATTTTTTCACTTGTTTAATTCATTATAAGATACCTTAGGTCAATCTAACCTTCCCTGGTATCTTCACTATTTTTTAACCATTGTCCAAATTACCCTGGAATAAAATACTTTCAATTGGGTTCAATCTGGCCAATTTTTAATCTAAATTCACTATTCACCTTCATTCAAAAAACCAGCTCCACTGTAGTCAGGTGTCGTAGCACACCCGGATGGCACTCTGCTGTCCGGGTGGGACCTCGATGATGAAGCATGTCACCAACTAGGTTGGTGAGTGAGGGGTCTTCTTAAGAAAGATTATTTCTTCACTTGCTCCATGTTCCAATACCCTATAGACAGTTTTATGTCGATTGGGATTACTCCCTGGCTTTGTTTGATACTAACAGTTAATAATGACAAAGTCACCTTACCTTTGCGAAATCCGTACGGTCTCCAAAAAGACTAAGAAAGAGAGAAAAAAGACACAGTATTACTTTACTTTGCCACATACTCATCATCGCAGCCTTTTAGCGTTGGATGGAAGCCAGTGCGACCATCATTTTGGCGTCAAGATGCCTACGGGTGAACGTGTGCTTTACAATTGCACACTATGACCTCCTTTGATGTGCTCACTAACATTCTTGCAAACATGTCCCTCATCTCTCCATAGCCCCTCTCTCACATACATTTGATCTGTGTTTCTACTGCGTGGCTTTACTAATCCACTTAGCTGTCTACATAATACAAATCTGTTTGTTTCACAATACCCTTTATGGTGTCAAAACTGTCACTACACAAAAGTCAGATATCTCTATCTAGCACTCTGCAGCAGTACCACACTTTACTGTCTTTCAGATAACTTCAAAGAGACTCATTATAGTTCTTTCACAGTCTCATAATTTCAGCACTGATAAATATCGCTGTAAATAAATATTTATATATATATAACAATTAATTCCCAATGTCAGCGCGCTCAATACCTGGTGCAGGCAGAAACAGGTAGAATCCTTACCTGATATTTAAATTCAGAAACACGAAGGATGCCGCACTCCAGTGACAGGTTTCAGAGTTGCTTTCTTTTCACCACCACCAGTCGCCGTGAAAATAAAGCAACTCTGAAACCAATCTTTGGAAAATGCTCCAAAGAGTTTTAATTCATCGAGCCAAACAAAAGCACCCTATGCGTGAGCTTGGTTGCACGAGGAGCGGTATAAGAAACCGGGTTGCCTCGGACCCAGAAGTGCACTGCGGCTTAAAGTGTCCCGGCTTTCTCTGAGGGTGAGGAATGAATATATATATACACATATATATCCATATGAATCATGTCGAGAAAAGGCTCCCTTCCAGGTAGGCCAGGGCTTCCTAGCGACGCTACTGCTTAACTATTCCAAATGAAAATCTAGCCCTCCAGTCGAGAAAGCAGGTATCAAAAGTTGTTTTAATTAATGACCAGCAGTCAAAGAGTACATGTATCTATCTATCTATCTATATATATAAACACTGAAAAAACCATGGGTTTCAGGCACGTTATAGTTAGGAATTAGCATTTAAAAAAACCTTAGAAATTCACTGAAAAAAACATAGGTTTCAGGGGCGTTATAGTTAGCTGGACTTTTCACTCATACAAAACCATTGAAATTCCCCCGTTATAGTTAGTTTAGCTAACTATAACTCGCGCGCCCGCAATGCACTGCTGATGACGTCACATATTACATCACTCATGACATGGTCAGTGACATCACTGATGACATCACTGATGACATCTCAAATGACATCACTGATGACATCACTGATGACATCATCCAGTGAATGTGTGTTTTTCTGAAAATTACATATGTTTTATATATGTATACCTCAAGGTCGATGGAAGAATAAATGGGTATATAAGTGTCTAAATGGATGATTTGTTTTTGAAATATTGATTGTATAACTGACTGGTTAAGTGTATCTTAGTGAATACATGGCTTAGTGAGTAATGTTTAAATATGTAAATATTTGTATCAGTCTCTCACTTTGTGTATAAGTGGCTGTATGGGTTGGTGAGTAGCTACATGAGTGTCTATATAGGTTGTTACTTGTTTTTTTGAGTATCAGTATGAGTGTCTGAGTGTCTGTATGGTTCAGTGGGGGGTATTACATAGTGCATAGGTGCATGAATGAGTGACTCACTGTTTGTATGTGTTGAAGACAGCATGTGTGCAGGAGTGTATGGGTGGATCAGTGTGTGCATGGGTTTGTTAGTGAGTGAATGACTGTCTCAATAGTGTCTTTATGAGTGACTACATATGTTTTAAACTAGTATATGTGACTATTGGTGTATATAAGTGAGTATATGTGAGAGTGAGAGATTGAAAGAGTTCCTGTATGAATAAGTATATGTTTCTATAAGTGATTGTTTAAAAGACTAAGTATGTGTAAGTTTCTGTAGAAGTAAGTGTGGTGGTGTGTGTGTATAACTGTATATGCAAGTAAATGGATGTTTGATTCTTTATTGGCATGAGTGACTATGTGTGTGAGTAACTCTATGGATGAGTGGCGTTGTGTAACAGGATGTATAGGTGTGTGAGTACATATGATGAGTGAGTACATGTATGAGTGACTGTATAGAACTGTTGGTGAATGAGTGGATGTATATGTGGATCTTAGTATTACTGAATAGGTTGTTGTAACTGATATTGGTATGTCCATTGTTTTGAAAATATTAGTTTCTATTTTTGAATGTGTGTATCAAAGGATATATTAGGGGAGAGGAGGTCTGCCACTCTATCACAAGGATGATGTCATCAGTGATGTCATTTGAGATGTCATCAGTGATGTCATGAGTGATGTCACTGACCATGTCATGAGTGATGTAATATGTGACGTTATCAGCAGTGCAATGCGGGCGCACGAGTTATAGTTAGCTGAACTAACTATAACGGGGGAATTTCAATGGTTTTGTACGAGTGAATTCAAATTCAAATAATCTTTATTCGGTGTGAAAAATCTCAACATAAAAGAATACACTCACAGAATATTTACACATATGCAAATACATCAATAATTCATGAGGATACGTTAAAAATTTTTAAGAGTACATAAAAAAGATAAAGTAGGGTAGTCATAATGTTCCATGTTGACACAAAATGCGGTATAGGGTGTAAGATTTGTCCCGGGAGCAATACATTTGTCTTTGGGGGGGAAAGTGCTAGTGCTTAAATGTGCATAGTTGGATCAAAGTAGTGCAAAACATTACATCTCAAAATTACAGTACTACACTTCTTAAAAATCATATATTTACATTCTAGTTAAAACAGTTGTCCAATTAAAAAGAGAAAAAAACATTATATCAATACATATTACATTTGGATCGATTTCCTGCACCTAAAAACATTTTTTAAAAAGGTTGTTATAGAGGCCATTACATAAGGTGTCTCCAACTGTTGAAGGACTATAAGGGCTGGACGACATTGCCTCAAACCAAGTAGTTTTAACAGAGGAATAATCCATAAATTCCTCTGCACTGAATAAAATTTACAAAAGAATACCACATGAATGGTCGATTGACCTGACGTATCATCACAAGGACATTTACACAGTACATTTGACCAATCATTAGCTGTAGGGAAGCTAGTTAATCTATGTAAAATGCCTAAACGAAAACGAATTAAAAGGAATTTTTCATAGTCAGATACTCTCAGGTCTAGGTATGGTTGCAATTTTAAAGATGTTAAAGTAAGGTTATGCGCCTGGACCGTTTTTTTGTTCATTTCTATACAGAGCCTCTGGTCATTAAGAAACCTAAGGACTCTCTCTTAAGGTCCTTCCTAGATATCCTGAGCATAGTGGTAGGATCATCATAAAATTCTTGGTGACCCAGATTATATAGGAATGTTTTAACATAAAGCAACCATTTAACTTGTTTCACTCCATCAAGACCCATACAATCAGTGATAAAGCGGTTAAGTTTCAATTCCTCTATTGTCCAAACTCTATGCCACAGCAGAATCGGTTGAATCTTTATGGTGTCTTCCAAATATGTCAACCCTAATTCTGTATGGCAAATAAAAGAGGAAGTGCTGTTTGGGACCATTAATAGAAACCTTAAGAAAATATTCTCGACTACCTGGATGGGATATACATCCATGTATCCCCAAACACCCGCTCCATATGTGGCTACAGTAACACATTTTGCTTTGTATATATTTAGTAGTTCCACCGTTGGTCGTCTGCCCATTTTCCTACTAAAGTTGGAGAGGGCAGAAAGGGTTCTTATAAATAGTAGCCTTCTAGTTCGGACTGCCTCCAGCCAGGAACCCTTACGTTCGAAAAGGATACCAAGGTAGGAAAATGTTTTAGTACTTTCGATTCGTTTTTTATCAATAAAAATGGTCTGGGGCTTTGTGCATCTAGTCCCACAATTCATTATAAGTGTCTTCGATGAATTAATGGTTAAGCCCCTCTCTGACATAAAATTTGCAAAACTATCTACAACCCTTTGTAATCCTTGTGACGTACGAGCCATTAAGACCGCATCGTCTGCGTATAATAATGCAGGGATGGGTCGCTTAGCAACTAGTGGTAAGTCCCTGCACTCCTGTATTAAAACCTTTTCCAAACTATTTATATATAGCGTAAAAAGAAATGGAGCAAGGACGCATCCTTGTCTCACACCACGCCTCACTTTAAAGTGTCTAGTGCATTCCCCCTTTATCCCATAACGAACCTGCGCCTTGGCCCCGTGATATAACTGCCTTAAAAAGGAGATCAAATCCGCCTCCACACCCATCTCCTCGAGTATGTGCCATAATTTATTGTGTATTACGCAATCAAACGCTGATGACAAGTCAACGAAAGCAAGGTATATTGGACCTTTTTTGGCTTTAATGTATTTATTCATTAAAATGTTGAGATTAAGGCCCTGCTCTATTGTGCCTAATGTTTTACGGAACCCATATTGCAAATCACTTAGCACTGCCTGTTCCTCCGCCCAGTCCTGTAATCTATTTAGGATCACTCGGCCTACAATTTTTACGGTACTATCCAACAAGGATATTGGCCGATAACAGGCCGGATCAGACCTGTTCCCTTTTTTAAAAATAGGTACCAAGATGGATTCATACCATGTGGGGGGAAGGCCAGCGGTGCCACATGCATTAAAAACTTGTGTCAACAATGGGGCCCAGACTTCCAAATTGTGTTTAAAAATGTCAACTGGGACGCCATCTGGACCGGCGGCTTTTCCGCCCAGGCTTTTGTTAATTGCAAGGATTACCTCATCATGCTGGAAGTGCAGATGTGAACCCTGACCCCCTATATTCACTTGAACACTTTCCTGTTCAAAAGTGGTCTGGGGTCCTACATTGGGGTCATTATACAGAGCAGAAAAATGGTCGATCCACTCCTGTTCAGTTATTGCCACCTCTATTGTGGCTGTATCTTTTGAAATAAAAAAAGGGGCATTAACTGCCTTCCAGAAGGCGCTAGTATCCCTACTGTGGGCGGCTTCATGTAAAGCCGTCCATGCTTCCAATTTAAGGGCCTTTTTTCTTTCTTTTAGGGCATAGTTGTACTCTTTTCGCGCCTCTCTAATCCTGGGCTTGTCTTTTTTTTCCAAGTGGAGAGCCTTTTTGAGATTCCTATGGGCCCTAGTACAGTTAGTATCAAACCAGCCCTCGTTCTTCTTGGTACCATTCTTACTTTTAATTGTAACAGTAAGCTCCTCCTTGATTTGATTTGTAATAGCAATGAAACCATTAATGACTTCATTGCTTGTGGAATCCTCATTCAAGCAAGCCAATAACTTATCGTTGCATTTCATTAAGACATTGTTCATTACCTCGTTTGGGTCTATTTTATCCCACTTTAAGGCATAGCCATTTAGCCTTGAGAGGCAAATATCCCTTAATAGAGGATTAGGGCTTTTAGATCTCATAGCTTCATTTCCAAACAATATGATAGCGACACTCTGGGGAAAATGATCACTTATTGCAATCTTATGTATATGAAAACTGGTGATTCTAGAACGGTGCCTATTAGTGACCAAAATAAAGTCAATTGTAGAGAAGGTTCCCCGACCATTGAAAGTTGGACCAAAAGCAACCGGCGGGGAGCACAAAATGTTCGCAAAGCCCAAATCAAAGTCAGATGCTATGTCGTTTAGGCTCTCACCATACTTGGAATGAGGGAAATGAGGAAAAGTAGTTTCCATGTCGTAAATCATACCACAGTTCCCCGTATCCGAATGTTGGCACAGCCCGGAATTAAAATCCCCACCCCAAATAATCAGTAAGTCCCTGGATTCAGTTTCCTGTAATTTGTGAATATGACCAGATATAGCTTTAATAATCATTTCTATTTGGTCTTGGGGCACATTGTTATAGTAATTCACTAAGATTACTAATTGGGATTTTTCCAAGGATAGACTAATAATAATATAGTATGAATCCTCCGCTATCGTGTGGATATTACCAGAATTCAGCAGGTTAGAAACATAGATACATAAGCCACCTTTGGCTCTGCCATGCTTAGAGGTTATTGCTGGCATGTGTACAGTTTTATAGCCATTTATATGTATCGGCTCCACTGACCAAGTTTCCTGTAGACATATAAAACCAAAGCTATGTACAAATGTGTTCCAATCTACATTCCTTATTTTTGATTTTAAACCTGCTACATTCCAGAACAGGAAGTTACAGCTGTGATTATGTGGATCATTTATACAAACATCTGGAGACTCCCCTGGTTTGGGAACGGGCTGATTAACCTCCTGTGTTAAGTGTGGTGCTATAATATTTTTAGCCAGCAGTAACGTAGAGGTTGATATTTTTGCACAGGCTGCTGAAGGTGGAGTATCATACAGATTATGTATCAGGGCAGAGTCCAATGTCCCCCCCTGACTCGTGTGTTCGTATAAAGCCAGTGTGTCTGTTCCCTCTCTTATATCCTTATCTCTCTGTGTCGTCGATTTCATAGGCCCAATAGTGGAATCCAAGGCTGGTATGCCCACACCTAATTCCTCCTTGGTTTGACTAGGGATAAGCCTAGTTGTGTTAAAACCATTTACCCTCAGTCAGTCCACTTCTTCCAGGTTTGCTAATGCCTGAAAGCGATTATATGTACTTACGCCCCTTAAAAAATTCTGTGCCACCAAAGGAGCATTTGAACCTTGTCCAGTATGGCCATGGTAGCTGGGTTTGTAGAAAAAACCTAAAGGTACAATATTGATGTGATGTAGTGATATCTGATTACTTCCAGCCCTATTTAGGATTAAATCAATTAACTGGGGGGGGTTTTAAAATTTAGTATAACACAGTCACCTGCCAGATCTTTAGTCTCCCTACCTATCCACCTCACCCTTCTTGCCATTTTGAACTCTTGGAAGAGTCTCTCGGTTAACCCGGTTCTACTCCCCAGCCAAGATATTGATTTATTTCTTAGGCTCTCCCAAGTTTCACTCATACCCTGTTGCAGTCTAGGGACGTTGGCTAAAATAATTGTATATGGTGTTGAGGCTGGGGGAAGGTCTATATACATATTTAAATTTTCAGAAACTTCTTCCGTCACAAAACCCCTTATACCACCGGTCGTGGGGCCATCCTTAGAAACATAACTAGGTCTACTTTGGCCAGATGGATTATGATTCGTCCTAATTACATCAGCACTTATTGGCCGATGTTCATGCCTGGTTGTAATATTTGGCTGGGTAACAGGATTAGTAATCATATTTCTTGTTTTCATAGTATCCTTAAGTTCAGGGTGCTCCCGATTAGCCAATTTTGTCAAGACTTTTTCCATTTCCCCCACCCTATTTATTAGGTCAGTTACAGAGTCCCTTAAAAAACTCTCTAGGACATTGAACTTATTTTTTAAATCCAGAACTTCACTCTGCATCAGATCACCATAGATCTTAAATGCTGACTCCCCCCCAGTTTGTTTGTTCGTGGCAGAGGCCTTAACTTTTTTGGGTAGCTTTCTTTGTGTTACACCCACACTTGTCTTATTCTTTGATCCTAGTTCCTTGCTCTCACTACAGATAGGGTCTGGATTTCTGGGGCGCTTCGGGGGTGGTTGGGGGTCACTCTCTGGATCACTATCACTAATATGGTCTAATATATTCACCGCACAGCAGTTGCTACTACCTGGCCCACTGAACTTATCCGCTAAAGGGCCCACCAGGGAGTCTGTTGCGCCTTCATCAGTAACCGATGTAATCAGTCCCATGCCTTTATCAGGAATAGTTTTATCAGGTTTCATTGCTTCCTCTACCGTCAATATTTGTTTTTCTATGGCGCCCACCGCACCTGTTAAATATGTCAGTAGTGATAAGCAAGGGGCTCCCCCTTCTTTAGACGATTTTTTCTTATTTACTATGGAGGAAGCAATGAAGGATGTTTTTCTCTTCCCCATAGTGCGCCCAGTTTACTATCCCTTACCCAGTACCTAAGAGTCAGTGTAATTCAGTGCAGGGGCCTTTGTTTATAAGTACCTCTAATACAACAAAGGCTGTAATCAACCACACCAGAACACTGTCTCTATGAAAGACCAGGTATGAATCAACAAGTCCTACTTCCGGAAGAACACCTCCGTTACATAGCCATCAGTCACAGTGGGTCATGGAGCTATTTAAGCAATTGTGTATCTCAGTACCTTCAAACGGATGGCACAGCGTAGAACAGCCAAGGTACCTGGCTCAGCCCGGCCTCCTCCGGTCAGCGACGGGCAAGGACGGGCCCGCCCTTGGCCCGGGCTTCGCCCGGGCGCCGGCCGCGCGCGTCCCGCGCTGCGTTGAGCCTGTGGATCTTTTAAGTGTGCTGGGCGCGGGCTGATGTCGTCACAGCCGGGGACGCCCAGCAACAAGGCTTCTGGGTATTATAGTTCTTTGGCCGTTTCCCTCACGGCGTTATCTGGGTAATAGTGGAGCTCGATTCTCCCCCACATTAGCCGTTCCCCTCACGGCGGCAGCAAGAGCAGTGTGGCAGGGTCTCCGGTAAGGTCCTCTAAATGCGCGTCCCGCGCTGCGTTGAGCCTGTGGATCTTTTAAGTGTGCTGGGCGCGGGCTGATGTCGTCACAGCCGGGCGCCCAGCAACAAGGCTTCTGGGTATTATAGTTCTTTGGCCGTTTCCCTCACGGCGTTATCTGGGTAATAGTGGAGCTCGATTCTCCCCCACAGTAGCCGTTCCCCTCACGGCGGCAGCAAGAGCAGTGTGGCAGGGTCTCCGGTAAGGTCCTCTAAATGCGCGTCCGAGTACGAGTGAAAAGTCCAGCTAACTATAACGCCCCTGAAACCTATGGTTTTTTCAATGAATTTCTAAGATTTTTTAAATGCTAATTCCTAACTATAACGTGCTTGAAACCTATGGTTTTTTCAGTGAATTTCAAAGGTTTTTTAAATGCTAATTTCTATCTATGCCTACAGAGATAGGACATGTGAAGAAAGAAGAAAAAACTCACAGAAAGAAAAAAAAGAAATGCAGAAAGAAGCAACAGAAGTCCTCAAAGACGAAGAAAAGTGCAGGAAAAAGATTAACGTGCAGAGAGAACAAACAGAAGAGTAGAAAGAAGCTTTGTTGCAAAATCATCCTGTACCCTCAACTTTTTCAGACGGATACTGGTGGTAACTGAGTCTGACTAACCAGTCCTAGAGCCAGTGACCTCCTCTGTAAACCCCTAGTATATAATAGGACAGGGGATTAAAATTACCTCTTAAAACAGACCACAGGGCATGTTTGCACACGTCACCTCAGGCCCCGTCCCCTCACTTCCCCGCTGTGTACACACGCCCTGTGGCCATTTTCAGTTGGGAGATTAAGTCCCCTTGAATCCTGAGGGTCCCTAGGGTCCAACTAGACCACTAGGTACCTCCAGTAAGCACCACTGAGCTGCGTTGCAGAGAGATGTAAAAAGGGGCACGGCCTAGACCTCCTCTCTGCAACGCAGCGCAGTGGTGCTTACTGGAAGCACCTGGTGGGCTAGTTGGTCCCCTGGGTCCCTCAGGATTGAAGGAGAATTATTTCCCCAACTTAAAACGCGCCACAGGGTGTGCTTGCACACGTCACCTCAGGCCCCGTCCCCGCCCCCTCCCTTCCCCACTGTGTAAACATGCCCTGTGGCCGTTTTTAAGTTGGGAGATTAAATCCCCTTGAATCCTGAGGATCCCTAGGGGCAAAATAGCCCACTGGGTACGTCCAGTAAGCGCCATTGCAGAGAGGTGTAAAAAGGGGCATGGCCTGCACCACCTCTCTGCAACCCAGAGCAGTGGCGTTTACTGGAAGCACCTGGTGGGCTAGTTGGCCCCCAGGGTCCCTCAGGATTGAAAGGGAATTATTTTCCCAACTTAAAACGCGCCACAGGGTGTGCTTGCACACGTCACCTCAGGCCCCGTCCCCTCCCTTCACCACTGTGTAAACGCGCCCTGTGGCCGTTCTAAGTTGAGAGATTAAGTCCCCTTGAATCCTAAGGGTCCCTAGGGTCAAACTAGCCCACTAGGTACCTCCAGTAAGCGCCACAGAGCTGCGTTGCATAGAGGTGTGAAAAGGGGCGTGGCCTCAGAACACCTGTCTGCAACGCAGCTCCCTGGCGCATACTGGAGATAGCTGTTGGGCTAGTTGGCCCTCAGGGACCCTCAGTATTGAAGGGGAATTAATTCCCCAACTTACAACTGGCCAGGGAGCGCGTTTGCAGAGTGCTGCAAGGAGGGGGCATGGCCTCCGGCGCGATGCCGGTCTTTTATTTATTTTATTTTTTTAAGATGGAGGGCTGTGTGGCCCCCTTCTTTCTCTCATTTACTGGCCCTGGGGACCCCATCCCCCAGGGCCTGCACCCTAATTTTTTTTGTTGAAAAAAATAAATTTGGCCCTTCCAAGGCCGTAATCGCCCCGGAGACCCCAACCCCCGGGTCATGGCCTTTTTTTTTTTATTCTTTAGGAGGGGGCTGCGTTGCCCCCCTCCTCAGGCCACTTATGGCCCCGGGGACCCCATCCCCCGGGGCCGGCCTTTGTTTTTTATTATTTAAAAAAAATATATATTCATAGAGACACCTAGGACATGCTGGACAAACCGTATGTACCTATCACCATGACGATTTGCGTGATATTCATTAAAAGGCGACTATGCATAGAATGAATCCACATGGAATGTATTTACACTTCTAGTGAAGCTCTTACGTGTCTGACTCCCTACCGTGCCTAATCCCGACGCCCCCACCGGTGGGTACTCTCCAAGTAGACACCCTTTTCGTTTATTTATACAAACATGGGTAGCTATTGACGGGCACATTTAATATACACGCACACCAAGCCATTCAAAGGGAATTTGACAAAAATTCGACCAAACTATGCAAGAAACCCCCCTCACGGTTAATAAAACACACATCCACCGCCGGATGTGTAATACTTTTTATTTTACTCTCTGGAAAGGAGACGAACCTCACTTGAGAGTCACAGCGTGCTCCTGGCTGAGCCCAATGCTGTGTTACACCCACCAGTGCCCGCCGAGTGCCTCACACCTCTGTGTTGTATTCCACCAGCTAGTGCGTATGCTATGACACTCTCTAGCCCATGTGCACTGTAACACCACCCTGTGAAAATGTCATGCCACACTTGCCTTCGCACGGGTTATATTGCCCCATCTAACGTGCCTTCCTCGATGCCTATGTTATAACGCACAGCGCTATGGCATACATATTACAATCTGGGATCCACATCTTTGTCACAGTGCATATGCAACGTTACACTCCCCAGCACATATTTTATATTACAACTTTAGAGAATAGTTAGGTTACACAACACTGCCCTGTGCATATTACACTCCAAGGCGCATATCGCATAGCAAGCGCTAGTGCCTGTGCTATCTCGCGCTCTCCAATGAATCTGTCGTTTCGCACAATGTATTGCATATTATATTTCACGCCCCGGTTCATCTTATATCTCGCTTTTTGGTGCATAGTTAATACCATATACTATATCTAGTTTTCATTTTCAATCGTGCTCTCAGGACTATGTTCTATATAACATTGCATCCACCTACCCTTTTCACGGGCATTACATTTTGCAATGGGGGGTGGAGGGTCAGGGGGTGTTTCTGCCAAGTGAGCCCGGAGTCACAGTCACAAACGTCCTCTTCTTCCTGAATAAACGTGAGATTATGCTGCATACTTGTTCATATTTTAAGTAGTTTGCACAGACACACATTTTAAAAACAATAAAGTTCCTAATACCCACCCTCTCTGAGCAGTTAGTTTGCTGCCCCATCCACCTCCTCCCTATCCTCTGTTGTCTGAATCCATGGACTAGCCTCCTCCCTCCTGCCATGCATGGTCTGATGTGCTGCCACTGCCCTCCATTTAGCATGATGTACCAGTCCACTCCTCCTGCCCTCCATTGCCCAATTCTATGGCCCATCATTGACCTCCTGCTTAGCCTCTGTGCTTAGCTTGCTGCCCCTATTCTCCTTCCCCCTGCCCTCCGATGTCTTTGTGCATGCCCCTGCTCCATCCTTTTTGCCCACCATGTTCCATGGACCTGCCACTCCTATCTACTCTGAGTGTTCTGTTGAGCTGCCACTCCCCTCCCACCTGCCTAGCATTGTCAGATGACTGTAACCTGTCCCTGCCACCTCCACCCTGCCTGTCCACATGCCATGCCCCTATCCCCTTCCTCCTGTCCTCCATGGTCCATTTTACTGCCACACCATTCTGCCCTCCCTGGTCTGTTGTGCTGCAACTGCTCCTCCTGCCTGCCCCACGCGGTCTGTTGTGAGGCCCCTTCCCCTGAACTCTCTTGTCTGTGCCCAGGTCCTGACCCTCCCTTCTATCCTCCATGGTCCTTTGTGCATGCCCCTGCACCCTCCTTATTGCCCATCATAGCCATTGTGTTGCCACTAACCCTCCGCTTGCCATGCATGGTCTTCTGTGCTGCCATGGCCCCTCCCACATTCCCTGTGTGGTCAGCTAGCTGCCCCTGACCCCCTCCCACCTTCCTTCCATGGTCTGTGTGTATGCCATCATAGTCTCATTGTTGCTCTCCATGATGTGTCTTGTTTCTAGTGCCCAACCTGCCTGACCTCCATGGTCATCTTGCTGCTCCTGCCCTGCCCACTTGCCCCCAGCCCTCTGTTTCCATGTGCAGACCCCTATTCCCTCCCTCATGGCTTGTCTGTTCCATTGTAATGCCCCTGATCCGTCCCTCCTGCCCTTTATGGTCTGTTATGCTGCAGCTTTCTCTCCTGTCTGTCCATTATGGTCAGCTAGCTACCATTGCCTCTTTCCCCTCTGGTCTCTGTTGTCCATGTGCATACCCCTATTCAATCCCTCCTGGCTTGTTTGTTCCATTGTAATGCCCCTGATCCGTCTCTCCTGCCCTTTATGGTCTGTTATGCTGCATCTTTCTCTCCTGTCTGTCCATTATGGTCAGTTAGCTACCATTGCCTCTTTCCCCTCTGTTCTCTGTTGTCCATGTGCATGGTCCTGTCCCCTCCCTATTGCTTTCTATGGATTGTTGTGCTGCACTCCCGTCCCGCATGCGCTGTCTGGTGTATTGTGCTGCTGCAAACCCTGATGCCTGCCCTGTAGGGTCAGTTTGGTGCACCTCTCCATATCCCTCCTGTCCTCTGTTATACAAGTCCATGTCCCTATCCCAATTCCTCTTGCCTACCATGATCCAATGTACCATACTTGCAAACAT
Organism: Triturus cristatus; assembly: GCF_964204655.1. NCBI lineage: Eukaryota > Metazoa > Chordata > Amphibia > Caudata > Salamandridae > Triturus > Triturus cristatus. The sequence goes on from NC_140587.1 coordinate 359,682,790, forward strand.
TTTGAACTTGGTAAGAGGGAGATTTAGAAAAAAAACTGGGGTATTGATTTTCCCCTTTGAGTTACATTGAAAAAGAGGAGATTGTAGACAGGAGACAGATCAAATAAAGCCCATTTGAGCTTAAAAACATTGGACGTTTCCTGGCTGAAACGGGTCTGTTGGCATGTATGGTTGTACTACCACTGCCTCTTCCTTCTGCCCACCATGGTCTATTATATTGCCACAGCCTCTCTTGCCAGTCCTGTATTGTTGGTTTGTTGCCCCTGCCCCCCTTTCCATTGCCCTCCATAGTCTGTTGTGCGGCCACTGCCCTTCCTGCCTGCCCAGTGTGATCAAATTGTTGCATCTGCACTCTCCTACCTGCCTTCAATTTTCAGAGTCTGTGCCCCTGGCCTCTGCCTCTCAACAGTATCCCAATGAACAACTAGATTGCTAACATTCTATATTTATTACAAAAGTGTGGAATGCCTGACGTCATCTTGATGTAATCAAAACTGTAATACCTAGAGTATTTCCTTTAGAAATTATATATATGAGAGGGTCTTATTTTCATCAAAATTATGGTTAGTGCTCTAAAAAACTAAAATGAGGACATATTATCTGAGTTTTCAAATAGCGACAAAGAACTTTAATTTTTTTTTTAATCTTTATGTTTTTTTATCCAGTTGACCACTTGATTAAATGTGGCACCTAGGGGAGAGGATGTGGTGTTACTTCCAGAGCTGTCTTATAATATCTCAAAAAAGAGTGGGGGTCAAAGGGAAAAAGTTTACAGACTCTAATAGTTGTGACATCCCCAAATCAACATTGTAATATACTAGAACAACTATGAGTCTCATACAATTGAAGACCTTGACACAAGGATAAAAGTGATGTGATGTGAAATACATGATCTGGTCTATGAAGCCAAAGAGTCAGGCTGGATTACACCACAAGAGTCTGATTTCCTGATCACGAAATTTCCGGTGATGCCCTATTTTTACGTCCTCCCCAAAATACACAAAGCCACCAGACCACCACCAGGACGCCCCATTATATCGGGGATAGGATCACTCCTAGAATCTTTGTCCACTTTCGTAGACTTTTTCCTACGACCGTTGGTCAAAGAGATGCCAACTTTTTTACAAGACACCAAAGACGTCCTGAGACTGTTACTTGAGACTACCTTTGATACCGAAACAGACCTCTTGGTGAGTTTCGACGTTGAATCCCTTTACACCTGTATTCCCCAGGACGAAACATTGGAATCCATCAGGGGTTTACTCGATACCAAAGATCTAGGCACGAGCACGCCTATCAATTTCATCATGGAGTGCGCCAGGCTAGCAATGAAAGAAAACTTTTTTAAGTTTGAGGAAACCATCTACCTCCAGACCTCAGGAACATCGATGGGCAGCATTTTTGCGCCCAGCCTGGCGAACCTCTACGTTCATCTTTTTGAACAAGACAAAGTGCTGAATAACATCAATCCTTTCCACGACAGGATTGTCGTTTGGAAGAGATATATTGATGATATTTTGGTTATATGGCGTGGCAATGTGACCACTTTGCTTGATTTCCATACATGGCTCAATGCACAAAACAATTTTCTGAAATTTACAGTGACACATGATAAAACAAGGCTGCCTTTTTTAGATATTGTCATCTATCCCACAGAAGGCACTCTGGGGAGTGAACTGTACAGAAAACCCCAAGCAAAAAACTCACTACTGAATTTTCAAAGTCACCATCCCAAGTCTCTTAAACAGAACCTGCCTGTTGGACAATTTCTGCGGATACGCAGGAACTGTTCCACCAAGGAGACTTTTGATAAACACGCTACTGACTTGTCAAAACAACTTAAAATTAAAGATTACCCTACTTTTTTGATAAGACAAGCTAAAAAAAGAGCGTTGAATAACAACAGAGACGCCCTCATTGCTCCCTCAATACCTAAACCTCCACTGACGAGATTGACCTTTGTCAATACTTTCAGCACACTGTCCAACCATGTGCAGAAAGTAGTGCGGAAACATTGGCGCATCTTGAATCTGAACAATGAAGCTATACCTCCCCCCCTCTTCTCATTTAAGAGAGGGACGAGTTTAAAAGACAGTCTTGTACATACACGACCCAAAACTATGAGGAACCCCTCTACATCAACACTCTGGGACCTGCCACCTGTACAAGGTCACTATCCTTGTGGTAACTGTTCAGTGTGCCCACAGACAACACACACTAAATCAGTAGACATTGGTACCTCAAGACCATGGGTGCTTCACAAACATACAAATTGTAACTCAGAGAAAGTTATCTACCTGATTACCTGCCCTTGCTCACTGAAATATGTAGGGATGACCACCCGTAAAATTAAAGTAAGAATAAGTGAGCACAAGAGCACAATCAGGCGTAAGAAGCAGGCAACTAAAATGACTACACATTTCCTGACATCGAACCACAAACCAGAAGACATGCAATGGCTCGTCCTGGAACAACCATTCATTCCATCACACATCACAGATGTCACGAACTACCTTTTTCAAAAAGAACAGAAATGGGTGTTTAGACTTCATAGTGATCAGGATGGGCTCAATGATGACATTCCTTGGGCGTCACTCTAGGCTGATATATATTTGGATCCCACTGAACAGTGTGGCTCGGGTCGATATGACCTGATTATCATGTGCCTACACACCATCAAATCACTCAGGCTCGTGTTTGGTTACACCCACCCTAGCGGCTGCCTTCTCCACATATTTGATACTCTTCAAAAATCTCATAGATAACAAAAGAGATCGGCCCTTCTATTTGATTAGGCGATACGTATGAGAATCTGTTCCTCAGCCATCTACCCGTTGCGCTTTCTTAAAAAACTACATTTCCCAGGCTCTCATGACGTGACGTGATGACGCAATCCACAAGAGTCCCACTCACTCGGTTGCCTTGACAACAAACACCGGCTTTCTTTACTTTAGCTGTGTGCTTCCACCCCGCTGGTTGCCTCCCCTACGAGCTCAGCTCCGTTTTGAGGTACCTACGGATAGGTGAGTAGGAATCTCTTCTACTTTGTTTACTGTTAGAAAGCAAGCATATTGCTGCCTCTGATCGTGTTCTCTGGGCACTTTGGCAGAGGCAAAGCTTTGTTTTACCATATCGCTACAGACGGAGCTTCTCGCTTTAATTGTTACCATGGCGACCACTTAGCCTAGTCCGTAGAAATTCTTTATCATTATGTAGCACACGAATGACATCATGTGAGTTTAGACGTTTCTTGGCATTTCGCGGAGTGAGCGACAGCGGTTTAAACATGCCCAAATTCTGAGCAATAACATTTGTGAACCCTCTGATTTTTTTACAGAGCGGGGCCTCCCGTAACCTGAGCAGTAGCCAGGTGAGGTGAGGTGCACACCCACAACATATTGGGTAAGTGCCATAAACTCTATTCATTTCACCTTTCTACAGACTTATTACAGTCTTGATACATTTAAGAGTATTTGCATACCAGATAAATTACTGAATGCTAAAATGTTGACCTTGAAAATATAACTTTTTAAAAGGTTTTGTGCCATGCTGTGTTTTCTCTTTTTTGTGTTTTCATCTCTGTAGGTCAACGGAGTAAAATTACTTCCTACAGAGTTTCTAGGCCCTTCGATTGGGTCCAGGTTGTATTCACTTCACTGCTCATTTGAGCACTGTTTCACCTTTGCAGTAGCTAAATTGGTCCTGACGAATGCTTGGGTGAATTCCACCCGTTAGCAGAAACATGTAGACCCCCTTTTTTTCCATCACAGTTATTATATTATTAAAACTGTTATAGCACTGTTTTTATACATTGCCAACAAGGTAGCGATCTAATAAAATGTGTTTAGTGCCTTGTTAGACAATTTTATCGAGCACCCTTACACTATCACATTTCACGAGCACTGCAACCATCATACTTTTCCATCATCCAACAACAACTAATATATCAGCCACTGGTTGGGACACATAAGAGACCAAGATCTACAAATTGCCAAGTAGAAGATGGTACTCTTTCAAGTCCTCCATTCCCAGATGATGAAGCTAACCTCTTGAGGTTGATGATGGGAATTTTTACTCCTATGCATACATACACATATGCATACTCGAATTCACAGCTTCACTAATTTCTAGCATCACTTTTATCCTTGTGTCAAGGTCTTCAATTGTATGAGACTCATAGTTGTTCTAGTATATTACAATGTTACTTCCAGAGCTGCAGACTTTGCAACTGTAGAACCAGGTTGGAGTTTCTGCTTCAGATCAACATTCTGTGATTCTGGTCAAATCACTTAGGGCCTCATTTATGAAAAGTGACGCATCACTGCGTGAAAACAGTGATGCGCCACTTTTGACTGCGCCCTCCCTGCGACTCCAGTGATGCGTCATATTTACATATTTACAGTACGGTGGCGCAAAAGTGATGCAGGGGCTCATAAATGAGCCCCTTAATTTCCCCATGTCTACAACCAAAATGAATTTGATCTTGTGTGATGTAACCAATGCTCATGTAAAGCACTCCAATACCTGGCAAGTCTGCACTATATAAAACTGCAAATACACAAGAAATAAGTGTTTTGCACACTTCTGTCATTGGGCTACAAGTGGGCTACATCTGGGTGATATTTGTGCTGCATTTGGGCTCTTTTGTCTCTGATGGCCATCTTGGGAGATTTATTTGTTATGAAGTTTCCTAATTTCCTCATTTACTGCAGTCTCCTCAGTAGGAAATGCTTTCAGTTTTTTACTTTGATTCCATCAAGAAGGTATTCAGATATGTCACACATTTGCTGTAAATTCTGAATGTTAGCACTCTAGTTGCTCATTAGATCACTGTAGTAAAGCTACTGCTCACCACAGAAGTCTGCTGCTGGTATTAAAAGTGCATGTTTTAGTCTGCATATCAGAATGTTTTAATGAAATAGAATAGGATTTGTGAAGTCACTCAAAATGTGCCCTAATTTTTCTTTCTTCAGCACTAATCATAATTTCTATGGCAAAATGAACCCCCTCATTGTGTTCCTTTTTAAATTAAATATTTTAAGTGTTACCACTTTATTCCAATCAAGATGGCTTTTGGTGTGCCATACTTTTGTCATAAGTAAGACTGTTAGTGCTCTAGTTGTTCGTTAGAACACTCTGGGACATTCTGTCATTGGGCTATACTTGGGTTACATCTGGGTGGTATTTGGGCTACATTTGGGCTCTTTTGTCTCTGGTGGCCATCTTGGGAGATTTATTTGTTATGAAGTTTCCTAATTTCCTCATTTACTGCAGTCTCCTCAGTGGGAATACTTTCAGTTTTTTATTTTGGTTCCATCAAGAAGGCATTCAGATGTGTCACACATTTGCCATAAATTCTGAATGTTAGCACTCTAGTTGCTCATTAGGTCACTGTAGTAAAACTACTGCTCACCAGGGAAGTCTGCTGCTGGTACCCCCTCATTTTGTTCCTTTTTAAATTACATGTTTTAAGAGTTACCACTTTATTCCAACCAAGATGGCTTCAGGTGTGCCATACGTCAGTCATAAGTAGGACTGTTAGCGCTCTAGTTGTTCTTTAGAACACTCTGGGAAGCTGCAGTAGAACACAAAGGAATCAACTGACAGTCTCTGCCCTTGTTGGATGTACATGTTTTACTGAGAATGTCAGACTTCATTCTCACATGACTGAGAAAGATAATGTGAATTTACAGAACATATGCTCTCAGTTTAGCTTATAGATCACCTTCCAAACCTCTGTGGAAAAAGCATGAGAAAATAGTTTTCTCTCAAACATGATTCATGATATCACAGCAGAAGGCTTTTTCACATGGTAAAATCAACTTAGAACACACCACAATTCCTAAAATGAGTATGGTACCACCAACAAATGATTTATAATGTAACTAAAGTCTTAAAACCTTCTATTAACTGCAATGCTTTTTAATGAGGTGCTATCATGTATATTGGTCCAAAGATGGCTGCCAACACTTCTTGGATGAAGTGCTGACAGCCAATCAGATCTCACGATGAGATGTGTGGTTAGGCTCCGCCCAGATATATATGTGATTTTACTTTTGATTTTCTCAGGAACTACTGAATGGATTTACACCATTTAAGCAAAAGGCACGAGTCTGAACTGAGGACTACCTCTTTGCCAAATTTGGTGTAATTCCGTTCAGCACTTCGGGCTGCAGCTGCGTCAACAGGTCCTATGGGAAAATGCATGGGGAAAACACGTTTTGGGACCCCCCTTTTTTCTCGGCATCCGCTTGACGAATCACCGTGAAATTTTCAGGATCGGAGCGGACAGGAGCTGGCCAAAAGTTTGGAATATTTTGCGAAGATAAATCAATCGACGCCAACGTTATTCCAATTAGAATGTTGCGGATTTCCTATGGAAAATAGGTCCTAACTATAACTACCAACTGGCGACTACCAGTAGGTAATATATATATATATATATATATATATATATATATATATATATATATATATATATTAACTGAAAAAACCATAGGTTTCACACACGTTATAGTTAGGAATTAGCATTTAAAAAACCTTGCAAATTCACTTAAAAAACCATAGGTTTCACACATGTTATAGTTAGTAGGACATTTCACTCGTGAAAAACCAATGAAATTCCCCCGTTATAGTTAGTGCAGGCAACTATAACTCACGCGACCGCAATCCTCTGCTGATGACGTCAGATATTACATCACTGTATTTAGACACTTATTTACCCATGTCTTCTTCCATTAATTTTTAGCTATACATATATTACAAATATTTTTTTTTGAGAAAAACACATATGTCATCAGTGATGTAATATCTGACGTCATCAGCAGAGGATTGCGGTCGCGTGAGTTATAGTTGCCTGCACTAACTATAACGGGGGTATTTCATTGGTTTTTCATGAGTGAAATGTCCTACTAACTATAACATGTGTGAAACCTATGGTTTTTCAAGTGAATTTGCAAGGTTTTTTAAATGCTAATTCCTAACTATAACGTGTGTGAAACCTATGGTTTTTTCAGTGAATTTGTACGTTTTTTTAAATGCTAAGTTATGTATTTTGTTTTAATTTTTTTTTTTGCCGTGCGCGCACGGTATGCGTAGTCGCGGAATCGTTATGCGAAGGTCGCGGAATTTTTCCGTTTACGCCGTGCGCTACGGGCATTCGGCGATTTTTCGAAAAAAAATTAAAATTAATTTTTGCCCTTGGGGGTCCTTCTGGGACCCCCTGACAAAGGCTAGGGGGTCAGGAACTGTCCACCCTGCCCCCTTCTCACGTTCTCCACCTTTGTTTTTCACCCCCTCAGACTGCGAGAGACAAAATGGCGGCCGACACTTCCTGGTTTCGACCGATTCGAATGTTTACTAAGATCTAACAACCTATCAGAATCGCGCTCGCGCACGGCGGCGTGCGCGTACGGTAAGCTTACGGTACGCGCTCGGAGCGCGCCTATAGATATATATATTGATTTAAATGCTATTTTCTCAGGAAATACTGAACAGATTTACACGAGACCTTCAAAAGGCACATCCCTGACCTGAGGGCTACCTCTCTGCCAAATTTCAAGTAATTCTGTTCAGCCGTTCGGGCTGTAGCTCGGACTAAAGGTCCTATGGAAAAATGCATGGGGAAAATGCGTTTTGGGACCCCCCTTTTTCTCAGCCCCCGCTGGACGAATCCCCCCGAGACTTTCAGGGAAGGAGCGGAGCGGAGCGCCCCACCTATTTTGAGAATTTTGCGAGGATTCGTCAATCGGCGCCAAAGTTATTCCAAATAGAATGTTGCGGATTTTCTATGGAAACAAGGTCCTAACTATAACTATCTACTGGCGACCGCCAGTAGATAATATATATATATATATATATATATCCAAATGAAGAGTGCTCACACACTTGAAGATGCCACATGCAGCGTGTATCTTTCCTTTATTTGCAGGACTTCAGAGCATTCAAAATCGCTGTTCCAGCTAACAATACGCCAATATTGCCATACGCGTTTCGGGCGTTCATTCGCCCTTGATCTCTGACATGGCTTGTGGGAGAACAGGCAGCAGAAGTAACATTGCACTTGCAATGGATTATTTAAGTCCCGCCCGGATGGGCGTATGCACCGAGTGTATTCTGTTTTTTTTAGTTCAGTTAATGTAATTGTCCCAATGGATGCCGCTTAGTTTCCTCCTCAATTAAAATAATTTAATACCGCAGTGGGTTGCTGCAAAACTTACGAAATTGGTGCCCTGCTTCTTTTTATGTCCATTGCAATCGGACACGCTGCTCCATCAGCGCCTCGAAATCTCCGGCGTTTGGACCCGCACTTTCAGCAGTGGGGCGCCCTCATGGCCAGAGCAGGCCATAACATATCCAAATGAAGAGTGCTCACACACTTGAAGATGCCACACGCAGCGTGTATCTTTCCTTTATTTGCAGGACTTCAGAGCATTCAAAATCGCTGTTCCAGCTAACAATACGCCAATATTGTCATACGCGTTTCGGGCGTTTATTCGCCCTTGATCTCTGACATGGCTTGTGGGAGAACAGGCAGCAGAAGTAACATCGCACTTGCAATGGATTATTTAAGTCCCGCCCGAGTGGGCGGATGCACCGAGTGCATTCTGGTTTTTTGAGTTCAGTTAATGTCATTGTCCCAAGGGATGCCGCTTTGTTTCCTCCTCAATTAAAATAATGTAATACCGCAGTGGGTTGCTGCAAAACTTACGATATTGGTGCCCTGCTTCTTTTTATGTCCATTGCAATCGGACATGCTGCTCCATCAGCACCTCGAAATCTCCGGCGCTTGGACCCGCACTATCAGCAGTGGGGCGCCCTCATGGCCAGAGCAGGCAATAACATATCCAAATGAAGAGTGCTCACACACTTGAAGATGCCACACGCACCGTGTATTTTTCCTTTATTTGCAGGACTTCAGAGCATTCAAAATCGCTGTTCCAGCTAACAATACGCCAATATTGTCATACGCGTTTCGGGCGTTCATTCGCCCTTGATCTCTGACATGGCTTGTGGGAGAACAGGCAGAAGAAGTAACATCGCACTTGCAATGGATTATTTAAGTCCCGCCCGAGTGGGCGTATGCACCGAGTGCATTCTGGTTTTTTGAGTTCAGTTAATGTAATTGTCCCAATGGATGCCGCTTAGTTTCCTCCTCAATTAAAATAATTTAATACCGCAGTGGGTTGCTGCAAAACTTATGAAATTGGTGCCCTGCTTCTTTTTATGTCCATTGCAATCGGACACGCTGCTCCATCAGCGCCTCGAAATCTCCGGCGCTTGGACCCGCACTATCAGCAGTGGGGCGCCCTCGTGGCCAGAGCAGGCCATAACATATCCAAATGAAGAGTGCTCACACACTTTTTTTTTTTTTTTTTTTTTTTTTTTAAACCTTTATTTAGCACTGTGTACAAGACAAATACGGGCCTACAACCATCCGGCCGGCCTCGACACTTCTGAAGCTTGATAGCAAAGTATACGTCCACTCGGTGGCACGGCAGCACATAAAAGCATACGACCTATGTTACAATAAATCCACGTGCACCGAGTGGCAGGAGACAGTAAGGTTAATTTTAAAAATTTTTATGTAAGGAGATACAGAAGCTAGAACGGATCAGTGTACAGAACAGACGATCATATGATAAATGGGTAACAGCCAACAGGAGAGTCAACTAACAGTGAACACATCTAAAATGGCGGCACGAAACTATAATACCAGGATATAGATACGCAGCGAAGTGTGCCTCCCAGCCGCTACCCTCCTAACACCAGTCCCCCCCACTGACCCTAGAAAAAGACGTAAGAAAAGGACGGAAAAAAGAAAAAGAAGGCCCATAGAAACAAAAAACGTACCGAAGAAGACCCCCCACCCTACACGCATGCCGAGGCTATGGCCTACCCCCCCCCCTAGCTACGTGTCTGTCGCCCCATAGGAACCCGAAATGTAGAATTAAGGAAAGAAGAAAGGAAAAAGGACCATAAAATCACGGTTGAACCCAGGGAGAAAAAGAAGAGTGCACTACCCTACTACTCCCAGGAAAAGGAAAAGCGGGGAGGAGCCCACCCCACTGCCGAACTCCCGGACTCCCGCGCCGCCCATACATCCTGCGCCATGTACAGCACAGTATCAAAAGACCCACGTAAACCCGGTGGTCCTGAATCAATACCACCCAGCACTTCAGCACTTCACAAGTCCTCCCCCCGGCAGAAGAAGGAAACAGGAGGCGAAATCACAGCGACATGTAGCAAAAAACAGGTCATTAAAAACTACTCAGCCAATATTGCAAAACGTGTATCAGTCCAGGTCCCCGTCTGCCGATCCAACCAAAGCGACAACGAGCATGCCATCACCCCTGTCCGGACCGGCAGATGTGGTTCAGGCCCGTCCATTGCTGCGAGTCACCTTCAGCCAGGACAAAGAGACAAGATGGCCGCTCTCGAGGAAAGGGGACAATGAAGACGTATCGTACCGCAGGGTCCCAAACGCAGCAGTAACATGCCATAGAAGCTCCAGCGATAGGTGCATTCAGGGTAACATCTGGCAAGGGAAGTGAAAGGCTAGGTCTCAACAGGTAGTTCGTAGGCAGAGTCACAGCGTTCAAAGTGAAGGGTGTCCCTACAACTGTATCCGTGTCGATGGGTTGACGCGTTACATTGTAGCCAGGAGGACTCCGCGCCACCGTCCCTCCGCTCTGCAACATTGTTTCACCTCCAGGAGAAAACATGGGCGGCGGGGGATCCTCCAGCCGGGAACGTCCCGTTGCAAACAGTGCCTCATCGAGTCTCCGGGTCAGCGCCCGGCAAGTACTCTGCATTGCCACTTTTAACGCCACGAGGGCGGCCAATACATCCCCACAGATCGGGTCTCTCTGTACCAAGCATCGGCCCGCACTATCCCGCTGCTCCTCCGATGCGGCAATCAGCTCCGGGGCACATGGGCGCGCAGACACTGCGAGTCCAGGGTCAGCCGGCGTCTCAGCAAGAAGAGCAGGCGCCATTGTCATCTCCACTGCAGGCAATTAGTGGCGGGACAAAAGTGACTATGTATACCGGAGATCCGAGGATGTAGACACCGGAAAAGCTTCGTGCTCCACTCGGGAACTGCACAGGGCGAGAGCGCCCCACGGTTGCCGTGAGGACCGGCCGTTCGCCGCAGGAAGACACTTCAAAATGGAGTCCGCTCGCTTTTCTTCAGGGTGGCGGAGGAGAGCTAGCATTAGGGGGCTCCAACGTCGTCCACACCACTGCCAGCGCGAGGGGGAGTCCGACCCGGACGTAAGGGTCCGACTCCAGTCGCACAGCCAGCGTTTTCACCCCCGCGACCACCCGCAGTATTCCAGCTCAGCACCCCGTCCACATCCCTCGGCGTCCAGCGGCGGCCATCTACGCAGGGACCAGGGGGAGCGCCGGAGGTCGAAGCAAACACCGAGTCTGCTACCAAACCCGCCGACAAAGGTGTCAGGAGAACGCCAGTCACTTAAGTGCCGGTAATCCGCGGCGGTAGAGCGGCGCAGGTCAGGAGAATTGATCAGGATTAACAAAGGAAGCCAGACGGTCCACGGAGCCGGGAGCTCAAGCGTCCGTCCCGTCGGCCATCTTGGCTCCTCCCCTCTCACACACTTGAAGATGCCACACGCATATATATATATTACCTGCTGGCAGTCAACAGTAGGTAGTTATAGTTAGGACCAAGTTTCCATAGGAAGAGCATTTTTTGTTTTGCTTATAACATTGGCGTCGTTTGATGAAATTTTCCAAACTAATTCTTTGTTCATATAAGCTCCTATGTGGAAAGTTTGGGGGTGATTCGTCCCAAAACGTGTTTTCTCCATGCAATTTCCATAGGAAACTTTAGACATGGCTACAGGTCAAACGGGTGAACGGAATTACTCCAAATTCAGCAGGGAGAAGGGTCTTGGTCTAGAAAGCACGCTTTTGTTTATTTGGTGTAAATTCATTCAGTAGTTTTGGAGAAATATTGAAATTTATAGATATCGATATTTGGGAATTCTGTCATCTGATTGGCTGAGCCGTTATGAGCACGAGCTTGCTGGTTATTGGCTGCGAATGGTTGCAACTAGGCAGCCATTTTGTGATGCCGTTGAAGTGAGTAAGGGGAAAAAAGGGGGAAACAAAGTAGGAAAGAGGAGGGTATGAGTGCTGTGAGCTCTGTGGATTGGTTAGGGTGTGCTATACAGGGAGTGTAAAGTGAAGTATTCACCCCTGCCGGTGTGAAAGTGCTGTTTTGCCCAGAGTGAGCTGGTGCTGAGGTGAGGTGCCGGTACACTCAGGGATGAAACCGTGCGCCTAACCAGTGAGCTGATAGCTGTAAACTGATGTGCTCTGGGTGCTGTAGCATAGCTGTGCAAGTGGTGCTAGTATGCGTTTAGACTATCGCGGAAGTGGGAAGCAAACTAGTCTGAAGACTCGGGGATCAAATCGTGAGCCTAAGCCGTGAGCTGATTGCTGTAAAGTGATGGGCTGTGGGCGCTGTAGGATACTGGCCATTGTAGCATACCTGTGTAAGTCGTGTTAGTATGCATTTATACTATACAGGGAGTGGGAAGCGAACTACTCACCTCTATCGGTGTGAAGACTCGAATGCAGTGTTTAGCAAGCAGGAATAAAGAAATAATCATGAAGAATATAATGCAGAATGTTGCAATGCCACAGAAGACAAATGGTGAAATCAGGTGTGTCTAAGAAAGTGGCTGTGTGTAATAAAGCGATGGGGTCTGCAAGTTATATAAAAAGTGTCTTTATTTAAGTGCCATAAATGGACTCCCTGGTGCAAGAGCTAAGGCATCCTGCTGAGGCAAACTACAACCACTTCTGCTGTATTTAAACCTAAGCTCCTGCATCAGTGAATTCCACATTACATGTTACAGTTCCATGTGACATAAACAATACCTATTAGACATGAATGACTCTAAATTGTATAATGAAAATAAAGGTAGGATACGATTACCACATGAATCCTTTAAGAAAACAAAAAAACGAAAAGACAAAAAAAATATTCCAAAATGTAATCATCAAACTTTTTAGGTACCCTGGTACTCCTTTTTTGTAACACAAAATTATTAACAGCAGAACAGTTAGCTATCTCTTCTACAGTAGATTCAATCTGGTGCGTATCAGAATTGGTAATAGTTCTACTCACATCGGAACTTTGAGGAGGAACACAAACATTGCACTTCTTAGAAGTCCATTTGGTACCTGTCAAACCATACATTATTGTCTTCAGCCCTTTCAAAAAAACATTCTTGTGCAAGAGCTAAGGCATCGAGCTGAGTCAAACTCCAACCGCTTCTGCTGTATTCAAACCTAAGCTGCTGCATCAGTGAATTGCACATTACATGTTACAGTTCCATGTGACATAAACAATAGCTATTAGACATGAATGAGTAAATTCTGTATTGAAAATAAAGGTAGGATACGATTACCAGACTGTGCCAACTAGTTCCTAAACAATGTTGTGTTTTTTGATCTTGATCGCCAGCTTATGAGCAGAGGCTGAGGATGAGCTAAATTGTGTGAAAGGGCTTTGAGGATTACAGACAGGCAGAGAGACGTGTGCACAAAGAATAGACATGGTTTCAAAATGGATGTCGGGTTTAGGCTAATCTAGCAAGTAAATAGCATATTTGCATAGGCCATACATCATCCATCCCAGGTTAGGCTGGAGACGTAAGGGGCAATAATGAAAACAGAGTTCAAATGCCTGAGTATACTCAGAAAGTTATTATATGAAAATAGTTCAATTGAAGTGTATTATAAAAAATTATAGGAAAAAGTCAAAAAAGTTGGAAAAAATCAAGGAGACAGTGTTAAAAAAATGTGCCAGACCTTGAGTGTCAGATGTGTTGAAAATTGTATAACAATTCACAAAGTATAATGGGAGGTTCGTTTTTAAAAGGAACTGTATTTTACTTGAAGCTCGTGTTATCTGCAAATCGATACATTTCTTTTGCAGAAACGAGGGACACTTCTGTTTGAAACAAAAGCTCTTTCAGTTTGCTGAGTTTAATGAAATCTGTTTTCAAAGTAGGTATGAAGGCCAAGTTGAACTGTGGGAGTTACTTTGTGTGGGTGGGAATAGACATTGCCACAGGAAGTTACTCGATTTGAAACAGTAAGGACATACGTTATGTCAACTCACATTCCGTAGCAGTTCATGTTATTAAGAACCAGATAACTGCTGTTAGAAAGCTGTGTGAATGTTGGTCTGACTGTGGGAGTTGGCGGCACTGTCAGGGCAACTTTTCTATTAAACTTCAAATAACACAGGAGCAGAATGTTGCTAATTCCCAATGCCCCGGTCAGAACGTTTCTGCAAGATCTTTTACTACTCTCTCTCAGTAGGTAAGTGTCAACGGGGGAAAGGGGATTGGGAAAGAGAAGAGACAGCCCTGGATATCTTTGTCTGCTTAGTAGAGTGCAATCTGCAACAATTAACATTCAATAACTTCTTTTGTTACTTGACCTTTAAACTTACTGTATTTTTAAAATAAGTTAGCTTGTCTTACTGGGATGCATTCAGGGCCAAACCTCTCTTCTATCTTCTCAGTTGTTTGGTGAACAACAACCAATTTGCTCTGGCTCACGCTAACTCTCTCCTCCACTCTTCTTACAGGTGTCAATGGAGATTGTCGAGAGTCTTGGAACAGAATTGTAAGGTAAGTATGGTGAATTCTTGTATTATCTTAATCGATTAAATTGTTAATTTAAGAAAACTTACTACGTTCTTTTGCCTGAGCACTGTGTATAATTCTTCTTAGAATTTTCCAGTAATTAATAGTATGAGAGGTACTTTTAGTTTGGTGATTATCCTGAAGAGTAAGTATTAAATCAGAACAGCGCTAAAGAGAGTACACGCCTGTTCTAAACTGAATTAAGAAATCAATATGAACTCTTTATTTACTTTGAACCCTTTTTTGCTCACTAAATACGCATGTACTAGAACGCTACTTAGTCTGAGAAGATTAAGGCTCTAATTCTTCCCTCACAATCCTGAAGGGTAAATATTAACTGAGAACTGCACGAGGAAGAGTATGCGCTCGTTCTAGGCTGAACTAAGAAATCACTATGAATTCAATATTCTTCGGACTCTTATTAATCTCTAAATGCGCATCCACAAGTACGCTACTCTGTATGAGGAGGTAGTGTTCTGACCTTCTCTTCTTTTCTGTCAGAAGAGAGTTTCGAGAAACGCTACACATATGCGCATGAACCCGTATTTGTCCGAGACACTACTCTATTAAACACTAACATTAAGGAAGATGAAGTCTGGTGACCGTCGAAGCTAAACACGACAGAATCCTCGACGCAACCTACCCTAACTTCCACGATGGTGTGAGGTAGGTGTTGACCCGTTGAAGTCTCTGGTGAAGTGCGCTTGAGAACGTTGGCAAGTGCGCTTCACCTGCTTCGTTAGAATTCAGTGAAAACTAGAACGCTGACCCTCGAACGCATCGGTGGCCATGTTAGACATCCAGCTGCGCCAACCCATTCGCCAGCTAGGGGCCCCAAGAGTTCTCTTATTAGGTTTAGCAGAGGAAATAGCATAGATAGTAGTGGGTCCAGGATTACACGGAGGAAACCTCCCGTGAACCCTGACAGTACGCCCTCTCAACGGAGTTTCTTCCAAGCGGGGTTTATTAGGAAACTTTGTGTGGAAAGCCCGAATCAAACGTGGGGCATGGACATCCGAGATTTTCTCCCAGGATCGCTCTTCAGGTCCAAAACCTTTCCAATCAATGAGATAAAGGAGGTCATTATGGCTCAATTTTGAATCCAAGACTCTTTCACCTCATATTCAGGTTCTCCGTCAACAAGTATGGGAGCAGGAGGACATGTTTGTCGTAAAGCTGGTTGAACTTTTTTAAGTAGGGAGACATGAAAAACTGGGGGAATTTTAGTAGTAGCGGGTAGTGGCAAATGATAAGTTACCAGATTTATGACTTTTTCACTAGGGTATGGACCCATGAATCGTGGTTGGAACTTACGGGTCCCCTTGAGGCGTAAGTTTTTTGTGCACAACCAAACACGGTGTCCAACGTGAAGGATGGGTGTTGGTTGTCTCTTCCGATCAGCACAACGTTTGTAAGACAACTTAGCGGCAGTCAAATTTCGCATAGCAGATTGATGGATTTTAAATAAACGTTGGGCAAAATCCTGAACTGCGGGGACCTCTATGTCAGTCAGGTGAATGTGTGAGTTAGGATGTCTGCCTGAGGTTATGAAAAAAGGAGAGCACCCAGTGGAAACATTTTGAGCATTATTGTGGGCATACTCAGCAAACCATAAATAGTCAGGCCAATCACCTTCCTCATCAAGTAAATAGAGCCGAAGATATTGTTCCAGCTCTTGATTTGTGCGTTCAGTTTGTCCATCCGTTTATGGATGGAAACTAGTGGAATAGCGGTGGTCCATGCCAAAACCTTTTATGTAAGCCTTCCATAATCGAGATAGGAATTGGCAACCTCTATCAGTGATTAACACCTTAGGAATGCCATGAAGGCGGATTACATGTTGGTTAAAAAGCTGTGACAATTGTTGTGATGTAGGTGTGCCCTTAATAGGTACAAAATGTGCCATTTTGCTGAAAGTGTCTACACAAACCAGGATAGTATCAATGATCTCATAGCTTTGATCTAGATCTACAATTAAGTCTAAAGACACTGTATGCCAGGGATATGGTGGAATTGGTAGAGGCTGTAAAAGGCCTTTTGGTGCCTGTCTGTCCGATTTTCCCCGAATGCAAATCTCACAACCCGAAACATACTGTCGAATGTCTGTACTCATGCGTGGCCACCAAAATTGACGTTTTACCAAGTCTTCTGTCTTGTGCACACCCTTATGACCCGCTAAGGGATGATCATGACATTCACGTAAGGCTTTAGTTTGAAGGTCGGTAGTGGGTAAGAATAAAGCCTGTCCTTGATAGGGTAACCCGTTCTGCACAGTCCTTAATGGGTCTTCTGCTACCCAGTTGTTAATGAGATCTGCAGTCATGTGTTCTCTGATTTGATCCGAAAAAAGGTTCCAAGGAAATGGTTCCAATAATTCTGTCTGCTGGGATTATCTGATGATTTTCAACCCTGATGCTCTGGTGTTCAGTATCCATTCTTGACAAGGCGTCTGCTTTCCCATTCTGTGAACCTGGTCTGTACGTGATGACAAAGTCGAATTCAGCAAAATAGAGCGACCATCGAAGTTGACGTGGTGTAAGGGTTCTTGCTGACCGTAAAAACTTCAGATTTCTGTGGTCTGTAAATATCGTCACTGTATGCTTAGCGCCCATCAGATAATGCCTCCATTCTTTAAAAGCATCCTTTATGGCTAGAAGCTCTTTTTCCGTGATGGTGTAGTTGCATTCCGCTGGATTAAGCTTACGAGAACGATACGCTACAGGATGCAGCTGGCCGGTTTTCTTATGCCTCTGGGACAATATGCCTCCTATGGCAAATTCCGAGGCATTCATCTCCAAATAAAAAGGCTCTGTGGGGTCTGCTTGAAGTAGAATTGGTGCCGACGTGAAGCTTTAAATAATAATAAGTTGAACGCTTACTCTGGGTCCTCTGACCAATGAAAAGGAACTCCTTTTCTCAATAGTCTGGTTAAAGGTAAAATCTTTTGAGAAAACTCATGGATAAATCTCCTATAAAAATTAGCAAAGCCTATGAAGCTCTGGACTTCATTAATGGTGGTTGGAGATTTCCAGTCTGAGACCGCCTTCACCTTTTGTTCATCCATGGTGATTCCAGAAGGCGATAACACAAATCCCAAGAACTCCACAGTGTTAGTGTTGAATAAACACTTCTCTAACTTTACATACAAGATGTTTTCACTGAGACGTTGTAACACTGCTCGGACTTGACTGTGATGTTCCTCTTCTGATTTTGAGAAAATTAGGATATCGTCTATGTAAACGATCACACATAGATCGATGAAGTCACTCAGTACATCATTGATGAAATACTGGAATGCCGCTG
Source organism: Triturus cristatus (assembly GCF_964204655.1). Lineage (NCBI taxonomy): Eukaryota > Metazoa > Chordata > Amphibia > Caudata > Salamandridae > Triturus > Triturus cristatus. The sequence goes on from NC_140587.1 coordinate 359,700,783, forward strand.
GCGCATTGCACAGACCGTACGGCATTACCTGATATTCATAGAAACCGTATTTTGTCCTGAAGGCTGTTTTCCATTCATCACCTTCTCGTACTCTGATCAGATGATAGGCTCCTCGAAGATCAAGGCGGGTGTAAATCTTGGCTTCTTTAACTTGATCAATCAATACAGAAATAAGAGGGGTAGCGATTTTTTATTGTTATTCTGTTGATTGCTTGAAAGTCTATGCAGGTCCGAAGATCTCCTCCCTTCTTGGGCACGAAGAAGAGAGGAGAGGAAACAGGTGATTGGAATGGTCTAATAAAGCAGTTTTCAAGATTTTTCTTTATGTATTCCTTCAAATGGAGGTTTTCCTTTTCTGTGAGGGCATAAACTCGACTGTATGGTAAATTTGCTCCCGGCTCGAGGTCAATCTTGCAGTCATAAGGCCGGTGGGGTGGTAACTCTTCTGCCTTGGCTTCATCACATACATCCACGAAATCTTGAAGGTTTTCGGGAATTTCAGTAGTTTGAATAACGCATATTGTTCTTCCATTGTCACAAAGTTGTGCCGCCACACTTTTTCTAACTGTGTTTCAGGTTCAGTAAAACAATGTTTGGCACAATATTCTGAATCTAAGGCTATTTTCCTGGCCCCCCAATCAATTGACGGATTCTGTTCTGTGAGCCAAGGTAGGCCCAAGATAAGTTGAAATTGAGGGGCGTCAATTAGATCAAACTGCAATATTTCTTGATAACCCTCCTTAGTAATTATCTGCACAGGTTCCGTGTGGCTGGTTATTGGTCCTGAAGTTAAATCAGAGCCGTCTACAGCTCTAACTTTCTCACTCTTATCCTTTCGGATTGCCTGTAAACCTATGCGAACAGCAAACTTTTGATCACAAAAATTACCAGTTGCTCCAGAGCCTATCATAACTGCGATTTCTTTCAAGGTCACCTTCCGAAACTTCAAGGTAAAGGATAAGGTCAAGTGTGGTGTGGAGACCTGTAAGGTGTTCGCTAATTGATGATCCATTGGAGTTGTATTTTCGCTCGCATCCACCAGTCTAACCCCTACTACTGAGAGAGGTGCTGAGAGTTTTCCTTTTTCTTGATTTAGACCTTAGGTCTCTTCAGACAGGCCTTAACAAAGTGACCACTACCTCCGCAGTACATGCATAGTTTATTCTGACGTCTCTTTTCTTTTGCTTCCTTAGACAATGGGCCTCTAACGGCACCTATCTGCATAGGCTCCTCTCCGGTGGAATGCTCGACAGTTCGTGTTGAATCAGACTCGGTCAAACCTAGGGACATTTGATTTAAAATCTCTCCTTTTTTCTCCTTTTCGTTCATGTAAACGAAAGTCAATCTCTAGAACTAAATCTATTAATGCTGAGATCTCTGTAGGTCGATTTGGAACCTGAGATAGGGCATCTTTCAGTTCATCTCTCAAGCCCCTGTAAAACACTGCTGCTCTTTTGCTTACTGGCCAATTTGTCTCCACCACCAACTTGTTGAATTGGGCCAGGTAAGCTACCAATTCTCTATTTCCTTGACGAAGCTCAAGCAATTCATTATTCGTAGCCTGATGCTTTTCTCCTATCAAAAAAACGAAGAAACTCCTTCTTAAAGTCTTCGAGATTGTACAGGATTGGATCATCTTGTGTTACTAAAGGCATCGACCAGGAGGCAGCGTCCCCACTGAGATAAGATAGAATGAACGCCACCCGAGATTGAGCATCGAGGAAAATCGCAGGACGGCACAGGAAATGAAGGGAGGATTGAGTCAGAAAAATCTGGGCCTTTTGTGTGTCTCCGGTAAATCGCTCCGGAGGGGCGAGGGGAATTACCGGGGACAAGGAGTGTACAACTTGGGTGGTACCAAAGGGTAAGGAGCTAGAACTTACGGTCGGTCCTTGGGTTTCAAAAGCAGAAGATTTTGGACTCGTTCCAGAAATGGACTTAATATTAAGTATCTCTTGTCTTAAAATTTGGTTCTCTTCTCTAACTGCTCCTAAATCTCTTTGTATATTTCCTAGTATTTCACTCAAATTTTTTAAATCAAAGCCTTCCGCCATTCTGCTCAGGTGTTAATGATAACGTGGGCACTTCACTCTGTCAGAGCGACCTTTTCTATTAGTCTTCAAATAACACAGGAGCAGAATTTTGCTAATTCCCAATGCCCCCGTCAGAACGTCTCTGCGAGATCTTTTACTACTGTCTCTCAGCAGGTAAGTGTCAACGGGGGAAAGGGGATTGGGAAAGAGAAGAGACAGCCCTGGATATCTTCGTCTTCTTAGTAGAGTGCAATCTGCAACAATTAACATTCAATAACTTCTTTTGTAACTTGACCTTTAAACTTACTGTATTTTTAAAATAAGTTAGCTTGTATTACTGGGATGCATTCAGGGCCAAACCTCTCTTCTATCTTCTCAGTTGTTTGGTGAATCACAACCGATTTGCTCTGGCTCACGCTAACTCTCTCCTCCACTCTTCTTACAGGTGTCAATGGAGATTGTCAAGAGTCTTGGAACAGAATCGTAAGGTAAGTATGGTGAATTCTTGTATTATCTTAATTAATTAAATCGTTAATTTAAGAAAACTCACTACATTCTTTTGCCTGAGCACTGTGTATAATTATTCTTAGAATTTTCCAGGAATTAATAGTATGCGAGGCTAAAGAGAGTACACGCTCGTTCTAAACTGAATTAAGAAATCAATATGAACTCTTTATTTACTTCAAACCCTTTTTTGATCACTAAATGCGTATGTACTAAAACGCTACTTAGTCTGAGAAGATTAAGGCTCTAATTCTTCCCTCACAATCCTCACAATCCTGAAGTGTAAATATTAACTGAGAACAGCGCGAGGAAGAGTATGCACTCGTTCTAGGCTGAACTAAGAAATCACTATGAATTCAATATTCTTCGGACTCTTATTAATCTCTAAATGCGCATGCACAAGTACGCTACTCTGTCTGAGGAGGTAGTGTTCTGACCTTCTCTTTTTTTCTGTCAGAAGAGAGTTTCGAGAAACGCTACACATACGCGCATGCGCCCGTATTTTTCCAAGACACTACTCTATTAAACACTAACCTTAAGGAAGATGAAGTCTGGTGACCATCGAAGCTAAACACGACGGAATCCTCGACGCGACCTACCCTAACTTCCATGACGGTGTGAGGTAGGTGTTGACCCGTTGAATTCTCTGGTGAAGTGCGCTTGAGAACGTTGGCAAGCACGCTTCACCTGCTTCGTTAGAATTCAGTGAAAACTAGAACGCTGACCCTCGAACGCATCGGCAGCCATGTTAGACATCCATCGACGCCAACACATTCGCCAGCTGGGGGCCCCACGAGTTCTCTTATTAGGTTTAACATTTAAGATTACGAAAACATAGCGCCTACGTGCCACCTCCCCCCAAATCTTTAACGTAGTGGGCTGGCTCGGCGTACCCAAGGCTTGCATAGGGGTATGAATAAAAGGCACGTTTCTCTGGGTGTGGTTCTCTTCCGGAATGGCGAACGTGTCTGCCAGGTCTGCACAGCTTAGACTGCCACGAGGCTGACGCCATGAGCAAGGTGGGTGCGTGAATGATGCTCTTAGCCTGCTGGTTCCCAGCAACCGTCATGGCCGCTGCGACTCACATATGCCCCACAGTTCACCTTTCGACACCGTCGTATGTGAAAGAGGGCCCACCACGTGCCGGCGGAAGCTCCTAGGCCGAGGTCTGCTAGCTGGGAAGGCTTCTGAGATGAACGCAGGCTACCGCGACACAGGCACACAGTGCCCAGCCTGAGGCCCAGCACCGTGGAGTGCTCTGTATACTACTAACACAGTAATCCAACAGATACCAACAGTGGAACGGTGTCTTGACCCCACAATGGACGATGTTAGAACTGCATCTGAGAGTGGAGATGAAGGTACTCCCTTCGACCAGGTGCAACCAACTCTAGCTCCTAACAGTGGAACGGTGTCTTGATCCCACAATGGACGATGTCCGATATTACCTGCTGCTTGGTTTTCACAGAACACCCTCCGTTGTGCATCACACTCTGTGCTTCCGTACCTAACTGCAGCACATGATTATTGGGCTTGATTGACTGTAGTCGGTGGACTACACCATGGTACAGCAGGTCTGAACAGTGAAACGGGGTCTTGATTCTGTGGTTGATGATGTCAGAAGTTAAAGTCTGTGATGATTTCTGTGTACCCCCTCTGATCAGGTGCAACCAACTCCGTGCTTCCGAATCCAATGGCATGTGGCTGTGAGGCGTTAATGACCACTGCCTCTGGCCTACACTGCGGTCAGCAGGGCTCAGTAGGCAACTAACTACAACGTCTATTGAAATATACACAATATCCTTTTAGTATACTTGCTTGAAGAACTTTTTTTAGATGAGTTATAGGTTTAGTACAATGACCTTCTTGGTGGTGGAAAAGAACACTGAATAACAGCCTACACTGTGGACAGCAGAGATCGCAATTCTAATTGTTTTGATTTATTTATTGCAGAGTTTTTTGTAAGTTATGTTGTTGTATTTTGTGAAGAGGAAGTGAGAAAAAGTATTCATGGATGTCTGTGCTGACTACTGCAATCAATTTACACTGTAGACAGCAGTGTTCACAATTCAGATCGAGTTGCTATTGCAGATGATGCAGTCCTGTAGGCAACAGACATTGCCCCTAGTACGGCCTACCCGCAGCACAGATCTTCGCTGGCTGTGCACATGCTGAATGCTTTTGATGTGGCTATCTGAGTGCACTAAAACTGATGGACGCTTTATGATACAATCTTTTTGTGTATTATTTCAGATCTACTGCCTGCATCTCAGTATACCACAAGTTATGGTTCTTTTACGTTAGAATTTTTTGTGTATTATTCCACATCTACTGTCCCTACCTTACTGCAACTCAAACTATTGACCCTTTTATTATTGAATCTCTGTGTGTGATCCAATGATTACTGTTGTAGTTGATGCTAGCAGCAACCATTCTCTGAGGGCTGGTTTACACTCACCCCACACGCATTCAGCACAGATGTCACTGGATATGTGACCCTGGGAATAAGCGCATGTGTCCGTACCTAAGCCTGGGCGGTGAACTACGTTCCGCTCGCGGAGTTTGCGAAGTTTAGTTTAGGTAACTTTGCAATTCGTGTAGAGCGCAAAGTTGCAGATTGCTATAAAATCTACAGCATAGTGTAGTTGTTTTGCTTCCTTGCGCGCTCAGTATTAATTTTCGCGCGTGCGGTAACATCTTACCGTGATTCTGCGTTTGCCGACTCGATTTTCTTTCCGTTCGCGTGCGCCACGAGATTTGTAATATGGCCGCCCGATCTCGCGAGAGTATGCAAACGCGAACACGTCATTCGGACGCGCGAGCTGACTTCCGGCGGCTGTCTTGGTAAGATCGCTATCCCGAACATGCAAAAACTACAATCTGGCGAATAATATCACTAGAGCATCAAAGAAACCTTCTTGAAAATGATCATTTTGCTCAGAAAAACTCCTCAGATTGTGATTTGGCTGTAGCCTTTTGTGCAAGGAGACCTTTTTTTTTTTTACTCTTTTTTTCAAGAGGAAGGAAGTGCCCCTGAGTCTCCAACTTCCTGTTCCTGTCCAGCAGGCTCCTCCCAGTGCTTTGTCCCTGTGCTGTTCACTTTCATTTGGATTTGGAGCTGAAAGCATCACTTTTTGTGTGTGTCTGCTGCATCATATCATTGGATTGGATTTATTTGAGGACTTTTTGATTTGAGATTTAATTTTACAAGTAAGTTGGAGAATTGGTGTACATGTTTGTTTAATTGGGGCTTGTTTGAGCCTACATTTTTCTGGGATTTTCATTGTTTTTTAAAATTATTGTTGTGGGTGGCCTGTACTTTCAATATGGGCCTAGTTGTTTTTCTGTGCAATTTCAGCCAGTAGGGTACCCATGGGTCCATGTTTCTGTGGTGTCTGTTGAATTTAAACATCATGTAGGGCATGGATGGCATAGGATTGAATTGCTAAATGTGGTTGTGGTGTATTTCACTGTTTGGGTGTGTGTGTTAAATACCTTTGTTGGATGTGTGTGTGTGCTTGATGTGTAACTTCTTTCCGATCCTTTCGTAGCCCTGTTGATTTTCATTTTTGTATTAAAGCTGTGTTGTTTAGCAGGCCTCCTTTGTCCGGTCATATATAGGCCTGCTTCAGTTCATTGTTATCCATGGCCTGTTGTGACTGTGAGTGCCCATGTGGCTTGTGGCAATTTTGTGGTGGTAGTTTAGTAGTGTGCTTCTTTTTCCATATAGGCCTGCATGTCTTTTTTTTGTTCCCCTTGGCTTATGCTTGTTGTTGTTGTGTCCTAGCCATGAGTGTGGCAGCCATTTTGTGAAGACAGGCAGTGTGCTTTTGGCATAGGCTTACATTGTCTGTCTTCCAATTCTTGTTGTGGGTGGCTTGCGGCCATTTTGTGGAGCCATCCAGGCAGTGTGCTTGCTTTTGGCATTCTGTTCCAAGGTGTGGCCTAGTCTGCCAGTAGGCCCAGAGGTAGTCATAATCAAATCATGGGTGCATAAAAACTGTTTGTGTTGTCTGTTGAATTTTAACACCATGGATGGCATTGGATTGAATTGCAAAATGTGGTTTTTGAAGTGGAATTTCAGTTTTTGGGTGTGTGTTAATGAAATACGGCTTTTCAGCCAGTAGGTAACCCTAGGAATTCAGCTCGCGTACTTTTGGCAACTCTGCACAGCGCGACAATGCGAACTTACAGTTTTTGTCATTTTCGCGCTCTCAATATGCGTGTTCGCGCACGCGATAACGACTTTTTGTACAGTTCGCGATGCCGAAAACGCAGAATTTGCAATCTGCCAAACAGTATCTCGCGAGCAACATAACACCTTCTCGAAAATGAGGATTTTGTGCATTTTGCTAAAAAAACTCCACAGGTTGTAATTTTGCTGTTGTTTGGAGCACGGAGTCACTTTTATTTTTTTTTAAAGAAATTTAAAAGAGGAAGTAAGTTCCACAGAGACTCCAACTTCCTGTTCCTGTCCTTTGTATTCACTTTTTTGTTATTATTGTGGTGGGTGGCCTGACCATGTGGGTGGCGGCCATTTTGTGAAGCCAGGCATTGTGCTTTTGACATAGGCCTGCATTGTCTGTCTTGTATTCCTGACCTTTTCTTGTTTTTGTGAGTGGCCTGGCAATGTGGTGGCGGCCATTTTTTGGGACCAGCCACAGTGCTTTTTACATAGGCCTCCAAGCTTGTGGCCTAGTCTGCCAGTAGGCCCAGGGGTACTACTCATCAATCATCACGGGTGCATGGAAGTTAAACAACTGTTTTTGTGTTGTGTGTTGAATTTCAACATCATGTATGGCATGGATGGCTTTGGATTGAATTGTAAAAGGTGGGTTTTACTTTTTTTCTTGGGTATATTTCACTTTTTGGGTGTTGTAAATGAATGCCTTTTTATGTGTATGTGTTCGTTGTTTTTGCTCCCTGGTGCTGCATCCATCCCATGTGATGCACAAATGTGTATTTAGGGCAAACAGGCTACACTACATTTATGTATTTGTTCTTTGCTATTCTTATTCTTCCTGAGTGTACACAGTACAGTAGTACATCAGGAGCCCTGGCCTTGTTGTCAAAGTCTCATAAATGGCTACACTGTTGTTGTTCACTGACTTAATAACATTTAATAATTGTGACCACCCACCACACACTAAGAATTTATATATTATATTAGTTTGGTTGTACTATCTTTTGACTGATGTTCTTCTGGCTTCTTTGCTTTTAGGTGCACAAAAGACTGAGGAGGAGGTGTGTCATCATCGCCCGTTGTGGTGCCAGACCGACGTCCTGCTGCTGTACTCGACGTGACGTGTGAGTGACCTGACCAGCCATCTCTGCAAATTGTGCAACTGAGTGCTGTTGACATCTGAAGAAGATGCCCCCAAAGAAAGCAGGTAGCAGGTCCTCCAGTACCAAGAAAGTTGCCATTGAGAAGAAGGAACAGGAGAAGAAAGAAGTGTCACTTAAGTCTGGTGTGCCGCCCAAAAAATGACGCCTGCAGCAGCGGTGTCCAGGGGCCAAGCTGGGGGCAGCACCTCCGCATCAGTGGGCTCAACCAACCCAGGCCCAAGCAGATGAGTGTGGAAGAGGTAGCCAGCCTAATGGTGGAAAGCATTGATGCTGAGCCTGAACTAAACTTATTGCTATCTCAAAGTAGTACACAATCAACGCAGGAGGGAACACAGCAGATAAGTGGTCAACAACAACAGCCGCAACCACCGCCCACAACAATAGTAGTTGTTTCTCCCGAAGTAGGGGCAGTTCAGGAAATTGAGCCTCATGCAGAGGAAGAAGAGGAAGCCACTCCTTCAGAAGTTCCATTGTCTTCCAAATCCCCAGCAAGGAAAAGGAGGGTTAGTCCATCAAGTTCTTCACCAAGCCTTCCTTCTGATGATCTAGATGCCACTTGGAAGCCACAAACTGAGTCTGAGAGGGAGACACATCCCAAGATCAGGCATGGGAAAAGGAAGGTTCCAGAAAGCCTTACACTTATGGAGGTTGATGTAGAAGAGCAGGATGCCGATGATGATGATGATGATGATGAGCCAGTCATCACGAACATCACTCCCGGCCCAGAACATTTTTACCCTATCCAAAATGGCTGCGAAGGATGTAGCACGCATACCTCCAACACAGGTAACACCAACACGACCTACAACTTCCATATTTACATTAGCAAAAGGCTGGCAGTGTCCTACATCCAGCACAAGCACCACCTCATCAGAAGTAGGTAGTGGTACTGCACAGAGTCAAATTCAACGCACAATCTCCAGTTCATCCGGCATTGGAAATGGCACCTCCAGCAGGAGACAAATGTTAAGCTCCCAAGTGTGGGACTTCTTTATGGTTAGCGGAAAGGAGGAGAACATTGCTATATGCTCCATTTGTCATACCGCTGTTAGTCGTGGTAAGCTTGGTACAAACTATGGTACCGGAGGCCAAATGACCCATCTGAAAAAACACCACGCAATCCAGTGGGAAGAGCACCTTCATCGCATACGAACTGGAACCATTGCTGTTGGTGGGGATAAACTAGTAGAAGGTCCGCTCAGGGTGGAACAGGAAGAAGAAGAAGAAGAGGGAGACATTCTCTGTGGTAGTGGTACACACAAAGTAGCCCTGTCCCCAGCACTGCAGTGGAAACGCCCACATCCTCAGCAACATCTCAGTGGCACAAGAGTAAGAGTCAACCTGAGACACCAAGGAGTACTGCTTTTAAAAAAAGAGTGACGTTGAGCATAGCAGGAAGGAATACCACGCAGCCTACCATTCTTAGCATGTGTACTAGGCCGGAGGGGCAGTACGAATGCAACCACCCAATAGCACATTTGTACAATATGAAGCTGTCTAAAATGTTAGCACTGGACCTTCTCCCTTTTTCTTTTGTTGAAGGGGTGGGTTTTCTGGAATTTGTGACAACCATCTGCCCAAAATGGAAGGTTCCCAGCCGCTACTATTTCGCCAGAGTTGCTGTTCCAGCACTACATCACGACGTGCTGGAATTGCTTGGAAAAGCCTTAAAACAGAGTGCTGTTCAGAGTATCCACCTGACAACAGACATGTGGACCAGTTGCCAAGCCACTGATTACATGCACATCACTGCACACTGGGTCTCTTTTTCGGGTGTTAAAGATAAAGGGGGCGATTCACAGAACTAACTTAAGATAAAATCCTAAACTTACGACTTTTGGTATTCACAGAAGTTAGGATTTTGTCTTAAGTTTGTCTTAAGACAAACTTAAGACACACTTAAGACAAACTTAAGACAGACTTAAGACAGACTTAATACAGACTTAAGACAAACTTAAGACAAACTTAAGAAAGACTTAAGACAGACTTAAGACAAACTTAAGACAAAATCCTAACTTAAGTCTGTCTTAAGTCTGTCTTAAGTTTGTCTTAAGTTTGTCTTAATTCTGTCTTAAGTCTGTCTTAAGTTTGTCTTAAGTCTGTCTTAAGTCTGTCTTAAGTCTGTCTTCAGTTTGTCTTAAGTTTGTCTTAAGACAAAATCCTAACTTCTGTGAATACCAAAAGTAGTAAGTTTAGTATTTTGTCTTAAGTTAGTTCTGTGAATCGGGCCCAAAATATCTGCAGGTGTTGTTGACACTGCTGAGATTTTTAATGACACTCGCAAACATGAAACTGTGGCCATGTTTGCTATTGAGAAATCTCATACTGCTGCAAACATTTTGCATGAGTTTAACAGCAAGGTGTTTGAGTGGCTGCAACCAAGAGGGCTTAACATTGGATTTGTTGCCACGGACAATGGCAATAATGTAGTTAGGGCCATGAAAGATGGTGGCTATTTCAGGGTCCCGTGTTTCGCACACTGCATTAACATTGTTTTTCAAGACTTTCTGAAAAATGAAAGCAAAGTCAGCAACTTACTGACCATCTGCAGAAGAATATGCACACATTTCAACCATTCTTTTAAAGCCCGGAAGCAGCTGAGGGTCATTCAACATGAGCATAAAATGCCAGTCAAAGCACTCCTCCAGGAGGTGCCAACACGTTAGAACTCAACTTATTACATGCTTGAGCGTCTGTTTGAGTAGTACATACCACTCAATGCTTATGTCATGAAAAGGTCAGGAGATCCTGCTGTGAAAGGCATGATCATTGATATGGCCCAATCGGACCTCGTTAAATGCCTGACAGAGATGCTACTTCCTTTTGAGGTCTTCACACGTGAAGTCAGCAGGGAGGACTGTACTATGGGCCAGGCTATCCCATTGTTGTACATGCTAGAGCAAGAGCTGTAGGAGGTCTCTGAAACGTACGCTGGTGTGGATGACAAAGTAGACGCATATTATTTGGCACACACCTTAGCCGTTCGCTTATCTGAAAATACAAGGATTCAAAATAACATTGTGTCACATCGACATTACATTACTGCCTCAATTTTGGATCCACGTTACAAATTATTGCTGAGCAGTAATTAAGTAATTCCTTTTTCAGAAGTGGATGTTGCCAAGTACAAAACTTTGATAGCTGAGGAAGCCACTGACTTTGAAAATGAACGGCTCTTAATTAGAGGCCCGCCACCCAAGGCCAGAAAAAGTACTACAGGGCACCCAGAGTCAAGTTCTACTTCAGAGCCTGAGAGCAGTGCGTTTGCCTCCCAGAAGTCACCAATACTACCAGCAAGAACATCAACAACAGCACCAACAGGATCATCAGCCACATTTAAAAAAACAGCAAGTGATTGGTTTTTACGGAAAGGGTTTTGTACGTCCATTGCTGATGCAAAGGCAAAAGAGGCCAAGCAAATTGGAGCACCCCTGAACATTGAGCGGATGGTCCAGGCCTATCTGGATGACACAACGGAGGTCTTCATGGAGCAAAGCCCATTGGTGTATTGGTATAGGAAAAGAAGCCAATGGCCAGGCTCAGCAGGCTGGAGATAAAGTATGTGGCTTGCCCTGTTGCAAGTGTCTCTTCTGAGGTTTTTTCAGTGCTGCTGGTGCCATTGTTACTGTGAAAGGACCAGTCTCTCGCCCAAAAGCGTGGAGAGGTTAAGCATGATCAAAATGAATCAGCACTTTATGCCACCGGAGTACAAAATACGTGAATCACAGCAGGAAGAGGAGAGCGACTTTGATGACATAAGTAGTGGGTTACATTGCCTACTTCTGTCCGAACCACCAGAGTTTGAGGACGAGCTCCTCTTCCCTGACAAATAGGCTTTCAAATTGTTCTTCCTTCCTATATTTGTGTGTGTATCTGTTTTTCTGGTTCAAATCTAATCACAGCAAATCCATCAACATTGTCTCCTCTTTTATTTCCCTATTGGAGTTGCACGTCTGTGCATAACTGTCCACTCCACTCCTCAGAGTCCTGCTCCATCTTCCTTACTCTCCCTAAATACATTTCAAGCAAGCCAGACATTGGATGGAGATGGAGAATAGTACAATACATGTTGCCTCTAGTAGTCTATCCATAAGAAGTGACACGTGACTACAACTATCTTCTGTTTTGTTTCCGAGCCGAAACTCATCAATGTCAGAAGGCTAGGCATCTGATCTGACAGCCAAAGAGAAGAGCAAGACAGGTAATGATTATTATGAATGATGGCATGCATTGCATTGAATGCTTGCTGACTACGAGTGAATGTGCATGAAGTCGAACTATACTAGTTTATCTACAAAGTAAAAGTGGCTTAAGTCAAGTGACAGTCAATGTTTCCCTATTGTTTAATAACCACATTGTACTCCTACTACTGCAGGTGCAGGCCAATATCCGTTGCAATTTTGTAATATGGAATATATTATAGACTGAATCAGAGTCACTACAGACTGAGTTGGTGTTGGAGAACACGTACCACACGGTCATGATGCTGACCATACTATCTTTACACAGTCAGTCAGTTGGATCGGAGATAATTGATGGAATAACTGCATTTCATGGACTGGCATAAAAGGTAAACACAACAATTCAACAAGAACCACAGCAGACCTAGGCTACATGTCTGTGTAGTGGTGTGGACTGGAGTAGAGTGTAGGGGTATGAGTGACAGTGGCGCATTGATTTAGTCACTTGATTTAGAAAATGCTAGGTTGCTGCATATGCCTTTTGTCTGGCTCTGTCAAAATTTATGGTAAATGGGGGTTGTGGTGGGCCTGTTATGTGCTGGCTCCTGTCCTGTTGTTGTTGTAGCTTAATGCTGTAGAGTAGACATGATGTATCCAAGCCGCCTCAGTCTGAAAGTGTTCTCTCAAGAGTCTTGTCTTCTTTTTTTGCACTCCACTGTAATTTAGTTTATTTTTTTTAATTCAGTTATTTTTCAATACCCCTTTTGTTTTTCCTTCTACATTTACAGGCCGGCCTTTACCCTGTGCTATAGTGGGAGAAACAACTCACACTTACCTTACCAATCCGCATCAGGCAGGCAGTGGTACCCAAGATTGATGTGCGTAGTGTCCATGGAAGGGAGGACCAAGATGAATGACGAGAATGATGCAACTCCACAATTGGAACAGGTTAATACAGTAACTTTAGTATCATTCATCATTCATCTTTTAATTTATTTGATTCCTTTTTTCTCTTCAATCATTATGACTGTGTGTTGTGGTTTGTTTGGTAATTGATCCCTACAACTATTTTTTCATTTTCTTTGATAGCTTTAAAAATAAAAGTAAGCCCGGTACAGCATGTAATTTGGTTCGCTCTGAGGGCAGACAGGCAAGGCAAATTTCATATTAATAATTTCTGCTCTGTACTGTCTAATTGTGTAGTAGTAGTTAGTAAGTACAACTCACTAACCATCAAATCAAGTTCTCTTCATCATCATGCATGCATTTCCTTTTTCTCCCTTTATAGATTTCTTGGATAATGGATCATGGTCGTCTTCCAAGATTGTGTTTTACTTTTGTTGTGTCCATGTATACTGTCTGTTTTTCTTTGTCAAACCTTTCCCGAAACTCCCCTTTCCATCCATTCATCAATCTCTAACCCTCTTCCCCCGGACTGTGTGATTTATATTGAGGTGTGATGTGACTACATTAAATGTACACCAACAATTGATCACATGCTTGCTGGGGCAGATGTGGTGAAAGCAACACTAATTGAATTTCAAGGCAAGCCAAGGATCTTCTTCTGCTTGCCCACCCATGCTGTACTTTACTTCGTTCTACTACTCCTCCCACAGTCTCTCTCACGCAAGTGACTGTCTCTTTTTTTTTCAAATGCTAGTGCCAGTGTCTACTACTACCACCACAACCATGGCATCTTCTCCATTCACTTGGGAAACCAACCATGCAGCCATCACTGTGCCGAACTTCATCATCATCAATCACAGGTAAGATAAGTTTGGTGGGAGGTATAATGGACTAGGAGGAAAGACTGACAGTACTAGTAGGACCAATAAAATAACTCAGTGAGGGGTACCGCATCTATCTGTTTGTGTGTTACAAAATCGGCAGATCTTTTAAATCAAACACTGGTTGCGGGCCTGCAGCAGCAAGGACACCAACCATTTGACGTAAATTCATAAAACAGTAACCCACCCACAAAACATTAACATCGTATCTAATATATAATTTATTACCCTAACAAAAATAAACTATCCCACTCTGACCTGACCCACCCCCCTCCCTAACCCCAACCAATGTCCAAAAGTCCCAAATGTCCAGAAAAAACTCCAACGCCCAAAACCCACCCACCAATAAAAGGAATTAAAAAAGGGGCAATTCAACAAGGTCCTAAATTTGGCGGGCTTTCAGGTGGTTGTCAACCTGTATCTTCACCCGCTCTTCTATGTGCTCCTCTAAGCGTGCCATCTGGAGGAGGATCTGGCGGCGAAATTCCCTGCAGTTACATCCAGGGTGGGGGGCAGCAGTGCTTGATATTGAGGCACTGAGGCGGGCGGCTGCCTGACCACGATGCCATAAAACTAGAGGCGGGGCCTGACTGGGGCCCAGTGCATTGGAGGAGGCTGCAGCTGCAGCCGCCTCCTCCTCCACCTGAGCCACCAGCTGCCGGAATTCCTCACAAATGGCCTCCAGTTTACGGCGCCAGGCCCTGGCTGCCAACTCCTTCCGTGTAGGTTTTGGTTGGGAAGGAGGATCTATATCAAGAAAGAAAAAGAACATTGTTGTAACCAATACTCAGCAAAACAGTAACACAAAATTCATTCAACACATTGTGGCACAGTATCACTATCAAGCACAGTACATAACATTTGTGGTAAGTATCTATCCTCCTACTTCCTCGGACTCTAACATTTGTGGGAGTTTCAGGCATTATACTAGCACTATGTACTCCAGTACACACCAGTCGTCTTGTTCTTATCTCTAGTTTAGCGAAATTACATAACCTTGTAGCCAGCATGCCAGCTCATTCAGCTAAGCTGGCACCCAGGAGAAACAGATACGAGTCACATGATGCAGACTCACGTTAGTTTTATTTACTACTACTGTCTGCAGGTGGGGAAGCTCATATTTCTGTATTACGGGTGGCACTGGCCATAATCTCTCTGTTACATGAGGGCAATTGCTCAATTTCACTTTCACCCTGCCCTGGGTGCTACAAAAAGGCAGATTATTTATCGGATCCAATGATCATTGCTTATATTATAGATGGTAACATGACATCAGGTCAGTAGCGGTCGGTGGTGGGAGTGCTGTCGGGCGGTCATGTGGGGAGTGGCAGGGTGGGGGTAGTAAACTATGGATTATGGACAATCACAGGTAAGTAAACAATACATATAAATAAATAAAACAAATTTTGTTGCACGCACTGCATCGCATTTGGCAGTGCAGTGCTCACAATGAAAATCGTTTTATTTATTTTATGTTTACTTACCTGTATTTGGGCGTAATACATAGTTTACTTCCCCTCCACCCTGCCCCTCCCCACGTCACCGCCCGCCAGCACTCCCACCACCGACCACTACTGCATAGGGTACTTTGTTTTCATTGATTGTGTAATCAACAGATAGGCCACTCTTTGCAGGCTGGCTGACACAATTGAAAATACATTAACATAGGTAGGGAGTGGTCATCAGAGTCGGAGCAAGGCGCTTGATAATATATATATAAGATGTGCTTGCAAACTACTGTGAGTCAACTGTATTCTGAAAATACTACTTATATTCCCCTCCGCTTTGCTACTCTGGCGCAGTTTCTTTTACATTCTCTTCAAAGTATGACTCTCCAGTGACAGTCTCCACCTATGCTGTCTATTGATGATAGTACATCCAGGCATACATCCATTAAAGTAAATGTCTTTCGTTCTTTTTTATATATCTCTTTGCAAACCTTAGTTGGTTTCACCAACAACCACCCATGCGTCTGCTCCTTCCTTGCTTGCCTTGGCTTTGAATTTGAACCAAACACCGCTGATAATTCTTGATATCTAATATCCACCCATACTGTGTCGCCCACCCAGGCAGGCATCCTCTTTCACCTTCCACCCATCCTACAAAACCCATGCATCTGATCTGATCTGATTCCTATCAGCCACCTATGCATGCTTCCAACATATCCTTCTCTGCCAGTCATATTACATCTCGCCCGTCCTTCCTCCTTCCACCCTTCTTTCCCTCTTTGTTCAACACGTCCATAAAGGTCATCTGATCTGAGGTTTAGTCTTCTCCATAAAACCTTCACAGCTGAGTTGGAGTCAGATAGAAGAGGCCATTGGTTACTCAACTCACGCTGCTAATGCTAAGTAAAGGGTGTCTTCTTCAACCGTTGTATAATGTTCACTACAACTTAATACGTCTCACAGTACAGTGAGTGAAGTGAACACACTTACATCTAGTAGTAATGTCAAGAAGTAATGAATATAACTTACCACCGCCCACCACTGCTGCTGGCTCCCCCCCTGTAGCTCCTGCAGGTGCCGTCTGGTCTCCCGCCCTCTCCGGAATGGCCGCATCGCCATCGCCGCTGGCCACGCCGGCACTGGTGGTTGGTAGTATGCCTAGAAAAAACATTACACATTTTTAGATGCCTGTACACCTCCCCCTATTTTATTAGTTTTCACTAGGAAGATTGAAAAAAAATTAATACAACATACATCATCACTAGTCCAAATCGGGTACTAGAGTAGAGTCAGTAGACAGACACAAGTAGTGTTATATGGTCCCTAGGGTCATCTAGTCCTACTCTACTCTTTGGAAAGTTAGCCTGAGTAATTTAACCCTTTTAGATTCATCATGTCTACTACCCTTTTTGCTCATAATATACCTTGCAGCTTGTTGTGCAGTAGACGCCTTATGATGCATGATGTAACCAGTATTTCTACGTTCTACGGTGAGGGGTCTTCCAGAATTCACACAGATCTTTTGTCTTGTCATGGACTTGTAAATGTTTACTGTTTTAATCTTATGCTTTTTGCTGTTGAAGCTGGCGGTAGTAATAATTTCATAGAACGACGTACAGAGCTTGTTACTTATTTAAAAATAAACATTTTCAACTTACACATAGACTCTGTGGTAATTGGTGGGGTGGGGTGGACTTACACAAGTGAGTGAGCAAAAGGGTGTTATTATGTTCTGGGTTGTCTCATCATCATTGTGTATCTTTGTGTGGGGGGTCAGGACCTAATAAGACACTATAGCTAGTCGGTCAGGGGATTGTGGGTTCTTCTGACTGAGGTGTGAGTAAGGTCCAACCTCCCATCGCCAACATCCTATTTTCTTGTGCATAGTTCTGTATGTGGCTCTGCAGAATCCCTACAACAGTAGTGTATGTACTATCCTATCCAAAATACTAGTCAAATATCTGGTTGGGCATTTTGTTGGTGGGAATTGTCAAAGCCTCAAGATTAAGAAGACTAGAAGAGGACAACCCAAAGGACAGAACACAGTGGCTAGAGCTATTGGTAAATCTGAGTTTTATTCCAAAGAAAACCATCAATAAAGAGTGGCCAACTGGGCAAGCTTAGCTACAGACAGACTAATAGTAGTAGTAGTACAGCAAGTCATGGCATAGCAGAGGCAGTTGGAAGGAACTTAGAGGCAGGGATAACCAGAATTTGGAAACAGAAAGTCAAGGTCAAAGAAGCTTTTGTAAAGACTAGAATTAGAAATTGGAACCATAATTAATAGTTCGGAAAGATGCAGTAAAAGTTAGGGAAATATAGCTGTTAATATTAACCACTGGAGAACTTACTGGGGCCAGCAGCAGGAGCCTCGGTAGAGCAGCGGTCCTCTCCTGGTTGTTGTTGTCCTGCCGACTCGGACCCTGTCTTCTTGCCCCTGGGTGGTGTTGATATTCATGTAAGATATAATAAAGAAAGAGACAAACATTAAGGAGTACTGTGAAACAAAAAAATAATTAAAAAAAAGTCAAAAAACAGTTTAGGAAACAACAATTGCAGTAAAATTGACCTTTCTAATCAGATGGATCGACTACTGGGCTGCTTGCTGGATTCACGGATCGTCTACTTATTTATGAATACTCCAGTGTTCCATAATCATTCTGATTCCAAATACTAACGAAGCCTAAGTACCACGTGACCTAGACCACCTATTCCAGACGGCCAATTGTTCACTAAGTCTACATTTCCATTTTTTTAGCCATCAAAAATGCATAGATGAGATGGAGGACACATGCATACATTTGTGCATACACCAAATTGTGGGTTGGTTGCGTCTGATCTTGTTCTGCTACTGAATGACCCTGCTAAGCCGACCACTCACTACCACCAGTGGGCCAGCTGGTTATGGGTGCGCCGGGCCCCTGAGCACCGAAACACTACCCGGCGCACCTTCGCCCACCGACGGTGACGCTCCTGGGTAGCGTACCTGAAGCCGGGCCTGCCGCCTGCTGCCAAGGTCAAGGGGAGGTGGCGCTGGATAAAAAAAACAAGGGCGGCCACCTCCACCTCGCCAAAAAGCTGCCGGGCCTGCACCCCTGCATGGCGCATTCTGCCGCAAGGCAGGCGGCTCTTGGGCGCAGGCGCCTTGCCCTTTGAGCTGTTAGTGGCAGTGCCCTTGGCCATGGTTCTGGGGTGGGTGGGAGGCAGAAAAGAATATTTAGAGGTGAAAAAAGAAAGTTAGGGGGAAGAAGTAGTAGATTAAAGAAAGAAGTAATATAAAGTAAAAAAAACACAGTAAAAGTAGAAGTAAAATGAGAAATATAAACTTAGGGACAGAGAGAAATAGATGATAAGTAAAAAAAGTCAGAAAAACTGTGTAAAAAACTAAGGATTCCAAAGATTAAGGGAGGATAAAAAAGTAGGGCCAGAACCACAGCATAGAGTGAAAAACAAGATGGGCGCGCCCATTCGCGACCGCGTGGGTAAGTTTGCGCGATATTTCTCACGAACACGCAATAATCGTCGCAAACAAGTAAAATGCGCTCCCGAACATGACATGCTCATCGCGAACACGCTATACGTGACCCGGAACAGGAAATAAGGCATCGCGAGCGGGCGGGACAATTGAAAAACAAGATGGCCGTACCCATTGGCGACTGCATGGGTAAGTTCGTGAGATATTATCCCTGGAGCATGCAAACAGCGCCCCGAACACGCACAACGCGCTCCCGAACAAGAAAAACACATCGCGAACGGGCGCCCCAAGCAACTACGAATGCTCGCGAAGCTATGCGTAGCTCGCGTAGTGCAAGAACATCTTCGCGTAGCTTCGCAAAGTGCGACTATGCGAACTACGCTCAGGGTTACCCATACCCACTTCCACTATCTGCCCCTGGGCCGTACCACATTACATTGTGCTGTAGACAGCATATGCAACCATGTTACCTCTGGCAGTGGGGAAAGCTTCTGTTATGTAACTTTTAGGTGCATGGCTATTACAGGTGGAAGGCTACTTTACAGACCATGAATATTGATGAAGATGATGATTGCATGTGTGTAGTGTAAGATATGTGCACATAGCAAAAAGTTTTCAAAAATGCTCTCTAAGGAGAAGCTGTGTCTCATCAAATGCTGTAGAGAGAATGACTAAAATGGGTGGCATTCTCCAACTGCTACAATGGAAAATGTTATGAACTAATCAAATGCTTTTTTTTAAGGTCACATGGCAATCGCGCACCCAACGATTTAAAGAAAATATATTTACTATAATATAAGTTTATTAAAGTTAGAAATATATAAATGTTTAAGATATTTTAGATATCGCTTGCTCTCATATACACTTTAAAGTTATTTAGATATAGTTTTGAGACATAATGAAACTAGCACAGTGTCAGCGTTTAGGACGTATTTCTTAAAAGAAAGGCAAAACTGATTTCAACTGCATTTGGAGCGTGTTTACAGCAATCAATAAATGGTTGACCGCCCGTGTTTAAGAGTGCGTCGTGCTGTGCAATGAAGCCAAGCTGGGTGGAGTCGATGCTACATAAGATATTACATAAATAAATATAATGGGGCTGTTAACTTTGTTATTCTGTTCAGAGGTGGGGGTCTGTTCTTTAACTGAAGACCCAATAAGAGATGGCAGCTAACACTTGTTTGAAGAGGCGACCCCTTTCACTGGACCTATTTACCTCTCTTATCACAAGAGCCTGGCCCGCTGTCCCCAAACTAACCCCTCCAGCCACCTTTTTAGATCTCTTATCTGTCACCAGTGGCCTCCACCCATGCGAGAGACATTAAACCTCTGTTTGCACAGTCGGGCTGAGTGTCTGGTGTCAAAGGATGGCCTGTTATACAGGGGCCTCTGCACCTGCTTTGAAGAGTAGTGAGGCAAACACGCCTGCATCCTGCACCCAGCCAGCCAAGCGTGGTTCGAGTAACTGCGTGCCGAGCCAGAGGCAGCCGCTGCATTACAGAGTAACACTTTAGGCGCGCATGCGCACGATGTAAAGCATCACGCACATGTGAGAGTCTGGACAGGTCAGGCAAAAGAAAGTGCAAATGCAGACAGCCAATCATGAAAAAAGCATTTACAAATGCAATAGAACTCGTATTTAAGCGAGTCCTATTGCATTATAAACAAAAATGTGAGCGCCAAAGAAGGCAGGAACGGGAGTGGGTGGGGGAGTAGTGGTGGTCAGAGAAGTCACGGACTTTGGGAGGGAACAGGGGGAGGCAGGGGAACAAAAGAGTTGCTGAAGTAAAGGGGCTGATAGCCATGGAAGGATCAAAATAACGTCATGGCAGTAAGGAGGCGGGACTAATATGCCAGCAACCAATGAGAATGCAGCATTTCAGGTTTGAGCCAATCAAAAGCATGGGCAGAAAGTGGGCGGAGCTTTTTCCACAATAATGTATACAGCATCCCTCGCCGAGACAGTGCAAGCGCTGCCTAGGCGAAGCCTAAAAATGAGGGAATGGCGTACCCGGCACGACACCACACGTTTATGATGTAACACAGGGCCTGGCAGCGTGCACTCATCGCATACAGAACGCGCAGCTGGCGCAACCCCATACGTATATGATGTAATGCCCGGCTTGGTACCGCGCACCCGTTGCATACCAAACTAGCATCTGGCGCGACGTATATGGTGATAGGCGGGACGCGGTGCCACGAACCCTTTGGATACGAAATGCGCATCCTTTACGAGTTTAGCAATATGGCGGATAGGATTCGCGTGCTGATGGAGATTGGTACACTACCGGTACGGGACTCCAGTTTTCTAAAAAAAAAATAAAAGATATACATACTTTTTTTTGAAGATATATATAACATTACGTAATTTTGTAAATAAAAAAAAAAGGATAAAAGAGTTCCAAAATATAGGTTTTATAAATATTAAAATATGAGATTAACATTTAGAAAACCCCCGGTGATTTGACAGCCTAAGAACAGAGGGAATATATATGTGTGAGTGTATATATATATATTCATTGAAAAACCATAGGTTTTACAGACGTTATAGTTAGGAATTAGCATTCAAAAACCTTTGAAATTCACTAAAAAACCATGGGTTTCAGGGACGTTATAGTTAGTTGGACATTTGACTCATATAAAACCAGAGAAATTCGCCCGTTATAGTTAGTTGAGCTAACTATAACTCGCGCGCCCGCAATGCACTGGTGATGACATAATAATTTGCTAATAATGAATTAATTAACTTTAATTAACTTCGTACCCTTTACCCTACAAACCCAACAACCCACACCTAATATATAACTTTGAAAAAAAATCATTGCACAATTTACATAATTAATTATCAATTAAATAATTATTACCAACTAAGATTAATTATTAATTCCTTTAATAATTTTCCCCCACACCTTTTTCCTGCACTGAAAATATAAATATATAATTAATTAATGACACAATTTACATATGTTATTACCAATTAAATAATTAATATTGACAAAACATAATTATTAAATAATTATAATTAATTTACTTCCCACCCAATACTGCTACAAACCGCACAACCTCCACCTAGAACTTTACTTGATATAAAAAATGAATCATACAATTAACATAAATAATTATCAATAAAATAATTATTATTACAAAATAATTCATTATAATTAATGTAATTCCCATCCTGTACACCTGTACACCAATACACCCCACAATCCACTACGGCACTAAAAATTACAATGAAATAATAAATTAATTTTAAAAACAACAAAAAATTTACAAACTATATTAAATAACTGTAACAATAATTATTCAAACTGGACTCATAGGGGTGTCTAGTTTTCAGAAATGTGTGGGTTTGGTAGGTTTCCCAAGATGGCCGCCGAGCCCGGGGCCAAAAATTCAGGTGACCCCCACTTGCAAAACCAGGTCCTTTCAAAGTAGGTAAATTTTATGCTTCCACAATATGTTTTGGCCTTTCTCTGCCGCGGGTACTGGGCCTACCCACACAAGTGAGGTACTATTTTTATCGGGAGACTTGGGGAAATGCTGGGTGAAATTTGTTGTTTCTTTATGAACCTATGGTCTGGAGAATTGCTCTCTCCCCAGCAGCTCCGTCGGCTGTGTCACTGCGGCTGACCTCCAGATCACCCAGTGGAGGTGTTCGAGGCTGCCTTGGCCTCGCTGTCCCTGTTCTGTGACTCTGATTGGTTCTTGATCCGTGCCCGTCTTTCAGGTGCTTGTTCGGTGCCCGTTTTTCAGGCATTTGTACCCGCTCTGTAAACCCGCTCTTTTAATTACTGTTGACTGTTTTCTTGCTGTTCTTTATTCTGTGCCGGCTCTTTATTCTGTGCCTGTTATTTATTCTGTGCCCCTGTTACCCACACTCTGTTTACTGTTGCTTGTTCCTCCCCACCGCTGCTTCCCCTGCCCCTGCCGGTTCTCACTCCCACCTCCCAGCTGCCCATCCCTTCCCTATTTAATGGCGGCCGTTGCGGGGGAGCATGAGCAAGACCTCTGACCTTTGGTCTTGAGACTTGCTCTCTTCCCAGCAGCTCCGTCGGCTGTGTCACGGCCGATGACCTCTAGATCACCCAGGAGGAGGTGTTCGAGGCTGCCCAGGCCTCGCTGTTCCTGTTGTGTGACTCTGATTGATTGTGCCCCATCTCGTTCTCTGCTTGTCTTTCAGGTATTTGTTATGAGTTCGTCTTTCAGGTATTTGTGCCCGCTCTGTAACTTGCTCACTTTTTAATTATTGCTGACTGTGGTTGATTCTGCCCCTTCTTGTTCTGTGCCCATCTTTCAGGTTCTTGTTCTGTGCCCATTTTTCAGGCATTTGTGCCCGCTCTCTAAACCTGCCCTTTTAATTACTGTTGACTGATTTCTTGCTGTTCTTTATTCTTTGCCCACTCTTTATTCTGTGCCCGTTCAGCTGCTGGTTCACAAAGGCGCGCCAAAGGCAAGCCTGTCTGTGCCCAGCCATGACCCGACCACGACCAGAGCCAGGAACCCTGGATTTCGAACCATCCACTGCTACAATGCTGCAACCCTCCTCGCACTCAACCCTGGAAGAAACAACAACTGCCAACAGTCCACGCCAAACTCAACCCATAGCCAGTTCTCCTGCCACCGGCTGCCAGATCTTCACCACCACCCCGGACACCAACACCACTAATGCCCTAAAATGCATCCTCCTCAATGTACGCTCCCTGCACAGACATGCCATGGAGATCTGGAACATCCGACATCGCTTTCCTCTTGGAAACCTGGACCAATGCCTCTTTAGCCTCTGACATCGCCATCCTAGACAGATACAAGATCCAGAAGAAGGACCACCCCACCACCCAGGAGGCAGCCTCGACATCGCACACAAAAGCTCCCTCCACCTCACCACCTCCAGTGAAACCTTCCCTGCCGCCGAGCACCTGCACTTCCAGATCTAGGCCAGCCCCAACTCCTACCCTTGCCTACAGACCCCCCGGCCCATGGGCCCTCTTCGCTGACACCATCACCGACCTTGTTGCCCCCCACACCATCACCGTCATGGACTACATACTCATCGGAGACCTCAACTTCCACCTCGACAACCCCAGCGACCCCAATTCCACCACCCTCTGTGACAACCTCGCCAACATCGGACTGAAACAACTCATCACCACATCGACCCACAAGACAGGACACACCCTTGACCCCATCTTCACAGAAGGAAACAGCGTCCACTTCAGTCACACCACGCAACCCCTATGGACCGACCACCACTGCGTACACTTCCTCATCGACAAACCTAAGCGACCCAAACCCACTCCATGCCCCTGCGAAGAAACTGGAGCAGAGTCACTGAGGAGCACCTCAACTCCACCCTCAACCGCACAACCCCCACCGCCGCAACTGACGCCAACCTCATAGCAAGGGAATTCCACACATGAATCTCCAACTGCGCAGACAAGCTCACCCCACTAAGCAAACCCCGACAAACAGTGCCCCAGGAAAGACACCTGGTTCACCACTGACCTCCAAGAAGCCACACATACTTACAGATGCCGGAGAAGAACTGGTGAGACAGCAAGACATCTGTAACCTACACCGCCTACAAGAACGCCATGACAAACTACCACCAAAGCCTTAGAACCACCAAAAGGATCTTCATCCACAACAAAATCCGTACCAACTCCAGCAACTCCAAGCAACTCTTCAGCGTCATCCAGGAATTCTCCAAGCCCCGCAGCAAAGCCATGGACATCACCCCCTCCCAGGCCCATAGCGGCAAGCTCGGATCCTACTTCCACCTGAAGATCAAAAACTTCTACGAAAACTTCAACTACCATATGCCCGGCTCTGCTGCCACCCTGGCTGCCGGCAACACCAGTCAGCCCACCATACCCCCTTGAATGCCGATCACAACCGAAGAGTCCGCCTCAACCATGAAAGACATTCACTCAGGAGCCCAACAGACCCCTGCCCACCACACATCTACCACGGAGCCATCACCACCATCGCACCTGAACTAAAATGCACCATCAACACCTTCTTTGAGACCGGCAACTTCCCTGATGACTGGCTGGAAACGTGCAGAAGTCAGGCCCCTGCTCAAAAAGCCCTCAGCAGACCCATCGGACCTTGAGAACTACTGGCCTATCTCGCTCCACCACTTTGCGGCAAAAGTCACAGAGAAGACTGTCCTCACAGAACTAACTAGGTTCATCGAAGACAACGCCATTCTCGACCCTTCCCAGTTTGGATTGTGCTGCAATCACAGCACCGAGACCGCCCTACTCGCCACCACAGACAACATCCCCACCCTCCCAGACCAAGGACACAACGCAGCCCTGATTCTACTCGACCTGTCAGCAGATTTCGACACCGCCTCCCACCGCACACTCACAGCCAGACTACACAATGCCGGCATGCAAGGAACCTCCTTCGACTGGATCCAATCACTCCTCACCGGCAGAAGCCAAAGGATCAGACTGCCACCCTTTCTCTCCGAACCCACAGAAATCAACTGTGGAGTCCCACAGGGATCATCACTCAGCCCAAACCTCTTCAACATCTACATGGCCCCCCCTTACCGCCATCGGTCATCAGCATGGCTTCAACATGGTATCCTATGCAGACGACCCAGCTCATCATCTCCCTCAACATGAACACCACCAGACTCAACTTGCAGGAAGGAATGCAGGACATTGCAGCCTGGATGAGGAACAGCTGCCTAAATCTCAACTTGGAGAAAACAGAAGTCCTCGTTCTCAGAACCAACCCTTCGGCTTGGAACAACACATGGTGGTGCACCGCACTTGGCACCCACCAACCCCCACGGACCATGCTAGAAACCTCAGCATCATACTCGACTCCTCTCTTTCCATGTACCGTCAGGTCAGCACCGTCGACTCCAGCTGTTTCAATACCCTCTGCATCCTCTGTAAGACCTTCAAATGGATCCCCCTCTAGTCAAGGAAGACACTCACCCATGTACTCATCACTAGCAGGCTGGACTATAGAAACACCCTCTCTGCTGGTGTAAACAAGTCTCTACTCCGCAAGCTCCAGATGATACAGAACACCCTGGCCAGACTGGTCCTTGCTATCCCTCGGCACGAGCACATCTGCCAACAGCTACAAAAGCTCCACTGGCCATCCGTCAAGAAGAGAGTCACCTGCAAGATACTCATCCACGCCTACGAATGGCTACACAACACCGGCCTCCAATACCTCAACAACAGAATCATCCTCCATGTACCCAAAAAGAACCTCCAATCCACCCAGATCATCCTCGCTGAAACCCCTAGCGTAAACAGAGCCAAAGCAGAAGGAAGATCCTTCTCCCACATCACAGCTAAGACCTGGAACGAGCTCCCGACCAACATCAGATGCGCCCCATCCCTGAACACCTTCGGGAAGGCTCTCAAGACCTGGCTCTTCTGCTGAACGGAACTGCTGATCCCTCCCCTTTCTAGCGCCTTGAGAACCTCACAGGTGAGTAGCGCACTTACAATTCCCTGATAAATTGATTGATTAAAGCGTGAACATTTTGGCACAGTAATGCAAGGAAAATGTGTCAGTCACATTTTGAGGTTTGCAGGACATTGTATGTAAGATAACTTGTTGGGATTCACAAGAGAGATATCAACATGTACTCCCATGGGTGTTCAGTTTACGAGAATAACTAGAGTTGGTAGGTTTTTCTTAGATGGAATGTACACCTTGGCAGAGAGACAAAAAGTCAAATATTACTGCACAACCATCTATTCCTCAAACATACACACATACTGGTTGGATTTGGCACAAGGGCGAGTGATGGTTAAATACATAAAAGGTTATTTCACAAAAATTTCACAAAAATTAAATGCACTGTAAATAATTGAAATGACAAACAATTGAACCAGGGACTCCCAGCTCGTGAACTGTAAAGCTGCGTCAAGGCCCTAACCGCTTTACAGGCCATTCACACACCTTTCATATGTACCACACACAAGACCATTCACACCACCAGGCATGGAACCAACATACTACAACATTCACAAAAAGGGACAAGGTACACCCTGCTTGTGAAAGAGAGAAAAGACAAATATTACTGCAGAAATATCTATTCCTCAAGCACACATACATACCGGTTGGATTTGGCACGAGGTGAGTGGTGGTTCAGTATATGCAATTGTATTAACAAGAGATTTCACAAAAATAAAATTCAGTTTTAATAATTGAAAGGACGAGAAACTCAACCATTGACTCATGGCTCGTGAGCTGTAAAGCCATGACAAGGCACAACCTCTTTACAGGCCATTCATACACATTTCATACGTGTGACATATACAAAACCATTCATACCGCCAGCCGCGGGCCCATCACATTACAACACTGACATCAGCAGACAGCTCCATTCATTGGCCCATCACTTTCACATGCCCACATGCCTGACACAGCAACCACACCAGCCAATGGATTGTATGGACAGGCGTTTGGCTACCAGTCTGTGTAGTGACCAGCAGCAAGTCACTACTCACACACGGCCAGCCAAGCGCCAGTCCACGCACACTGCCAGCCATGTGCCAGTCCACATACACCGCCAGCCAAGCACCAGTCCACGCAAACCATCAGCCAAGCATCATTCCACGTACACCACCAGCTAAGGGCCAGCCTCCACACACCTCCATCACATTTAGGGTTTTTTCCATACAAAAAAGAAAACACAAACAAATTGTAAATAGATACAAATCTACTAACACAAAATCTGAAACTAAATACATTGCATAAATGCTCTTGAAACTGATCAAAAAATATAAAAGAATAAAGACCAGGCAGTTCACTTTACCACTTATGGATGCTCCCAAAAATAATTTTACGTGTGGTACATTCTAAAACAAGCAGGCACACAAAGTGCAGGGTTGGAAGAACACTTGAGTACATACAAGTCTCCTTCTGTGTACCTCTTCACCAACAGACTCTATATCTCCTACCGGGAAAGTTTTTTGAGACCATGGGATGAATGTGATCAAGAAAGTGGCGAGCTTTCAATCTAGGAAGGATAGTCACAGTGGAAATAGTTCACAACGTATCGACAACCAATACATGGTAAATGAAAAAGGAAAATATGACAACACCAAGAAATGTCATACAGTAATGTAATTTAAGTGATAGACGATTGTCAATAGATCAATAATTCACAAGATCAACTGTATTTTTCATTCTAAAATTTGAAAAGACAGGTGCAAATAACGTGAGGTGACACGTGGTGAAAATTGGGATAAGTGCAGGTGATTGTGCAGTGGGATGGTGGTGCATGCATATACATCAACATACAATAGTAGAGAACCTATGCAGCCAGACTTCTGGCACATACAATAAATGCAAAATCATAAACAACTGATGCAGTTAATAATTCACTGTCATCCAGGTTTGATCAGAACAAAGGAGAAAAGTCGA
Source organism: Triturus cristatus (assembly GCF_964204655.1). NCBI lineage: Eukaryota > Metazoa > Chordata > Amphibia > Caudata > Salamandridae > Triturus > Triturus cristatus. The sequence continues at coordinate 359,728,971 of NC_140587.1, forward strand.
TGTTTTAAAGAAGTCTTCCTTCTGAGTGCAATTTCTCCTGATTCTCAAAAACTGACCAAATGGCAAATTATCGCGTAGACCCCTGGGGTGATGACTACCATACCTCAGTAGTGTGTTCCTTTTACATGGGTTTTCGGTATAGGGTGGTGTACAGACAGTTATTTATTGTTTTTATGGATATGTCAAGATAGGCAATGGTAGATGCACTTCACTGTCCCCACACAAGCTTTAGACAAACAAGTTATTTTACGAAACCTTACGGTTAGAGCGGATTGTGCCACAAGCAACGTTTTCCACTTTGCCCAATTCCCTGAACAACAGTGTAGAAGATATCTACATATAAATGGTGACCTTTGTTAAAAGGTCCTCTACCAAGTTCCCACACAATTTTCTCAGTCACTCCAAAAGTGGACGGACAACCAGTGGGGTCAATCCTGGAATCTGATGGTGTACACCCTGAAATTAGAGACATATCCAGTCTTACTGTCACAAAGCATATACATCTTAATTCCATTGCGTGCCCTCTTGCTAGAAATGTATTGCCTAAAAACCAAGCGGCCCTTGAACAAGACCAAAGACTCATCCACTGCTATTTCTTTCCCTGGAGCATAGATCTCAGAAAATCGATCTACAAAGTGATCAATGATAGGCCGAATCTTAAAAAGATGGTCACAATCAGGGTGATCTTGTGGCAACGCTAAACCATTATTGACAAAATGCAGCCTCCGAAGCAGAAGCAAATACCTATCACGACTCATGACTGCCGGAAATATAGCTGTTGCAATCAAGGGACTAGTAGACAAATATGACAGATCTTGATGGCTTCCTTAGCGAGCCCATTAAAAAAGTTAACCCCGAGAACTTCTTCAACTCATCCAGATTTGTGGGAGTCCATTGGGTAGCTCTAGAGTGGGGTCTAAGGCTGTCTCTCAAAAACAAATTAGTCTGCTTAACAATCTCTGCCAAAAATACATCGTCCATAAACAACTGAAAAATATTTATCGGCAAAAATATTTCAGTATGCCCTCTTCAGCCATGAACACCAGTAAAGTCTGGCAAGGCCGGCTGCACCATGACTGGTGAAACCCATAGGTCAACACTTCCAACAGAAAGCCTTGTAGCCCCTGGCTGCAGCCCGGATGTGAAGCACTAAGATGGTTGGGTGAAGGGCGTTGTTCATCAAAAGTGAGATTACTGGTTTTGTATGTTGTATCTATTTCTAATTATTCTACACTCAGATTATTGTTTCTCACTGTATCACTAGTCTATAAGCGTAGTAGCACTTGATTTATTTCTAGGTCCTGAAGAAGGCCTCAACACCTTTATGGGTCAAACTGCCCAAAACATGTCGTCCTGTTCATCTGTCACATTGCAGTAAAAAATCTTTATACTGCAGATGCATTGTTTTTAATCCTGACACTAAGAGTAAGCCAATAATGTTTTCTCGCTCCCAGTAGTTGGTTTTAGTATCACACACTTCACTTGGTTGAGTATTTTTTCTGCACTGCGCCCTTTACCCAACCAGCTTAGTGCTTCACATGTGACGGATTTTAGAATGTCGTTGCAGAGTAGGAATCAAAACATCTCTGAGCTCCTCCCTCACAGTGAGGGGGATGTAGCCCATGGCGGGGCTAGGTGTCTCCACCAAGAGGAGAATCCCAGATGATGAAGCATGCCACCTCGGTGGGTGATGGGATTTTGTCCTAATTAAAAGGACTTTTTTAGTAGTGATTAGGTCACGTTGCTTGTGTCTTCCTGTAATGCCATCCCAACATGTTAGATACTTTGGGGTTTATTAGGATGGCGGTCGGAAAATCAGCCCGACCGCCATGGTAGCGGGAATCAACCACCTGCAGGTGGAAATCCGTCCGCGGCGGTCGGATTCGTGGCAGAAACACACCAAACTGCCACCAGGCCAGCGGAGAGACCACACAGAAAATTAGGATTCTCCCGCTGTGACAGCGTTAGATTCCGCTGTTTCTGACCACTGCGGTCGCAAACAGTGATGAATGGGAGAGCCGGCGGAAGGGCCGTTGCATTATAGCCACAGCCGCGGATGATCCGTGATAAATGTGGTGCTCGTCCAAAAAAACACATAACAAGGCCACCAATTGCACACAGCAAACCAGCCCTGCCCCCAAAAGTACCTAACACATCCCAATGACACACCCCCATGGCCACTTCGAAAATACAAATCCCAGTACAACCCACAAAACACACCTGACAGCAATACTCCATTTTGATACACCCACATAGCTGAGTATAAAACCAGCCCCTTGCTTGACCAGAATCCTTTGCACTACTCCAGCACTGAAGGAACCAAACTCTGCAGCACATTGGATAGGCAAAACACCACACATCTCATCGCACAACAACACACACAACACCTACACCACCCCCATCACCCTCACAACTGCACCTCAACACATTAGCACATCATACACCATGGCACCACAGAAAATGCCCAAATTCACAGAGAGTGAGTTGTCAGTCATGGTAGATGAGATAATCAGAGTAGAACCCCAAGTGTTTGGTCACCTGGTCCAACAGACACCATAAGCCACAAGAGCACAAATGTGGGCAAGGATAGTCGACAAGGTCAATGCAGTTGGGAAAACCCCGCGCTCCAGAAATAAAATCATGAAGCGGTGGCATGACCTGAAGAGGGTTGTGAAACAAAAGAGGAACAAGAACTGTGAGCTGGCTCAGAGGACTGGCGGTGGCCCTCCCATCCCACCAAAAACATTCACTGCATGAGAGGAGAAGGTGCTTGCCATACCGCATCCAGAGAGTCTCACAGGAATAGCCGGGGGAGTGCAGGCTGGTAAGGACAAACAAATGTCTACCATTACACTGCCATGTTCTGTCTTACACAACTCCAAAGCTACACCTCCTAGGCTCATCTGCACCACCATACCCAACACAGGTCTAACAGATGTAATATTCACCCCATCTGATTCACCCCAAAGGTAGCCAGATACATTCCCAGGGTTGTATGTGTACAGGCAGCCAGCACTACAACTCCCACCAGGCCCCCTGTCCCACCCCTGAGCAGGATGGAGCACTCCCGCCCACCCAGAAGCATGTAGCAGCCATTACATTGCTCTAATCAAACTAACAGGTAGGTAGCCATCTAAACAGGGAGCGGTGTCTGTGGGTGGAAGGACAGCACTACAACTTCCAACAGGCCCTCATGTCCCACAGTTCAGCAATATGGAACACTCCCCCCAACCAGAAGCATGTGGCAGCCATTGTATCTCACCAACCAAACTTACAGGTAGGTAGTCATCTTCGCAGGGAGGGCTGTCTGGGGGTGGGAGGCCTACACTGCTACCCCCACCAGGCACCCTTGTCGCACTCCTGAACAGGATGTGACACTCCCCCTACCCAGAAGCATGTGGCAGCCATTGTACTACACCAACCAAACTTACAGGTAGGTAGCCATCTTCACAGGGAGGGCTGTCTGAGGGTAGGAGACCTACACTACTACTCCCACTAGGCACCCCTGTACCACCCCTGAACAGGATGTGGCACTCCCCCACCCAGAAGCATGTGGCAGCCATTGTAGTACACCAACCAAACTTAGCCATCTTCACAGGGAGGGCTCTCTGAGGGTGGGAGGCCTGTACTACTACTCCCACCAGGCACCTCTGTTCCATTTCTGAGCAGGATGTGACACTCCCCCCACCCAGAAGCATGTGGCAGCCATTGCATTGTTCACCCTCATCTAACAGATAGGTAGCCATCCTCCCAGGTTGTGCTGTTTGGGGGTGGGAGGCCTGCACTACTGCTCCCAGCAGACACCCTTGTTCCCCAGCTCAGCAAGATGGGGCAGTCCCCACCTACCCAGAAGCACGTGGCAGCCATTGCATTGTCCACCTTCATCTAACAGGTAGATAGCCAACTTAACAGGGAGGGGTGTGTGTGTGTGTGGGAGGCCAGCACTACAACTCCCAACAGTCTCCCTTGTCCCACCCCTGAGCAGGATGGAACACTCCCCACCTACCTAAATGCATGTGGCAGCCATTGCATTGTTCACTTCAAACTAACAGGTAGGTAGCCATCTTATGCTCTCTTGTCCCACCCCTGCCATCACCTTAGACGCTGGTGTGAAAGCACTCGGATATGTCATTCGAGGCAGCAGGTGGAGCTCCAACGTAGCACATAGGTCTTGTAGGGTGGGTTGATCCAGATGGAATTTATGTATGACCTCCTCATCCTCCATGTCTGCCAGCACTGTGAAGGGACGATGCACATTTGGTCTCTTCCTAGGTGAGATGAAAGCAGACACATGTCAATGTAATCCACCAGGAGATGTGTCCGACATCTAACGTTTTGACTGACACAACACCAACAATGACTAGGATCACAGTTCAGCTTACAGCACAACTTACATGTAGGGATACCTTCAGCTACACCATCTGTACACCTGTCCACTTTTCACACAGATAGCACCTCCAAAACAATATACGACTATGTGAATGACCAAAGGGATATGGCCACATCTTGCATGAGCAGCCCTGAGAGTAGTTCATACAGCATATGTGTGAAACAGCAACATTACTGTCTCCTACCTAGCTACTGTACCTGCCACACCTTCTTGCGTAAGTTGAACAGGGCACACATCAACAACACAATGTGCCCAGTCTGTGCGTAAAAAACAAGTATGTGCATGAGCCAAGAAAAGTTGACTGTCAAATATGCACATGCTCAACCCTTTCACACATTGACATGTGTACCCATTGGAGAGTACATCACAACACTGTTCTGTGTACATGCCCAGCAATATCACATGTGACAGGTGAGGGAGTACATGCCAATGTTTTCAAACATATACAACAACAACATGGCATGTGTAGTCAGCAGAGGTCTAAATGTTACGTTGGCATTTAGTGCACAATCTTGTGTCATGAATCATGTGTCTGCTGTGCACTGTTGAGAACTGGCCATTGGCCATTCACACAGCATGATGTGTCCATAAGTGCTGTCAAAGTGATCTGCAACACAAATGACGGTCACTGGCACCAATGTATGGCATCCATATCGCGGTAACGAGCGCCTGGCCCACCAGTGTGTCACCCCCAATGCCCAAGCCATACTCTCGGTACTGATACATATATGTGTATTGCCAAATGGTGGTTGGCATGCTCTGTCACCCAATTCACGGTCACTGGCACCAATGTATGGCATCCATATAGCAGTAGCGACCGCCTGGCCCCAGCGGTGTGTCACCCCCAATGCCCAAGCCACACTTGAAGTACTGATACATATATGTGTATTGCCAAATGGCAGTTGGCATGCTCTGCCACCCAAATCACGGTCACTGGCACCAATGTTTAGCATCCATATCGCGGGAGCGACTGCCTGGCCCCTGTGGTGTGTCACCGCCAATGCCAAAGCCATTACAGCCAATGGGAACCACAATCGCGGTAGCCTAATGCAATTTTGAAAATCGCGGTAGGTGTGCTCTGCCACCGCGAGGCCGGTGATTGGATGCAATTGAAAGATGCACGATGACAGTAGCGCCCGTCTGGCCTCTGCGGTGTGTCACCGCCAATGCCAAAGCCATTACAGCCAAAGGGAACCGCAATCGCGGTAGCCTAATGCAATTTTGAAAATTGCGGTAGGCGTACTCTGCCACCACGGGGCCGGTCATTGGATGCAATTGAAAAATGCACGACCGTGGTACCGCCTAGCCCCTACGGTGTGTCACCGCCAATGCCAAAGCCATTACAGCCAATGGGAACTGCAATCGCGATAGACTAATGCAATTTTGAAAATCGCGGTAGGCGTGCTCCGCCACCGCGGGGCGGGTCATTGGATGCATTTGAAAAAAGCTGACCTGGAACACCAATTGCAGCAGCCCAGAACCACTAAAACTATCCCAGGGGGCTATATATGTGTGGGATAGAACTTCACATTTCAATTGCTTCCAGAACCTGCTGCCTGACACCCCTCACCAAGAACTGCTGCTGCTCCTGTCTCCAGAGCCTGCAGCCTGACACCCCTCACCACCAACTGCTTCTGCTCCTCTCTTCAGAGCCTGCTTCCTGACACCCCTCACTACCAACTGCTGCTGCTCCTGTCTCCTGGTCTCAGTGATGGCAAGGACTGAGAAGATCTGGGCATGTCCCTTTATCACCGAGGAGCTGGAGGTCCTGGTGGACGCAGTGCTCACACAGTATGAGAGGCTGTATGGTGCTCCAGATGTCATGGTAAGTGTTTCAGAGTGGAAGTGAGAGTGCAGGGAGTGCACACATCAAGTTGATCTACTGTAGTATGTGCCTGAGAGTGTGAGTTGGTGTCATACACTGTCTAGCATGCTGTCCCCAGGGGACAGGGGTGTTAAGCCTATTTTACACGTTTCCCTGCCTGCACATCAAAATTAGAGGGACATGATTTGTTTTGTCAGCCATACAGTGACGCAGCAAGTCGGTTATGCAGGAGCCAGGACAGAAATTGTCTGTGTGAATGGATGTGTGGATCCCTGATGTTCATCACAGGCTCATCTGTGGCCTTACCAACGGTTTACGTCCAGAGGTTACTGATGGAAGTGTGTCTGACTCAAAATTGTCATCATATATAGGTCAGCACTATTCTCAGAAGTTAAATGCCAGAGGGTGACACTCTTGGTGGTAATTCACCTATGACACAGCAGATTGTCGTACTTCTGTACAGAGCCCCTTCCATTTACACCAGCATGTGTATTGACATGCATGTGTGGGCACTGTTTACGCTCTCAATTTGTCCATTCATGTGACATTTCTAATAACCCACGTTGGACCTCAGTGTGAGTCCACCTGGCCTGCACAGTCACTGCTCAATCTGACAAGGGCACATCACTGAATGTACAGAGTGAAAACATATGGGTTGTCTGCTAGACTAACCATCAAAGAGCCATCTCAGCCCTGTAGATTGCACACAACAGGCCTTGTGAGAAGGGTGTGAGATTGTAAGATCATGTCCTTAAATGTGACCTTGTTGGACAGGCCTCACAGACGGCTTGCTCCCTCCCCGCTCGACAGGGCCCGAACTCCGGCCCACCTGGCATATCCCCACGACAAGCACCTGTACTCCATCTCCCGACGGACCCTCTGCCCTCGGACCCCTACTCATCACGGGGTCCAGCCCCACCGGCTTCCCCGGCCGGGTCAAGCCGCCATCTGGGGCCCTGCACCACGCGGCCGCATGGCCTCCCCTCGACCCTAACCCCGGGCCTGGCCGGCCCCGACATCCCGGCACCACCATCCACCCAGGAGGTGAGCGGACCACTTGGCAAGTCAATGGGAGAACGAACTGTCAAGGGCTCTCCCCCGCCAGGTGCCGATCGCCCCCAGCTCCCCCAGGCACTGGCTCCACCCCCTGCTGGGTGTCTGGACACCTTCATCCCGGACCCTCCGACCTCCAAGTGCGAGGGTCCGGACATCAAAGGGCACCAGCCCTATAACTGAGGCAGCTCCGGAGCAGGAAGGCAGTTGTATCCTGGAGTCGAGAGACACCGAGTGAACTCAACCTTGACGGTCTACTGGCGCTGCCGTAGCCCGCTCTTGTGAACCATCGTCCTGCCTGCTGGCGCTGCCGCGGCCTTCTGCAACATTCATCTTCCTGGGACCTGCTGGCGCTGCCGCGGCCCGTTGTAACGACCATCCTCACCGGGACCTGCTGGCGCTGCCGCGGACCGTATATCTTCCGGGGACCTGCTGGCGCTGCCGCGGCCCGTTGTATCGACCATCCACACCGGGACCTGCTGGCGCTGCCGCGGCCCGTACCACCTAACCACCAAGCTCGAGGATTGTGAGCTCATCATCATCTCATCAGAACTACCTGATTGGTAAATAGACTGCCCCGCTACCCCCTTCCCTACCTTGCGAGACTCTAATCGAGGGGACCCCTGAGTCCAGACCTCCTTGTACCATTCAACCGTACCTTAAATAAGTACTTATAAAGAACGCTGAACCTTATCCGTGTGTGATATCTGTCTGTGGGGGGGAAGTTACTTGTCTGTACGATCGCTGGAGACGGCTCTCCCCGGAGACCTCTCCTTCTGACCCCGGCCGACCCTCCCGGTCCGTCTACCTTTTCTAACATTGGTGGCCAGCGGCGCGATCCGAATCAACGCGTAATCGTACAGAGAGTAGCTCACCCCACGACAAAACACGATGTCGACCAAAGATAGCAGCTCCACCGAGAAGTTCCAAATGGAGAAATTAGAAGAATACAACCACCGCGAACTGAGACAATTTTGCATAGAACTTGGCATTGCTACCACCGGCCTGAGTACCAAGGATGATCTAAAGCGCGCTCTTGAGTCATGGACAGAAACTGGGGTCGCAGGACCCTCCGACCAAAGCAGCGTCACACCAGACCAAAACAGCATCACACCAGAGGGGAACGCCACGGCTCCCGAGGAGCGGGGAACGGGCCTCTCGCAGGAGGAGATACGAGAAAGAGACAGAGTCAGATTACACGAATTAGAGATGGCACGACTCAAGATGGATGGGGAACTCAAGTTAGCTGAACAGAAACTCAACCTCGAGCATATGCGGCTTCGAGAGGAACGAGAAGAAAAGCAGAGACAGAGAGAGCTGGAAGAGAAAAAAATAACGCTCGAGCACGAGCGCCGACTGGAGGAAATAGAACTGCGCAAACAGAATAAGGAACTAGGGGTGCCTGAGCGACCACACACCCCGGGGCCAATTGAGAAAAAAGTTCACATCCCCAAGGATGTGGTCCGCGAGTATGTCCGAGAAGACGACATACAACAGTGGTTTAAAGCCTATGAGATCGCAATGACCTCCCACCGGATCGACCGGAGTGATTGGGGAGCCGGACTTTGGGGGAGATTTATCAACGAGGGTCGCGATGCCCTACTACAGCTCCCCGATCACCAAATGTCGTCCTACGACCACATGAAGGCTGCCCTCCTCGCCCGCTACGGCCTCACGCCCGAGATGTACCGCCAGAGGTTCCGAGACTGCACCCGGATCCCCGGTACAACTTGGGTAGAATACGTGAACTATTTCAGCCGGGCCTTCGAGGGTTGGATCAAGGGAAGTCAGGTCACCACCTACGAACAACTCTTCAACCTTATGGTATGGGAGCACCTGTCAAACAACTGTTTCGTCGAGCTCAGGCAGCACCTACTCGACAGTAAGCTGACTGACCCCCGGCAGCTCGCCGCCGAAGCTGACCGATGGGAAAGCACCCGAGTGGGCCGGAGAGGGCCACACGAGCAGAATCGAAGCAACCAAAGCCAGCACCGTCCTCGGGGTGGAGGAGGAGGCCAGGGGCGAGGGAGAGACGCCTTGCCGGCAACCCCCGTGGCCAGCACCCCGCCTCCGGCCGGCCGGAGCAACCCCCCGTTGCGTCCTGGGTTCCGGGCCAACGTCACGTGCCACCGATGCCAGCGAGTCGGCCACTACGCCAATGACCCGAGCTGCCCGCAGAACCAAACACCCAAGCCCCGCCAGGTAGCTGCCGCTGCCCTCGGGGAGGAGCAATCATCGGAGGGACCCGAAGAGTATGAGCCGGCCCAGCAAGGGTGGGAACCGGCCGCCATGGTCCTGGCATGCTTAGGGGGAAGAGACATGGTTCCGCGGGCTCCCCTACCCGCCAACACCAGAAAATACGGTCAGTGGGTGACCATTAATGGACAGAGAGCCGAGGCCTTGCGTGACACCGGCGCCAGCGTGACGGCCGTCCGCTGTCACCTGGTAAAGCCCGAGCAGATCCTGCCGAACATTCTCTGCCCCGTCCGCTCGGCGGATAACTCTGAGAGCATGTGTAAGATGGCCTGCGTCCCGTTTGAATGGGGAGGGGTCTCCGGCCTACTGAAGGTGACGGTCCGGGACGATGCCCCCGTGGACTGCCTCCTGGGGAATGACCTCGAGAGTTCCCCGTGGGCCACCGTCGAGAGAAGAGAGCACTTGGGGATGCTGGGCCTCCCGGACTGGGCCTGCGTAACCACCCGATCCATGGCCGCCCGTGCCGCCCCCCGATCAGAAGAAACCGAATGGCCAGCACCTCCGCCCCCGGTTGCCCCCGTAGAGGACAACGGCGAGTCCGACCTCCCGGACCCGACTACCGAAGAAGACGCGCAACACCAGGACCTTCCAGATCTGGCTCAGTGGCGGCAAGAAGGGGGGCCCACCCAAGAACAGTTCCGCCAGGAACAAAAGACCTGTCCCTCCCTCGAGGGACTCCGCCAACAAGCCAACACCCAAAACGCCGGGGACACCACCGGAACCCACTGGGTCTACTGGGATAACGACCTGCTCTACAGCGAGCAAAGAATCGCCGAGCTGGGGGCCGGTCGAGTTCTGGTGGTACCGCTCCGCTTCCGAGACTTTCTGCTCAACCTGGCCCACGATGTCCCCCTGGCTGGACACCTGGGCCAGGACAAAACGTACAGTCGCCTGGTGACCCACTTTTTCTGGCCGAAAATGAGGAATGACGTCCTGAACCACTGCCGATCTTGCCCCACATGCCAAGCCAGCGGGAAGAGTGGTCGGAAGCTGAAAGCCCCTCTGCAACCCTTCCCTGTGGTCACCACCCCGTTCGAGAGGGTGGGGATAGACATTGTGGGACCTCTAGACCCCCGCACGGCGCAAGGACACAGGTTCATCTTGGTACTAGTGGACCATGCCACCCGCTACCCCGAGGCGGTGCCCCTACGGACAGTGACCGCCCCGGTGGTTGGCCGGGCCCTGATGGGGATCTTCTCCCGGGTAGGCTTCCCCCGAGAAGTCGTCAGCGACCGAGGTACGAATTTCATATCCAAATACATGAAGTCCCTCTGGCAACAATGCGGGGTCACCTACAGATTCACGACCCCCTATCACCCCCAAGGGAACGGACTAGTGGAGCGTTTTAACCGCACTCTCAAAGGGATGATTGGGGGATTGGAAGAGCCTCTCCGTCGCCAGTGGGATGTACTGCTCCCGTGCCTCCTCTTCGCCTACCGGGAAGTTCCCCAGAAGTCCCTCGGTTTTAGCCCCTTTGAACTCCTCTACGGGCACCCTGTGCGAGGGCCCCTCAGCCTAGTCAAGGAAGGTTGGGAGATGGCCCCCCTCACGACCCCTCCAGACGTCTTCAAATACATCCTGGCCTTACGAAACCAGACCCGGCGCTTCAGGGAGATGGCCAAGGCGAACCTCGAGGCCAGCCAGGAGGACATGAAGAGGTGGTATGATCACAATGCCTCCTCCGTTGAATTCGAGCCTGGGCAGCAAGTATGGGTGATGTCCCCCACCGAACCATATGCCCTGCAGGATAAGTGGACGGGGCCCTTCAAAGTGGTCGAGCGCAAAAGCCCCGTCACTTACCTCATCGACATGGGGTCCTCCCGGAACCCCCTTCGGGTCCTCCACACCAACCGGCTCAAACCACACTTTGTGCGATCCGAACTAAGCCTCTTGATGGCTACAGACAGTGGCACGGAAGAAGACTCCGAGCCCCTCCCGGATCTCCTGAAGACTCAGGAGAAGGACGGCTCCGTGGACGGGGTCCGGCTCTCTGACGCCCTCACTTCGGAGCAACGCCAGGACTGCCGGGACCTCCTGCTGCAGTTCGCTGCCCTGTTCTCCCTCACCCCCGGGGTCACCCCCTGGTGTCTGCACGACGTAGACACCGGGGACAGTCCCCCTGTCCGGCACCGGGCCTACCGCGTACCAGATCGGGTACGGGCCTGCATACAGGAGGAAGTGGCCAAGATGCTCACGATCGGGGTCATCGAGCCCTCGGACAGTCCCTGGGCCAGTCCGGTCGTATTAGTTCCCAAGGCCGCTGCCCCCGGCTCCGCCCCTGAACTGAGATTCTGCGTCGACTACCGGGGCTTGAACGCTGTCACCCGGACCGACGCTCATCCCATCCCCCGAGCAGACGAGCTGATCGACCGGCTGGGTGCCGCCCGCTACCTTAGTATCTTCGACCTAACGGCGGGCTACTGGCAGATCGGCCTCACACCCAGGGCTCAAGAACGGTCAGCCTTCTCTACCCCCGATGGCCACTATCAATTTAAGGTCATGCCCTTTGGCATGAAGAATGCCCCCGCCACGTTCCAACGCCTTGTGAACCAGGTCTTGGCGGGACTTGAAGAATTCAGCGCTGCCTACCTGGACGATATCGCTGTATACAGCCGCCACTGGTCCGACCACCTCCGTCACCTCCAGGAGGTCCTACACGCCCTCCAGCGGGCCGGCCTCACCATTAAGGCCGGCAAGTGCCAGATTGGCCAAGGGTCTGTGACCTACCTTGGGCACCAAGTGGGGAGCGGGCTGGTGGCCCCACTACAACTTAAGATTGCTGCCATCCAGTCCTGGCAGCCCCCCGTCACCCAGACCGAAGTCCGAGCCTTCCTGGGGCTCACCGGCTACTACCGGCGGTTCGTGAAGGACTACGGCAGCATCGTGGGGCCCCTCACGGGTCTCACATCCAAGAACCAACCGAAGCGGGTCAACTGGACTCCTGATTGTCAAGCGGCCTTCGAGGAGCTGAAGGCCGCCCTGTGCACCGCCCCGGTGCTCCAGGCCCCCGATTACAGTCGGGAATTTGTGGTGCAGACCGACGCCTCCGACCACGGCATCGGAGCCGTCCTCTCTCAGTTGAACCCCGAAGGTCATGACCAGCCGGTGGCCTTCATCAGTCGACGTCTCCTGGCCCGAGAACAGCGTTGGAGCACCATCGAGAGGGAGGCATTTGCAGTAGTGTGGGCCCTCAAAAAGCTCCGACCCTATCTCTTCGGTACCCACTTCCGGGTACAAACCGACCATCGACCCCTGCAATGGCTGATGCAGATGCGGGGAGAAAACCCAAAACTCTTGCGCTGGTCCATTTCCCTGCAGGGAATGGACTTCACCGTGGAGCACCGACCAGGCCAAGACCACGCCAACGCGGATGGCCTGTCCCGCTTTTTCCGCCTCGACGAAGAGAGTCCCCAAGGAGATGGGTGACTCTCCCCGCCTTCAGCTGGGGGGGACGCATGTTGGACAGGCCTCACAGACGGCTTGCTCCCTCCCCGCTCGACAGGGCCCGAACTCCGGCCCACCTGGCATATCCCCACGACAAGCACCTGTACTCCATCTCCCGACGGACCCTCTGCCCTCGGACCCCTACTCATCACGGGGTCCAGCCCCACCGGCTTCCCCGGCCGGGTCAAGCCGCCATCTGGGGCCCTGCACCACGCGGCCGCATGGCCTCCCCTCGACCCTAACCCCGGGCCTGGCCGGCCCCGACATCCAGGCACCACCATCCACCCAGGAGGTGAGCGGACCACTTGGCAAGTCAATGGGAGAACGAACTGTCAAGGGCTCTCCCCCGCCAGGTGCCGATCGCCCCCAGCTCCCCCAGGCACTGGCTCCACCCCCTGCTGGGTGTCTGGACACCTTCATCCCGGACCCTCCGACCTCCAAGTGCGAGGGTCCGGACATCAAAGGGCACCAGCCCTATAACTGAGGCAGCTCCGGAGCAGGAAGGCAGTTGTATCCTGGAGTCGAGAGACACCGAGTGAACTCAACCTTGACGGTCTACTGGCGCTGCCGTAGCCCGCTCTTGTGAACCATCGTCCTGCCTGCTGGCGCTGCCGCGGCCTTCTGCAACATTCATCTTCCTGGGACCTGCTGGCGCTGCCGCGGCCCGTTGTAACGACCATCCTCACCGGGACCTGCTGGCGCTGCCGCGGACCGTATATCTTCCGGGGACCTGCTGGCGCTGCCGCGGCCCGTTGTATCGACCATCCACACCGGGACCTGCTGGCGCTGCCGCGGCCCGTACCACCTAACCACCAAGCTCGAGGATTGTGAGCTCATCATCATCTCATCAGAACTACCTGATTGGTAAATAGACTGCCCCGCTACCCCCTTCCCTACCTTGCGAGACTCTAATCGAGGGGACCCCTGAGTCCAGACCTCCTTGTACCATTCAACCGTACCTTAAATAAGTACTTATAAAGAACGCTGAACCTTATCCGTGTGTGATATCTGTCTGTGGGGGGGAAGTTACTTGTCTGTACGATCGCTGGAGACGGCTCTCCCCGGAGACCTCTCCTTCTGACCCCGGCCGACCCTCCCGGTCCGTCTACCTTTTCTAACAGACCTCAAAGACACAGTGAGTCATTCACAGGGTAAGAACATTGAGAGCTGCTCACTGTTGGACACAGTGAGTCTGCCCTGAAACATAATTCCCATGTAATGTATATCTGGCTCACCCACAAACTGGATAGTAGATGTGGGCAGCCTACACACAGATTTCTGTGTTGGCATCCTGCATGTGTATGAAATGGGTAGGTACTGTGTCCAGCCTCATACCTGCATACATTTTCGTCTGATTCTCCCATGCTAATGTACTATGTGATATGCTGTATTGTCTCTGCTAGACATATCTGTGAAGTTCTGCTGAGTTAGTATCACGCTCCTGTACTGAGAGATGTTGGTACATAACACTGTGTCACTGATTTCTCCCCCTCTTGTCTCCCATGCCTGCAGCTCAAAGTCCACCATTGTAAGGCCATGTGGAGGGCCATTGCACCCAAGGTGCAGGCTCTGGGTGTCTCCAACCAATGGCGCACACACTGTCACAAGAGGTGGGATCACATCTGCCGGCTGTGCAAAAACGTGGCAGAGATGACGCTAGGGCTGCTCCCTCAGACTGGCATGTTGGAGCGCAGGAGCATGACACCACTAATGGCCGCATCTTAACTGGGACACAGCCTGAGCTGGATGCACGTTTGAACGAGCATCAGCAGCAAGTTAGGGGTGTGTATTCTAGGAAGGGTGACTTTGGTTGTGAGTGGCTGCATGTGTTCCAAGCCTGGGCCAGTGCTGGGCTCTGTGATGTTGCTAGTGTGATGCAATGGTTTCTGTGTTGGGTGCAGCTGGCATGCATTTTCCCTACCTGTACTTTATCATGTCATTGGAGTAATGGCCCTTGACATTGCATTCTGAGTTGTGGCCTTTTGGTATCGTCTACATTGGGGTGGTCAGGGACATCCCATGGAAGGGAACAGTAGTGTCCCTCATCTGAGTGTGCTTTCATCAATGTGTGCATTGCCTGACGTCTGCATTGTGAGGACTACACATCTAACACCAATGTGAAACTATAGTTGTGCCCCAAAGTACGACATGGTGGATGGCATGAGCTCATGGCCATTGTGGACTGACATGTTGGAGTCTGTATCTGTGTTGTCCACTTCTGCTGCCTCCAGATGTGACAGTGGCAACATGTTGGGACGTAGATCTTTTCCCCCCTCAGGGGCCTAGGTGTGCTCAGAGGGATCTGTGTGTCTGGTTACATGGAGCCACCAGCAGGCTATTTGACTGTGTGCTCATCACATGGGTCACTTATGCCAAGTTTGCATGAGCACATGCAAAATTAGAGTTTGGAATTGAGGTCGCACAATGTTACTGCACAGGGTGGTGTGCAACATGGGGATGTCATCCTCTTGTTCAGTGCTTTGCTTATATATGATGTTTGTGTTAATGCCACTGAACTGACCCTACGTCTCTGTCTCTTGCAGCATCTACCATGGGAACAGAAGGACAGGGGACGGACACCAGTGGTGAGGCATCAAGCACGACTGCCACACACGAGCACAGTGACACTGATGTGACCAGTGCCTCGAAGGGGGACAGGAGTCTGCTTGAGGAATCACAGCCAGAGACACCAAGCTCAACGTCATATGACGCCAGCAGTGACACATCTATGTTAGCAGGCACAGGGAGCAGGAACTCTGCCTCCTCTTCCACCACACAGCATCTAGTGCCCACACTCCCAGCTGCGTCTACTAGTGTTGCCCGTCTTCGCACCAGTAAGAAGGAAAGAGTGGCCTTCATCCCAGTCACCGCTGCCCCTGCCTCCCCTGCTGCCATCAGTGTTGAGTCTGTGGACCTCTTGAGCCAGCTGTGTGTGGGCCAGACTACTCTCATCAACGCCTTCCTAGACCACGGCAAAAAGTTGGCACAGGTAGTTGCTTTCATGGAGGGCATTCATTCAGACGTGGGTGGGCTACACCGGACTGTCCAGTCTTTGTCCTCCGCAGTGATGGCAGCCATTCTGCTGGCACAGTCTCAGAGTCCAGCTCCAGTCCCTTTGGCCACACCCCTGCCAGTGGCTACTTCTGACGATAGCGACCACACACCACAAACCTCAGGCTCAAGATACAGCACACGCAGCACACAACAGCAGCAGCACAAGTGGGCCAGAGCACAGACACCATCCCCCCAAAAAACCAAAGCAACCCCAGAGTGCAAAGCCAAAAGCCCTTCAGGCGACACTCAGGGGCATAAAGCCAAGAAGCAGGCCTCAGTCTCACAAGCCTCAGAGGCATCCCCAGCCAAGGACTCTCCTGTCCCTGAAGTGTCTCGCAAAGAAAAGCAGTCAGTTCCCGTTCCTGCTGTGAAGATGGTGCCAGCTAAGGGTCCACAGAAAAAGCCCGCTAAGGCAGATTCACCCACAACCTCATCTCCCATCCAGAGCCCTGTGAAGCAGGGGAAGGAGGCCAGTGTAGGGGGTTCACCTGGTAAACAGGTGGTGGAGGGGAATAGGCAAGGCCAGGCCAAGCGTGCCTCTGGATCCAGCAGGTCCCCAGAGGGAGGCCCACCGGCTCCACCTGATGCAGCTTTGGTGGTAAGGGTGCCTATGGATTTTTCTGGTCAGTTATGTCCCCTATCTTGGACCCCAACGGTTTCATGTGCTTGTTACAAGTACATGTATGTTTCCTCCAGTTCCAGTTATGAAGACGCAAACACATGTGCGTCCACCGTCAACATGTCCTCTGTCAGATCCTCCATGAATAGGCCGGATATTCCATTCCTAAGTATGAAAAGCCACCGGCTTTATATGGTTTACCTATGCCATTTTACAGTCCAGGCAAGTAGGCCCTGATTCTGTCATCAAACTCTTCTTGCCTTCTGCCTCTGAAAACACCAGTCTGAGCCTGCATCTGTGACCATGAACTTTGTCTCATTCTCTGCGCGGCTCACGAAGCCTGACATCAGCCTATTCTCTGCCAAGAACTGTATTTCACCTTCGAGTTATCTGCTTCCCCCTCAGCCAATGCATTCCTGTCTAGTAGTTTAAGTAAACATTCTTCCAGCTACCGAGCAAAAGGCCCGGCTTCTCTGTCTTTATGCAAGTAATTCATAGCCCTGTTACCATGGAATATTCCTACCCCCTCGCATTTAGTGTAGACACTTAGACGCTTGTACACGCACACACAGTCAGTATAGAATAGATTCTGTCCGAGAGTCCTTCTTTCGTGGATAACATAGTTCTTTAAACATAGGATGTTAGATATGATTTGGGATTAGGTTGACTTGACCCCCCAGACTTTTCGTCTCCACATGTAGAGCTAAATGTCAAGTCCCCTTCACCCCCTAGTTGCACGTCAATCACACGTCATGCTGCTGCGCGCGCATCTATGCCAAGTATTATCTTATAGATCCACCTATATATGACATTATAACCAATTATGTTCCTTTTTACTCCTTATTACACCCATTTTCGGTTACGCATATGAATCGTCATTTTCCTTATCAATTGTTACGCCTACTGCATTCGCTTCATTGTAATGTATGTACTATAAAAGTCATTTCTTGTCAATAAAGTATGTACTTCACTTCCTGAACCTCCGTTGTGATGGAACTTGGAGCAACCGATTATAATCGTTCATTGGAATAAAGCCCATTCCGAACCTCTAATATCACGGATTCTGCCTCTCATTTTTACTGAGCTGTTTTATTATGTTTCCGTATCAAATTAAGTCCCGGTAAAGGAATTTTATTTACCACATGAATGGCGCCCGAACAGGGACACTTTCTCATCTCACGCGCCGGCGGTGAGTTGCAGGCCCGGTCTCCTGCCACAGCTGGACGGACAATAACGCGTACCAGCAGGATTTCCTGTATCTCCCTCCGGTCAAGCGGGGGCGACTGAGGCTGCGATCAACACCCAGACGAGGCGGTGAGAAGTGCGAAGTATCCCGACCAGAGCCTAGCTGAGAGAGCAAGATCCGAGGTATACAGAGGCCCACCAGTTCGAAGTCGAGTCCAGTTTCCGACGAGTCGAGTCGAGTCCAGTCCGGTCCAAGTTCAGTCTCCGAGGCCTTCCGTTTCCGAAGCTACCCGGTGAGTACCATTACTGGGGAGGCATTTCTGACGTGCACATAGGTTGTGCCGGTCAAGACGGGTTTGGGTACACAAATCCGGTCTGCACTGTTTTAGCAGTGTATATGTACTGTTTAGCAGTATATCAAGTATTCCGAAGTATCTAGTTATTGTCAAAGAATTATGCTTGGTGATTAGTTATGCAGACGATCATCATTGTTGGTTATTTTAAAGGTTTAAATGTTTAATGTTTAATGTGTTAAACGTCCTGCATATTGTGGTATGAATGGTTGTTCATTATTGTGCTTTTGTACTAAGTGTGTTCAAAATCAAGTATCAGATCAGTTCTCAATATGCCGCTCTTTTCGAAACTAAGACAGATCACTACAAGAAAAGGGGTACTCGAAGAAGCCGTTCCTATTCCTCCTAGGGACACTCCAGGGCACTTCATGTATCATAAACATGGCTTAGACGCTATATTATTTCTTGATTTATGGGTAGACTACACCAAGGAATTACCAGAAAGTCAGAGGTGGCCCACAGCGGGAACCTGGGATGCAGAGTGCATCATGAAAGTAGAAGAAGAGTTATGGAAAAGGAAAGTCAGACAGTCACAGAAAGACGCCATTGAGTTATGGCGTAAAGAATCACATAGACGAACAGAAAAAGCACGTAGACAGGAGGAGAAGAGTAAAGAGAATTCCAATAAAGTTCGAGAAAATCTATTAATTGAGGAAGGTATCCGAGTGAAATCAGAACAAGTAGACAGACAAAGAAATGCCCTTATGAATGGTATGTATCCCCTTCTGGCCGAAGGATTACCTAAAGCTACTCCAGAAACACCGAAAGACTTGCCGCCCCCATTATTTCCAATAAAGGTGCATCCTAAGGGGCATCCTAGAACCGCAGAAGATGTTTTTCTTTCCTCATATTTAGATGACGCAGCTCCCGAGTATGCTAATTCCGCTCCACATAGACCGCCTATCAGGGAGGTTCAACGCCAAGATCCAGTACCCGTATCCCTACAGCAACAGATCGTGTCACAAGTTCCGACAAGCACATCTGTTTCTACATCTGTTCCTACAGCTGCTTCTATAGCTGTGTCCACACCTATAGTTGCTGTGTCACGTTCAACGAATCCTTTCACACCCGACACCCCAGATGGGGCTACGGGAGGTGCTAGTAACATTTTTTCTACGCCACCCAGAATAAATAAACTTACTTTTCAAGAGTCAGCACATTCACGTACACCCAAACTCATAAATGCCCGTACGCTTAAGGAACTTCTTGTAGATTGTAGATATGACCCTGTGCCCGGCAAAGAGGACGAAATGACCCTAGCATCATTACGTATCAGACGAGCCGCAGTGTATTTAGGGAAATTACCAGGAATGACTGCGCATCTAGATAAAATATACCATTTTGTCCAAACAGGGCGAGATCCAGAATGTATTAACAGAGCTATGGAATACCAGAAAGTGGAGATACAGGGGGAACTGTTACGTTTCCTCATAAATTGTGTGATCAGAAATGAAGACCGATCGGGGGTAGACCCGGAAGCAATGCAAATTCTTACCAGATGGAGCCAGAATATATCAGAAGGTAGACATGATAAACAAAATTGTATAATAGCCATGTGCCGAAAGATCCGTAAAGAAATAGAACGCCTACACGAAGAAAGATTAGCGGTAGACGAGTTCGAACAAAACGAGGAAGAAGGGTCAGGACTGCCCGCAGGACAGTCAGACACCATAGCCTATGTAGGTAAAAGAAGATCTTGTAATAATAATAGATGTCCTATTGACCCGATACGTCCGATATGTCCAGATAATAACAGGAATTTCCAAATACCTATAATTAACATCAGGTCTAACGAGCATTCGTTCCAAGCCGCCGACAAACTACTCCGAGAACGAAGGGGTTATCATTTTCTCGATTCTATGGATGAACAAGAATTAGCCAGGTCAGCTGTCCATTGGGTTGACAGTCCCGGAAAATATAGTGATGATACAGTAGCACGCGCATTTTTGAATCTCACCCCAGATGAACAGCGGTTAGCTGGGATTTATATGATTCAGCAACTCATTATACTATATCAGAGTCAGCATTCGGACCCTGGTCCCTTACCTGATATATTGACTGAATTGCTTATGAATAGATGGAGAGGTTCAGGTACTAAATTAATTAAAGAAATTCTAGAATCAAGAAAGCAGTATATTCTTTTTGTATGTTCAGACCGTGTCTCATTGCCCATCAAGGAAAGAACCACGTATTACATGGATAGACAGAATCCCTTACGAGAAGTGCACCCAATAAAGGGCGAGGACAACGAGTTTAAGCGCGTATTTGTATATACGCCCATATCAAAAATAGAATTGTTAGAAATGAAGAAAGTGGTACCCAGTCATGACAAAGATCCAGCGGGTTTTCACCGAGAAATTAAAGACATGTTACTCATGGGAGAGTATACCTACCCCGACATTATGACAATATTAAAGGTATTGATGCCTGCTGGCATTTATGAGAAACTCAGGGAAAAAGAGTGGGAGGTAGGAGACCAAAAGATAGAATGGTCAGCATTAGAAGCAGAAGAAAAGGCCCGAACTGCAGGAGCAGGACTTGGGGATAAAACTAAAGCACTACCAGGTTTATTAGTACAGGTACTGCCACGTTTATTGACTACGAAAAAGGAAGATTGGGGTACAATTTCAGCCTGTAAACAGAAGCAAGATGAAGACACTAGTGATTATTATGCCCGATTTGAAAAATGTTTTGGTATAAATAGTGGCCTAAAAGCGAGTAGCGAATCATACCCACATCTGTTTGTAACAAAATTAGTAGAAAATGCCCTGCCCCAAGTAAAGAATAGAGTATTAAAATTCGAGAGTACCTGGCAAGGTAACACTCCATCACAAATGTTACAAATGTTACAGTACCATCACAATAGAATTAGAGAGGAACAAGAACATGAACACAGACGCATGAAAGACACGAAAATGAAAATGTTAGTTTCTCAGACAGTCCCAGCTGAAGGACATAAAAAGGGTATGACACATTCCGGTGATTCAGCCGGACCTGTAAAAGGGACATGCAATTATTGTAAAAAGCCAGGTCATTACGTACACGATTGTCCAGTTTTGAAACATAATATCGCCATAGGTAAAACACAAGAAAGACCACGGCCACCTAGACAGGACCAGAATGAACAAGGAGCTCCGCAGCATGCACAGTCCATGCCAGCTTCACAACAATCTATACAGTTTGTGCCAGCTGCACCAGCGCTGCCTGTTGCTGCCACACAAACCACGACACGACAACTGTACCAGACCGCACAGTACGACTATCCTGATTATCAACGATACGCATGAACAAGCCTAGAGAGGGAAGTTGACTTACCCCTTATCGAGATCCCTGTAGATCAAGAAGGACCTTATGTACATAGTGAATTATTAGGCCAAGACAGAAATTTTTTACTCGATACAGGGGCAAGTCGAACAACCATAAAACGTAGTGAAGTTCCAGGGGCACCCCTCTCAGGCACTCAGAATATTTCCCTTGGTTTTTCAGGAAAACCTATTGTTAATGAAGTATCACAGCCTCTCCCACTTACGATAGGACCTTTGACCCGAACTACAGATTTATTACTTACTAAATCATGTCCAGAAAATCTGTTAGGAATAAAAACACTGAAAGCTCTAGGAGCTATAATATGTTGTTCTCCGGAAGGAGTAAGGTTGTTTTTACGTGATTTTAAAGGTCACTATGTATCTAGAGACATGGATCCCCGACTGCAGACTTTACCTACACATCTATGGGCACAAGGCCCTACTGATGTTGGATGCATGAATATTACACCATATCGAGTCACATTAAAGGCAGGAGTGGTGCTACCACGAATGCGACAATACAAGTTACCACCAGATGCTGTAGTGGCTTTACTACAAATCATTGACGAGCTCATTACCCAAGGAGTAGTTGTAGAAACAGACTCCAATGTATGTAATTCACCGATAATTCCGATTCTTAAACGAACAGATCCAAAGGCCCCGCCAGTATATCGATTGGTTATTGATCTACGCGAATTAAACAAATGCATTGTGCCACAATTTCCTGTGGTCCCAGATATCTCGTCATTACTGACAGCTATTGATTCCGAAGCGACATTCTTTACTGTAATCGATCTCAAGAATGCCTTTTTCAGCGTCCCAATAGATCCGGAAAGCCAATATTTGTTCGGATTTAGTTTAAATGGACGTAGCTTTAAATTCTCACGCGCACCTCAAGGATTTACAGAAAGCCCCAGCATCTATAGCCAAGCACTGAAACGAGAACTTGACAGTATCCACATGCCAGTTAACACTGCCTTGCTTCAATATGTCGATGATCTGTTGATCACCGCGAGAAGTGAACCGGAATGTGAAAAAGCGTCACTGACAGTTTTACAATTTCTAGCCGAAAAGGGGCACAAGGTGTCCCCTTCTAAGCTGCAATTCTGTGTCCAGCGAGTTATTTATCTTGGACACTCGCTGTCCAAGGAGGGAAGGCAGCTTACACCCGACCGCATTCAGTTAATAGCTAACATGCAAATACCCAAGACACAAAAGGAGGTGCGGGCTTTCATAGGCCTCACTTCATATTGTAGGCAGTGGATCCCTCAATATGCATTTTTAGCAAAACCACTCATTCAGTTGACAACACAGGAGGCAGCCACATCGACTGTCCTCCCTTGGACTCAGGAACATACACAAGCTTTTGAAAGCCTAAAGAAAGCTTTATGTCAAGCACCTGTTTTAGCAACGCCATGTTACAGAAAACAGTTTACACTCTTTGTTACAGAACGCGAAGGTACTGCCTTGTCAGTACTCACACAGGAACAAGCAGGAGCACGCAAACCATGTGCTTATTTTTCTAGTACATTAGATCCCGTGGCTCAGGCTTTGCCTGCATGCCTAAAATCAGTGGCAGCGACAGCTTTAGCAATCAGACAAAGCGATGCCATAGTGTTAGGACATCCATTGACAGTTCAAGTACCACATGCAGTAGAGGTTCTTGTAAATAGAACGCAAACACAACACTTGACTATAGCGCGACTTACAGGGTACGAACTTACATTGTTTCAGCCACACATAGAAATCAGACGCTGTAACACATTGAATCCTGCCACACTTTTGCCAGTAACCGGAACAGACCCACTAGCCCATGACTGTATTGAAGTTATTACAATAACGACGAAACCCAGACAAGACTTAACCGATGTCCCATTGTCAGACCCAGACCTGACATTGTATGTAGATGGTTCATGTATGAGAACAAGTACAGGAGAGTTAGTGGCTGCTTACGCAGTCACAACAGATACTGAAGTCATTGAAACTAATCGTATAAATACTTTGTCAGCTCAAGCCGCAGAGCTTATTGCTCTGACACAAGCCTGTATTCAAGCCACGAATAAAAAAGTCAACATATACACTGATTCACGTTATGCATTCGGAGTTGTACATGACTTCGGCGTGCTGTGGCGAGAGAGAGGTTATTTAACTTCCCACGGTGCCCACATTCAGCACGGACCCCTCATTCATGCCTTATTAGATGCAATACATCTACCTACTGCAATATCAATTATGAAATGTAAGGCTCATACGAAGGTTACTGATATCATTTCCCAAGGCAATGATCTAGCCGACAGAACAGCTAAACAGACTGCTCAAACACAAACATCCGACATGACAAAGACAATAGTCCCGATGCCGACACATTGTATGACAGTTAAAGATCCTACCCTTGACGTAATTGACATACAGACACATGCTACACCAGACGAAATAAAGAAATGGACTGAATTAGGAGGGATCCAAACGGACCAAGGATGGATGATGAAGGAAAAGTCTGTATGGTTCCTTCCTGATTCAATGGTCCAAGTTATAGTTAACACTATACATAGTCCAGCACATCTAGGAGAAAAAGCTATGCTAGATAGCATTCAACACATTTGGTTCAATAAACATTTACGAGCAGCAGCCAAACAAAAGGTCCGTACCTGTATGATCTGTTGCCAGTTCAACCCAGGAAAATGTGTTCCCGTAGAACAAGGTGGACTTCATCCTCCTAATCACCCTTTTGAAGTCCTCCAGATGGATTATATCCAGATGGAACGATGTCGAGGATTCAAATATGTTCTAGTAGTTGTCTGCGCTCTGTCCCGCTGGACGGAGGCATACCCGGTTTCAGATTACACTGCCCTGACTACTGCCAAACAGTTAGTTCGAGAATTCTTCCCACGATACGGTTTACCACGTGTTGTTCACTCAGATAACGGCCAGCCGTTCTCATCCGAATTAATGAAACATGTTTCACTTCTGTTAGGTTATCAGTGGAAATTCCACTGTGTCCGACACCCTGAGGCAGCAGGTCTCGTAGAAAGACATAATCAGACCCTGAAAATTAGATTGTCCAAAATATGCAGGGAGAAAGGTGTCGACTGGGTAGTAGCACTACCAGTTGCACTCTTTTTCACAAGAATGGTAGCACACTCTCGAACAGGGCTATCCCCGTATGAGGTGATCTTCGGCAGACCACCAAATATGTGGGGGACGCCTATACCACGCAAAATAACTGATATTGACTGTAATATGCTGACAGATTACTTGGCTTCCTTGATGTCTGCACTACAATCTTGTCGTTCACAGGTAGCTGCAGCCTTTCCCGACAACACTGAGGTGAAACCCCATGACGTAGTTCCGGGGGACCTCGTACTTGTGAGGAATTTCGACCGAAAGACTCAGCTGGAGCCCAGGTGGAAGTCACCCAAGTTGGTCCTGCTGACCACAAGAACAGCCGTGAAGATTGAAGGCAGGAAAGGCTGGATTCATTCAAGTCATATCAAGAAATTTCATGGACTTCCTGCAGATGTAAACAGCCCACCTCGTGTGTCTTCACCCATTGACTCAAAACTTCCTTTTGTTGAACAGAGCAACTCTGAACACTATAAACTAAAGCTTAGGCCCAACCAGTCGAGCAATTTGATTGTTTAAGTCCTCTCCAAGGTGAAGCGGTTGAATTGTCTCTGACATGTATCCCTTGGGCCTGAGTAGAGAAAGCACCCGGAAAATGTTGAAACGACAGGCGTATTGTAAATCACTGCGTAGCCACTGCATAGTGACATTATTAATCTTGTTTTTCTTGAGTCTTTTAATAATTACTGCAAGTATATTGTTGCACATATATTACCCTATTGCCAGAAATGTTTACAATGTTACTGCTGAACATTCTTTTAGTGACCTACCGCCACATGAATTGTCTTATAGACTTGCGCTGCGCAATAACACTTTCATTAGTATGTTACATCATTCCCATCAGACTAGTAATGCAACTAATTGTTGGGTGTGTGGCCGGCTCCCTCCCTATCAGAATTATGAAGGAGTCCTGCCTTTCTTTCCACATCCGTTTACACATAATGGCTCCTGTGGAGCATGGTTTAGTTTAATCAATTCCATAGACTCAGATACAGCCGTTTACCAAGACCAGTGGGTGTGGGGAAATCTGAACCTAGTTTTATTCAAAGTCTGTTACCCTGACAAGGAGGGTCGCCCCAAAGGAACAGGAACTGATCTAGAAAATGAAGTATATGGATTAGGTAACTTTACTCCTAATCTCATGGTTCTAAATGTCGAATCCGAAGTTGAACTAGTTTTACCAACCATGTCAGTATTCCCAGCGAAAGGTGAATTGTGTGTAAGAAAAGTTGGTTCCATACATATGGGCCATAGCAAATGCACTACTATAGTAGAATTCAGTGATCAAGGCAAATCTTCATTTAGAGCTTGTCGCCACTCCTATTTTATATGTGGTCAGACTGCATATATGCGTCTACCTCTAGATTGGGATGGTACCTGCTACATTGCATTCCTTTTGCCACCTGTTTTCCTAGCTCCTCCTGATTATTATAGAAATATTCATTTAGTACACAACAGAGAGCGGAGAGATCTCCCAATTGTCGATTACACTGAAACAGCATGGGAAAAATACACAGATTTCAATAAAGGCATCTTTCCCTATATAGGTACTGTTACTAATAGTAAGCTGATACGTAGATTGACTAGAACCCTTGAAGCGGTAGTGAATGAAACTATTTCCGCCTTAGGAAATTTAACAGAAGAGCAGTCTGCTATGCGGATTGTTGTGCTTCAAAATCGTCTTGTCCTTGACGTCATCCTGGCTGATAGGGGCGGAGCTTGTAGGGTCATCGGATCAAGCTGTTGCGTATTCATACCAGAAAATTTGCCATCTGTATATAAAGCTATAACTCGCCTTCATAAGATTGTAAGCCAGATACACCAGAACCCAGGCACTTGGACTTGGTCCGGTTGGTTTTGGAGTGTGATATCAGCCTGGGGATGGAGAGTTCTATCCTTCCTAGGTATTGGCCTTCTCATACTATTCAGTTGCTGTCTATGTCTACAATGTGGACCAGCGATCTGTGGTCTGTGTGCCACATCGTGTATTCCACCACCAAGATCTCATTCGTCACGGAAGAAGAAAGAAGAACAAATGATGTTATATGAACAGATCAATGGATTAATGAAGATTGATATCTCTTGACGGGCAAGTAGGGGACAAGGAGGGAATGTGGAAATATGGATTTTTCTGGTCAGTTATGTCCCCTATCTTGGACCCCAACGGTTTCATGTGCTTGTTACAAGTACATGTATGTTTCCTCCAGTTCCAGTTATGAAGACGCAAACACATGTGCGTCCACCGTCAACATGTCCTCTGTCAGATCCGCCATGAATAGGCCGGATATTCCATTCCTAAGTATGAAAAGCCACCGGCTTTATATGGTTTACCTATGCCATTTTACAGTCCAGGCAAGTAGGCCCTGATTCTGTCATCAAACTCTTCTTGCCTTCTGCCTCTGAAAACACCAGTCTGAGCCTGCATCTGTGACCATGAACTTTTTCTCATTCTCTGCGCGGCTCACGAAGCCTGACATCAGCCTATTCTCTGCCAAGAACTGTATTTCACCTTCGAGTTATCTGCTTCCCCCTCAGCCAATGCATTCCTGTCTAGTAGTTTAAGTAAACATTCTTCCAGCTACCGAGCAAAAGGCCCGGCTTCTCTGTCTTTATGCAAGTAATTCATAGCCCTGTTACCATGGAATATTCCTACCCCCTCGCATTTAGTGTAGACACTTAGACGCTTGTACACGCACACACAGTCAGTATAGAATAGATTCTGTCCGAGAGTCCTTCTTTCGTGGATAACATAGTTCTTTAAACATAGGATGTTAGATATGATTTGGGATTAGGTTGACTTGACCCCCCAGACTTTTCGTCTCCACATGTAGAGCTAAATGTCAAGTCCCCTTCACCCCCTAGTTGCACGTCAATCACACGTCATGCTGCTGCGCGCGCATCTATGCCAAGTATTATCTTATAGATCCACCTATATATGACATCATAACCAATTATGTTCCTTTTTACTCCTTATTACACCCATTTTCGGTTACGCATATGAATCGTCATTTTCCTTATCAATTGTTACGCCTACTGCATTCGCTTCATTGTAATGTATGTACTATAAAAGTCATTTCTTGTCAATAAAGTATGTACTTCACTTCCTGAACCTCCGTGGTGATGGAACTTGGAGCAACCGATTATAATCGTTCATTGGAATAAAGCCCATTCCGAACCTCTAATATCACGGATTCTGCCTCTCATTTTTACTGAGCTGTTTTATTATGTTTCCGTATCAAATTAAGTCCCGGTAAAGGAATTTTATTTACCACAGTGTGATGCAATGGTTTCTGTGTTGGGTGCAGCTGGCATGCATTTTCCCTACCTGTACTTTATCATGTCATTGGAGTAATGGCCCTTGACATTGCATTCTGAGTTGTGGCCTTTTGGTATCGTCTACATTGGGGTGGTCAGGGACATCCCATGGAAGGGAACAGTAGTGTCCCTCATCTGAGTGTGCTTTCATCAATGTGTGCATTGCCTGACGTCTGCATTGTGAGGACTACACATCTAACACCAATGTGAAACTATAGTTGTGCCCCAAAGTACGACATGGTGGATGGCATGAGCTCATGGCCATTGTGGACTGACATGTTGGAGTCTGTATCTGTGTTGTCCACTTCTGCTGCCTCCAGATGTGACAGTGGCAACATGTTGGGACGTAGATCTTTTCCCCCCTCAGGGGCCTAGGTGTGCTCAGAGGGATCTGTGTGTCTGGTTACATGGAGCCACCAGCAGGCTATTTGACTGTGTGCTCATCACATGGGTCACTTATGCCAAGTTTGCATGAGCACATGCAAAATTAGAGTTTGGAATTGAGGTCGCACAATGTTACTGCACAGGGTGGTGTGCAACATGGGGATGTCATCCTCTTGTTCAGTGCTTTGCTTATATATGATGTTTGTGTTAATGCCACTGAACTGACCCTACGTCTCTGTCTCTTGCAGCATCTACCATGGGAACAGAAGGACAGGGGACGGACACCAGTGGTGAGGCATCAAGCACGACTGCCACACACGAGCACAGTGACACTGATGTGACCAGTGCCTCGAAGGGGGACAGGAGTCTGCTTGAGGAATCACAGCCAGAGACACCAAGCTCAACGTCATATGACGCCAGCAGTGACACATCTATGTTAGCAGGCACAGGGAGCAGGAACTCTGCCTCCTCTTCCACCACACAGCATCTAGTGCCCACACTCCCAGCTGCGTCTACTAGTGTTGCCCGTCTTCGCACCAGTAAGAAGGAAAGAGTGGCCTTCATCCCAGTCACCGCTGCCCCTGCCTCCCCTGCTGCCATCAGTGTTGAGTCTGTGGACCTCTTGAGCCAGCTGTGTGTGGGCCAGACTACTCTCATCAACGCCTTCCTAGACCACGGCAAAAAGTTGGCACAGGTAGTTGCTTTCATGGAGGGCATTCATTCAGACGTGGGTGGGCTACACCGGACTGTCCAGTCTTTGTCCTCCGCAGTGATGGCAGCCATTCTGCTGGCACAGTCTCAGAGTCCAGCTCCAGTCCCTTTGGCCACACCCCTGCCAGTGGCTACTTCTGACGATAGCGACCACACACCACAAACCTCAGGCTCAAGATACAGCACACGCAGCACACAACAGCAGCAGCACAAGTGGGCCAGAGCACAGACACCATCCCCCCAAAAAACCAAAGCAACCCCAGAGTGCAAAGCCAAAAGCCCTTCAGGCGACACTCAGGGGCATAAAGCCAAGAAGCAGGCCTCAGTCTCACAAGCCTCAGAGGCATCCCCAGCCAAGGACTCTCCTGTCCCTGAAGTGTCTCGCAAAGAAAAGCAGTCAGTTCCCGTTCCTGCTGTGAAGATGGTGCCAGCTAAGGGTCCACAGAAAAAGCCCGCTAAGGCAGATTCACCCACAACCTCATCTCCCATCCAGAGCCCTGTGAAGCAGGGGAAGGAGGCCAGTGTAGGGGGTTCACCTGGTAAACAGGTGGTGGAGGGGAATAGGCAAGGCCAGGCCAAGCGTGCCTCTGGATCCAGCAGGTCCCCAGAGGGAGGCCCACCGGCTCCACCTGATGCAGCTTTGGTGGTAAGGGTGCCTGAAGTGCCCGCCACACTTACCACTCCTACCAAGATTCCCTATCGAGTCCCCATGAATTGGAAAGGCACCCCTCCACAATCTCCCACCCACACTGTGTCTCATTGCAGCATGACTCCACCTCCACGTGCCACCACACCACCTGGTCCAAGCAGCCCTCCGGCTTCCAAAGCCACTGATGCCTCTACCTCAGCTGGTCATCTCTCTCCCAGGTCCAGTCCTCCAACTGTCCGCGACACTCAGCCCCCTCCCAGTCTGACTGACAGCCAAGTCTGAGTCAAAGTCCCCCTCATACACCTGTCTGTCCCATAGCAGTGCCTGGACCGCCCATTGTTATCCCCCTAACTGTGTTGCTGGCCATCGCAGGGTACAGTCTCACACATTCCCTGTGCAGGATCTAATGCACACATGGACCTACTCTGCACTTTGGACTGGCCACTGGCCTTAATGTCCCTTGCTGTGTTTGCCCATTCCCTGTACAGCCTCTCATGTACATACTCTGCAGTTTGGACTGGCCTTGATGTTCCTCGCTGAGTTTGCCCATTCCCTGTGCAGCCTCTCATGTACCTACTCTACACTTTGGATTGGCCTTGATGTTTCTTGCTGTGTTTGCCCATTCCCTGTGCAGCATCTCATGTACCTACTCTGCACTTTCGACTCGCCACTGGCCTTGCTGTATGTCACTTTGTTTGCCCATTCCCTGTGCCCCTTCTCATGGACCTACTCTGCACTTTGAACTGGTCACTGGCCTTGATGTTCCTTGCTGTGTTTGCCCATTCCCTGTGCAACCTCTCATGTACCTACCCTGCACTTTGGATTGACCACTGGCCTTGATGTTCCTTGCTGTGTTTGCCCAGTCCCTATGCAGCCTCTCATGTACCTACTCTGCACTTTGGACTGGCCTTGATTTTCCTTGCTGTGTTTGCCCATTCCCTGTGCAGCCTCTCATGAATCTACTCTGCACTTTGGACTGGCCACTGGCCTTGCAGTATGTCACTGTGTTTGCCCATTCCCTGTGCAGCTTCTCATGGACCTACTCTGCACTTTGGACTTGCCACTGGCCTTGATGTTCCTTGCTGTGTTTGCCCAATCCCTGTGCAGCCTCGCATGTACCTACTCTGCACTTTGGACTGGCTACTTGCCTTGCAGTATGTCACTGTGTTTGGCCATTACCTGTGCAGATTGTCATGGACCTACTTTGCACTTTGGACTGGCCACTGACCTTGATGTTCCTTGCTGTGTTTGCCCATTCCCTGTACAGCGTCTCATGTACCTACTCTGCACTTTGGACTGGCCATTGGCCTTGATGTTCCTTACTGAGTTTGCCCATTCCCTGTGCAGCTTCTCATGGACCTACTTTG
Organism: Triturus cristatus; assembly: GCF_964204655.1. NCBI lineage: Eukaryota > Metazoa > Chordata > Amphibia > Caudata > Salamandridae > Triturus > Triturus cristatus. The sequence continues at coordinate 359,760,004 of NC_140587.1, forward strand.
CACTGTGTACTAGCCACTGGCCTTGATGTTTATTACTGAGTTTGCCCATTCCCTGTGCAGGTTCTCATTTACCTACTTTGCACTGTGTACTGGCCACTGGCCTTGATGTTCCTTGCTGTGTTTGCCCATTCCCTGTGCAGCTTCTCATGTACCTACTTTGAACTTTGGACTGGCCACTGGCCTTCATGTTTCTTACTGAGTTTGCCCATTCCCTGTGCAGCCTCTCATGGACCTACTTTGCATTGTATACTGGTCACTGGCCTTGATGTTTATTACTGAGTTGTCCATTCCCTGGGCAGGTTCTCATGTACCTACTTTGCACTGTGTACTGGCCACTGGTCCTGTTCTTGTTTACTTTTGATGCCTATCTGTGTAATATGTGAATAAAGACAATTACTCCTGTTGTCTGCTTTGCTCAGTGTCCGTGCTAAATAAAGGGTTTTATTTGTGGGTATGCTTTAATGTGACACAGGCTCTGTATGCCACTTTAACATTGCCAATGGATATTTTGACATTTTCAGGGTTTTACAGAGGTGACAGGCACTTCAGTTCTTATTGACTCTGAGGCTTGGGGGTGCAATGATGGTTGTTTATGTAGACCTACAGTTATCCTAATCAATCTATGGTTATGGTAGCTAGATTGTACACGTCAGGTGTGTATGCACTGCCAGCACAGAGTGGGATTCTATCCACAGTATTGCAGGCAGGCTGGCCAGGGTCCATCATGTCTGTGTGATCTTTCTTGGTGTGTGACTAGCAGTGTTGGTGTAGGGTCATCTTGTGATGGTCAGTCATCACAGTCACATGGTTAGATTTCAATGTGTGCACTTGTGTGGTCATGAAGTGTGCAGTGTGAATGGGGGGACTTTGTCAGTAGTGTTGACATGTGTGTGCCCCTGCGATGGAAACTGCACATATGTGTCAACCTGGAATGGAGTGCCTGTTAGTTAGATTGGTCAGCCCTGTGCTTGTGATTGTGTGCACATGTGGGAGTTGTAGGTTGTGAACTGTGCGATGTGTTGGTGTGTCCTTGCACTTCTGGGGGACACCTACTTGTTTTTGGTGCCAATTGTGAGTATGCAGAATGTGTGACTGGCAAGTCACTGTTGTGTTTTGATAATTAGCCATGTGTCTTGTTACTGTTTTTGCTCACTGTGCAGACTTGCTCATCCACACTGACATTGTGGGTGTGTTTTCTCATGTATTGCTGTCACTTGAGGCATTTTTGGCTGCAGTATGGCATGTGGGATGTGAGGTTATGAGATCCACTATCTGTGCTTCTGATGCCTACCCATTGTAAGTGAGCACTTCATCTATTTGTGAATGGTGCACTCCAGACATGTCCACTACTGACGTACAGACCACTTCACTCTCATGTCAGCTGTCCCCTGGGGTTGCCAGTGTGTTTGCCTTCCCACCACTTTATTAGTTACACTATGCTTTGTGGTGCTGATCTGTGCACAGGACCAATGTGCCACTCAGGACAGTTTCCTAATTGGTTGTATGTGAGTTTCTTGTACTGTTTTGCAGTCATGGTTGCTCATATTGAGTTCTACTGTTTGTGCTGCACAGTCCTCTGGTCATGTGGTTTTCACCCGGGTGTACCAGACTTGGGCATCTGTGGGTGATGGGTGAGCTGTATGTGTGTTTGCTGAGGTACCTCTTCCCTTCCTGAGTGTGATGTTGTCTGTGTGCTATGGTGATTGGTGCTGTGGGTGTTCATGGTGTGGCACTCATGTCTGTGTGGAATTGGTATGTTTGGTGTGCACACATTGCTTGTCGTGCATGCAGTGCTGTGAGTGCATGTTGCCTTTTCCTTGCCTGGTGTGCATCCCCTGATGACCAGCTGTGTTTGCAATGTGATGGATTGGCATGTGCATCTGTTGTGTGTTTGATGTGGATGTGTGCAGTGTTTGACCTGTGTTGTCTCTTGCAGTTGACAGATGCTAAGTGTTTGATGTTCTATGTGCATGTCATTGTGTGTGATTTGTTTGTGCATTGTGATACATTCAGATGTGTGTTGCAAGTGTTGTTTGCATTACTTGTGTGTCTGTCACATGCACTTAGGGCTATTCTTGTTCCTGGGCTTGTGTTTGGTGCATCCTTGGTCTTTTCTCCTCTTATATTTGACCTGTCACTTGTCAGGATTGTGCATGTGCAAGCATGTGGTACCCTATGACACCATGTTGACTTGATGGGTGGTGTAGTATGTCTGTCTGTGTTTTCCTATTGGCCCATCACTCCCAGTTTGTGTCCATGATTGTTTTGAGATGATGCACTTCTTGTCTGTGTTGGGGTATGTTGTCTGTGCATTGTTCCTGAGTGATGATGTTGTGTACTCCTGTTCTGTCTGGGCTTCCATTGACTTTCCACTGTTTTACTGCACAGGTCTGGGCTTGTTGTACTTCTGTGAATGTTGTTAGTGAGTTTTGTGTTTGGCTGTTGTTGTTGTGCCAACATTGGTTCAGGCATCCCTGAGTGTGTGTGTGTGTGGGATGTTTGTGGATGCCCCCCCAGGGAGTGTGATTGTTTGTCAGTGTATTCTCTGGACATTATTGGCACCATTCTGTGTGTTTGACACTGGTGTTGAGTGTTGCAGGTGTGATGTGGGTGTGGGAGGGGTATGTGTGAAGGATCCAACTTGTGTTTGACAGTCATGGAGTGTGTCAATGGGGCCTGTGTGTTGTGCTGATGACATACACATGTCAAGTTATTGGATACAGATGTGTGGCTGATCACTGTTTGACTTCAGAGACTTCCTATCATCCCTGTGCCTATGCATGGGTTGCCTTGCTGACTCCCTGAGGTGTTGCACAAGGGTAACTGTGGTTTGATTTCACTCACTGTGCCAGCTATGTGTGATTTGAAAGCCTAAGGGTGTTGTGATATGTTCCTTCTCTTGCATGTGATGTACACATGCATTGTGGCTAGCTCCTTGGCTTTCCATTAGTGTCCATCTCACTTTGGTCTTGCTCATTTAATGTCCTCCATTGCTGCTGACATCCGGTCTGTGTATGTGGCTGTGTGTCAACGTGGGGTATGTCTGTGTGACTTGGCAGGCTGTGTGTCCAGTTGAGTGATTGTTCATATACTGTGCGAGTGTTCATGTTGTGCTTGGACTCAGTTTTCTTGACATGAGTGTAGTGTAGGTGTGGTGTGAGGGTTGCCCTGGCCCTGAGCTTCTGTGCTGTGTGTTCCTCAGCAGCCCCAAATGTTGAAACTGTGTCCCTAGTTGTTTGGTGTTTGGTGCAGGGTGTGGGTTCACCTGGCTGGTTATTGTGCATGGGGGAGCACAGGAGGGGCACATAGCATGTCCCTTAATGTGTGCAGTGGGCCTATTGTGTGGAGGGTGGAGGTGTGGCCCTATGATCTTTGTGGACTGGTGCTGACCCTGCCTTCTACATTGTGTGCATGTTTTCCCGTGTCTTCACTGCTGCGGTGATGCTACTGGGCCATTGCATTGATATCGCGGTTGGTGGGTGACCTGGATGCGTAGGGGGGATTTGGTTACAGGTAGGACATGGGTGTGCACACTTGTGGATGTGTTCCTGTCCCCACCAGGGTGTCTGGTGTGGACAGGAACCCTACATCTGCCCATGAGTTGTGTGTTGTGGTTATGTGCAGAGTGGAGTGATTGCATACCTGCAGCGGCGGCCGCGACGGCACATAACTTGTTGGTAGTGTATCAGGTACAGCACTAGGAAGACGTGTAGAGCTGGATCCATTGTGGTCGGGACCGGGTGGAAGGGACCGGGAATCTGGTTTCGCGCTCCGCAGTCGTGCTTCCGCCGTCTCTGGTTGGGAGGTTTCTCCACTGCGGTGCGACTGGCTGTTTGAGGCATCCTGATTTGTACGGCGGTCGGGACATCATTCTGCACAGCGGTGGGTCTTCATTGGCACCCACCACCGCGGTGGCAGGCGCATTTTTATGGCAGTTTGCGGCGCACCACGGTGGACGGGAAACGGGCTATGTTTGACCATACTAATATGGCGGACGTGAGAACCGCTGCTGGCGTGTGGAAACTGGCATTTTCTGCCAGCACCGCGGTGGTGCCTCTGCCCGCCATCCTAATAGGGCCCTATGTGTTTTGCAGTAACTATTGGGAAATTTATCCTCGCTGGTCTTTACACTTCCCTTGGACCCTCTACTCACAGTTTGTTCTTCCTGTTTTCTGTCCCCCATTTTTTATTACCCCCTTTGGAAGCGACCCTTGCCCAAGGGGTCACTTCCATACAATAAATACATTATCTCTGGTGCCTAGTAGCGTTTTCTGCCCCCCCCCCCCATGGGGGCAGAAAGGCCAAAAAATGGGCCAATCTGGCCTGGGGGGCAGAACAAAACATCCAATATTTATTACCCCCTTTGGAAATGACTCTTACCCAAGGGGTTGCTCTTATACAAAATCCCTGGTGCTTAGTGGGGTTTTTTGCCCCAGGGGGAGACAGAAAGACATCCAGAATTTAAATTCCCCATTTGGAAGCAACCCTTGCCCAAGGGGTCGCTTCCATGCCGAAAAAATACATTCCTGGTGCCTAGTGGGGGCATTTCTGCTGCACGATCGCGCACAATGCCCTTCAAAGAGACATCAGGGGAGAGGAAAAACTCCTTCCTCTCCCCTGATGGCTTGATGACCAAAGAACCCCCCCCCCCCGGAGCAGGAACACCTTCCTACTCCTGTGGATGCCTGGAAGCAAATGGCTTCCAGCGCTTCCAGGGCTTCCATGTCATCGGCACACGCTGTGTACGCTGACGTCATGGGATTGCCCGGGCGGGGTTGGGGTGTGGCAGCGGAAACTCTTCCACTGCCATCACCCTTTGTGGAGGCTAGATGAGCTGCCCATTGGGGGAGTGCCAGTGCTCCCCGCTTGGGTGCCATGACAGAGCAGTTCCGTCATGAGCACACGCCCACCGTGGCTCATGACGGAAACGCTCCGTCATGAGCATAGAAAGGGTTAGAATAGTAATAAATAAATTAAAAAATACAACAAATAATTGACAAATAAATTATCAAGAAATATTTGGCATACATATTTACAATTAAAGTTTTTTTTAGCATAGAAATTGATGAGAAAAACTAAAATAAATAATTTAAATAACTTTTCTTCCTCCTGCTCTACAGGCCAAACAACCCACTACTAATTTCTAAATCAGTAATTAAACTATAGAATATTACAAATATAAAAAATATAAAAAATCACAAAATCACAAAATCCACTTAAATAATTATAATAAAAATTAATCTTTTACATAATGTACATAATGAATTTAATAATAAATATTGACAGACCATGCTAGTTAAAATAATAAGTAATAATTTATCATGTAAATAACGTCCCCCTATATACCTCTACAAACCCACCAGCCTGCTACTAATTATAAATCATTAAATAAAGGCAAAACAGTGTAATTCTACATTAAAACTTTACAAACTATACTACAAAATATTATAATGAAAATTATGTCTAACACTAGTATAATGATCTAATAAATTAATTAAAACAATATTTAATACAGCTATATTACAGTAAACAATATTATATACAACAATATTTCAAAAACTATTATTGTATGGGATAAAGTACACCCTGCCCTGCACTCTAAGCACATTTCTAGTCACAGAGGAGTTCTGTGATGAAACAGAAGAACGAGACTGAAGGCCGTGTGACTTGCAGTATCCTTAGAATATATGGCAGGGGGTACTTTATCCCTTTTTACACATGGTCACACCATAATCTTTCCCACATACCACATAAATACTGTGTGTGTTGCTCTTTCTTATAAAAGAGATAATATGTTTGAAAAGTGAAACACACCAAAAAAGCATTGAGATATTTGTTGCAATAAGATATTAGAATTATTTTAATATAGTTTGAAAAAAACATATTTTGCAATGTATAGAAACATGCAGAGAGAGTCCATCTTTTGTTTTATAATTATCTAAGTGCAAAAACTAAAAGTTTGCCATTAATATTTCATGTTTGCTTATGCTGTACATCTAGAGAAACAGAGCAGAAGAAGAAAAAAACATATGTTACTTTAATTTTTTTTAATGAAGTTTCAATTATGTTCGATGTCCAGGCTTTCACCTTGACTCCTGTCATTAGTAATAAGTTATTACAGCTGAGCAGATATGTTATTTCTTTATTACAGGCGGCTAGGTGTGTCACAAGTAATGGTGGGCATAACGCGCCTAATTTCCTGTAGCATAATAACGCAAAATTACAGTAAAATGTTTCATGATAATGTAGAATTACTTGGGGAGCATAAATGTGCATTCAGCACTACTTTCTTAGTGCAAACCTTTGGGTCCAATGGAAAATAAATTGTGCTAAAAGCTGCAGAACACGGATAGCAGCTGAACTCACTAACTTTGTTACTGTACTCATGTGCTTAAATTGTTGTGGTTAATTACTCATAGTTATGCAAAAGGGCGAAATTGCATCATTTCTAGTAATTTAGCCGAATTACCAAAATTACTCTGATTACTCTGGTGTAATTGAAATTTCTTCCAGGCGTAGTCACAAGTCATCGGTAATAAGAAAATTAGAGACAGGTCATCATACAGGGATTGCAGTATCCCATGTATTATTTATGTAACAAAAGGATCTTAGATTCTGTATTCTGTTCTTCGATTTTTTTGACTTGACAATTTTTTTAAGAAGGTATTTTTGTAATTCGATATTTTTGAAACAATATGTGTGCCATTCAACCTCTGATGCACTTCGCCCTTATTTTCAAAGGATAGATTGTTTTGTGTGAAAACTCTTTGCTTCCTGGGTGCACATCATTCTGAGCATTCTACTTCCTATCACCCTATGCTCCCCTGCTGGACTTCACCCTGCTCTTCCCAGATCGTCCTCTTCCTTTTCTCTACTTGTGCATATTAGCCTGTGCTCCCATGGTGCACATCATCCTCTGACCCCTGCCACGCTTCACCCAGAATTCCATGCCTGCGCATTGTCTCCTCCTCTAAGGATGATCGCCTTAGGATCATCTGTGTGTGCCGTTAATGCACGTTGTCCTGTGAAAAGGCCAAGCTCATAATCTCATGCATCAGCTGGACCCGGGGGGGTTCACATTTTGTTGCTTTGGCTCCCCACAGTCTGTACTGCCCACTGTAGTTCGCTGTTATCCTCTTCTGCAAACCGCCCTTGCGCCACCTTCTGCTGACAACTCTCGTCTCACGTCACTCAATACTCCACTGCTGTGCGTCTTTATACATCGCCACGTGCGCCTCCTATACACATCACTTTCTTTCCTCTGCTGGCTTGTGAGTATATGCTTTCTTGATCCACATGACCATATATCAAGTGCTGGCTGCACATTGTTAGATTTGGCTGCTGATCTATGTTCATTCATGCATGTAAGTGTGTTCATCTGTGCGCTTTGCATGGATGCCTGTATAGGATCTGTTGATCTGCCTGCAATGGCGCCAACACATGCTGGCCTGTGTGCATTACTTCCTGTATGTCTGTGGGTCTGGAAGAATGAGTGTCTGTAGATGTGTTGGTCTGTGTGCACAGGTGAATGTATGTGAGTTAAAAGCATGCTTAGGTGCTGGTGTGTTTTGTGCTTCTGTGGACATGTGCTGAATTAAAATCAGATCTATCGACTATTTTAATGTTTGTTTGTAATGGGATTTGAGGCACTGTCTTTGCTCCTGCAAAAGTGGCTTCTTTTTATTCCAATAAAATTGAATACAAGTTGATAAGTTTGTACTTTCAAACGTGAGAGCAGCCTCTAGACAAGAATGTACAATGTGACTGAAGGACTGTTCTGGTGCCCTAACCCCATCGGGTGCTCTTCTATGTTTTAACTTTGAGCCCAAAACACAAATCAAATATTAACTGACTAACTCTGTTTATTGTTATACTCAGTTGTTTAAAGCACGTTTGCATTTCAGCCATTAAGCCCTAAGGACTTTAAACCGTGTTAAGCTTCTTCTCTGTGTGCCTTTCATAGCTGCCTTTGTAGCATCAATGTCTTCAACTTCACAAAAGTCAAAATAAAAGAGATTTATGTGAATCCTCTTAGAAAATACGTCCTTGTTTGGAATTTGTTTTCATTCTCCAAGGACGCGACGCAAGAACGATCTACATTGAACGTAAACTTAAGAGTCGCTCTTCATTGAACAACATTTTTTATTCAGACTCAGGAAAAGCTTGTTTTAATATATTCCCATCTACAAAATCATATTTATCTCAGATCTTTCATAATGAAAAATAAGTCATACATCATCTTGACTCATAATAAAAAATCTGTTTATTCGCAAGTGAAAGCTGGAGAGCTTTGTAATAACCTTGACACTGTTGTCATGGAGCACTTGGACGCCATCTTGTCGATTAGCATGACTTTTTATAAAGAATGACTTCAAACAACAAACCAATGCCATCTGTGAGAGAATAGTTGAGAAATGCACGTGAATATCTTGGCTTTAGATGCACTATGATATATGTACACAAACAAAAAGAACTCCATTCCAAGACCGTTAATTATGAATGAACTGCTTTGTTGTGGAGTTTCCACTAGGTTGGACCCCTCCTAAGCATTCAATGGTTGGAGTTATTTGTAATTTATTACACAGGAGACGAAAAGTCACTTTCTGTTTATACTTTGCTATGTCACAGCAAATAAGGTGCGATATATTCTGCATCACTTGAGGGGTGACCAAGGCATCATCTGACTTCCGTGTTGGGACACTTCAAGACAAGAATATAGGACAAAAAGAACAAGTGCCACGAAGAATAGTCACTCGCATTGTGGTTGTTCGTGCTGTCCCTGTGCTCTCGTACTGGAGTGTGGCATCATGACCTCATTTTCCGCCGACGTACTGGAAATGTCATTCAGGCGTAGCATAGAGTATATGACAATGGAATCTTAAAGGTCTGCAAATGCCCCATAATTTTAACAACAGATAAAAACTATTTAGGGGCATATCAGCAACAACCGGCGATAATTATCGCCAAGCGCACTTAGCGCTAGGATAATTATCGCCGGCTAGCGTTGATTTTGATCTCTAATGAGATGCAAAGTGGGCGTTCCTGACCTGACATGACAGGAGAAATGTCGCTAAGCGACATTTCTCCTATCATCAAGCCCCACGCTATGAAGCATAGCGGCAAGAAAAGTAGCGATAACCCCTGATATCGCTACTTTCCTTAATCCTACTTCAGGACTGATTTAGCCATGATATCCTATGGAAGGTGGATATCATGGCAAAGTCTGTGAGACCCTATCATCAAGCTAACGCCACATTGCGTGAGATTATCGCTGGGTTTCCAGTGATAATCTCACGTTAGGCAGTTAGCGTGACGATTTTTATCGCTTTTGAGATAAGCGTTGCTAATCGCACGCTATCTCAGCGATAAAAATCCACGCTAGCCGGCGATAATTATCCTAGCGCTAAGTGCGCTTAGCAATAATTATCGCTGGTTGTTGCTGATATGCCCCCTGATTAGTGAGGACTCACACACAAAGTAAAGAGCTACCCACACCTTTCTCGTAACTACCTCAGCAACAGGTATTGAAGGCCCCTCCAATCCACACCAAGGCCTGATAACCAGTAATGTGGAGAAAAATGAATTCCCCTTTCTGTGGGGTTTTACTGGTAATTGCGGTACTAAGGGGATTTTACTGAGCAGGAAAGACAAAAGAGCGTGTTCTTTTTGTACTGCCTCTCAACCTGCAACTTTGCATCAATCCCAAGCTTGCTTACATGGCTGAAATAAGCCAATGTAGCCAAACTATCACTAGGATCCCTGACATAAAGCATTTGACCAACGAAGAATAACTGTGGACACAACAACTTGCTATCTGTGCACCCTCCGGCTGCTCAGTTGTGGTGTTCCCTTTCCTGAGGGACAAAGTTGTTCCCACTGATAAAACACATACAATACTATTACACACAAAAATTGTGCAGTGATCTAGAGTCTACCAGCTTCCAGCTAGTTACTTGCATCTCTCAATGTCTTACAGGTACAATTTTTATGTACGTTTCTTGTAAACCTGTGTTTGTCCTATGGCCCTCAGGCCGACAAATCTGAAAAGATTTGGCCGTGTGGATCAACAAAATGATCACACATGGGACCCCAAGTGTTATTATCTGTCCCCACCCCTGTTAAATGTGTACACATAACACAAGATCATCGAGCAGCAGCTCTCTCATCTCAATTCGTATGATGAGACAGCAAACCTCCTGTACATAGTAAATGGGTCTGTGAAATACATCCACACCACTACAGCTCTCCAACAGATTTATTTTTGCATGGAAAAAAATGTTCTTCCATTCAATCGAAAGAAAACTGAATTTCTTGCAATAGAGTTGTAATCCATAGTGATATCCTGCCTTTGGAATGGCCCTTCAATGCTCAGGGGCAGTCCTTATCAGAGTGCAAAAAAACTGAAAAAAATCACTGAGGGTCATTCTGATCGTAAAATGGTATTTGGGCGCAGTTAACATTGGTGATTGAAGGGGGAGCTCTCCATGCAAGGAGTAATCCCATTGTTCCAGGCAAATGAAAGGACCAGGGGTGGCTCCTCCGCAAAGGCTGAGGAGCGTCGCCCAACTGCTCTTCGAGCAGGAAAGAAAAATGGTAATAACTATGTTATTATAATTTTATTTTTCACAGGTTCGGGACTGGGTTCGGGCGGGGTGGAACTGAAGGCACTGGGAGAGGAGTTGTTTGCACACTCCAAGTGCACATAACTGCTTGGTCGGCCGTCTTGGCCCGGCCAAACAGTCATGCGCACTTTGCATGTTCCCCACCAGGCTGCATTACACAGCCTGGTGGGGAACATGACTAGGCCCCCGGTCCCCATCTGAACGCCAATATATGGCACTTAGACCAATCACAGCGCTCAATTGCAGTGTTGTGATTGGCTTGGGGAATCCAATCACAGTGATGCAGCGTTGTGAACATTGTAATTGGCTATGGGGATCCTTGGTGCTTTCTGGTTCTGGGACTCACCTGAGAAGTGGAGGAGAGACGCGGCCGGCAGAAAAGGCAAGTAGTAATTTTTTTTTTACGTTTCCCCCCACTATCCCATACCCCCTGCCCCCCACCCTCATTCCCTGCCCCCCACCCTCATTCCCTGCCCCCACTCTCATTCCCTGCCAGCCACTACTGGAAAGGACAGAATTAGATAAATCAGTAGTTATTTCAAAGCTGGAATCAATTTCAGTCTTCCAGAATGTATCTCAATCTCATAAAACATAAGCAAATATGTCACTCCACAATGGATTTTTTTCGTAAGATCTTGCTTGAGGTTGTGGGCATCATGCAATAAGGCATCCTGTGGCAGATACCCACTTCACCTACCAAGGCCTGAGCCTGGTGCAAAGTTTGACTTGCTAATTTGAATATTCTTAGGACTATCCATCTGCTTATCATAGAACATCCTCAATACCTCCACTTATGTGAGGAATATTTATATGGGGGTGTTTACACAAAAAGGATAATATATAATAATTCTAACTGCTTCTTGTTCCCATTGTATAGGAGACTCTATTCCAGTCCAATACAGAAATATAAATGCCCCCCAAATACTCCAGTGGTAATAATGTGGACCTCTTCTGCAAAGCAGGATTGGCGGATATAGATTGATGGGAAATGAGTTAACAATATAATTATACGGTTCACCAAATGAACAAATTGACCTTTGGTGAACGTGTGGCTGTGAAACAGTTACTTCAAGATCAGGATAAGATCATTAGAGAGATGGACAAAGGAGAAAAATATGGTTGTAATGGATAGATTAGACTATGATAATAAGATGTTTAACCAACAAAGCAATCCCTCCTATTACCTGACACTCATAATCCGACTTTTGAGATCTCCAAACATATTAACACGAGTTTGAAACATTGACATGGACTGGGGTAAATTGATGGTAATGAATACTACTACCTTTTGATTGATCACCCACAACATCCGTATATGTACACGCTACCTAAAATACACAAGAGTTGCCCTTTTCCACCAGGCAGGCCAATAATAGCAGGCATTGGGGCCCTAAAGAGAGGGTCTCAGAATATTTAGATATGTTCTTAATTCCTTTTGTGTCAAATCTCCTGTCATATATGCAGGAAACTATGCACATCTTGAATTTGTTGAATAATGTGACATGGGAGCCAGGGATGTTACTTGTGACTTTGGATGTAGTATCTCTGTATACTAATATTTTGCACATACTTGGGGTCAGAACACTTCAACATTTTCTTAATATGAGACCAACTGAATTCTTGGAGCATTCAGAGATGCTCATTGCAATGTCACAATTGACACTGGAAAACAAAGAAAGGTACAATCAGCAATGTAGGACTGCGATGGGCTCCAGATTTCCACTATTGTTTGCAAACCTTTTGATGAGTTTGTTTGAGGAGATGCATATCTGGGGCCCTAGTGGTGCAAAATGGAATAACAAGATCCATTACTGGGAACGACACATCGATTACTGCCTGATGATCTGGACGGGTGATCGGGTGGAACTGGTTTTTGAATTTTTGAATTCAAATATGTATAATATGTCATTTACCTTTGAATACAGTACAGGTCAGATAATTGTTTGGATGTAGAATTGTATGGTGACCAAATACACAGCAGGATGTTTACAAAAAAGACATCTTGTAATTCACTATTTCATGATTCTAGCTTACCCCAGAAATGTCAGATTAACCCTATCCCTTTTGGAGAGATGCTGAGTTCAAGAAGAAATTTTAGTGCAGACATGGAATTTGCATGATCCCTTCATGATATGGAGGAGACATTCTGAGTACAAGGATATTAGGAAAGGGTAATTTCGAGAACAAATGAGAGATCACAGAAGTTTAAACGCATTCACACTTTTGGATACTTAACATGATACTTAAAAACAAAGATCTTTGATTAGACTGGTTACCAACTATCATCCAGCCTCTGATAAAATGTGCAATGCCTTAGGCAGATATTGATATTCGTCAAAATTGGACAGGGCAGTACAGCCATTCCTTTTGGAATATCCCAGCATCACCTATCGCAAGAGTAGATCATTACAGAATAATATCCGTCCTAGCTATCCAACACAACAAATACAAAATACATGGTTATCTAGATTGAGTCAGAGCTTTTACAAGTGTGGACACTGGAATGTTTGTAGATTTGCTGTGGATGGCAAAACCAAAGTCAGCTTTTGTAATTCATGTTATTGAGATGCATATAGATTGCAGCACCCGATGTGTGGTTTATGTACTCAAATGTTAATGTGAAAAGGTATGAGTAGGGAATACAATTAGACCTCTATAAGAGAGGATTACTGAACATTTTAGGTTTAAATCGTTTTTATTGAAGAGTGTCAAGAGTGGCATTAGCATTTGGCGCCTACAACCCAACGGGCCGGCGAATGTCACAAAGTGATAGCAGCACGGTAGCAGCGTTGGGGACACATCGAACAGTATGAGCTCTAACACAGCATGTCGCCTACAACCCTTCTGGGCCGGCCGCGTTTCTAACCAGGAGGATAAGGACACACTCACTCCCACGTAGTCTCTGCCTGAGGACTGTGCCTTCATGGGAAGCCTATAGTATAGAATAAGGGAGACCCCCTTCCTGAAGTCATTGGCCCAAGAGGTTGCAACGCTAGAAGGCCCGTGCGCTATGCCGAGTAGGGGGCTCGCCGGCTCCGCTGTCCCCCCGGAGCAGCCGCTCCTGACACTCAAATAGAGAAGAAACTCCCCCCCCCCAACTCCCACACCCCCCCAACCCTCCCTCCGTCCAGTGCGTATGTAGGATCTCCCCGTCTCCTTCTGTCGCCTCCTCCCTCCAGGTCCCGGCTCTGCGTCCATTCCGAAGGCCTAATCTTCCGGCGAGGTGAGCCGCAGGAGCCGGAGGTATCTCGGGCATGTCAGCTCTCGAAACTCCGCAACCAGTAGAGACTGAAACGGCTGCCAAATTTCAGGGAACTGCTCCACATCCCCCGCCACTGTAAGTGACATTTTCTCCATGCCCAAAACATGCCACAGTCTGTGGAGCCAACCCGTAACCGTGGGGAGTGTCGTGGTGCGCCAGTGTGCTAGGATGTTCTGTATCGCTGATCCTAATGCGATGGCTATCTGCCTTCCTCTGCGGGATTTCAACGGGTACATCAGGCTGTTCGGGAGGCCCAATAAGACATAGGCGGGGAAACGTGGCAGCTCAATACTGAAATGACGGTCAACCTCGTCTATCACCTCTTTCCAGTAGGAACCCAGGAGCGGGCAATCCCACAGAATGTGTGTCAGTGTACCCACTCGTCCACACCCCCTCCAACAGCTGGCATCTTTACTGTGGTCCATGTCGTGTATGCGTTCCGGGGTATAATACCAATATGTGGAGACCTTCGTGAGGGTTTCAGTGAGGCCCGTGTGGTATGCCGAGTGTCTGGATCTATATGCTACTTGGTCCCACTCTTTAGTGCTCAAGGGCCTTCCCAACTCTCTCTCCCATCGTTCCCTCCCTGGGTTGTGATAGTGCGAGGCGGGAAGCTGGAGGAATCGATACAGGTCAGTTATGAGCTTTGCGTCGGTCGTGCGGGATAGGAGCCAGCGTTCGTAGGGAAGGAGTCTCCGATTCGCCGTTTCCCGCACCTGAGGATTCATGGCCCAGTGGCGAACCTGCAAATAGCATAGCCTCTCGGTCTCCGGAAAGGTGTATTCCTGTCGGAAGAGCGTGAAGGGGATAACCCCCTCCGGATCATACATGTGGCATAGGGCCCTGCAGCCCGCCTCACGCCAGTGACCAAAAGCTCTTCCGTCCATGCCCGGGGTGAAGTCGGGGTTGTCCAGCAAGGGAGTTAGCGGCGATGGGAAGGTCGTCAGACCGTGCAGGGCATAGGTAGCATCCCATACACGCAACGGCACCCTTGTGATATAAGAGGCGTAGAGGTTTGCCGGTCGGTGAGCCCTACGCAAGAACGGTATTTCCTGTAGTGGGCGACCGGCCACCGCCTGATCCTGGAAGAGCCAGTGCTTGTCCGATTCCCATCTGCTCCATTCTACCAGGTACCGTAGTTGTGCCACTTGATAATACTTACGGAGATCCAGAATTCCCAGACCCCCCGCCTCCGGAGCCAACATTGAGAGAGCTCTCCTCATCCTAGGCCGCTTGCCCTGCCAAATAAAACGCCCCATGTCTGATTGCATCTGCTGAAGCCAGCCGACTGGCGGCTGGACTGGGAGTGCTCGGAACAGGTATAGTATCTGGGGCAGGATCGTCATTTTGACAGCCGCTATTTTACATAGCAACGAGAGGGTGCCGCGGCCCCATCGGCCCATCTCCTCCCGGACCTTCCTGCCCAAGGCGAGGTAATTAGCCGCCACCATCGCGGGGACCGTGGGGGCCAGTTGGATCCCCAAATACGGCACCAGGTCCATTGACCAGACTATCGGGAACCGGTCCCGCAGGTGGGCGCGAGTTGCCGATTTAAGAGACAGGTCCAGTGCCACCGATTTCCCCATGTTCATCTTAAAGCCCGCCACCTCCGCAAAGGCGGTCAGCTCTGCAATACTGGCCGGGAGGGCCTGAAGCGGGTCCTCCAGGGACAAGATGACATCGTCAGCATACAGGCTAATAGCGTGAATAAAGCCCCCAAACTTCACCCCTCTCACAGCTGGGTTGTCACGTACCCGTTGAGCAAAAGGCTCCATGTACAGAGCGAAGAGGAGAGGGGACAACGGGCATCCCTGCCTCGTTCCTCTCTCGATGGCAAAGCTCCCGGAGCTGTAACCGTTCACCCATACCACCGCCGTTGGGAGTTTATAGCAATTGAGGATCTGGCGTCGGAACCGGTCCCCCAGCCCCGCCTTCAATAACACCCGCTCCAAGTACGGCCAGTGGACTCGGTCGAACGCCTTTTCGGCGTCTATCGAGAGAAGCATCCTCTCCCCCGGGATCCGAGACGCCTTCTCTATAAGATGAACAATCCTCTTGGTATTGTCCACCGTCTGCCGACCCGGGACGAAGCCCGCCTGGTCCGGGTCCACGAGTCCCGGTAAGTGAGGGGCCAATCGGGACGCCAGGATCCCGGTATATAGTTTCAGATCTATATTTAGAAGAGAAATTGGCCGATAGGACCCACACTGCGCCCGATCCTTCCCCGGCTTGGGAATGACCGTGAGGGAGGCCCGCAGCAGGTCCGGTGGGATGGCGCCCGGCTCCGAGAACGAGTTAAAAAGGCGCGCGAGGAGTGGGGCCAGCAACCCGCAGAACGTTTTATAGAAAAGGGGCGTATAACCGTCCGGCCCAGGAGATTTGCCGTGCTTGAGGTTGGCAATGGTGGAGATCACTTCCTCCACCCGTATGACCCGGTCTAGATCCGCCGCTTGGGTAGGGGACAAGGAAGGCAGTGAAACCGAGTCTAGGTACTTCGTCATCGCGGATTCGTCCGGGGGGTCCCCGGTGTAGAGGTCAGCGTAAAACCTCCGAAAAGTCTCCGCTATCTGCGCATCATCCGTGACCAACCGACCCGTAGGGTCGGAGATTTCTTTCACTATCTGTTTCTGTCGGGCCACCCGAAGTCTAGTCGCCAACAACCGCCCGCATTTGTCCCCCCCTGTGTAATAGGTGTGCCGTAGACGCAAGGCCGCGTATTCGGCGCGGTCGATGTCTAAGGCTGTCAGGAGTTTCCTCGCCGCCTTAAGCTGGCGCCATATCCTAGGAGCGCCTGTTCTACAGTGCATCTGTTCTAGCTCCCGTACCCTTTGAGTGAGTTCTTCCCGCTTATGCCTCCGGTCCTTGTTGTCCGCCGACGAGATAGCAATAAACTCCCCCCGGAGTACCGCCTTCAGAGCAGCCCAGTGGGTCGCTCGAGATGTGTCCGATTCATCATTATGGGATTGATATTCCCGAATCTTGTTGGAAATATCTGAGACGACCGCTCGCCTGTGTAGTAAGGCGTCACGCAGACGCCACACCCGTGGGGGGCAGGAAACCGGCGGTAGGCTAAGCGTAGCGCTAACCGGGGCGTGATCCGACAAGGAGATCACCCCCATCTCCGACCCGGTGGCCAGGGCGCGAACTGGCCCAGTGACCAGTAGGTGGTCCAGTCTCGCGTAAGTTTTGTGTGCGTGGGAATAGTATGAGTACTCCCGCTCCGTGGGGTGCTGGCTGCGCCATAGATCATGAAGGTCCATGTCAGACAGGTGCCCCTTGCACCCGGCCGAGAATTCACTGGCCTGAGGTGAACGGTGTGCTGATCTGTCAAGCTCCGAGCTAAAGACCATATTAAAGTCCCCCCCTATTATAATGTGCCTGTCTGGTGTGGCCGTGATCTCCCCCAGCACCGCGCGGAGAAAGCGCACCTGTTGATCGTTTGGGCTGTAGAGGGATCCTATCGTGAAGTGAAGATCCCCCACTCTACACCGGTATGCCAACAGCCGGCCTTTTTGTTCCGCTACTTTGTGGAGGACCTCTCCCCTAAACGTCCTAGCTACCAGGATCGCAACCCCCGCTGTCTTAGTATTGCCTGATGAGAAGAATTGTGTCGGGAATTTATGTGAGCGCAGTCTGTGGCAATCTCTGGGCAGGAGGTGAGTCTCCTGGAGGAGACATATATCAGCCTGGGTGCCTTCTAACAGGGACAGTACCGCGCGCCGTTTCACTGGGTTATTGAGGCCCCGGACGTTAAGCGTCACAATCTTAAGAGTCACTGGAGGCATGTTGAGAAACTATAGGGATAGCATAGGTCACCTGTGGGCCAAGCAGCCGTGTCGCAGAGGCCCTCCCTTCCCTCCCTGGCCCCCCCGACCCACCCCGCCCCCGGACCCCCTTCCCTCCCTCCCTCCTCCTGCTCCCCCTCAGAACACCCCGAAACTACCACTAAACCCCAACCAGAACAACCCCCCAACACCCCTGAATCCCCCACCTCTCCCTCTCCACCCCCAATACCAAACCCCATCCCTCAATAGTCCAAGTCGAGTTCCCGAGGGAACCAGTCTATGGAGAAGTTCCGAAGTGGACGTCCAGCCACTGTCCCCTCCCCGCGACCCCCCACCCCCCCCCAGCCCCCAAACCTGCATTAGTAGGTGGCTATGGTGATCTCCCCCCGGAGCTTCCTTACGCCGTCAGCGCAACATCGCCAGAGCCCGTGGTCTCGGCCACCGCTGACACCGCGTCGGCCATACCTGCCCCCCGTGTGGGAGAGTCCGGCCGGGTTCGCCGATCCCAGGATCGCCGCCCGGCCACCCGCTGCCATCCGTCCTCTCCAGTGCGCCTCCGGTGTCGTGGGACAGTGTCCTCCTCCCCAGTGGTGAGGCCCAGGACCCCACATGTTTCCTGAAGGGAGCGTAATTGATGCAGGGTTCCATTCCATCTGAAAATAAGTCTAAAGGGGTGGCCCCAGGCGTAAAGAGTCCGGTGTTCTCTCAGGAAGTCGGTAGCTACCTTAAATGTCTTCCGTTTCTGGAGCGTGATGGCCGATAAGTCCTGATATAATGCCACCGAGTGTCCCCGGAAAGTCAGGGCCTGCCGCTTCCGAGCCTCCGCCATGATACGCTCCTTGAGCGGGTAGTCCGGGAGGTAAGCCAGAATGTCCGGGGGAGGCATGGATGCTCTCCGCGGTGCTCCTACTCTGTGCGCCCTGTCTATGCGGATAGGAAAGTCCTCCGGCTCCCCCAGAACTTCTCGGAACAGGCTTCTCAAGTAACCTGCCACGTCTGTACCCTCCTCTGCAGATGGGACTCCGCGAACCCGTATGTTGTTTCGCCGAGACCTATTCTCAAGGTCCTCGGCATGTGCTTGAAGGTCGATCTGCTGATCTCTGAGTCTCAGCACCTCCTGTTGGAGTTGTTCAACCTCCTCGTCCCTCCGTTGGCCTGCTTCTTCCGCCGTAGCCACCCGTTCGCCTAATCCGTCCACCTCTCGGCGGATCTCCCGTACTTCCCCGGCTACTTCTTTCTTTAGAGTTTGGAAATCCTCCCGCAGGGATCCGAAGAGGGACTCCATAAAGGACCTGGTGAGTGGGGGTTCTCCCCCGTTGGGGTCCGGGGCACTCCCGGAAGTGTGGGGCGACTGCTGCCCTTTGTCCACTCTCTGCGGGTGGCCGTTCACCAGTTCGGGGAGGGTGCGTTCTCCTTTCTTCCCTCCTTTACTGCCTGCCATGTCCGCGCCGCTAGGCCCCTGCCGGGGTCCCTGCTCCGGCTCCGCGCGTCCGCGTGTTCTCCACCCACTCCTACTCTGCCGTCCACGTGGCCTTCTCCTCTTTCTAGCGTGGGTGCTGCGCTTCAGGCCCCGTCCCCTGGCTGTTGGAGGCGCTCCATGCTGTGGACCAGCTTCCCCTCGGCGGCCTCCTCCCGACCCGGCTCGTGGGGGAGCCCGGCTGTTGCAGAGTCCAGGCCTTCTACCCCGCCAGTCTTACTTGTCCACCGGGCCGCCCCGGCTCGTGCTCCACTCTGTGTTCCTCTGCTCTCGCCGGGACCTACCGAGGTCGGGGGGGATGGAAAGGAAAACGGGGGCCACCAGTCCACTCCTGCCCGTCCTCCGCAGTGCACCGTATCACGGTCCGTCCGCCGCCGCCGCCCTTGTGGAGGGGTGTAGTCCCAGCTGCCCCGCTCTGTCGGGTCCGCTGGCTGCTCCGGGGAAGGCCGCCGTCCTGAAGGCTACTTGCCTGCCGCCCTCTGGGCGCTGGCCGTTGCTGCTCTGCACCTCACCGGCGCACCCTACTGCCTCTCGGGTTCCGCCGCGACCTTGGGGCTCTGTGGTCCGGCCGCCGCTCCTCATGCGGTCGTCCTCGTGGCGAGCCCAGATCTGAGCGCACGGCCAGCGATGTCAGCTCGCCCCTCGATGTGCCGCTGTTGGTGTGCTCTCCTCACCTGGCCAATGCTGCCCTCCTCTGTCTGGCGTCGGCGGGCCTCGTCCCGAAGCTGGAGGCCGCGTCGCCGGGATCGGCGCTCCCTTAGTCTCGCGGCCGGGCACACTCTCCCGGGGCCCGGCCTGAAGCTCCGCCTCCCGTCGTTGATGCCGTCTCTGCCGTCCGGCGGGCGCCGCGTACATGTGTCGCGCCCTCCGGGTCCAACAAACAGCCTCCTTTCGTGCTCCGACGGCTCCCGTGCGCGTTCTCCCGGAGAATTGGGGGGAGAATCTGCGATTTAACTAGGTCCGGGGGCCTCGAGGAGCGGGAGCCGGTCGAGAAGACGTCCGCTCACCCCGCCATCTTGGCCATGCCCCCTTACTGAACATTTTAGAGCAGTCATGCAACAAGATGCTGGGTATCCTATAGCATTGTATGCTAACGATTGTAAGGCTCAGACCACGCATCTGAGGTTCAGGTTTCATTGTATTGACTTTGTGCAAAGTGATGCTAGAGAGAGCAACAGGGAACTGAAATTGAGACAATGTGAAGTCAGGTGGATTATGCGTTAACATACTGTGGAAAATGGCTTAAACGTTGATCATGAGATGCAATATTTTCTTAGTACATAATTTCTCTGAAGTGGGCTAGCTCTTCACACTGATAGTGTTTTATTTTCTTGGACATTCACACACTTCTACATCTCCCTGGAGTCTATTGCATTTTTAACCATTTGAGTTATACTATAGGCTACTTACCTTTATTTTATTTCATTTTCAAACTTAGGCCCTTATAAGATGTTGGGCAGATGTATAGGTATGGTTCTGACCTTTGTATTAGGATGCAACCACCCATAGGGCAGTCGGAAACATCCATTCTACAATGGAAACTTGTGTGGTGGGCTGAATAGGCCTGCAGCAGAAGCTTCCATTGTAAAATGAATGTCTCTTAAACATCCCTGCACCGTGTGGCAGGCACCTCATGGTGTAGATAATGTTTGTCACATTTTTTTAAAAGTGACAAAAAAGAACAAAAATCACAAATCAAAAACTAACATATGATTTAATTGGAATAATGAAACCTTTTGAATATTTTCCGAATACATTATAACCCATGCATATTCTTAAAAATCCATGCAATATTTCCCTTTACAGTTCCACACCTTGCCACCATAGAAGAGCAGGAGATAATCAAAAAGATCAGATTAAATAGGCAAATTCTTATTGATGGTTATCATCAGCTGGAGCCAGATCTTCTTCCTCACAATATGGAACCCATATCAATAACATCAATAGTGAAAAGAATGGCAGTACTCCCTTTTGTGGCCACAGGATCATTCCAATACACTGTTGCAATATCTGGTGGAATGTCAAAACCAACTTTAAGTGGTGTGCTACAAGAAGTTCTTCCTTCAGTGATGAAACATATCAACAGATAAATACAGTTAACACAAAGGGCCTTATTATGATTATGGTGGTCCTGGGACTGCTGTATTCGAGATGACACTCTGACCTCAACCACCCATCTGCCCTAGTACGAGTGTGGTGGTAAGACCACCACAAGACCTCCGTCTCTGCTGGGATCAAGGATCCATCTGTGGCGGCAGTCTGATAATGGCATGACTCTGCTGGCGGTGCTGATGCAGGCACTGCCAAGCATATTCTAACCTGTATATCCACCGCCCTGATAAGTGTGGCAGACATGTAGGTAAGGGGCCCCTAACAGGGCCCACAGCTGATTCTGGGCCTGGGAGTGCATGCAGGGGGGCATATTTTGTTCTTCCCTTGATTTGCAACCTTATTCCTGCACTGTGTTCCAGGCATGACATGTTGCATGCCACACTTGCAAGAGCATGCTGCAGGCTCTCTCATGGCAGTGGTAGGCTTGTTAGGCTCTCCTATGAGCCTAACATACCACTGCCGTGAGACCACCACAGCACCGCCCGCCCATCCTGGATTAAAGTCGCATTCCAGCGTGCGGGCTCACTACAGCCTTGGCTGTCTTCCTGGGACCGTGGCGGTCCAAGACAAAGACCACCAAAGTCATAATAAAAGTTGGATTTTGCCTATGTGTACGGAGATTTGCATATTTTTGGTGGCCTACCAAATGCGGCTATAGCAATTTAAGCAGCACATATTGCGTTGGTGGCAACAATTACCATAAAACAAGTCAAAAGCAATCTTAACAAAACAATTAAATTACTGTGCAAGTTTTCTTTATAAAAGATCTGTACATCCAAAGTGTGTGTGTCTTCCACAGGATAAAACCATGTTCCCTTTGTACTTCGCAACAGCAGCATATTACTGCAAATGTTACAACGGTGAAATATCCAAATGAAGGTGACATGATAAAGTAACCTAAAACAGTCTGAAACAAAAAAATATATATTTGTATGACATTACAAAATAGACACATTACAAGTGACACATTTTGAGGACTAATTTTCTAAAAACAATCACAGATGAACAATGTAAATAAACACAGTAGTCAATGTGTCAAAACTTAGATCAACAAACATCTTTGCCATGGATTCACCTTAACTTGCCATTTCACACAAAGGTCTAGCACAAACTTTTATTCTCATTAGATTAAAAGTTGGTTTCCAATGTAATGTCATAATATGTGAATATATATTTACATTCATGTTAGGAAGTTGTCAATAGCATCTTGACCTTTAATCAATTCCATTCTCCTAAACACTATCATCTTCATTTGGCATTTCATCATCCTCACCCGGTGGCTCATCATGGTCTTCTTACTCCGCAAAGTACCGGATGATCCGTCACAGGACTATGTTGTGTAACATGCAACATGCCATAGTGATTTTGCACACCTTTTCAGGTGAAATGAGTAGTGCTCTGCCAGTCTTAACAAGACATCGAAATTTGGCCTAAGAAGCCCAAAATCCAGCTCCACTGGCCTCCATGTTCTTCCATAGGCCTCATTGCAGGGGATTTCCACTGGCATTGTTAGATTCCTAAGCAATGCTAACAACCATGGTCAGTTAGGATAAGCTGACTGGCTTATCGAAATGAAAAAAAAGCTAGAATTTTACCTATTATTTTTGATCTCTAAATTAACAAAAAAATGTATAGACAGATTGTACTTACCAACAAGTCAGGAACTCTCAGGTACAAGTTTTCAGGGGTATGGTGCTGTTCTGTAGTACAAAGGAATCATGTGTTGATCCTGGAAAATGAGCACACACTCATGTGTTGTACATATCTGGTAAGGACACAACCTGCACATTGATTGAAAGGAAGTTTTTACAATTCTGGCTGACTTTCTCTTTTATTTAAGTACAGGCTAAAACGTTCCCTTTTAGTTTGTGAGTGAAGTGTAGTGACTATGGTCTATGGTGTGTATTTTTAAACACAATTATAATTATACAACACCACAACATTAATATGTATTGTGTGTTCGATACACTATTTTTTGGGGTGTGCAGTATTTATATGAATACATATATAAAGCTAAATATATATAAATATATATATATATTATCTATAGTTATAGTTACAACCTAGTACGAACTTTTCAAAACTAATGGGGCGCTCCGCTCAGCTCCTACCCTGAAAGTCTCGGGGTGATTCGTCAAGTGGGGGCCGAGAAAAAAGGGGGGTCCCAAAACGCGTTTTCCCCATGCATTTTTCCATAGGACCTTTAGACACAGCTACAGCCCGAACGGATGAACAGAATTACTTGAAATTTGGCAGAGATGTAGCCATAAGGTCAAGGAAGTGCCTTTTGCAGGTCTGGTGTAAATCTGTTCAGTATTTCCTGAGAAAATAGCATTTAAAAGCATATCAATATCTATACGCGCGCACCATGCGCGCACAGTGCGCGCACCCTGACGTGCGTGAGCGCAATTTTGATTTGTTGTTAGATGTCGGTAAACATTCGAATCGGTCGAAACCATGAAGTGTCGACCGCCATTTTGTCTCTCGCAGTCTGAGGGGGTGAAAAACAAAGGTGGAGAACGTGAAAAGGGGGCAGAGTGGACAGTTCCTGACCCCCTAGCCTTGGTCAGGGTTTCACAAAGGACCCCCAAGGGAGAAAAAAAAATGTTTTTTTATTAAAGCGCGTAGGGTGCGTGCACCCTACGCGCTCTGCGAACCGAGTGCCCATAGAGCGCGCACGGTGTAAAACCTGAAAAAAAAAAGAAATAAGTAAATACATAACTTAGCATTTAAAAAAACGTACAAATTCACTGAAAAAACCGTAGGTTTCACACACGTTATAATTACGAATTAGCATTTAAAAAACCTTGCAAATTCACTTAAAAAATCATAGGTTTCACACATGTTATAGTTAGCTGGACATTTCACTCGTAAAAAACCAATGAAATTCCCCCGTTATAGTTACTGCAGGCAACTATAACTCACGCAACCGCAATCCTCTGCTGATGACGTCAGATATTACATCACTGATGACATATGTGTCTTTCTGAAAAATAAATATTTGTAATATATGTATAGCTAAAGATTAATGGAAGAAGACATGGGTAAATAAGTGTCTAAATACAGTGATGTAATATCTGACGTCATCAGCAGAGGATTGCGGTCGCGTGAGTTATAGTTGCCTGCAGTAACTATAACGGGGGAATTTCATTGGTTTTTTACGAGTGAAATGTCCAGCTAACTATAACATGTGTGAAACCTATGGTTTTTTAAGTGAATATATATATATATATATATATATATATATATATATATATATATATATATATATATATTATCTACTGGCGGTCGCCAGTAGATAGTTATAGTTAGGACCGTGTTTCCATAGGAAATCCGCAACATTCTATTTGGAATAACTTTGGCGCCGGTTGACGAATCCTTGCGAAATTTTCAAAATAGGTGGGGCGCTCCGCTCCGCTCCTACCCTGAAAGTCTCGGGGGGATTCGTCAAGCGGGGGCTGAGAAAAAAGGGGGGTCCCAAAACGCGTTTTCCCCATGCAATTTTCCAGAACAGAATTACTTGAAATTTGGCAGAGAGGAGGTCCTCAGGTCAGGGAAGTGCCTTTTGCAGGTCTGGTGTCAATCTGTTCAGTAGTTCCTGAGAAAATCAAAAGTAAAATCATATACATATGTGGGCGGAGCCTAACCACACATCTCATCCTGAGATCTGATTGGCTGATTGGCTGTCAGCACTTCATCCAAGAAGTGTTGGCAGCCATCTTGGGACCAATATACATGATAGCACCTCATTAAAAAGCATTGCAGTTAATAGAAGGTTTTAAGACTTTAGTTACATTATAAATCATTTGTTGATGGTACCATACTCATTTTAGGAATTGTGGTATGTTCTAAGGTGATTTCACCATGTGAAAAAGCCTTCTGCTGGGATATCATGATTGAGAGAAAAATATTTTCTCATGCTTTTCGCACAGAGGTTTGGAAGGTAATCTATAAGCTAAACTGAGAGCTTATTTTCTGTAAATTCACATTATCTTTCTCAGTCATGTGAGAATGAAGTCTGACATTCTCAGTAAAACATGTACATCCAACAAGGGCAGAGACTGACAGTTGATTCCTTTGTGTTCTACTGCAGCTTCCCAGAGTGTTCCAAAGAACAACTAGAGCGCTAACAGTCCTACCTATGATAAACATATGGCACACCTGAAGCCATCTTGCTTGGATTAAAGTGGTAACTCTTAAAACATTTAATTTAAAAAGGAACAAAATGAGGGGGTTCATTTTTCCATAAAAAGTATGATTAGTGCTGCAGAAAGAAAAATTAGGGCACATTTTGAGTGACTTTTCAAATCCTCTTCTATTTCATTAAAAAATTCTGACATGCAGACTGAAACATGCACTTTCAATACCAGCAGCAGTTTTCCCTGGTGAGCAGTAATTTTACTACAGTGATCTAATGAGCAACTAGAGCGCTAACATTCAGAATTGATGGCAAATGTGTGACATATCTGAATACCTTCATGATGGAATCAAAGTAAAAAACTGAAAGCATTTCCTACTGAGGAGACTGCAGTACATGAGGAAATTAGGAAACTTCATAACAAATAAATCTCCCAAGATGGCCACCAGAGACAAAAGAGCCCAAATGTAGCCCAAAATCACCCAGATGTAGCCCAAATATAGCCCAATGACAGAAGTGTGCAAAACACTTATTATTTTGTGTTTTTGCATTGTTATATAGTGCAGACTTGTCAGGTATTGGAGTGCTTTACATGAGCATTGGTTACATCACACAAGAACAAATTCATTTTGGTTGTAGACATGGGGAGACTAAGTGATTTGACCAGAATCACAGAATGTCGAGCTGAAGCAGAAACTCCAACCTGGTTCCCCAGTTGCAAAGTCTGCAGTTCTGGAAGTAACACCACATCCTCTCCCCTAAGTGCAACATTTAATCAAGTGGTCAACTGGATAAAAAAACATAAAGATAACAAATAATTTAAAAGTGCTTTGTCGCTATTTGAAAACTCAGAAAATATGTCCTTATTTTAGTCTTTTAGCGCACTAACCATAATTTTGATGCCAATAAGACCCTCTCATATATGTAATTTCTAAAGGAAATGCTCTAGGTATTACAGTTTTGATTACATCAAGATGACGTCAGGCGTTCCACACTTTTGTAATAAATATAGAATGTTAGCAATCTAGTTGTTCATTAGGATACTGTTGAGAGGCAGAGGCCAGGGGCACGGACTCTGAAAATTGAAGGCAGGTAGGAGGGTGCAAAGGCAACAATTTAACCACACTGGGCAGGCAGGAAGGGCCGTGGCAGCACAACAGACTATGGAAGGCAGTGGAAAGGGGGGCAGGGGCAACAATACAGGACTTGCAAGAGAGGCTGTGGCAATGTAATAGACCATTGTGGGCAGAAGGAAGAGGCAATAGTAGTACAACCATACATGCCAACAGACCCGATTCAGCCAGGAAACGTCCAATGTTTTTAAGCTCAAATGGGCTTTATTTGATCTGTCTCCTGTCTACAATCTCCTCTTTTTCAATGTAACTCAAAGGGGAAAATCAATACCCCAGTTTTTTTTCAAAATCTCCCTCTTACCAAGTTCAAAATGTTCGCAAGTATGGTACATTGGATCATGGAAGGAAATGGGGTAGGGACATGGACTTGGATAACAGAGCACAGGAGAGACATGGAGAGGTGCACCAAACTGACCCTGCAGGGCAGGCATCAGGGTTTGCAGCAGCACAATACACCACACAGGGCATGCGGGACGGGAGTGCAGCACAACAATCCATAGAAAGCAAGAGGGAGGGGACAGGACCATGCACATGGACAACAGAGAACCGAGGGGCAAGATGCAATGGTAGCTAGCTGACTATAATGGACAGACAGGAGAGAAAGCTGCAGCATAACAGACCATAAAGGGCAGGAGGGACGGATCAGGGGCATTACAATGGAACAGACAAGCCAGGAGGGAGGGAGTAGGGGTCTGCAAATGTAAACAGAGGGCTGGGGGCAAGGGGGCAGGGCAGGAGCAGCAAGATAGCCATGGAGGTCAGGCAGGATGGGCACTAGAAGCAAGACACACCATGAAGAGCAACACTGAGACTGTGATGGCATACACACAGACCATGGAGGGAAGGTGGGAGGGGGTCAGGGGCAGCTAACTGACCACACAGGGAAGGTGGGAGGGGCCATGGCAGCACAGAAGACCATGCATGGCAAGTGGGAGGGTTAGTGGCAGCACAATGGCTATGATGGGCAAGAAGGAGGGTGCAGTGGCATGCACAAAGGACGATGGAGGATAGAAGGGAGGGTCAGGACCTGTGCACAGACAAGAAAGTTCAGGGGAAGGGTCCTCACAACAGACCGCACGGGCCGGCAGGAGGAGCAGTTGCAGCACTACAGACCAGGGAGGGCAGAAGGGTGTGGCAGTACAATGGACCATGTAAGACAGGAGGAAGAGGATAGGGGCATGACATGTGGACAGGCAGGGTGGAGGTGGCAGTGACAGGTTACAGTCATCTGACAATGCTAGTCAGGTGGGAGGGGAGTGGCAGCTCAACAGAACACTCAGAGTAGATAGGAGTGGCAGGTCCATGGAACATGGTGGGCAAAAAGGATGGAGCAGGAGCATGCACAAAGACATCGGAGGGCAGGGGGAAGGAGAATAGGGGAAGCAAGCTAAGCACAGAGTTTAAGCAGGAGGTCAATGATGGGGCATAGAATTGGGCAATGGAGGGCAGTAGGAGTGGACTGGTACATCATACTAAATTGAGGGCAGTGGCAGCGCATCAGACCATGCATGGCAGGAGGGAGGAGGCTAGTCCATGGATTCACACAACAGAGGATAGGGAGGAGGGGGATGGGGCAGCAAGCTAACTGTTCAGAGAAGGCGGGTATTAGGAACTTTATTGTTTTTAAAACGTGTGTCTGTGCGAACTACTTAAAATATGAACAAGTATGCAGCATAATCTCACTTTTATTCAGGAAGAAGAGGACGTTTGTGACTGTGACTCTGGGCTCACTTGGAAGAAACACCCCCTGACCCTCCACCCCCTATCGCAAAATGTAATGCCCGTGAAAAGGGTAGGTGAACACAGTGTTATATAGAACATAGTCCTGAGAGCACGATTGAAAATGAAAACTAGATATAGTGTATGGTATAAACTATGCACCAAAAAGTGTGATATAAGATGAACCGGGCGTGAAATATAATATGCAATACATTGTGCGCAATTACAGATTCATTGGAGAGCGCGAGATAGCACAGGCACTAGCGCGTGCTATGCGATATGCGCCTTGGAGTGTAATATGCACAGGGCAGTGTTGTGTAACCTAACTAGTCTCTAAAGTTGTAATATAAAATATGTGCTGGGGAATGTAACATTGCATATGCACTGTGACAAAGATATGGATCCCAGATTGTAACATGTATGGCATAGCACTGTGCGTTATAACATAGGCATCGAGGAAGGCACGTTAGATGGGGCAATATAACCCGTGCGAAGACAAGTGTGGCATGACATATTCACGAGGTGGTATTACAGTGCACATGGGCTAGAGAGTGTCATAGCATATGCACTAGCTAGTGGAATACAACACAGAGGTGTGTGGCACTCAGCAGGCAATGGTGGGTGTAACACAGCATTGGGCTCTGCCAGGAGCGCGCTGTGACTCTCAAGTGATGTTCGTCCCCTTTCCAGAGAGTAAAATAAAAAGTATTACACATCCGGCAGTGGATGTGTGTTTTATTAACCGTGAGGGGGGTTTCTTGCATAGTTTTGGTTGAATTTTTGTCGAATCCCCTTTGAATGGCTTGGTGTGCATGTGTATTAAATGTGCCCGTCAATAGCTACCCATGTTTGTATAAATAAACGACTATGGTGTCTACCGGGATTAGGCACGGTAGGGCATCAGACATGTCAGAGCTTCACTAGTGGTGTAAATACATTCCACGTGGATTCATTGTATGCATAGTCGCCTTTTAATGAATATCACGCAAATCGTCATGGTGATAGGTACGTACCATTTGTCCAGCATGTCCTAGGTGTGTCTATAAATATATATTTTTTAAAAATAATAAAAAACAGTGGCCGGCCCTGGGGATTGGGGTCAAAAAAATATAATTAGGAGACAGGCCCTGGGGGATGGGGTCATCAGGGCCAATAAATTAGAATAAGAAGGGGAACCACAGAGCCCCCCTTCTTAAAAAATTAAAATAATAAAAGACTTGCATCGTGCCGGAGGCCACGCCCCCTCCTTGCAGCACTCTGCAAACGCACCCCCTGGCGAATTGTAAGTTGGGGAATTAATTCCTCTTCAATACTGAGGGTCCCTGAGGGCCAACTAGCCCAACAGGCATCTCCATTATGCGCCAGGGAGCTGCGCTGCAGACAGGTGTTCTGAGGCCCAGCCCCTTTTTACACCTCTCTGCAATGCAGCTCTGTGGCGCTTACTGGAGGTGCCTAGTGGTCTAGTTTGACCCTAGGGACCCTTAGGATTCAAGGGGACTTAATCTCTCAACTTAGAACAGCCACAGGGCGCGTTTACACAGTGGTGAAGGGAGGGGACGGGGCCTGAGGTGACGTGTGCAAACACGCACTATGGCACGTTTTAAATTGGGGATATAATTTCCCTTCAATACTGAGGGCCCCTGGGGGCTAACTAGCCCACCAAGTGCTTCCAGTAAGCGCCACTGAGCTGCATTGCAGAGAGGTGGTCCAGGCCGTGCCACTTTTTACACCTCTCTGCAACGCAGCTCTTTGGCACTTACTGGAGGTACCTAGTGGTCTAGTTGGACCCTAGGGACCGTCAGGATTCAAATGAACTTAATCTCCCAACTAAAAACGGACACAGGGCGTGTTTACACAGTGGTGAAGGGAGGGGACGGGGCCTGAGTTAACGTGTGCAAAAACGCCCTGTGGCCTGGTTTAAGAGGTAGTTTTAATCCCCCTGCCCTATTATATACTAGGGGCTTACAGAGGAGGTCATGCTAATCACAGGAGGACCCCAATGCATAATGTTCCGTAGTGTATGTAGGTGTTTTCACTGTATTCTAAGTGTCTTTTAACATAGCACTGGCTCTAGGACTGGTTAGTCAGACTCAGTTACCACCAGTATCCGTTTGAAAAAGTTGAGGGTACAGGATGATTTTGCAACAAGGCTTCTTTCTGCTCTTCTTTTTGTCCTTTCTGCATGTTATCCTTCTTCCTGCACTTTTCTTCGTCTTTGAGGACTTCTGTTGCTTCTTTCTGCACTTCTTTTTTTTCTTTCTGTGCATTTTATCTTCTTTCTTCACATGTCCTATCTCTGTAGGCATAGTTAGAAATTAGCATTTAAAAAACCTTTGAAATTCACAGAAAAAAACATAGGTTTCAGGCACGTTATAGTTAGGAATTAGCATTTAAAAAACCTCTGAAATTCACTGAAAAAACCATAGGTTTCAGGGGTGTTATAGTTAGCTGGACTTTTCACTTGTACAAAACCATTGAAATTCCCCCGTTATAGTTAGTTCAGCTAACTATAACTTGCGCGCCCGCAATGCACTGCTGATGACGTCACATATTACATCACTCATGACATGGTCAGAGACATCACTCATGACATCACTGATGACATCTCAAATGACATCACTGATGACATCACTGATGACATCATCCTTGTGATAGAGTGGCAGACCTCCTCTCACCCTAATATAACCTTTGATACACACATTCAAAAATAGAGACTAAAATTTTCAAAACAATGGACATACCAATTCCAGTTACAACAACCTCTTCAGTAATTCTAAGATTCACATACACATCCACTCATTCACCAACAGTCCTATACAGTCCCTCATACATGTACTCACTCATCATATGTACTCATATACCTATACATCCTGTTACACAATGCCACTCATTCATAGAGTTACTCACACACATAGTCACTCATGCTAATAAAGAATCAAACATACATTTACTTGCATATACAGTTATACACACACCACCACACTTACTTCTACGGAAACTTACACATACTTAGTCTTTTAAACAATCACTTATAGAAACACATACTTATTCATACAGGAATTCTTTCAATCTCTCACTCTCACATATACTCACTTATATACAGCAATAGTCACATATACTAGTTTAAAACATATGTAGTTACTCATAAAGACACTATTGAGATAGTCATTCACTCACTAACACACCCATACACACACTCATCCACCCATACAGTCCTACACACATGCTGTCTTCAACACATACAAACAGTGAGTCACTCATTCATGCAGCTGTGCACTACGTAATACCCCCACCGAACCATGCAGACACTCAGACTGATACTCAAAAAACCAACTAATAACCTATATAGACACCCATGTAGCTACTCACCAACCCATGCAGCCACTTATACACAACGTTAGAGACTGATACAGATATTTACATATTTAAACATTACTCACTAAGCCATGTATTCACTATGATACACTTAATCAGTCAGTTACACAATCAATTTTTCAAAAACAAATCATCCATTTAGACACTTATATACCCATTTATTCTTCCATTGACCTTGAGATATACATATATAAAACATATTTAATTTTCAGAAAAACACACATTCACTGGATGATGTCATCAGTGATGTCATCAGTGATGTCATTTGAGATGTCAGCAGTGATGGCATGAGTGATGTCACTGACCATGTCATGAGTGATGTAATATGTGACGTCATCAGCAGTGCATTGCGGGAGCGTGAGTTATAGTTAGCTGAACTAACTATGACGGGGGAATTTCAATGGTTTTGTACAAGTGAAAAGTCCAGCTAACTATAACACCCCTGAAACCTATGTTTTTTTCAGTGAATATATATATATATATATATATATATATATATATATATATATATATATTCATTGAAAAAACCATAGGTTTCATGCACGTTATAGTTAGGAATTGGCTTTTAAAAAACCATAGAAATTCACTGAAAAAACCATAGGTTTCAGGGGCGTTATAGTTAGCTGCACATTTCCCTCGTACAAAACCCTAGAAATTCCCCTGTTATAGTTAGTTCAGCTAACTATAACTCATGCCCCCGCAATGCACTGCTGATGACGTCACATATTACATCACTCATGACATGGTCAGTGACATCACTGATGACATCACTGATGACATCTCAAATGACATCACTGATGACATCATCCGGTGAATGTGTGTTTTTCTGAAAATTAAATATGTTTAATATATATAGGGAAAGGCCTGTTGAAGAATGAGTGGGTGTACAAGTGTGTGAATGGATGATTTTTTTAGGTGCGCAACTGACTCTATAAGTGAGTCATTAAATGTATCTTACTGCAGACTAGTGACTAAACTGTGTGAATGTCTGTATGTGTCTGTGTGTTGATGTATAAGTGGCTGCATGGTTTTGTGAATAGCTATATGAGTGTCTATATGAGTTATTGAATGGTTGTCTGAGTATCTGTATGGGTGCCTGAGTGTTTCTGTGGGTAGGGTGTGTGTGACTCTGTGCATAGATGTGTGAGCGGGTGATTCTATGGGTGCATGGTTTTAAGAGTGCAACTGTGATGGACTGTATGGTTGGGTGAGTGTATGTATGGGTGTGTTAGTGATTGAATGTATATCTCAGTTGTACATGTGTCAGTAACTACATATGTGAAACGCAGTGTATATGTGTGTAAGAGTATATAACTATCTATATGTGAGAGTGTGATTGCGGGAGTGGCTGTATTGATGAGTGTGTGCTTGTATCAGTAATTGTATAAGAGCGTCAGAATTTGTTAGTATTTTTATGAGTAAGTGAACTTGAGTGTTTTTAATTGTATAGGTGAGTAAATTGGACTGTGATTAATTATTTGCATGACTAACTAGGTGTGTCAGTACCTCAATGGATGATTGGCGGTGTGTGAGTGTCTATATAGGTGTATAAATGCATATAATAGTCCTGTACGGAGTGACTGTAAGTATGAGTGACTGTACAAGTGAGTGAGTGGAGATGTATGTAGACCTAAGAGTCAATGAGTGGGTATGTAGTTATTGGTATTGGAGTATCTATGGTTTTCAAAATGGCCGTCTGAAATTTTGAGCCGGTGTATCAAAGGTTATATTAAGGTGTGAGAAGATGCACTAATTTATCACATGGATGACGTCATCAGTGATGTCATCAGTGATGTCATTTGAGATGTCATCAGTGATGTCATCAGTGATGTCACTGACCATGTCATGAGTGATGTAATATGTGACGTCATCAGCAGTGCATTGTGGGGGTGCGAGTTATAGTTAGCTGAACTAACTATAACAGGGGAATTTCTAGGGTTTTGTATGAGGGAAATGTCCAGCTAACTATAACGCCCCTGAAACCTATGTTTTTTTCAGTGAATTTCTAAGGTTTTTTAAATGCCAATTCCTAACTATAACGCCCCTGAAACCTTTGGGTTTTTCAGTGAATATATATATATATATATGCATATCTAAAAATTTCATGTGAAATCTACAACAAAACTAACATTATGTTAAATTTGAAAATATATCATATTTGTAATACAAATTAATATATATAAAAAAACTATTTAACAACATCGCATGGCGAAGCGATGTAACGAAGCACCCCCGGCGATTTAACAGCCTAAGAACAGAGGGAATATATATGTGTGTATATATATATATATATCACTGAAAAAACCATAGGTTTCACACATGTTATAGTTAGCGGAAATTTCACTGATAAAAAACCAGTGAAATTCCCCCGTTATAGTTAGTGCAGGCAACTATAACTCACGCGACCGCAATCCTCTGCTGATGCTAATACTGTATTTAGACACTTATTTGCCCATGTCTTCTTCCATACATTTTTAGCTATACATATATTTCAAATATTTTTTTTTCATAAAGACACATATGTCATCAGCAGAAGATTGCGGTCGCGTGAGTTATAGTTGCCTGCACTAACT
Source organism: Triturus cristatus (assembly GCF_964204655.1). Lineage (NCBI taxonomy): Eukaryota > Metazoa > Chordata > Amphibia > Caudata > Salamandridae > Triturus > Triturus cristatus. The sequence goes on from NC_140587.1 coordinate 359,794,200, forward strand.
ATAACGGGGGAATTTCACTGGTTTTTTATCAGTAAAATTTCCGCTAACTATAACATGTGTGAAACCTATGGTTTTTTCAGTGAATTTGCAAGGTTTTTTAAATGCTAATTCCTAACTATAACGTGTGTGAAACCTATTGTTTTTTCAGTGAATTTGTACGGTTTTTTAAATGCTAAGTTACTTTACGCCATTCGTGGCGTGCGCGCCCACTTAACGCAGTTCGTTCCGTGCGCGCACGGTGCGCTTCGCGCACCGTGCGCGCACAGTAAGCACGCGGTGCGCTTCGCGCACCGCGCGCCCACTTTATGCAGGATGGGCCATGTACGCACGATGCGCTTCGCGCACCGTGCGCACATGGAGGACATATGATGCACTTCGTTTTGAAAGGTAATATTTTAATTTTTCGTAATTTTTATAAGCCATGCACAAATGGTGCCCTTCGGGCACCATTTGCACACGGGGTGGAGAGAGTGTTGTTAATTTTTTCTTTTATTATTTTTGTTTAAAATATTGTGGTTTTTCATAATTAGAATGAGCCCTGCACATTTGGCGGGCCTTCGGACACCAAAATCACAGGGGGTGGGGAAATTGTGGATAGTGTTTTTTTTTTAGATTTTTTACCGTACGCGTACGGTAAGCGTAATCGGCAAAATTAGCGAAAAAATAAAAATTGCATTTTTGGCCTTGGGGGGTCTTTGGGGACTCCCTCAACATGGCTATGTGTGTGGGAGCTGTCTAAACAGCCCCATTACATGTTTATTGGTTTTATTTAACAACCTAGCTCTCAGTGCGAGAGAGAAAATGGCGGCTGCCGCTTCCTGGTTTCGGCTGTTTCGAATGTTTACTAAGATCTAAGAGCCAATCAGAATCGTGCTCGCGCACGCCACCGTACGCGTACGGTAAGCTTACGGTAAGCGTACCGTAAGCTGGCTCAGATATATATATTGATTTAAAGGCTATTTTCTCAGAATCTACTGAACAGATTTACACCAAACCTACAAAAGGCACTTCCTTGACCTGAGGACTACCTCTCTGCCAAATTTCTAGTAATTCTGTTCAGCCGTTCGGGCTGTAGCCCTGTCTAAAGGTCCTATGGAAAAATGCATGGGAAAAACGCGTTTTGGGACCCCCCTTTTATCTCAGCCCCCGCTTGACGAATCCCCCCGAGACTTTCAGGGTAGGAGCGGAGCGTAGCGCCCCACCTATTTTGAGAAATTCGCGAGGATTCGTCGACTGGCGCCAAAGTTATTCAAAATAGAATGTTGCGGATTTCCTATGGAAAAGGGGTCCTAACTATAACTACCTACTGGCGACCGCCAGTAGGTAATATATATATATATATATATTTATATATATATATATATATATATGTGTCCAGCCAAAAAGCCACGAATGCTCCAGCCTCTTTAAGTGAGGAGTGGTCAGCGAAGTAGAGAGCCTCAAACATCCAACACAAACTGCTACATATCCCAGTATACGTCACCAAGGAAAATGAACCAGAGCTGCCACTCAATTTTCAGCTAAGCGTATGTTTTATTTCACACACGGACAACAAAGAAAAGAAAACAACGCGTTTCGGAGTTCCAACTACTCCTTGCTCATGGGTTAGGCATATGCTTGTTTTCAATCTATTTAAAGAAACATGGTGTGTAAACGAAGTCATAAACATAGAAAAAATACTGTGAATGTACGTTTCTTTTTGTTGATAAAGTTATGCAGTTTTTCAATGTCACACTTCATTTCACGAGCGGCATGAATAAATACATAATGATGCAGAAAAGTAATACTCTGATATTCAATATATAATAAATAGAAAATTATAACATTTGTAAGCCATAATTTTAAGCTGTATCCAATAATATTATATACTGCATAATTCATGTGCACTCATAAGATCACCCACCTACCTAAGACAGAGACAGCTTTATGTCCAGATGTGTGCTCGATTATTGAGCTCCAGTTGGCGCTCTCGTGAAAGTACTGAATATTCTAGCCACAGTGGGCATTGTTATCGTACTAAATCACTATATCCCCATTTGGTAATCAATTTTGCCCTAGTGGGCCTATATAACTAATGAATTAAACACAAGCAATCCTTTATATGTGATTTCCCATGATAAGGTGTCACCTTGCTGATAGCAAAGTAGACAATAAACTGATACGTGGATAACGTGTTAAAAAGCTGCACTGTATGTACTGGGTGGCAAAAGTCAATATATTGTGCATATATGCAATTTTACACATTTCATCAGAAACAGCTCAACAGTTTTCACTTAAGATAGGCTTCACTCTTGATAGGCAAGCTGGATGATGTCCAAGTGGGCCAATAATGTCTAAATCAAGTGCCCAAGTGATGTCCTTGTTCAGTGACGGCCCGTGTAGGGCGTTTTACTGGGGCGGTGATGTGGTGCAGAGGAGGGGCAGGGTGGGGTGTTGCAAAATGCGGAAAACGGCCGATTTAAGGTAAGTTACGAAAAAAAACTTAATAAAACGAATTTTGTTGCGCGCGCTGCATCGCCAAATGCGACTGCTTAGTAGAATTCACCATCTATAACAAATACAAACACAAGTAATGATTAAAACCAATATTTGAACATACACCCTAATTAAAAAAGGCATAAGCCTGTTACAGATAAGAAGAGAGGTGTTACTATACAGGGAATAATTTAACCTAAACGAACAGCCATTTCATCATCCATATTCATACCATTTGGGTATGAGGTATTATATTTGATTATCATCCGTGACTCTAGTCTTCTCAACTCTTTCGTGCGATCTCCCCCTCTCAATCTTTTGGGTACATTATCTAACACCACAAATTTCAGCAGGTTTCTGTTTTGAGCATGGTTTGATTGAAAATGCAGTGCCATCGGGAAATTTCAGTCGTTTTTGCGAATAGCACGCATGTGTTCGAGTATGCGTTTTTTTGCCCTGTGTTTGGTACTGCCTATATAGGCAAGGTTGCAGGGACAAAAAAGAGCATATCCCACACATATATATATTCATTGAAAAAACATAGGTTTCAGGGATGTTATAATTATAAATTAGCATTTAAAAAACCTTTGAATTTCAATGAAAAAAACACAGGTTTCAGGGACGTTATAGTTAGAAATTATCATTTAAAAAACCTTTGAAGTTCACTGAAAAAACCACAGGTTTCAGGTTATAGTTAGTTGGACATCTCGCTCATACAAAACCAGAGAAATTTGGCCGCAATGGTTAGTTGAGCTAACTATAACTCGCGCCCCCGCAATGCACTGCTGATGACGTCACATATTACATCATTCATGACATGGTCAGTGACATCACATGATGACATCACTGATGACATTGGAAGTGCATGGGTGATTATAAGAGTGCAAGGGTAGTGCACGGTGATTTTGTAAGTGCTTGGGTATTGGCGGAGTGATTGGATAAGTGCATAACTACTGGCTGGGTGATTGGAGGAGTGCAAGGGAGGAGCATGGATGATTGGAGCAGTGCATGGGTAGTGCCTGGGTTATTACTTGATTAGATGAGTACTGCCTGGGTGATTGCAGGAGTGCATTTGTAATGCCTGTGTGATTTTGTAAGTGCAAGTAATTAATGTAATGTAATCCCTTTAATTTTATGTGCTACTAACCCAGTTGGAGCAGTTACAACACATAATAAATGTGATTCTGTGGTTCTATGTAAAAAATTGGTAAAAAATGTAATTAAGAAACTTTTCCTGTTCCAGCTTGCCCACTGATTTACATTTGAATGGGTTTAAATGGTGTGCATTGGCAATCTTTTTTTTCATGCAGTGAACCATGATGTATCTGTTGTGGCACTTGCTGATATTTTTCTTTCTGTTCAATATTTAATAGTTCTTTCTAACTTTTCAAACTCAAAAATATCCTGTTGTGCTTGTTGCATTGCCATTTCTGCTTCACTCATGGCTATTGCTGCTTCATTTTCAAGAATTGGTTGTCCTAGTGGATCTTGACTTAGTGGAGCAGAACTTCGACTATCTTGAGAACTGTCTCTAGCTATTTCAGCTGCAATAGTAGAACCTCTTCATTCAACATGTGTTATCTTTACATGCATTAAAATAATCTTGATTGCAGTCAAAATCTCCAATTAATTCCATTTCAGAACGCCAAGGCTTGAAGAGTTGCAGAAATGCTAAATAGAAAAATTCCTTTGTTTCTGGAGTATCACACCTGAGTTTCCTATGATTAATAAGAATTCCTTTGGCATGTTTTACCAAACATCCATCACATCCAATTACTGCATATTTTTCTTCATTTATATTTTCTGTAACATTTCTCTTAAAGCTGTAATGGTGCAGTGCTTCTCAGAGACATATGTTTCCATATGTGAACTTCTTTTAGGATAGTTTGTATCCAACATATTCGTTTTAACAATATCTGTACTTTCTGGTTCATTCAATGCTAAGTATTCAATTGCTTCTACAGATTTCAATACTCGATTTCGTGTTGCAGCAAGACCTAGACTTACCCAAATTATGCCTCTTGACTTTGAATAAAAGCTTGCAGAGTTCAACCGATCCAAACCTTCGTAGGATCTAATTTCGCGATGGGAAAGCATCTTTAAACTGAAGCTGTACAATTTGTTACTAAGAATCTTCTCTTGTGAAATTTCTTGCCACATTTCTTGCAAGTCCGTCTTTTCAGATTTGGTTATATACGAGGTAACATAGCGACATTTTGTATATAATGTTCCCTTTGAAATGTATTTTCGTCAACAATATTTACCACATCGATGACTTTGAAACTGTAAAACGTGTTGTCTCAAGCTGTTTTCTCCTCCTTCTTTTGGTATGGCACAGGTAACGTATTCTTCAATGAAAGACAAAACACTTTTATCAGTATCAGTTCCAAACTTTGGTGCATTCTTGATCAATAACCGCATGTGAATATGAGGTGCTCCTCTGGCTTGGTACTCCTTTCTCCAAGACAAATCAGTAACTTCTCCAAGGGATTATTTTGTATTGCAGATGAAAGACATCATAGCTTGAAACCTATGGTTAAAATATCTGCACACATTTACAGGATCCAAGGAACATAGTTCTCCAGCTGTTTTCAATTCAATGTATTTTACATTTGAATTTGCTTTTCGTAGAAATTCAAGTAAATCGTCCCATGCGTACTCAGCACAGCTAAGCATATCAAACCATGCAGGGGTTCCTCAGTTCCTCAACATATATTTTAGTTCTCCATGATGATGATACCAATACTCATTAGTACCACATTGACACTCCATCAAATTAATTAATTGAGATTCTAAATGATCGTCTTTTTGTTCAACTTCGTTCAAAAATTCAGTTGCAGAAAGATGTCTAAGAGGAACTCCTGTTTTTAATATGTGGTTCACTGCATATGAAAGTCCAGACAAGTCAGTTTCAAATAGAAGATGAAATAAATATGGAACACACTGTGGAAATCTTGGATCTTCTGAATACAATCTTGTTGAATGGTATTCTGAAGCTGGAATCTGTACTAGTCGTCCACCTTTTCCAGTGGGGAAGAGCTGTGGAAAACAACGGGCTTCTAAACTTCTTTCCCAAACACTCATAGGAGTTTCTATCACTTTCTTCATTTGGAATAATTCAATAATATTTCCAATCACTTCTTTTGAATGTAAAGGATGAACACTATAATGATCATAAATGTATTCACTCCTAGAGTTGTTCACTTTTTGATTTGGCAAGTTGAAATTTATGTATCATCTTCTAAAGATATTTCTGGTCCTTTAAGATAGACATTTTTATAATAAATATTGTTTTCTATGAGATATAACGTATCCTTTTTAACTTTGATGACATCTACTATCTAAAATAACTACAGGGTCACTTTCCTCTCTCTCTTTATCAACAGTTTCAATTTTTTCCTACAATCTAAAGGGAAATACACAACTCTTCCTTTTAAACCTCTTTGTAAATCCATTGGAGGCAGCTTACCAGTTTTGGCTCCATACGAACTATAGGTTGAAACGGGTGAACAGATTGAATAAGAATAGACTCATATGTATTTAAATCTACCAGTTCTGGAGGAATAGCTACCAACTCTAGGTTATTATGTACAGCTCTAGCTGGCATTTTGTTCTCTTCTTGTTCTCTGTAACAATATTTACAAATGCGTTGATCACTACCCAACTCAAAATGACCCTCCACCAACAAATAAGCACCAAATTGCTTTCAAGTATCATTGTTTTCCTTTTCACTTTTTAAATACACATCAACATTCCTAGTTTGATTTCTATAGTGAGTACATCGACAACAAATACAAACATAGGGGCCTATTACGATCCGCCCACCACTGTACCGGGAAATGGAACTGACAACCATAGGTGCGGCGGTCCTGCCATAGAAATTAGGATAGAAACAAATTCAGGTTCCATGCTCTATTCAGTAAGGCTGAGCCTATTCAAACACAACGAACACGGGAGTGCCAATATTGATACACCATTTGATATTTCAATGCGTGCCTGGAACAAATCTAAAGCACCCTTAGGCAGTCTTTTGCTAAATTTGCATTATTCGGACTTATTTTTAGGTTCCAAAATTAATTAATTCTTTAGGAAACCAAATCACTTACAACAAAACTAAATATCTAAAAACAAAGAATTACCCATGTATTCATCAGATTGCTACATACATAACACCAATCTTACTTACTACTTTCATATCACAATCATTCCACATACATCACCCATACTAAACTACAGTCATACACAAGCCAATATTTCCAAAAACCTGACCAAAATGTTTTTAAATTAAAAAAAAATCAGGGGCTAGCACCAAACATCACCTAGTCCAAATATTAATCCATTGTAGTGCAAACATTACACCTAAAATGTCATTATCGAATAAATCTATATTAATCAAAAAGCACTAAACTGTTTGATACATAAACATTAAGATTGTCTGGTGAACAATGCAAAACAATAGGTAGACGCGTTTCGAGCCCACTTGATATAGGGCTCTCTTCAGGACCAGAATAACTGTAAAAGAACAGAGAAACCTTAATGACTACAATTTTTTTAGAAACAAAAGTGACAGGCAGCACTGCTGACAGAGTTCAAAGCACCTCTAGTGTCTGCAAACTCACCTCTAAGCGCTTAGGGAAGCCCTCAAAAAAGTTTGTACTGAATAGATGAACCAATATAAACTCTATCTGCAAATTCAAAAACAGAAGAAATTGTTTCAAGTCCATTACTTGTAAACTTACATGTAGAATGACCAATGCGTTTCGAATGGAAAGGTGCACTAATGATGTTGTCCCAGTTGTATCGCGATTCTGCAGCTGTGGACAACAGAAAGCGTTATCTAAGTGTGCCATCTCTATTGATGTCTTTGCTCAAGAAGCTGAGAACCATAAACCCGTGGTCTTTACCTTTCATTGAGCAATGCAAGTTAACTCAGGCATAGCGACGGTGGAATTATAACATTTCGTCCGGTTGTGTAAACACCAGTTGCTTTTTGTTGAAGACCGCTTCTGCGAAAGACGAAATATCATTGATTAGCGGTAGTCCCTTACATAATTGAACGGCTAACACTACAAAGGGCAACTGGAATGAAAAGCATATCGCTGAAGCTTACCTTAATTTAACTATCATAAGCCCGTCTCACTTCACAAAGTTGAATGGCGCGAAAGAACCGTCATCAACTTAAGCGACGGGGCATGTATGACTTGACTTCGCCCATTGCAAGTTGGGAAAGGCAGGATGCCTCTGGGAATTGTAGTCTCTTATAGGTAACCAAAAGGGCCTGTGTAGCCAGCTTCAGTTTAAAGTCAATGGTTATGCATCTTTATTTAAAACAATATGAGCAACGACTTATTTAATTGTTGAATAGCGCAAACAAGTCGTCATAGACATAAAAGACGGAGCATGTGTAAATTGACTTCGTCCATTGCAAGTTGAACAAGACAGGATGCCTCTGGGGATTGTAGCCTCTTATCAATCGCCAAACGGACCCGTATAGATGAAAGACAGTCCTTTTTCTAAAACACTACTTTCAATCTGCGTAAGGGGACGATCTAATAAATTGATTATCGACGATGTCTTTAGTTCTTGTAGTATTGCCGGCGTGTTGTCATTTCCCATGGCTGGTTGTTGTATCGACTTCTTCCTCTTTGTCTCTGCTGGCCCCTTCCTAAAAAAGAAGTTGACTGTTGTTTCGTCCCCTCAAGACATACGAATTTCATTAAACTCAAAACAGAAGCAATCGAGTTCTGTTGAAAGATCCGTTTAAAAACCTTCTTCACTGAAGAGATGACTAGCAACAATTTGGAAGTCACTGGCCTTCTTAAAAAGTCTTCTTTTTGCCCTCCTTCAAACAAAACTCCAAAAGAAGTTTTGCTGTTTGAAACAGTTGTACTATCAGCAATTTCCAATATGGAGAAAAAGAAAAAATTTGTCAAATTCAATATCTCAAAGGATCAAAAAGAAGCCATTTCAACTTTAAAAAATGACACCTCCATTATCATAAAACAGGCAGATAAAGGGGGCTTCTTGGTGGTCTGGGATAAAACCAGATACACACAAGAAGCTTTGAGAGAACTGAATGATGTAGAGTGTTACAAAAAAATTGCATCAAATCCTACTTTGGAATTACAGGGACTACTTTCAGGAATTTTGAAAAGAGGAATTGACGAAGGAATTTAGGGACCGAAAGAATATCAGTTTTTACAAAATAAACATCCACGCATACCGGTATTTTACATCCTTCCAAAAATGCTAAAAAATGAAATCAGCCCCCCCCCCCGGTAGGCCTATAGTTTCTGGTTGTGAATCATTGATAGAACCTATCTTAAAATATGTTGATTTCTTTTTGAAACCTTTTTTGGATGAGATACCGTCGCATCTACGGGATACTACAGCTTTTATTAAGAGACTGACTTCTGTTAAATTTGATGCACAAAGAGACACTATGGTCACATTAGATGTTGTCTCATTGTACACCCAAATCCCTCAAGATAAAGGCCTAGCGGTGTTGACTCATTATTTAGACTTAAGAACACGACCAACAAGAGTCCCTACGGAATTCATTGTACAGTTGACAAATTTTGCACTCAAGAAAAATTTCTTTATGTTGTACAGTGACTTCTTTTTTCAAATCAAGGGAGTCTCTATGGGTTGTTCATTTGCCCCAGAGCTAGCCATAATGTTCATGGCTATGTATGAGGATAAATTAATCTATAGTAATAATCCTTTTCAGCATTTCATTTCCGATTGGATGCGTTATATAGATGATATTTTTTTAATCTGGTCAGGCACACAAAATCAACTCATTGAGTTCTACAACTCGTTAAACGCAAGAACAAAGGACATAAAGTTCAGCTTGAACCAATCAAGCTCCCGTATGACCTTTTTGGATGCTGAAGTGTATCCGTCGGAGGGAGGCCTTGTGACCACTTTATTTAGAAAGCCCACGGATAGGAACAAGGCCTTACACTTTTCAAGCAATCATCCGAGGAGCCTTAAACAAAACTTACCGTTTGGCCAATTTTTGAGGATCTGCCGTAATTGTCATTTCAAAGATTAATATTTTTTACATGCTAGCAATCTAGTCGGCTGACTAGTTGATCATGGATACCCTAAAAAATTGGTAAAAAATGCAATGAAGAGATCGTGGTGGACACCACGGGATTCTTTGTTACAACAGAAATCACAAAAACTAACGGACAGACTTGTCTGTGTATCCACGTTCTGTCCTAATTCTAATCTTTTTAAGAAGACTATCTATCAGAATTGGCATTTGATAAAAAATCTGGATCGATCATTCAAAGAAGTCCCCTTATTAGCTTTTAAGAAAGAGAAAAGTATAGCCAACCATGTGGTTCGAGCAATGGTACCAAAAACGAGTACACTAACAATCAGGAATTTTGTTGGACTAGGACCTGTTATTGGACATCACAAATGCGGAACATGCTCATGTTGTGAACAGACGATAGAAGGGTCGTTGTTCTCTCACAATGGAGTACATTGGAAACATGAAACATTTACTAATTGTAAATCCAAATTTGTCGTCTACGGAGTATTATGTCCATGTCCCAAATTATATGTGGGAAAAACAAACTAGGAAATTTGGCAAAGAATACCACAACACAAGTCAAGAATTAAAAGAAATGTTGAGAACGCACCATTGGTCAACCATTGGAAGTGTGAAGGACACACTGATAAGGATCTACGATGGACCGTCAGCGCCAAAATTGAATCAGACTCTAGAGGGGGAGATTTGAATCAAAAATTAAATCAGCGTGAGGCAATGCTCATCTTGAAATTCAACACGGCAATGAATGGTCTCAATGAACTGTCGGAACTTTTTAAACTGTGATGGCTTTACGATTTTGCTTTTGGGACCATGGAATTGTTTCTACTGGGGAGAAAAAACATCTCTTTAAAACAACTAGAGGAATGGGAAAATCTTGTTTTTAATAATCGTTCCCTACAGGCTGGCTTGTGTTGGTATATAAGATGACTTGAGTAATTAATTCTTTCATAATGGACTGATATTTAGATTGATTTTAGATTGACTGTTCCTTCAATTTGGCTGTGTTAGTGCACAATATAAGAAATGTTAGCCTCTGGTCACATACTGATTGTAATTCATAATTTACTATGCGTGTTATGATTAAAACAAACTGTTGGCCTTTTAAAGAGGCACAATTAGGGCTTTCAACCAGAGGTCGAGAATGCGACCTTGGGAGTTTGTTTGAGGTCGTAACTCCACGTGGAATTAGTTTTCCCTCCTTCCATTGCTTTCCTTCCTTCAAATGCAGTCTGTCCCATGCTGTATCATGTAGGGACTTTAACTGTTTGCCTAAACTTTGCGGTAAATTGAATAAGTCTTTGTCCATATGGTTGCAAATAAAGTAGGCCTGGGCTAAAAATCCGTTCCGCTCGCGGAAATTGCGATAATTTGACATTTTCGCATTACGCGGAGAGCGCGAAAATGTAAAAATTTCCGCAATCCGCATTTTACCGGAAATTTTTTGCTTGCTAGCGCTGTAAAATAATATATTCTTGCGTGCGCGCGATCGCCTTACCTGAATCCCCGTGTTCGCTGACAAGTTTTCCCGATCCGGTCGCGTTCTCCACGAGATGTTGGATTGTTGGTAGCCATTTGCGCTGTATCGCGACAGTTCGCGCCCGCAGTAACAACATTTGTCGCACGATCACGTCTTTCTTCTCACGATCATGCACCGCGAGACAAGTGAAAACAAGATGGCCGCGCCCGCGAGCAACCGCATGGGTAAGTTGGCGAGCCGCGACCACGCAGAACATACCGCGAACGGGCGGGAAAAAAACTTCTGCATCTTCGCGATATTTCCGCGTGTTTGCGGAGATTTTTAACATTTTCGCGATAAGATGCCCTCAATCTGAAGCTGACTATACGGGTCCGTTTGGCGATTGATAAGAGACTACAATCCCCAGAGGCATCCTGTCTTGTTCAACTTGCAATGGACGAAGTCAATTTACACATGCTCCGTCTTTTATGTCTATGATGACTTGTTTGCGCTATTCAACAATTAAATAAGTCGTTGCTCATATTGTTTTAAATAAAGATGACCATTGACTTTAAACTGAAGCTGGTTACACGGGTCCTTTTGGTTACCTATAAGAGACTACAATTCCCAGAGGCATCCTGCCTATCCCAATTTGCAATGGGCGAAGTCAATTCATACATGCCCCGTCGCTTATGTTGATGACTGTTCTTTCGCGCCATTCAACTTTGTGAAGTGATGGAGATGGGCTTATGATAGTTAAATTAAGGTAAGCTTCAGCGATATGCTTTTCATTCCAGTTGCCCTTTGTAGTGTTAGCCTTTCAATTATGTAAGGGACTTCCGCTAATCAGTGATATTTTGTCTTTCGCAGAAGCGGTCTTCAAAAAAAGCAACTGGTGTTTACACAACCGGACGAAATGTTATAATTCCACCGTCGCTATGCCTGAGTTAACTCGCATTGCTCAATGAAAGGTAAAGACCACGGGTTTATGGTTCTCAGTTTCTTGAGCAAAGACATCAATAGAGATGGCACACTTAGATAACGCTTTCTGTTGTCCACAGCTGCATAATCGCGATACAACTGGGACAACATCATTAGTGCACCTTTCCATTCGAAACATATTGGTCATTCTACATGTAAGTTTACAAGTAATGGACTTGAAACAATTTCTTTCCGTTTTATCATTCCCTCCCCTTCACTTTGTCCTCTTTCTTACATAAAATACATTATAAGTAGAACTTGTTAAGGCTCATTCCTTAAGTATTTGTTCTTCTGTTTTTTGAATTTGCATATAGAGTTTATATTGGTTCATCTATTCAGCACAAACTTTTTTGAGGCCTTCCCTAAGCGCTTAGAGGTGAGGTTGCAGACACTAGAGGTGCTTCGAACTCTGTCAGCATTGCTGTCAGTCACTTTTGTTTCTAAAAAATTAGTAGTCATTAAGATTTCTCTGTTCTTTTACAGTTATTCTGGTCCTGAAGAGAGCCCTATATCAAGTGGGCTCGAAACGCGTCGACCCATTGTTTTGCATTGTTTACCAGACAATCTTAATGTTTATGTATCTAACAGTTTAGTGCTTTTTGATTAATATAGATGTATTCGATAATGACATTTTATGTGTAATGTTTGCACTACAATGGATTATTATTTGGACTAGTTGATGTTTGATGCTAGCCCCTGACTTTTTTTGAATTTAAAAACATTTTGGTCAGGTTTTAGGAAATATTGGCTTGTGTATGACAGTAGTTTAGTATGGGTGATGTATGTGGAATGATTGTGATATGAAAGTAGTAAGTAAGATTGGTGTTATGTATGTAGCAATCTGATGAATACATGGGTAATTCTTTGTTTTTAGATATTTAGTTTTGTTTTAAGTGATTTGGTTTCCTAAAGAATGAATTAATTTTGGAACCTAAAAATGATAAATCAGTCCGAATAAAATGCAAATTTAGCAAAAGACTGCCTAAGGGTGCTTTAGATTTGTTCCAGGCACGCATTGAAATATCAAATGGTGTATCAGTATTGGCACTCCCGTGTTCGTTGTGATAGAAATTAGGATGCCACCGTGGCATCCTGCATATATTGCATTGTGGCAGGCGGTGCTGTAAGCAACACCCGCCACAATGCAATATATGCATGTCGTGCATTTGCATGCACAATGTGGCAGGCACCGCTTGGTGCCTGCCATATTGTGCATGCAAATGGAGAGTGGTACCATGGGTACCCCCCAAGTGCACCCCCAAACACCTGGGGGGCCGCAACGGGCCCCCAAAAGCAAACTCCGCCTGGCTTTCCAGCGCGGGGTCTCCGCCATGGAAATCCCTGCACCGCCACCAATTCTAATATGGATGGCGCTGTCCTGCAGACACCACCACTATATTGAAGCCCTTTTCCGCCCAGTCGCCTTTCTGACTGGCGGAAAACCGGCGGACAGTCTTTCCTTCCGCCGGAGTCCCCACTGCCATCCACCTCTACACTGGAGCTTGTGAACATCTCCCTTGAACTTCTAGGAACCATATTTTCTTTTTCAATTGCACAACCGTTCTTTGCCTCATAAGCACGACCACTGGTATCAACTGCCTGAACTAATGTATTGTTTTGAAAATAGCTCTCTTCATTAAAAAAAAAGTTCTGAACTAGAAGTGTGCTTCCATTCACCCAAACTTTTTTTTTACAAAAGTTAGTTCTATTAATCAGTCTTTTCCTTTTACTTTTCTCCTTCATAGAATGCATTGGTTTTCCAATGTTCGCATTCTCTTCAAAATTAATATAAACAATCTTCTTTTCAATTCAGAAGCCTTTTCAACTATACTTTCAATCTGTTGTTTCTTCTTGTAAAATGCGGATCTTCTTTTATATTTCTTGCAATCTTTTAATACATTTTGGGGGCGATTCTGATCCTGGATTTTTATTTTCCATACAAATCGGATCCGTATTTTTTTCCATACAAATCGTACAAGTCCCTTACAACCCGTGTAGTACGATACGTACGTGAAAAATACATGCAAATCGGCCCGATCCTTACAAATCGGATCGGGAAAAGCTGTACGACACGGACTTGTAAAAAAGACCATACAAATTGTAAAAAGGCTGTCCAAACAATCAAGTACGATTCGTACCGGGTTGTCAGCATACGATTTGTATGGAAAATGGCCTGTATACGGGGAACGACTCGTACTGTTTTCGGGGCATACAGGGGCTGATTCCGATCCTGGAAAAATGCTTTACAAATCGTGGTATGGAGCGTTCTCCCCATACAACTGGTACTTGTAAGGATTCCCCTACAACCTAGGAAGTACGATCCGTACAAATAGACGCTCTCCATACAAATTGTAAAAAAGACCATACAACTCGTTTTTACAAGCGATTCCGATTCGGATTGCCCTGTACGCGACATACACATGTATTCCCGGCAGCAGTTTACAACCCGTCAAGTACGATTCGTACAAACAGCACTCCGTACGGCTCTTTTTTTACAGGAGCCAAAAAGTGCCGGAAAAACATTGTATGCCCCGAAAACAGTACGAGACGGACCCTAAATGTACGTACCGTACAAGCACCGTACCCCACAATCGCTTGTGTACACACCGTACCCCAAACTTGCATATGTACGGTGCGTACATGCGCGATGTTGGGGTACGCACCATACACATGCCTCGCATGTGGGGGGACCCCTGTATGCCTCATACCTCTATACGACCCGTACCCCGGTACGAGTCGTACCCCCAGAACGAGTCATACCAGGGTACGAGGCGTAAAGGGGTTTGCTTCGTTGCCCGGTACGAGTCGTTCCCCGTATACAGGCCATTTTCCATACAAATCGTATGCTGACAACCCGGTACGAATCGTACTTGACGGTTTGGACAGCCTTTTTACAATTTGTATGGTCTTTTTTACAAGTCCGTGTCGTACAGCTTTTCCCGATCTGATTTGTAAGGATCGGGCCGATTTGTATGTATTTTTCACGTACGAATCGTACTACACGGGTTGTAAGGGACTTGTACGATTTGTATGGAAAAAAATACGGATCCGATTTGTATGGAAAATAAAAATCCAGGATCAGAATCGGCCCCACAATGTATTACCGGCACTTTTTGGCTCCTGTAACAAAAGAGCTGTACACAAGCGATTGTGGGGTACGGTGCTTGTACGGTGCGTACATTTAGGGTCCGTCTCGTACTGTTTTCGGGGCATACAATGTTTTTCCGGCACTTTTTGGCTCCTGTAAAAAAAGAGCCGTATGGAGTGCTGTTTGTACGAATCGTACTTGACGGGTTGTAAACTGCTGCCGGGAATACAACGTCGCATACAGGGCAATCAGGAATCGGAATCGCTTGTAAAAACGAGTTGTATGGTCTTTTTTACAATTTGTATGGAGAGCGTCTATTTGTACGGATCGTACTTCCTAGGTTGTAGGGGAATCCTTACAAGTACGAGTTGTATGGGGAAAACGCTCCATACCACGATTTGTAAAGCGTTTTTCCAGGATCAGAATCGGCCCCTTAGTAGTACTCTACTTTTATACATTCGTTTCCTAATGTCCTTATATTGTTTTATCATTCTTTCAACATAGATTGTTTTGTCATAACCTGATTTTCCAATAATGTGTCCTTTTTTCATGTAATTTTAATTGGTTCTACAACTATTCTTTCTATTTTCTGCATTTTCTAAATTCTTTCCAGTCCTTAAAAATCTTTTAACAAATTATTTTGTTCTCTTACCAGAAGACTTTTTCTTCAATGTACCATGTTGTACTTAATCTATTTTCTGCTTTTCTCTCTCCTTTAAACAGTACTGTTTTTTCTGTTCTCTTTTCTTTTGCCTTTTCTTGTCATACTGAATCTTTCTTAATAATAATGTAGAATATCTAAAAAAAATATTTAATATATACAAATATTCTTATCTATTGCTAAAGAAACACCTTCTATTTAAAAGCTACAAACAAATGTATATATGGTTTTCGAAATATGGTGAGACTTACACCTGAGCAGCAAAATAAGGGAAGAGGGGTGCAGAAACGGAGAAGAGGAGTGCAGAAAGAAGTAAAACATGTACACAAAGAAAACAAGCATTTACAATGCAATGGTCTCAGCATTGTTAAAGTTAGAGCTATTGGCATTGCTCATGACATTTTTGTTTATGTTTTTGTTTTTAAAACATTTAAAGAAACGGCATTGTTATTTACAATGTCAATGGCTTAATCTCTCTCAAATGCGAGACCAATTGCATTTGCACCCACACACAGAGCCACACACACAAAGCCTCCCACACACACACATCCACCCACACACACAGAGCCACCTACACAGAGCTATTCACATAGAGCAACCCACACACAAATAGAGCCACCCACACAGAGCCACCAACACACACAGAGTTACTCACACACAGACAGAGCCACCCACGCATAGAGCCACCTACAAAAAAAGCCACCCACACAGAGCCACACACACAGAGGCACACACATACGCACACACACAGAGCCTCCCACACACACACACAGAGCCACACACACACACACACAGAGCCACACATGCATACACAGAGCCACATACACACACAGCCACACACATACAGAACCACACACACACACATAGATCTAGACACATACACATTGATCTTGGGAGACAAATCAGAAGTGGCACCGTTGTTTCTAGATCTTTGCATTTATCACTAAAAATTAAGCATTTAAAAAATAAATGACTAATAAAAATTGACAGATGAAAGTTGGAAAAGACGTTTTGAGATTTATGATTTTTGAAGCAGTGAAATACACAAGGATATTGTCCAAAACAGTAACTGGTGATCGTGTAAAGCTCTCAGACACTGTTAAGTCGGAAACCCTCGGGTCAAGTTAGCACTATATAGAAACTGCCGAGACCTAAAAAAGGGCACAGGGATGTGGTCTGTGGCATTCGATAATGTGTTTTATGCAGGGAGTTTTGGGAAGGTACACATTAAAATGTCTACCAACACCAGAGACCCCCGAACCTCACCTGCTCCACTGTGACAGGTTCCCTTGTGAAAGCCATCCAGTACAACACAGGCCAGTACACGTAAGGGGACAAACAATGATAAGTCATGGTCCACCTATATTAACTCCTAACCCTCACCTGCTCCACGGTAACGGATCACTTGTGAAGGGTATCCAGTACCACACAGACCACTACATGTAAGGAGACATGACATATCCACCTATTATACCCCTGCCCCCAGCGACCCCCGCCCCCTACGAGCCTCATCAGCTCCACGGTGACGGATCCCTTGTGAAGGCTATCCAGGACCACACAGACCAGTTCATGTAAGGGGGCAAAAGACGACACATCCACCTATAATACCTCCGAGCCTCACCTGCTCCAATGGACAGATACCTTGTGGAGACTACCCAATACCACACAGGCCAGTACATGTAACGGGACCACAATGACACGTCCACCTACAATAACCTCCGAGCCTCACCTGCTCCACGGTGACGGACTCCCCGTGTAGGCTATCCAATACCACACAGACCATTACATGTAAGGGGGCAAGCTGACACGTCCACCTATAATACCCCGAGCCTCACCTGCTCCAAGGTCACAGATTGATCAGTTGTGTAGGCTATCCAATACCACACAGACCAGTACATGTAACGGGACATACACAATGACCCGTCCACCTACAATAACCCCCGAGCCTCACCTGCTCCACGGTGGCCGGGTCCATGGCCTCCACACGGGCCGCCGCTGTCTCGTACTCATCCTCGCTGTTGTAGCCGGCACCCCCCTCCTCTTCGTGCTGCTGGGGGCTGGCTCCTCCAGCGCCAACCCCTTGCTGCCGCCGTTGCCTCTTGCTGTGTCCGGGTCCGGAGCAGCAGCCACCTCCGCCACTGACTCCGTCTCCCTGGCCGGAACCGCCAGCGCCCCCCGACCGAAGATCCTCCGCGAGGTCTGCTGCCCAACTGTGACCGGCCCCCACCCGGACAGGAGCCCGAGGAGAGGGAGCGAGCGCCAGGGGGAGGAGAGCGAACAGCACCACCCGGAGAAACAGGGGGAGGAGACCAGAGCAGCAGCCGGGCAAAGGACCCTTGCTGTCCCGCCCATCGGACTCACGGTCGAGGCTGCCTGTTCCCTTCGGCAGACGGCATGGGCTGAAAGTGCATGTCATAAATCTATTTACTAAGTTCACCGACTACTATTTCATAAGGTTGATAAAATGGAAGCGGATAACAGAAGTAGAAAAATAGAGCACTTGGTCACAAAGTGTCTTTAGGCAACTAACGCATTGATGCCCTCCCTCTCCTTCAATGTGCATCAGCGCTGAGGACATGAGCCCAAGGTGCCCGCGGAGAAAGCGGGTCACTGTTCCGGCATATCCACCTATGTCACCCCTCTCAATAGGCCACTACTTTTAACTTTTGCCAACACGACCTCAGGGGGGGCTGGAGAGCCTGATACGCCATGAACACCGTCTTTCTCCGAGGCAAGTTCAAGCAGAAATGCCTCGGAGAAACGCAGCGGCGGTTTCGAATTCGGGGGCGTGTTTTTCTTTTCTCTCCTCTTGCCATTGGCTGGAGGAGATAATTAGAAAAGTTGCAAAAAACACGCCCCCGAATCTAAAAAGGACGGAGCCTGTTCGGAGTGACGGACCCCTTCTCCAATGGCTGGCCAGCATTCAAGAGGCCAGCCAATGGAGAAGAGGGGAGAAGAGGGGCGGGTTCAAGCCTCTCTTCTCCAAGTCATTATATCTCGCGAGCGAGACTGCGCAAGCGCAGCCTTCGCTAGCCGAGACCTAAAAAAGAAGCACACAAAAAAAGAACAAAGGTGTATAAAAATGCAATAGGGGTGCGGAAAGAGGGATGCACACATTTGGAACAGAGGAGCAGGAAGAAGACAGCGTAGTACAGATAGAGCCAACAGAGGTGCACAAAGAGGGAACAGGTGGGCAGACTGAAGCAAGAGAGGTGTAGAAAGAGGGAACAGGGCTGCAGAAAAAGGCAAGAGGGATGCAGAAATTTGGAACACAAGATGAGGAAGAAGCCAGAGCAGTGCCGAAAGAAGCAACAGAGGTGCACAAACAGTCAAGAGGGATACAAAAACAGTAAAGTGAAATATAGAATGAAGCAAAAGACATGCATAAAGAAACAAAACAACTGCAGAAAGAAGAAACAGACAGAGGTGCACAAAGAAGCAACTGGGATGCAGAAAGACGTAAAAGGACTGCAGAAAGAAGCAACAGATGCAGAAAGATGCAAAAAAAATACTGAAAGAAGGAACACAGGTGCAGAGTCCATGCGTACTACCTAAGTAATTGAAAGAGTGCATTGGTAATGCCTGGGTGATTGCATAACTGCAGGGTTAATGTCTGGGATATTGGAGGAGTGTATAAGTACACTGTGAGTGATTGCATGAGTGCAGGAGTAATGTGTGAGAGGTTGTATGAGTATTAGGCCTGGGCGGTTAACTTCGCTCCGTTTGCGGAGTTTGCTGAGTTTTCTGCACTCCACACTCCGCAGAGCTCGCAGAGTGCAGAAAACTCCACTTCGCGATGTGCAGCGGTGTTTTTTCCCCGCTTGCAGTAAGTTCGTGAGCTTCCGCTCCGGTAGAATTTCTACCCGAGCGGCAGAAACAGCAGCACAAACTGCAGTTCGCACTGCACTCCACCACTCGCAGAAATTCGCAGAGTTTTTTTTTTAACTTCGCGAACTACGCCCAGGCATAATGAATATACTGGTAGTGCGTCTATGATTGAAGGACTGCAACGGTAGTGCCTGGGTGATTATATAAGTGCATGAGTAGTGCCTACATGATCAAAAGAGTGCATGAGTGCATAGATAGTGCCTAGATGATTGCATCAGTGCAGCAGTAATGCCTGAGTGATTACAACACTAGATATGTACTGCCTGCATCATTGGAAGACTGCATGGCAAATACTTGGCTGTTTTTATACCTGCATGAGAGTTTGGCCTAGCCAAATATAAAGTAGCACAATATTGCATGACTCAACTATAAGTCTCTCCATATTGTTACAAGCACACATACATATGTCTCTACATTTTCAAATCATCATGAGATCTAAAACAAATATGTATACAGTATTTCTGTAATATAATGAAACCTAGAATCGGAGGCATGTAATAGATCTGCTTGAGTGATTGCATACCTCTATGGGTAGTGCTTGGGTGGTTGTACGAGTGCAAAGGTAATCACTTGGTAATTGCAGTAGAGTATGAAAAATGACTGGCTAATTGCATGAGTGCAGACATAGACGTTGAGTGCACGGATAAGTGTATAAATACCACCTGAAGACATAGTTGAGTCATTAAGTAGTGCCTAGGTGAATAGATGAGTGCAACAGTAGGGCCTGCGTGATTTTTATGACTGCAAGAGTAGTGTGTGGGTTATTACATGAGTGCAAAGATACACCCTGCATGATTGAATAACTGCAGGGGTATTACATAACTAATGCATAGTTGATAGCATGACTACAGGGGTAATATCTGGTGGATAACAGGAGTACCTAGGAAGTGAGTCAGTGATTTTATAAGTTCATGTGTACCGCCTGAGTGATTACTGAACTACTAAGATACTGCCTGAGTGATTACAGGAGTGCAAAGGTAGTGACTGGGTGATTTTAAAAGTACAAGAGTACTGGCTGAGTGATTACATAAGTACAAGAAAAGTGCATGCGTGATTGAAAGAGTACAAGGATAGTGTCTGGGTAATTGAAGCACTATAGCTAACGCATTGGTGACTGCATGAGTACAGGGGTAATGTCTGATGGATTAAAGGAGTACATAGGTAACACCTCGGTGATTGCATGACTACAGGGGTAACATCTGGGGATTTACATGACTACATAGGAAGTGACTGGATGATTTTATAAGTGCATGGGTACTTTTTGGTTGATTGCAGGACTACTGAAGTAGAGCCTGAGTAAATAAAAGAGAGCAAAAGTAGTGCCAGGGTGATTTCATAACAGCATGACTACTGGCTGAGTGATTACATAAGTATAAAGGTAGTGCCTCCTTTATTGAAGGAGTGCAGCGGTAGTGCCTGGGTGATTATATAGGTAGATGAGTAATACCTTGGTGATTGAATGAGTGCATAGATAGTGCCTAAATGATTGCATTGGTGCAGCAGTAATGCCTGAGTGATTACACCACTGCAAATATAGTACCTGCATCATTGGAAGACTGCATGGCAAGTACTTGGGTCTTTTTGTAACTGCATGAGAGTTAGGCCTAGCCAAATATAAAGCAGCACACTATTACATGACCGAACTATAAGGCTCTCCAAATTTTTAAAAGCACACAGACATATGTCTCTACATTTTCAAATCATCATAATATCTAAAAAAAATATTTATACAATATTTCTGGAATAAAGAGAAACCTTGAAACTGAGACATGTAATAGATCTGCTTGAGTGATTGTATAACTCCATGGGTAGTGCTTGGGTGATTGTATGAGTGCAAAGGTAGTCACTGGGTAATTGCAGTCGAAGATGAGAAGTGACTGGCTAATTGCATGAGTGCACACATAGACGTTGAGTGCATGGATAAGTGAATAAATACCACCTGAAGGCATAGATGAGTCATTAACTAGTGCCTAGGTGAATAGATGAGTGCAACAGTAGGGCCTATGTGATTCTATGATTGCAAGAGTAGTGTGTGGGTTATTACATGAGTGCATACATACAGCCTGCATGATTGCATAACTGCAGGGGTAGTACATAACTGGTGCCTGGGTGATGGCATGACTACAGGGTTAATATCTGGTGGATTACTGGAGTACATAGCAAGGCAGCGGGTGATTTTATACGTTCAAAAGTACCGCCTGAGTGATTACTGAACTACTAAGGTACTGCATGAGTACAAGGGTAGTGCCTAAGTGATTGAAGGAGTGCAGCAGTAGTGCCCTGGTGATTATATAAGTACATGAGTAAAACCTTGGTGATTGCATGAGTGCAAGAGTAATGCCTGAGTGATTACAGCAGTGCATACGTAGTGACTGGAGCATTTGAAGACTGCATGTGAATTACTTAGGTGTTTCTATAACTGCATGAGTGTTGGGCCTAGCCAAATATAAAGCAGCACACTATTACATGACTCAACTATAAGTCTCCCCGTATTGTTAAAAGCATGCCTACATATGTCTCTACCTTATCAAATAATCATATCTAAAACCAATATGTATACAATATTTCTAAAATATAGTGAAACCTAGATACTGAGACATTTAATAGATTTGCCTGAGTGATTCCAAAACTCCATGGGTAGTGCTTGGGTGATTGTATGAGTGCAAGGGAAGCCACTTTATAATTGCAGGAAAAGATGGATAGTGACTGGCTAATTGCATGAGTGCATGGATAAGTGTATAAATAGCACCTGAAGGCATAGATGAGTCATTGAGTACTGCCTAGGTGAATAGATGAATGCAACAGACGGGCATGGGTGATTATATGACTGCAAGGGTAGTGTGTAGGTTGTTACATGACTGCAAAGGTACAGCCTGCATCTTTGCATGACTGTAGGGGTAGTACATAACTTGAGCCTGGGTGATTGCATGCCTGCAAGGGTAATATCTGGGGGATTACTGAAGTACATAACAAGTGAGTGGGTGATTTTAAAAGTGCATGAGTACTGCCTGGGTGATTACAGAAGTACTAAGGTACTACTTGACTGATTACAGGAGTGCAAAGGTAGTGCCTGGGTGATTTTAAAAGTGCATAAGTACAACACCATGTACAGCTCAAAACTTCACAGAGTACACTTCAAATATCAAACAGACACTGAAAATGATGCAGTATATATGAAATATAACTTTTCTCACATCATAAAAATGACTCTAATAAATAACATCTCTACAAACATCTCAAACCTCATTTTCTGGCTACTGCTTAAGCATTGTACAACTACTTATAATAATACACCTACCAAAATACAAAGTAGGAACCCTTCAAATATTTTTATTAAAAGTCTCACCATATTACTAAAACTATACTGAATGTCTCTACCATAGCACTATCCAAACCTTAAAAATTCACCAAAAAAACTTCCAATTTCAAGCAAACATCAAAAATTATGTGGCATACTTCAATTGTACCTCTCTAGAAACTTGAAGAAAAGAAGCCTAATTATAACACCTTATGTGAGCATCTTTTAAACCACACTTTTGTGCTCCATTTTCACCACCCTACTAGCACTCACAGTCTTAAGCCTACCACATAAAAAGCAAAACCACTTTGTTATACATCATGCCCCTTTAAATGTATAAGACATATGAAAATACATATACAACTAGAAACATACTTCAGACAGAAGTCCACGCACACCTTAAAACTTGACACACTCCACCTCCAAATTTAAAGAAACAGCTAAAATTATGCGGTATACTACAAATGTGCCTAGCAACACACTAAAACAAACTAACATAATCAGTAATCCATATTCCAATATACACATAATACTATATAGAATCGATTTCAAACAACATTTATCAACAATAAAACAAACTACAATAAACATCTCTACATTTATTAATATATTTCAAACATCAAAGTGTTCGATACATTTTTTTACTTTAAAAAAAAAGCTAGCACATAATACACATCACACATTTATAACTCACCTTCCAAATTGACTTGTTGAATATAAATATCAGAAACTCAGAAAAGATTTTCTTATGCACACAATCAATGTAATGCACTGCTCTCAACAAGGTAAAACCAGTAATGGCAAACGTTCCCTCTATTTCTCCACACAAATAAATGTAAGTAACAAATCACATTGCTTCCTTCATTATTTCAAATTCAAAAACACATTTCTATTGGTTAGACATAGTACGCCTTACCAACTTACTTCTAAAAGTGCCCAAACTGGTTCAGGAATTTTTTGGAAGTCGCGATTCCACTGTGCACCAACGCGATGAAGCCATGAATCCATACAGGATTTCAAAAATATATTACAAATAAAAATACCACTATTTTTTAAAAACACACCACTTCTAAAGATACAACTGACTTGGGAAATCTTACTTTAATAAGATTTCACTTATATATAAATTACAATTTCACATTTTAAGTCCACTGTTAAGTTTCAACCCTTCCCCAATTCTGCTTAATGTCAGTTTCCATAGTAAAAGTTCATGGAACATTCAACTGAACTGACATTTCACAAGTTCACCATATTTTCAAGTTGACCACACAATGTTACAAATGCAAACAGCAGGTGTGGTGGACAATTCCAAAATATGAGCTTATCCCATCTACTGTACCTTTCAAACATTTTTTACTAACCAATAAGAAATATGCTTTATAAAGACGGTAACTTGCACCCTATTTTTGAATGTACAATATTCTTAAACAGCCAATCAATTCTCTACTTTTTAAAATCAGCATCTTGTCCACCATTTTACAGACCTTTCATTCTACCAACTGAATGCCTCAGCTACAGACATCTTTCATTACTTCCAGACATCCCTTCAAGATGCTTACAGTGTTGATTGTTGGACACAGCTATGGTTTCTGGTGCAAAAAGTATGCTGAATGCAGAGGTATTGACAAAGACCTAGCTTTGCAAAATGTGGATATTAAATGGATTGCACAGAGAGGATTAAAATGGCACCAATTGATGCCTTTGGTTAAAACCTTTTTGCATTTCCAACTCCTTTAACCCATGATTGTGCACTGTGGTGGCAATGACCGAGGCACATTGACTGGGGTAGGTCTGGAAATGCTAATGGAGGACACCTTTGCACAATTGGTTTTGCCTTTACCTCAAACTGTCTTTGTATACTCTAAGATGTGCCAAAGGCAGAAATGGAAGTGGTCAAATCAATTCTGTCCACAGATTGAGAAAGTTTGGAAAAAAGTCATTAAAGCCGTTTCTGCATACCTAAGAGATCATAGAATTAGGTCCATCTACAATAACAATATCCATTTTGATATGGATGACATCTACAGAAGTGATGGAGTACTCTTCACAGATCAAGGAAACAGAGTCTTTCTCAACAACCTAAAGCTCTGCATCAGCAGTTACATGTAGCTACAACAAACTCACAATGAAAACAAGGGCTCTTTTTAGAGCCACCCTAGAACATAATTCTAATTATATATTTTTTCATTTTTTTATGGATTCGTGCACCCAACGCGACTCCACAAAACAAAAACATAATTCAATGTACTATAACACAACACAGTTTTCAAGTTTAACTATTCATTTTTAATTTTATATATTTTTAACAACTCTATCAATTGTAATTTTGTCATTAACTTCAATCACAGTTCATCTTTAAAACAAATTCAGAAATACAACAATACCTTCTAAATTATAAACTACTTAATTATTTATTTAAGGTGAATTCGTGAATCCAACGCAACGTTACATGTGGGGCCACGCTGAGAGCTGCTCTGGAGTCGTGACTCCAAACTTAAAACAAAAAAAATGATCCGCTTTCATTATTTCGTATTTGCACCGGGGACCCCATCCCCCGGGGCCTGCCATGATTTTTGTTTTTAAATAAAAAGAATAAGAGGGACCGCGTGGCCCCCCTCCTAAGGCCAAAAGTGGCCCTGGCGATCCCATCCCCTGGGGCCTGGACTCTGTTAAAAAAAAACAATTAAGGGGGGCTGTGTTGCCCCCCTCCCAGGCCAATTCTGGCCCCGGGGACCCATCCCTCGGGGCCTGGGCATACATTGAAGACCGTGGGGGGGAGCCCCAATGCCCCCATGGTCCCAGCCAGCTCCCTGCTTCCTGCGGGAGCCGGCATTCCTTTTGAGCAAGAGGAGCTGGTAACAGGCAGCTCCCCCTGCCCAAAAGCAAACCTGCTTTGCTTCATTGAAGTGAGAGTAGGTTTCCTGCTATCGCTTCAAAGAACCAAAGCAGAGTTTGCTATGACAGGGCAGGAGCCATACTCCCGCCCTGCCATAGCAAACAGCAATGTCCCAGGGGTTGGCACCCCGGGACATTGCAGGAGCTGGCCCTGGGGGGTGGCGGGCCCCAGGGCCATGAAGGGCTCCAGAAGGGCCCCCTCCCTAAATTTGCATAGCCCCAGGGAGGTGGTAGTCCCCAGGGAAGAGTGGGGGTTTGGAACCCCTACACGTTTAATCATCATGTGGCGGTCCCCAGGGCTGCGGGAGGCCACATGCCCCCCGCATTCAATTAACTAAGCCCCAGGAAGGTGGCGGTCCCTGGTGCTGCGGGGGCCCCCATGGCCTCTGCAGGCCCCCGCAAATGAATTAGTGATCGCCCCCAGGACCTGGCCCACCTGGGGGCTTATAGAAAATGAAGCGCGGGAGATAATGCTTTATTTTTCTTTATTTTCTCATCTGGTTTCGCGCACCCAGCACGACTTCGGACGCTTTTTAAAAAAATGCTTTTTTGGGGACTGGGGGTCCTTGTGGGACCCCCTGAGCAGTCCTAGGGGGTCAGAGTGTTTCTACCCTGCCCCCTTTTCTGATTTTTCAACCTTTTTTCCACTGTTTTCTTGTGACCCCATTACCGAGTCACAAGATGGCTGCCAACAATTCATGGTTTGGAGTGTTGGCAGCCAATCAGAAGTCAGCTCGTGCTCGGGAGGAGTACATGTTTATTTTTTGAATTTCTCAGGAACTACTGAATGGATTTACACCATTTATAAAAAAAGGTTGCTTCTGAACCAAGAGCTACCTTTTTGCCAAAGTTGTTGTAATTCCGTTCAGCAGTTCGGGCTGTAGCTGTGTCCTAAGTTTCCGATGGAAATTAACATGGAGAAAACACGTTTTGGGACCCCCCTTTTTTCTCGGCCCCCACTTGACGAATCACCCTGAAACTTTCAAGATAGGAGTGAACCTTTTTTGGGGAAAATTTCCTGAAAATTCGTCAAACGGCGCCAAAGATATTGGCAAAAGAAAAAACGCTTTTTGAATAGAAACAAGGTCCTAACTATAACTACCTACTGGCAACCGCCAGTAGGTAATATATATATACACATATACATATATTTTACATACCAAATAAAATGATTTTTGCTATTTTCTATTTTACTATTTGTATTTTCCCACAAATAGCTCCTGGTCTAGATGATGTCACTGGCCTTGATTAGTAA
Source organism: Triturus cristatus (assembly GCF_964204655.1). Classification (NCBI taxonomy): domain Eukaryota; kingdom Metazoa; phylum Chordata; class Amphibia; order Caudata; family Salamandridae; genus Triturus; species Triturus cristatus. The sequence continues at coordinate 359,821,263 of NC_140587.1, forward strand.
AACAAGGGCATACCAAGGTATAAGGGTATACAACAGGTTATTAAATCAAATGTAATTAATAAGAATGAAAAAACGATGACGTAACTTTTTTAAAATGCTTGTAATTCATTTCCCAAAGTTGTGTTATATCAATACAAACAAACAAAAACTCACTTTTTTTCTTAATTTTTTGTAACCATACAGGTCAACTCCCATCAGAAGAAAAACATCTGGGATGCAATTGCCTAGAAGGTGTGGACCCTGGGGGTCTGCAAGCCGCACGGCATTCACTGACGTAAGAGAAGACCTACGATGCTGGATCAAGAAGCCATCAAAAGTCAAGAACTGCCAGTCCTCCCAACATGCTAAGCGTGTTCGCCGTACCTTGACCCCCACATGCACCGCATACTTGCAGTGGCCTATCCCCAGCTTGATGGACATTTGAGAGGCTCACAGCTGCATGAATGGTGTTTGAGTTTTTCATTGTAAATATCTATTTTTTGTCACAGCAACAAAATATGGCATCAACATAAAGGTCGACACATATCCAACTCACAAGAAGAGTTCATGAAGATGTAGGTTTTGCACAAGGTGTATGATGATGTGTTTTGTATATTATTTTGTGGAAAATGAAACCAATATATTTCTGATCACCAACAAAGGACTGCTTTGAACAGATACACGGCTGCCTAAAAAAATTATACATGAGATTGTTTGATGTTATAAGGGACAGTTGTACCAAACAGGCCAACATTTTTAATTGTGTCAGGTGTGATGCTGCATCACAATTGTGAAGGACGTTATGTTAACCCTATTATAGGTGACACAGCATAAAATACACTTACTATACAATGAATGTTCCAAACATCACAATTATGTGTTAATATTGTAAACAAACAATAGCGAGCATGTGAGCCAAAATGACTAGAAACATAAGATTAATGGCTACATTTTTTATTACAATCATATTACAAGTGTTTTTAGTAAAAAAATGAAATATAATTTTTGTTAAAAGTGTCAGATTTGCATGATGTCTTACTCCTTCACAAATGTGCATGTAAGCCTGTCTGTTTCTTGAAAAATTAATTTGATAGGCATACATGTTTTAACAAAACAGGCAGGAATGTTAACATATTGGTGACAGTGTAACACATGCCCAAAAACATCAACTTTGTTATGTCCAGAAGATAAATCAATAATGAGCAAACATATATTACTTAAAGGGATGTTTGCCAATGGATTGTTCTGTCACATATATGTTGGAGTATCCCATTTGGAAAACTCAATATCAGGCACAAAAAATGAATCATTAGCAAATTTTAGAAATGGATCAAGTTTTAATCTTTTTCATAATGTAATGCACATTTTTTAAATTACATAAAATATATATGATTCACTGTATTTACAATTTACTGTAATGTGTCATCATTTTTGTACTACACTGAAACCCAGAATATTTATTTCAATTTTTTTCACAATGCTAGAACAAACTAAAAATAACTGAAGATATTTTGGACTCAAGTTGCACATTTTGTAGTTCTGTTCTAAAGTGAATTACAAATGTATCAAGCCCCTATGTATTACTTATGCTGTGGAAGTAATTTGAAACTACTAAAAAAATGATTTAGTAATTTCTTCAACAGCATAAGTAAACACATAGGGTGTGATACATTATTAAGGAACTTATGTACTGATTCCATAAAATTAATTTGAAAATTTGAAAAAAAACTTCTGTTACTTGAAGTAAGTTTTGCCATTGTGAAATGCCTGAACAAATGAAACAGGATTTCAGTTCATACACATATTGGTACAATAGTGCAGTAAATATGGACACACATTTATTCATATTTTTATTTTGAAAAATAAATCCGCTTTTATTGCCTTGTACACACAATGTACATAGCGGATGTTGCTTTATATTACTTTTTGTGACAGAAGTTCTCTATTCGAGACAACAAATCAGAATCATTCAGAGGTGTTGAACAGTTCCTGGAGAGAACTAAAAATGGTTAAGAGAAATGATCAAAGGGGCGTGGCCAAGATGGCGGCCAAGACGGGCGCGCAGTAATGAGCTCCATGAAGACCAGACAGAATCCTGTTCAAATATCCTCCTCCCACAGCTCCTGATGATTTGGTGGAGAGCTCCCATGTACCAGGCTCCCCCGCGGCGGGATCGTAGACCGATCCGGAGAACCGAAGATGCAGCACTTCGCGACAGGAGGATGCACAAGCTGAGACACGTGGGCCGCCATAACCGAGCTCTGAGGTGTGCCTGGTGCCCAGCAGTGGTCGCCCCTTCCCCGAATTTGGGGGGAAGAGGTTGGAGCAGTGAGCCTGAGACAGGGGAGGACTGCGACATCCCTCCACTCTCTTTTTGCCCCCCTCTCAAGCATGTGAGCAGGCTTCGATGGACACTGCAGCAACAGTACTGCCTTTCTCATGTGGCTGTGTGGCAGCTGGGCTGTCCGGATCTTTGGTAAGGCAGAGCGAGCATCAGAGATGACAACAGGAGCTAAGAGCATATCATTCCCTGTACATGATCGGAACAGCGCTGAACGAAAACTTGCAAGGGGAACAGAGCTGCGTCTAAACACTGCGGCAGAGAGAGGTTGGGAGTTGAACCACACAAGGTAGGAAAGCACAACAATAGGGGAGAGACTTGCCCCTGTCCTACTTGGAAATCTGCCCTCCACCACTCCCCCCAAATACATCACAGGCATCTGCATCCTTACTGCAAGGGAACCAGAATTCTAAAGACACACACCGGGCAGAGCAATATTATGTGATTCTGTGAAACAGACATTAGCATTATCCTGCTCAACTTATCACCCCCTCAATCCCAGAAATCAGGTTATACCATTTGTGAAAAGGCACCCCTGAACCAGGGGGGAAGGTAAAGGCGACCGGAAGGAGGTAATAGCCGCCGAAAATTAGATTAGGCAGCTGGAAATGTACTACATGTAACTACAATAATAGCTTGTAAAATGCACTGCCCTGATGATGGACAAGTACTCGCTACCTAGTACGACAAGGTATTTTTATTGCAGCAAAACCGGGACACAGGCAACGAGCATGGACTACCAAGATCAACGGACATCCGATGCTTGGCTCTCACCTACCTCCCATTCCTTCTTTCATAACATAACTCAGAAGACCATGACCAAACTGGCAAAATGGGGAAACCAAAAGCAGACAAGACAACTGCGTCACACAAAGATACACAAGAAACAGCACTCCGTCATGTTGACGAGGAAGCCACAGACAAAACGCTGGCATCCACACTGCTAGAACACTCACAGAAATTTGAAGAGCTACTTACAGCGGTAATGGACATTAAATCAACACTGGAACCCAAATTAGACTTGATCTGCATAGACATGGGTATTCTATAAGAAGATCACAAGAAACTGGAAGAACACGTAGAGGAGTCAGAATCTACCTTAGCAGTATTATGCCTCATGGTGAAGGACTCAGATCAACATTTATGTACACTCCAGTCAGAAGTGACCTACCTGCGAGACCGACTTGAGGATCATGAAGGGCGGTCCCGCTGCAATAATGTATGCATAGGGGGCCTGCCTGAATGATTGAAGGTCCACAATATGGAACTTTTCCTAGAAGACTTGTTTGTAGGAACAATACTGCAAGGTAAACAGTCCACCTTTTTCTAAGTAGAAAAGGCCCACATGGTCCCAGGCGGGCCACCCCAACAGGTGCAACACCAAGAATATTTTGTAACACTTCTATTTAACTATCAAGATAGGGACCACATCCTGCAGGTATCGAGAGCAAAAGGACCATGGATAGTCAAAAATGCCAAGGTACGAATTTACCCTGACTACAACTTAGGATGTCCAGAAACACAGGTCATCCTTTGCAGTAGTGAAGAGAGTGCTACATGAACACAAAATTAAGTATCTCTTACAATTCCCAGCCACTCTACGAATTCATCATAATGGTACCACACAATTCTGGAAAACCCCAGAAGCAGCCTGGGACTGGTTAGAATGAACTGGGTTGATATCAACACGAGGAGAGGAATCATCTTCAAAGCCATCTTGGCAGATGCAGCAGAGATAGAGGAAACACACAAAGTTTCAGCCCAAAGAGCAAGCAATGAAACAATAGCTAAGGCAGTATCGGAAGTGGCAAAGCAAGTACTGTCTTCCTCCCTCACAGCTTCTGGCTCAGAACCAGAGACTCAACCAGATGAATCACCACATCTCCCAACAATCCATATAGCTGCGGCGAATGGGGATGGCCCGATAGTCACACCACAAACAGCTGACGACCTGCTATGACAATCCGCCAGAAGGTCTGGAGTCAATACAGGAGGTTGGGTGGGCCCAGCATGCCCATAATTTGAACATATTGGGACACCAGCCACTCTTCAAATTTATACTCAAAGGAGCATCTGACAGCCCCTGCTAAGAATTTCTATACAGACCATTGTTTCTTGATACACAGTTTGTATTATTAGTAGCATTTCAGTGCAAATACCGCCCGCCTGCTGGTGGTGTGGCAAGGATGAGGGAGTTTGACTATATTATGGTTCTTGTTATTTCACTTCTTCAACTAGAGATAGATACACATTTTTTGTGTATGAGAATAGAGATCCTGGCTAGAGCATACTCAGTAGTTTCTGAAGTCTGGGTAACGGGGAACATGGTACATGTGATAAAAATACACCCTTCTACTCTGTTATGTACTCACATGCTCCGACCCCCATGATAACAATATTAACCTGGAATGTACGGGGCGGTACTGAGTGTATCAATATCTTAGAAGACAGAATGTCTCCATAGCATTATTCCAGAAAACACATCTCACCGCAAAAACACTCAAGGCAATACGTAAAAGCTTGAGGGGGACACTTATTGGTACTACCTACTCTAGTTATGTAAGGGGCACGGTAATATGGGTGGCACCAGGGACACCATTAGAGATCAAATATACCTGCACCGACCCGAAGGACAGATATGGGGTATTGGAAGGGAGATTAGATGGCCAGCCACTAACGCTGGTGTCAATTTACACACAAAGTACAAATCAGACTACCTTTCTACAATTACTTCTACAGTATTACATGATACATTTGCCCCTGTATTCTGGGGTGGAGACTTCAATTGCACACAGAATTTGGATATGGACCGTTTCCGCCCCCAATACCCGGCTCACAATCTATCACTTTGCCCCGTAGATTACAACCTTGGTCCGAGGACTTACAGATACAGGATGCCTGGAGAGGTTTGCACTCAGAAAACAGAGAATATTCACATTATTCAAATCTACATGACCTACATACCAGCATTGACTTCATATATGGCTCCCATGATGCCTTCGCCAGGGTCTCCAAGGTGGAGTACATTGGTCGGACATTATCGGACCATAACCCACTACAGTTTTGGTTGTCTTGGGCAGAACCAGGTCCATCATACCTACATGGTGACTACCTGTGGTGGCACTCAAAGTTGAATCATTTGTGCCGCCACATCAAACGATGCAGCTACCTATTTTCAGGTAAATGAGGGATCCGCCTTGGGACCAGGGGTTGAATGGGACGCATTCAAGGTAGTACTTTGGGGAAACACAATCGAAATAGCCTACGGGTCTAACATGGTTCTCCAGAGGGAATTTACCCAGTTAGAAACCGAGATAAGATGCCTAGAGCAAGAAATCACTGAAATGACCTCACAGACAGGATGACTAGCTGAGGCAAGACTGGACCATAAAAATACATTGGACAGACTAGTAGCAATTGATTATAGGGAATATGCGGCTAAACAACCATGCAGAAGGAGATAAAGCAGGAAATGTTCTGGCATGGCTATTAAGATCTGATGTTCCAAGAGTACCGAATCTAGCTATTTTAGATGCAACAGGTAACATAGTGAATACACAAAATGAAATAAATGCAACCTTCTACTACTATTATAGTGCCCCCAAAAATGTGGACACCGCACATATACAGTTTTTTTTGGAGGCCATTAAGCTCCCACAAATACCGCAAGCACAATTCATAGACCTCGAACCCCCCATTTCGCTGAATGAAATAGAAAATGCCATACAACAGCTGGCAAGATGGAAAACACCAGGAGCAGACTGATGGCCACCAGAATTTTATACGACCTACCAAATAGAGTTAACCCCACGCTTACATTGCATGTATAGAGATGCATATGATAGAGGAATACTACCCTCCTCCTTACAAGAGCCGGTACTAGTGGTACTCCCTAAACCAGGTAGGGACCCCTTACTCCTTGGTTCATACCGATCATTGTTGTTATTAAATACTGATTACAAGATACTAGGTGAGTTACTGGCAAATAGGCTAATTGACCTAATACAATTACTAACACATCAACACCAAAGTGGATTAATTCCAAATAGGAGCACATTTCTAAACTTACGTGGGTTGTTTATGATAATGGACTGGGCAAAGATGCATGAGATGCAGGGTTGTGCGGCATCATTGGACATAGAGAAAGCGTTTGACACATTGGGGTGGCAATATTTTCAAGCAGTACTGTCACAATATGGGATTGGGCCACGCTTCCAGAAATGGGTAGCTTTGCTACACAGCTCTCCACCTGCAAGAGTCTGCACGGGTATGGAAATCTCAGTGAGTTCAATATAGAGAGGGGCACTCACCAGGGCTATCCACTATCACCAATTATATTTGCTTTAGCAGTGGATCCCCTGGCATATGCACTCTGTATACACACCCAAGACTGGGGTTTAAAAGTAAGAATATATGGCATATAGTATAATTATATGCAGATGATGCATTAATGTTATGTTATGTTATGTTATTTGCACTTATAGAGCGTGCGATTACCCTTGGGTGTCCTGGCACTAAGCACTGATTACCTGGGGAGGTCGAGGAGGACTATTGAAGGAAAAGCCCTGTCTTTAGGCCCCTCCGAAAAGACAAAAGGTCTGGGGCCGTTTTAAGGGAAAAAGGAAGCTCATTCCAGGCCTTAGAAGCACAAAGAGTAAAGCTCCTACCGCCCCAGTTAAGTTTTCTGACTTTAGGGATATGCACTAGTTTAGCACTGGCAGAACGAAGTGATCTGCCCGGTACATACCAATGAAATTGCTGCTTAAGGAATTCAGGGCCGATACCATTAACGGCCTTAAAAACCAAGCAGAGGGCTTTAAAACGGACTCTTTATTTTATCGACAGCCAATGTAGTTTCCTAAGTTCTCCCTTTACTGATGCAAATTTAGATGTACCAGTCAGCAGTCTGGCTGCTGCATTTTGGACCAACTGAAGCCTATACATATGCTGTTTTTGTATGGTCAAATAGAGACTGTTACAGTAGTCCAAACGCAATGTTAAAGAGCCATTACTACTGTCTTAAGGTCGCTTTCAGTCAGGAAAATCTTAATTTTCGTGATGATTCTAAGAATCATAAAGCAGGCCGAGGTCACAGAGCTTATTTGATCGCCCAAATTAAGTGTGTTATCCACCAACACCCCAAGGTTTTTGGCCTTCCCAGATCTACCGGCCACCAGTCCGGTGTCCATACTAAAGGATTGGCCCCAAATTTCAAAACCTCCGTCTTGTTAGAGTTAAGCTTCAAACAATTTGAGGACATCCAATAGGAGATAGCCGTCATGCAATCAGAGAACTGATCCCCAGTTTCTTTCTCATTTCCTTTAGCCAGTGACAACACTATTTGTGTGTCATCTGCATAGGAGGTGAGCTGGAAGCCAAAGGATCTAATAACTCCTGCCAAGGGAGCTACGTAGATATTAAAAAGGGTTGGGCTAAGAGAGGAGCCCTGAGGCAACCCGCAGGGGAGAGTGAAAGGTTTGGATGTGTGGTCATCCAGCTCCACCGTTTGAGATCTGTCGGTGAGGAAAGATTGTAAGAGTTCCCATGCTGAGCCTTTGGTTATACGCCGCCGCAGCCTTATCCACTCCCGAAGGGAGGGGCCACATAGAGCTACTGAGTGAATTGTGGAGCTTGTTAATATTCACTTTCCCCCATGCTCTAGATACAATCTCCTGTACAGGGCTAAAATTATCTTGGAGATTTCTGCAAACATTCAGTTCGAACTGACTGGCAGAATGATCTGACCAAGATATGGGAAGGACTGAGGTGACAACAAGCTCTTGGTTATTTGAATAAATACCATCAAGGGTGTGACCTTTTTCATGTGTAGGAAACTTCACCAGTTGTTGGAGGCCACCGGCCTCCATTATGTGCTCCAGCCGATTAGTATCAGGGTCGCCGTGATTTTCTAAATGAAAATGGAAATCACCCAATACTGTATAGGATTCCAGAGAGAGACCATCTTCGAGTAGGGGACCTACTGTCTCCAGAAAACCAGTTTTCGGCCCTGGTGGACGGTAAAGTAGAATACCTTTAAAGGTTCTACAATTCCCTGCATAAATAATAAATTCTAGGGCTTCGCATGAGATCTACCTGTGTAACAACGCAATACGTTTACCAAAAAAGATGGGCTTATTAGATCAATTCGGTATAATTTTAGGTCTAAAGGTCACCTGGGACTGACACATTTGAACCCGGAACAGCGGAATGCACTTCCAAATGCCCCGCTACCTTGGAGCTGTGACACGTTTAAATATTTAGGTGTCCAAGTTTACCACTCACCTCAGAATATAATGGATTGAAATCTGGGCAAAGTACTGACTAGCGCCAGATCTTATCAACTGTCTTAGGCTGGCCTACCGCTGTCACCTATGGGTCGTCTTGCCATAGCCAAGATGCTCCTTTTACCCAGACTACTATATTTTTTTGCAGCCCTCCCTGTGCAAATAGCCACAAAATATTTTCAGGATTTTAAGTCACTACTGACAATGTTAATATGGGGCAATGGCAGGAAGCTGTTATCATTGACAAAACTATACACGCCACCAGGGCGGTCTCAGAGCTATCAACTACGAATACTATTACGCTGCGGCACAATTGCAATGGCCAGGACGAAATAGGAGGTGTACCCGGCACAGTTACGTCGGAGGAAAGGCACATCGTGATTGGCCAGGCGGCGATCTTGGCTGGACCCCCTTTGATGTCTGCTTTTGCCGATGCCACCATCTACGAGGGTAGAAAATTCTGAAATAAAAGCAGCTCTTGGACAGATTATCGTTCATACACCCACAAGCATCTTAATTGAGCAGGTGGACCATCAATTAGGCGGACGGAGAAACTGACGCAAAAGCAACGGTGGGACCAGATCCACCAAATCTAAATCAGGCCCCAAGTCTTCAGAGAGAACCTGCAAAGTTCAATGCCATCCCACTACACATAAAATTGATGGCTGTGTTGCACATGTTCGCCTCAGGATCCTTCCAAACCACACTGGCCAGATTGACAGGCATTTCACAGGGAGCATTTTCTGCTTTTCTCCCATCTGTATTGGATGCCATCATAAAACTCACACCATAGTATCTTCTTTCCCCCAAAAAGCCAACAACAACTGGATATCATGCCAGGCTTCTACACGATTGCCAGTTTTCCACATGTGCTTGGTCCTATAGATTGTACACATGTCCAATTTGTGCCCCTTGCAGCAACATCGCACCTATACGAAAACCTCAAGCACACTTATCTCATCAATGTCAATGTCCAGACGATGGTGGACCATCTGGGAATGTTCATCAATGTCCTGGCAAAGTTTCTAGACATGCACATGATGCATACATCTTCTGCCACAGTACCATCAAAGAGTGGTTTCAGAATGGCACATATGCAAATGGCCTACTCATTGGTGAGGGAAGTAGAAATATACATATACCAACTAAGAAGCTGTAACGTATGACCTAATAGCCATCTCTGTGTTTGTGTCTGGATCTCGTGTCATGTGCACAGAGTGACCTACTCCAACATGTAGTCAATGAAGTAGAAAAGAAAAAAAAATAACACTGTGAGAAGTATTGTGTCATCTCACACTGCGTGAGTGGACACATCCAGAAACTCTGCAATGTTGAACAAATAAAAAGACAAATCATGTCATCCACATTTAAGTACAATATCAGTAGAAAGGATAAATCTTAGCAAAGTTTGGGATGTGTGTATGAGGAATGGTGGTGCAAGTCTGGATCAATTGTGATAAATAATGGTAATTTAACAAATCATGTGATGTTAAGCATGTGTCACACATGGCAGCATATCTGTAGGCTGATCAAAGTGTCAGAAACACAAATGGAAAAAAAACTTCTAAATTCCATGTATGTCATGCACTGAAAGGGTAACATTAAATCTTGTGTAAATGTCAACTCTAGGTACATATATGATACCAAAAGTTCAAAGCTCACCTATTTTCAGGCATTCTAACATTCTAGGTCCAAACATACACATAGAAAATAAGCCACATTGACAGACTTCATCAATGTGATGGATGAACTATATAGTGCCTCAGGATGCCAACATGTGCTGCATCTCAGTACATCAATGTAAAAATGACACAGTCAATAAATAGGCTGTGACAGAAATCAAATACTAGGAAATAACCTAGGTGAAATTAAAAACAAGGTAAGGTATCACAGTGTACACATAATCCAAATGTAAACTCTCTCATGCTAAATAAATGATGTCAGATTCAAGGCATATAAGTACAGAATCACCTACAAGGCAGAAACAAATACAAGCATGTGATTACAGAAAGTGTTGCGTACAAGTCTGTAGTCTAAAGTCACTTATATCTACATCATGTTGTACCCATACAAAAAGGGCTACATTGCCATACATATGTGTCACTTTAAGATCAGAAACAAAACTTGACATACAAAAACCATTAGCTGATGTATTAATAAAGCCAAATAAAATATCCATGCCACGTGTTGAAATTTTGTAACATTTACTAAGCAAATATCCCTGCTATTATATGTTTACTAATCTAAGGCTGTAAATCTGTTATGTAGGTAAGCAAGGACATCAAAGGAGATAAAAGGACAAATGTATGTGTGAGTGTCAAACATGTGGGCACTGTCACTACCTATACAGGCCTAAATGTATGAAAAATAATCTGATCATACGTTTCATACTTCGCATACCTATTGAGTCCAAATCTCAAATAGCTGATGCAAAAGCATTCTAAAGTACTTATCATAGTAAACTCCTTGTTAAACATGAGAGTTAGCATGTTGATGTGTTGTATTTTCCACACCATGGACTTTATGTGCAATGACACATATAAGTGTAACATACATGTGTAAAGGAATGGTCAACATTATCTATGGCATATCTGTCAAAAGTTGAAGGAATATATGAGTTTGCCTGCATACATAACACAAACATAGTTATGTGTAAGTAACAAGGTATAAAATGATTGACTGTTGGTATTTTCAACTTTTCAGGTGACCAAGGATATGGTTTTCAGCCATGGATCATGACGCCATTCCAAAATCCACAGACAGAGAGCCAAAAAAGTAAAACTCTCCTCTTTGCAAAACTAGAAATGTGGTTTAGAGAATATTTGGGGTCCTAAAGTCCTATTTCCGCTGCCTGGACACATCTGGTTGAAGACTTCTCTACTCACCTTTTATGATCTGAAAGATCAAATTAGTCTGTGCAATATTGCACAAACTCTGTCTGAAAACTAATGTGCGATGGATAATGAGACAGAAATTCCTCATGGCACGGTAGAGGAGGATGAAAGTGATGGAGACCTAGAGCACGCAATAGCAGGTCCTGTGAGATGGGACCAAATTGTTGCACATTTACTTCATAATCAAATAAAGAAATATGTTAATAATGACACACAATGTGTTAGCCTATCATCCAATAAATATTTATTATGAACTCAACCATTTTGTGGTCTTTGTGTCAATGTCAAGGTACATATAAAGTCATACACATCAACTTAACTAGATGAGACCTCAACATGTATAATTTATGATTTCCTAGCTGTTACACATACACATAGGCCCATATATGAAACTAAGAACAAATCAACGCAGCAGACCAATGTGATGGAGTGCACTGCATGAAAGGGAGAGGCCAGGATTTCCCCATATCTACATAGATATGGGACATTCCTGTCCTCCCTCACTTAAGCAGTGCAGTGCAGCACAGAGATCTGTTTTGTTGTTTCTGTTGCATCCAGGTGTGTTAAATGTGGCAGTCAGTGAATGATGGATCACATGGGAGACATCTATCGCGGCCAAAAGCATAGCCTCATGTTTAGATGTCAAAATGTCATTTGCAAAGATTGCATTCATGCATATGTGGGAAACAAGAAACAACACACGTGTAACACCTTTCCAGGGCTACTTGACAGGGCTACAGACTGAGGCAATTGTCTTTGGAAAGTTAGCCCCAGCCTGGTCTCCTGGATGGTGGCTAGGGATGGGCAGAATTTGCGAAATTAACTTTCGCAAATTATCGCGAAAATGTTTAAAATTATCGCAAACAAGCGGAAATATCGCGAAGATGCGGAAGTTTTTTTCCGGCATGTTCGCGAGATTTTCTGCATGGTTGCGGGTCGCCAACTTACCCATGTGGTTGCTTGCGGGCGCGGCCATCTTTTTTTGAGTTGTCTCGCGGTGCATGATCGTGAGAAGAAAGACGTGATCGCGCGACGCATGACGTCACTGCGGGCGCGAACTGTCGCGAGACAGCGCAAATGGCTAAAAACAATACAACATCTCATGGAGAACGTGACCGGATCAAGAAAACTTGTCGGCGAACGCAGGAATTCAGGTAAGGCGATCGCGTGCGCGCGAGAATGTATTATTTTACAGCGCGAGCAGGAAACAAATCATCGCCAAGCGAAAATGTCAAATTATCGCAATTTCCGCAAACGGAATGAAATTTTCGCCCTGGCCTAATGGTGGCCAGATAAACTGGGACCGCCGCCTATCCCGGTTACTAAAGCCAAGAATCTGAGTGTCATCCTAGAACTTTTAAATATCATGTCAACTCGGTGGTCTCCTCATGCTTTTATGCTCTTAGAATGGTGAAGAAACTGTACCCTTTTATCCCAGCTGATGCCAGGAGAAAGATAATATCCGCTTTGGTGATGTCCAAAGTTGATGATTGCAACCATTTATTGATTAACGCACAGAAAATTGTTTTAAATAAGTTACAGCTGGTACAGAATGCAGCCGCCAGCATGCTTTCTAACACACCTAAATTTAAGTCTGTCTCCAAGGTGGGTAGACAACTTCATTGGTTGACGCACCCTGGTTCACGGAGGAGCTCCGAGCTCTGAAATGCATGCTTCGCCACTATGAAAGACGAGGACGAAAAGCCTATGAGCCACAGGCTCGCATAGAATACAGGGAAAAACTCGCCACCTACACAAAAACTTTGCTTAGTAGGAATTCCGAATACTACGAGAACAGGATCCTGATGGCAACCAACAAACAAAAAGAACCATTCAAAAATCTTAAGGAATTGAGCCAAAAACTGGTACCGGTTGCGCCGTCTATCCAGGAAACATGTAGTACATTCCTATCCTTCTTTTCGGATAAAGTCCAAGATATCCTGGCTGACAATAAAAATTCCCCCTTTAAGCTTCCCCTCAATGTGGAGGTGGAGACACAGGAAAATAGGACTGAGCTGATTTCCTCCTTTCAGCCCCTCGATCTTGAGACCTTGCGATGCATCGCAACAACAATTAAATCAGGCTCACCTGCAGATCCGTGTCCACCGAGGATTTTTAAACTCGCTCTCCCAGCGATCAAGGAAGAAATCCTCACCTTGATGAACCTCTCGCTGGAAACAGGGAAAGTTCCCACACAGTTCAAAGAAGCTAGAGTAAGTCCCCTTCTTAAAAAGACAGGAACTGACGTCTCTAACATGAAGAATTTCAGCCCCATATCTCAGCTTCCTTTCCTGGCAAAAATTATGGAGCAACATGTCCTCCAAACTCTCTCCAGTTTCATGGAGATCCATCATCTGCTTGGGGATAGACAGGCTGGATTCAGGGTCCACCACAGTACGGAGCTGGTGATGTTATCCGTATTGGATGAAATTAGGATTAAAGCAGATAATAAAAAACCATGTGTCCTAGTCCTCCTAGTCGGCAGCGTTCGACACGGTCAACCACTCACAACTTTTGGACAGATTAAAAGACATCGGCATTGGAGGGTCTATCCTCCAATAGATCAAGTCATTTCTGACAGACCGCACTCAAAAAATCCAGATGGGGGACTGGGTGTCAGAGAGGGGGTCGATCCCCTGCGGTGTTCCACAGGGGTCGGAACTATCCCCCCTCCTGTTTAACATTTAACTCAGACCCCTGATTAAGAAGCTTGCCTTGATGAATTGCCAGGTTTCAACTATGTGGACGATATCCAAATAGATAGCAGCCCTCAAGCCCACGCCCGGGTAAAAGATATTTTGAGATTTGTGGTCAGTTGGATGACCACTAGGTCACTCAAGATTAACCCAGACAAAACGGAGGTGCTGGCTGTCACTAATCACAGCAATCCCTGGAACTCCCATTTCTGGCCAGACGAGCTGGGTGTCATCCCTATACCAGCTTTGGTGGTTAAAGTCTGGCAATCAAGATAGATGCCAAACTTTCCCTGACAAACCAAATCACCACTGTTTTCGGAACCTGTGTGACCCTACTCAGGCAGCTGAGGAGACTCTCCCCCATCCTCTCCTTTTCAACAATGAGGACAGTAGTGCCCGCCTTGATCCTGGCCCGGCTTGATTACAGGAATTCGCTCTATATCGGACTACCAGACTCATTGCTGCACAGGCTCCAGGTGGTAATGAATGATGCAGCCAGGCTGATCTTCAAACAACCCAGGCATACTTGGGCCTCTCCCCTAAGGCAACAATTGCATTGGTTACCCATCAAGGAGAGGGTCAAATTTAAAGGCCTCTGCATTACACATAAGGTCTTGTTTGGGCAAGCGCCCAAGTACATCAAGGAACGCCTGGAGAAATATACCCCTGTCGCACACTAAGGTCCTCCACGGAACGCCTTCTAAAATGCCCAAAATTTCACTACTCCTCTAAAGGTGGTCGAGCCTTCTCCACCCTTATACCGCAACTCTGGAATAGGCTGCCAGGTCAGCTTCGTTCTGAAAGCTGCCTCCTGCCTTTCAGGAAGAATCTAAAGACCCTCTTATTCACTAAAGCCTGGGCATAATCCCCCTTCTTGCGATACAGCCCCTCCTGGAACTCCCGTAGATCTGCTCATAGCGGTTAGAGACTTTCAGGTATTGAGCACTCTATAAACTAAAATTAACATAACATAACATATAATAAGCAGAACAAAATTCAAAGCATTGTGTATTGCCTATAAGGTGATCCACAATATAGGGCCAGAATTTCTGAAGAAGTTACTGCAGATCTATACTCCCAGCAGACCCTTGTGTTCGTCAGGTGCTAACCTGCTTGTCGTCCCAAGAACTTACAGAACTAACTGGGGCGACAGAAGCTTTGTGGTTGTAACTGCTAAGCTATGGAACTCTCTTCGGCATCAGAGCTAGTCCTATTTTAAAGTCATTTAGGAAACAATTGGCTCTTCAATAAGTAGGCTTTTTACATCTAGGACATTGCCCTTCCTTCTGGAGCAGTCAGCGGCGAGACACCTATTTGTATTTGTGCACTTTAGAAGTTGTTTTAACATAACTTGATATGAGTTCTTCATTTTCCCACACTTGATATAATTCCCATTTTCCAAAGAGGCTCAAAGTCCAAAACCAAAACATACTAAACTACTGAAGTAGTATTGCATAAAGAAGAGATGATGGACGGAATACTGAACGAATCCAAACATTCACACTCAGTCACAGATCTGGGATTAATCCATCGCTATTTTTGCTTACCATGCAATTCCAGTTTAGACTCAGCCATATACAAATCAGTCTTGACAATGCTCCCCATTGGAACAGTCCAGCCCGAACTGCCAAGCCAGGTCCTCTCTGGACCAGAAACAAGCATACTGGGACCGGTTTTAGGGTATCACCCCCCATTAGTCAGGCTTGCTTGAATCCGGCGGCATAGTGAGCACAGAACCCACATCCGGGTATACCCTTCCGGCTTAGTGCGAAAAATGCAGATAGCCTGGCTGATGATCCCAAAACCAGTCCCAGGATGTTTTTCTCTGGGCCACAGCTGCTAAATCTTGTTTTTATGTGGACCTCTTTTGAGTTCCAAAAACATAAATATATGTCATAATGCAATCACAAATGGTTGTTGACATACATAAATATGTGCAATGGTGGTGTTGGGTTGGAAATATCTTCTGCATGGTAAGAGTTGTGCCGCCCTGCTCTGAGTGCCCAACTATATTCTTGTCTGGATCAGTAATGCAGGTATATTACCATAGGGTAACATGGAATATGCATGTGTGCAATGACATCCCTGATCAAATCTCGTCAGGAGACACGGTGCTTTCTACGACGACATCACCGGAAACTCCTTGAGACATTGTACATAAAACTGTGTTAACATATCTCACTAGTGACTTCGTGCTGTGTACAGGAATATTATACGATGCATAAAGAGCCACTGTGCATGCTACTATATCAACGTTTCTTACGATTTATAATGCTGTAAAGCGCTCCAATACCTTCGGGCCTGCCTAGCGCTATATAAAACTCTTAAATAAATAAAATAGACATAGGCCTATGTCTTGGAATGTGGTCTTGTTGGACCGGAGGGCCACACAAGGATCTACCCTCATAGTTGTGGTATGTCATTGCTTTCCCCAGAAGTAAAACAGAACAAGCATGGGGTGGCAGCACATTGTGCAGTGATCAATAGTACTGATCATGACCATTCAATACTGGGTCACTGGAGTGAAGCCTACTGACTCACTCGTCTCTTTTAAAGTTCTGATGCTGTTTGTTCAACTCACCACTGCCCAACATCAGGTTGATCTGGAAGTGTGTGCGTGGCAAAATCATGTGCTGAATGCATGTATCCGTGCAAGACATACACTACACATAAGTCAAATGTGGAACAGTGTGCACATGGTTCAAGTGTGTCTGCTGGTAGTGTGTTTTCAAAGTGACACAGTCTAGTTCAGTACAAAGGTACTATAGTACTGAACAGTCAGTGTTTGTGTGCTGCATTTCAGTATGCTAATGGAAGCATAATTCATGCGGCTTATAGTACTGGTCACTAAATGTGCTGGTAGTGTACACTGAGTGCCGAAGTGCTTACACTGCTGTTAAACATGGGGGACCTTGGGCTCCTTTGTGGGTAATGTCATGGCCACCTGGAAAAAACAAGACAAGTAAAGGAATCCCACCAGACCAAGTTTGATAGTCCAGCAAAGCTACAAGCTGGTTGGAACATACACTGGAGTATGGGAGAGACAGTCTATCTCTGTGCTTCCCTAAGTGTGTGTTGAATCAGTGATACATCACAAGGAAGGGGCCTGGACACATCTCTGGAAGAGAGAGATTGGGCTTAACAGAGTGGTGCAGAGGGTCCAGGATCAACCGTTTAATGCACATATCACTGTGACTGACATCCAGGTGTGCACCCTGGTAACTCCTATGAATCTTGATGTGGGAGCAATCAGCAATATGCTTCGGAGGCCTGCCTTGCTGTGCTGTCCTGCTGTCTGCTGTTCCCCTGGCTGGGTGATAAGGACTGCACATGCATCCCTTGAACCCAGAGTGACTCCAAGGGCAATCTGTCTGGCCACCTGTTATGAAGTCTCAGGGACATAAAATACTTCCAACCACCCTGCTTCAGCACCTGGACTCTTCCATCTGTCATTCTGCCCCACCAAGTGGTGACATCCCAGTCCTTGACTCATATAAGTGGGCCTAAGATGTTTGCTCCAGCAGAAGCCATGCATCTTCTCCTGAACCAGTGCATTGCCTCCGGTGCGCGGGTCAGAAACGCCGCATAGCATAGGGTAATAGTTATTTAAGCATAGTTTGGGGCTTAAGGGGTGTTATTTGTTCATTTAGGTTTGTAAGGAGGGATTGGGCAATGTCTTGGAAGTGTAGAGGAAAGAACTATTCCGAGGGAGATCTGGATGGTAATGCACTGCCTGCTGCAGATGGTGGTTGCTGAGGAAAGGGTTAGCCAAGGTTGCCCCGAAAGAATTGTATGAACCAATGGAAAAGGGTGCAGTGACACATGACCCAGGTGTTTAACGAAGACCGGACTGTTTCTCAGATGAAACATCATTAGGTTGTTAGGTGATTGTTATATCCCATGAGGTGGATGTGGGGGACCTGATGGGTTTGGAGGTTGGAGGCCCCATACGTATGCATTACTGTACCATCAGCATGTAGTAATGTTGATATATTAGTAAAGCTGAATTTTAACCACAAAATGTAGCTGCAATGTGTGTATGCCTTGTGACATGCAAGACAGGAAAGAGTGACACCAAGTGGCAGATGTATCAAATGTTCACATAAAGCAGCACACCTGGCAAAAATGATGAGTTGCGTTGTATGTCTGTGTGACAAGGCTAGTATGTATGTACCAAGTGTCACAAATAATATTATTACACCCAGCATAGCAAGTCACCTTGCTGTGCTGCACCAAAGTGAAAGGGAAGGAATCCTTGGTCTTTAATTTTCATGCTGTATTAATGTCCTTTCATAGCGCAGAAACACTTGTGTCTGCCTAGTGCAATGGTTGCACCATTGTATCATGGAGCAAGAGAGCCTGTGATGATGCTGGGCAGCATTTCTTACAACATCATGTCTGGAGCATGATTCTGACATGTAATGCGAGACATCGCTGACCATTCACCTCCAGCCAAGTCAAACCTGCAAGGTGACTGGCTGCATTCCATGATTTGACAATGTATACATATATGTGTAAGGGGGTGAAATGTGCTGTTACACTGGGATGTGATTGAATATGAACTTTGTGTAGATGTACTATTTAAAATGCAAAATTAAAAGGAATGTGTTGCAGGTGGACATAGCCCTTTTACCTGTGGAGAAGTTGACAGCTTCCGCGATACTGATGCGGAAAGTAAGTGTAATGAATACATGGTTATAGCTCTGTGACATCTGTGTCTGATCCATGATAGTTGAAACAGTGTGATGTGCATGGGGAGGTATTCATCACCTGTTAAGAAATAACATTGAATGTGCAAACACAACAGCATGTGTCAACAGATTCATTTTGAATTGATGAGGAGGCATGTTAATGTGAATGTAGTGTCAATATAGGTGTGGGTAAATATAACTACCGATCCACACTTGAAATATGGGGAACTCATACCTGTTCCTGTACCTGTGTGCCGGACTTGTGAATAGCCATTGATGACAGTGCCACCAGGGTAGATATTACATTGCAATCATTGCACAATTGATAGATGCTGGTAATGTGGCAATTATGTTTTTTAGGATCATGAACTCAACCCATGTAAAGGTACAATTATCATCTCAATGTGTTTGCACAGGGGTGTGAGTTATTCATCTGAAGTCTGGACATGTCAACAGTATGACACAAAGCAAGTATTCCCTTTTCATTTGAGCAGGAGACAAGTCTAGTCTAAGAATGAATATTACAGGCAAACCGGATATGAGGATTATGTGATGTAAAAAAAAAACCTTCTCCCAAATAGACTCAACATAAAAGTAAAAAGGTAAACTTCTAGATTTTTGCGTTGTGAAGCAATGATAATCAATACACTCACAAATTCAATATAAAACATATATTAAAATATATCTTGATTTTATAAAAATCATATATTCAAATATATCTTGATTTTATTAAAATCTTATTTCATTTTTTTAATGATATTGCTCAAATATAGACAAAGTGCAATACAGTGATTAACAGAATCCTGTCAACATAATTCCATCAATACAAAAGTTTTATCCTTTTTATACATATCATTAATTTGATTTGATTTGGAAATTTGTAGAGCGCACGATTGCCCTAGGTGCTGCGAGGTGAGGTGCCGGAAGAGAGAATGGAAAAAAAAATTTGTTAGTGAACAGCCAAGATTTTAGTGCCTTTCTGAAGAAAAGCAAAATTGGGCTATTAGTGCAAAAAATGCAGATAGCCTGGCTGATGATCCCAAAACCAGTCCCAGGATGTTTTTCTCTGGGCCACAGCTGCTAAATCTTGTTTTTATGTGGACCTCTTTTGAGTTCCAAAAACATAAATATATGTCATAATGCAATCACAAATGGTTGTTGACATACATAAATATGTGCAATGGTGGTGTTGGGTTGGAAATATCTTCTGCATGGTAAGAGTTGTGCCGCCCTGCTCTGAGTGCCCAACTGTATTCTTGTCTGGATCAGTAATGCTGGTATATTACCATAGGGTAACATGGAATATGCATGTGTGCAATGACATCCCTGATCAAATCTCGTCAGGAGACACGGTGCTTTCTACGACGACATCACCGGAAACTCCTTGAGACATTGTACATAAAACTGTGTTAACATATCTCACTAGTGACTTCGTGCTGTGTACAGGAATATTATACGATGCATAAAGAGCCACTGTGCATGCTACTATATCAACGTTTCTTACGATTTATAATGCTGTAAAGCGCTCCAATACCTTCGGGCCTGCCTAGCGCTATATAAAACTCTTAAATAAATAAAATAGACATAGGCCTGTGTCTTGGAATGTGGTCTTGTTGGACCGGAGGGCCACACAAGGATCTACCCTCATAGTTGTGGTATGTCATTGCTTTCCCCAGAAGTAAAACAGAACAAGCATGGGGTGGCAGCACATCGTGCAGTGATCAATAGTAGTGATCATGACCATTCAATACTGGGTCACTGGAGTGAAGCCTACTGACTCACTCGTCTCTTTTAAAGTTCTGATGCTGTTTGTTCAACTCACCACTTCCCAACATCAGGTTGATCTGGAAGTGTGTGCGTGGCAAAATCATGTGCTGAATGCATGTATCCGTGCAAGACATACATTACACATAAGTCAACTGTGGAACAGTGTGCACATGGTTAAAGTGTGTCTGCTGGTAGTGTGTTTTCAAAGTGACACAGTCTAGTTCAGTACAAAGGTACTATAGTACTGAACAGTCAGTGTTTGTGTGCTGCATTTCAGTATGCTAATGGAAGCATAATTCATGCGGCTTATAGTACTGGTCACTAAATGTGCTGGTAGTGTACACTGAGTGCCGAAGTGCTTACACTGCTGTTAAACATGGGGGACCTTGGGCTCCTTTGTGGGTAATGTCATGGCCACCTGGAAAAAACATGACAAGTAAAGGAATCCCACCAGACCAAGTTTGATAGTCCAGCAAAGCTACAAGCTGGTTGGAACATACACTGGAGTATGGGAGAGACAGTCTATCTCTGTGCTTCCCTAAGTGTGTGTTGAATCAGTGATACATCACAAGGAAGGAGCCTGGACACATCTCTGGAAGAGAGAGATTGGGCTTAACAGAGTGGTGCAGAGGGCCCAGGATCAACCGTTTAATGCACATATCACTGTGACTGACATCCAGGTGTGCACCCTGGTAACTCCTATGAATCTTGATGTGGGAGCAATCAGCAATAAGCTTCGGAGGCCTGCCTTGCTGTGCTGTCCTGCTGTCTGCTATTCCCCTGGCTGGGTGATAAGGACTGCACATGCATCCCTTGAACCCAGAGAGACTCCAAGGGCAATCTGTCTGGCCACCTGTTATGAAGTCTCAGGGACATAAAATACTTCCAACCACCCTGCTTCAGCACCTGGACTCTTCCATCTGTCATTCTGCCCTGCCAAGTGGTGACATCCCAGTCCTTGACTCATATAAGTGGGCCTAAGATGTTTGCTCCAGCAGAAGCCATGCATCTTCTCCTGAACCAGTGCATTGCCTCCGGTGCGCGGGTCAGAAACGCCGCATAGCATAGGGTAATAGTTATTTAAGCATAGTTTGGGGCTTAAGGGGTGTTATTTTTTCATTTAGGTTTGTAAGGAGGGATTGGGCAATGTCTTGGAAGTGTAGAGGAAAGAACTATTCCGAGGGAGATCTGGATGGTAATGCACTGCCTGCTGCAGATGATGGTTGCTGAGGAAAGGGTTAGCCAAGGTTGCCCTGAAAGAATTGTATGTACCAATGGAAAAGGGTGCAGTGGCACATGACCCAGGTGTTTAACGAAGACCGGACTGTTTCTCAGATGAAACATCATTAGGTTGTTAGGTGAATGTTATATCCCATGAGGTGGATGTGGGGGACCTGATGGGTTTGGAGGTTGGAGGCCCCATACGTATGCATTACTGTACCATCAGCATGTAGTAATGTTGATATATTAGTAAAGCTGAATTTTAACCACAAAATGTAGCTGCAATGTGTGTATGCCTTGTGACATGCAAGACAGGAAAGAGTGACATCAAGTGGCAGATGTATCAAATGTTCACATAAAGCAGCACACCTGGCAAAAATGATAAATTGCGTTGTATGTCTGTATGACAAGGCTAGTATGTATGTACCAAGTGTCACAAATAATATTATTACACCCAGCATAGCAAGTCACCTTGCTGTGCTGCACCAAAGTGAAAGGGAAGGAATCCTTGGTCTTTAATTTTCATGCTGTATTAATGTCCTTTCCTAGCGCAGAAACACTTGTGTCTGCCTAGTGCAATGGTTGCACCATTGTATCATGGAGCAAGAGAGCTGTGATGATGCTGGGCAGCATTTCTTACAACATCATGTCTGGAGCATGATTCTGACATGTAATGCGAGACATCGCTGACCATTCACCTCCAGCCAAGTCAAACCTGCAAGGTGACTGGCTGCATTCCATGATTTGACAATGTATACATATATGTGTAAGGGGGGTGAAATGTGCTGTTACACTGGGATGTGATTGAATATGAACTTTGTGTAGATGTACTATTTAAAATGCAAAATTAAAAGGAATGTGTTGCAGGTGGACATAGCCCTTTTACCTGTGGAGAGGTTGACAGCTTCCGCGATACTGATGCGGAAAGTAAGTGTAATGAATACATGGTTATAGCTCTGTGACATCTGTGTGTGATCCATGATAGTTGAAACAGTGTGATGTGCATGGGGAGGTATTCATCACCTGTTAAGAAATAACATTGAATGTGCAAACACAACAGCATGTGTCAACAGATTCATTTTGAATTGATGAGGAGGCATGTTAATGTGAATGTAGTGTCAATATAGGTGTGGGTAAATATACCTACCGATCCACACTTGAAATATGGGGAACTCATACCTGTTCCTGTACCTGTGTGTCGGACTTGTGAATAGACATTGATGACAGTGCCACCAGGGTAGATATTACATTGCAATCATTGCACAATTGATAGATGCTGGTAATGTGGCAATTATGTTTTTTAGGATCATGAACTCAACCCATGTAAAGGTACAATTATCATCTCAATGTGTTTGCACAGGGGTGTGAGTTATTCATCTGAAGTCTGGACATGTCAACAGTATGACACAAAGCAAGTATTCCCTTTTCATTTGAGCAGGAGACAAGTCTAGTCTAAGAATGAATATTTACAGGCAAACCGTATATGAGGATTATGTGATGTAAAAAAAAATCTTCTCCCAAATAGACTCAACATAAAAGTAAAAAGGTAAACTTCCAGATTTTTGCATTGTGAAGCAATGATAATCAATACACTCACAAATTCAATATAAAACATATATTCAAATATATCTTGATTTTATAAAAATCATATATTCAAATATATCTTGATTTTATTAAAATCTTATTTCATTTTTTTAATGATATTGCTCAAATATAGACAAAGTGCAATACAGTGATTAACAGAATCATGTCAACATAATTCCATCAATACAAAAGTTTTATCCTTTTTAAACATATCATTAATTTGATTTGATTTGGAAATTTGTAGAGCGCACGATTGCCCTAGGTGCTGCGAGGTGAGGTGCCGGAAGAGAGAATGGAAAAAAAAATGTGTTAGTGAACAGCCAAGATTTTAGTGCCTTTCTGAAGAAAAGCAAAATTGGGCTATTAGTGCGAAAAATGCAGATAGCCTGGCTGATGATCCCAAAACCAGTCCCAGGATGTTTTTCTCTGGGCCACAGCTGCTAAATCTTGTTTTTATGTGGACCTCTTTTGAGTTCCAAAAACATAAATATATGTCATAATGCAATCACAAATGGTTGTTGACATACATAAATATGTGCAATGGTGGTGTTGGGTTGGAAATATCTTCTGCATGGTAAGAGTTGTGCCGCCCTGCTCTGAGTGCCCAACTGTATTCTTGTCTGGATCAGTAATGCTGGTATATTACCATAGGGTAACATGGAATATGCATGTGTGCATTGACATCCCTGATCAAATCTCGTCATGAGACACGGTGCTTTCTACGACGACATCACCGGAAACTCCTTGAGACATTGTACATAAAACTGTGTTAACATATCTCACTAGTGACTTCGTGCTGTGTACAGGAATATTATACGATGCATAAAGAGCCACTGTGCATGCTACTATATCAACGTTTCTTACGATTTATAATGCTGTAAAGCGCTCCAATACCTTTGGGCCTGCCTAGCGCTATATAAAACTCTTAAATAAATAAAATAGTCATAGGCCTGTGTTTTATCCTTTTTATACATATCATTAATTTGATTTGATTTGGAAATTTGTAGAGCGCACGATTGCCCTAGGTGCTGCGAGGTGAGGTGCCGGAAGAGAGAATGGAAAAAAAAATTTGTTAGTGAACAGCCAAGATTTTAGTGCCTTTCTGAAGAAAAGCAAAATTGGGCTATTCGTTACATCGGTCAGAAGTGAGTTCCACGATTTCACTGTCCCCCGAAGAAAGCTTCTTCCACCCCTACGCGCCTTGTTGCATCTGGGGGTTTGTAGGAGTTTGCTCTGCACTGATCTTAGATTTCTGGTAGGAGAGTACCAGATAAAGTGTTGTTTTAGGTACTGAGGACCATTCCCATGCAATGCCTTGAAAGCTAGGCATAAGGATTTAAATTATATCCTTTTTTCCACTGGGAGCCAGTGTAGCTTTCTCAGTTTATGGGAGTTTGACTGGAATTTCGGAATGTCCGGCAGCATTCTGGTGGCTGCATTCTGCAGACGTTGCAGCTTAAGCAGATGCTGTGTTTACAAGCCCATATAAAGAGCATTACCATAATCAAGTCTGGCCAGGGCTTGAACTGTCACCAGTGTTTTTACAGACTTTGGTGGAATTAAGGAAGAAAACTTTTCTAATTGTCTTTAGAATAAGGAAGACTGTAGATGAAACTTGTTAATCTGATGTTGAAAAGTCAGGTTGTCATCAAAGATGATGCCCAGATTCTTCACCTTCTTGACTGGTCCTGGGAAATCACCCAGACCAGCTGGCCACCAACTATGCGACCAAAAGGAGGTTCGGAATCCAGCAGGGGTACCTCAGTTTTTTCCCTGTGTCCGGGTTTAGGTAGTTCGAGCTCATCCACTGATTCACACGGTACACACGGTCAGCTGTTTCCTCCAAATTACTAGAGATGGACACCACTAACTGAGTATCGTCCGCGTAGGATATCACGGAGAAGCCAAACTGATTATTATATCAGCCAAGGGGGTCACCTATATGTTGAATAATGTGAGGCTCAGTGAAGAGCCCTGAGGTACCCCACAGGGAAGCTTGAAGTACTCCAATAAGGATGTTCCGAGCTGAATGTACTGAAGCCTATTGCTCAAAGAGGATTTAATCAGTTTAAGGGCAGAATCCTTTACCCCTGCCTCTCATTTCCTTGCAAATGGGTTAAAGATTCATAAAAACAACTGCCGACGCGGCGTTTTGGTGAAAGTTAACTATTTTGTCATCTTCTTCAGGACAGAAAATGCATATTATCTAAATAACAATATGGACAAAATATATATAAGTGTATTAAAATTAAGAATATTTATTATTTATGCCAGGAGGCACTGGAGGGGATTGCCACACAGATGTGACTCTCCCTCGGAACATATCCTCCTCTGTTTTTTCACAGTTGAAAATTTCTTTTTTAGTAGGCGTAGTTATAGTTAGAATTTAGCATAAGTGTAGGTGTAGATAAAGGTGTAGGTATAGTTTAGATAAGCTCTAAATAATAAGGTTTTTAGGTAGTAGTGTTTTAGTGAGATTTTATTATGGTAGCCTTTTAAGTGGATGGGAGGGTTAATGTTTTGTGTTTATTAACAAAGAGTCAGATGAAAGACATTTCCATTTAGCGAGTTGCAAATTGTGTCATTTTGCGACTTGCAAATTGTGACTCGCAAAATGGAATTTACAACAGTGTCTCAGACACTGTTTGCAATTCCCAGTGGGGACGCAAACGACCTGCCTCATTCTTTTCATGAGGCAGGTTGCAATTTGCGACCCCAATAGGAACGGTCAACACTCACAGGGATGGTAACCTGCTGGGGTCAGCAGACCACCATTTCTGTGACTGCTTTTTTAAACAAAGCTGCTTTTTTAAACAAAGCTGTTTTTTTTTTAAAAGCAGCCTATTGTCCTTAAAGGAAAACGGGATGCATTTAAAAAAGAAAAATGAAATGTTTCTCTGTCTGTGGGACCACTACCTGCTCTTAAAAAATATTTTCGCTGCCAGTTACAAAGGAGAAGGGGTCCCCTGGGGACCCCTTCCCATTTGAAAGTGGGTTACCACCTTTTTGAAATAAGTGGTTAACTGTGAGTTTTCTGTTTCCGTTCATAGAAGTGCGACTCGTTAATAGGAAGGGATGCCCCTGGTACGTGCCTTCCTAACAGTGAGTCAAAAACACTATTTTGTCAGTTGGTAATAGGTTACCACATCACAAAATAGGGTTTGCACATTACACAGACTGATTTTGCAGCCACAAACGGGACGATTTCAAAATCGGCCCTGTAACAAGCGGGGGGGGGGGCGTCCGAGTACTTTGCCAAGGCCGGTTTTGGTTCCCAGTCCGGCCCTGTACTGAGCTAAGTGCATTGAGGAGGTGTGGGGGTTGCATTTTAGCTTATGATGTGCAATAGTGGTTAAGATAGTTTACATTTTAGATAAGGTGGTATAGGCTAGTGTTAAGGATAGCTAGTGTAGGATAGTTAGGGCTTGTTAGTGGTTTTAGACAATACTTTTTCCTAATTATTTATTTTGTCTAGTTGGATATTATTGTTTTGGGTGACTACATGATGCACAATTTGTCCTGAGTACTTTGTAGGTATATTTTGCATTGTCACGGTCTCTGGACAACTGTAAGTCTTCCTCAGATGTACGTTATGTATAGAACCATTTCCATACTTTAGACTCACTATTTGATTTTACACACAGGTCAACAAAGGTATTCTCCTTACTGTAGCACCCTGTGTGAAAGAGGGTGGGTAGATAAGTGTTTAATTTGACCTTTTATTACAGAATGCTGCACCCTGCCTGCTTTGTGACCTAAACCTCTGCATAGCACTAACACAAACACCCTTGCACCATTAAGCAAGGGGGTCTGTATTGTTGTGTAAGTTATAATTGTGCAGGAAATAACACCTGATGGGACAACGCCCATCATAATTTGAATTTCCTTCTTGCTTAGTGTGCCACATCATGCACTCACTTAGAACAAGCTGACAACAATATTTTTTTTTACCATATATCTCCCAATTACCTCTCCCGGGGAGGCTTAGCAATAATGCAGGTTCACTGGTCTTCCACCTCTGCCAAAGTTGTGTGTGCAAATTAATTTATATGTGGATGCACTCACACTCTACACATGTGAGGCCTCTCTGGGCCAGATTTGCATGAGTTGTCTATGTTGGCCTGTGGCATATTACTCAACACTTATCAGTGTACACAGGGTGAGGAAAGGTGCACATGCATGTGTTGGTTACTGTTATTCCCAGTATTGGTTTGCCCCTGCGCATAATTCTGCGGCAGAAATACAATGCTAATCCATGTGGACTATGAGTATGGGCATCTGGCTAGCACTCATACAACCATCAAAATTATGTATTGTTGATTATCTTTTATTTGAGCAGTGATGTTTTCACATTTGAGGATGATGGTGTAATCTTTATATTGCAATGTTTCTGTTTATATTTGTTATATTGTTTTGTCCTCACATGCCTCACATATCCTATTTATAGATGGTAATATGTGTGTACTTTCCAAGATCCTTCTCACTGTGTGTCTATCAAAAAAGCATCTTGTTGAAACACTTTGACATTACATTGATAATGTACACATTGCTTATCATAACCTTGCAATGGCTGTAATTGGTGCAGGTGGTGCACATACACAGACAGCATGTGTCATTAAGTTGAGCTCACTCTTCTTCAGTTGAAAAAGGTGACATCGAATGTTATAGTTACATTATGTTTGTGGACATTTGAGTTACAACTATACAAGTCTCTTTATGCTTTCTGAGAATAATTTTTATTTTCCTGCATAGGTTCCTATCCTTACACTGCAACGTGTAAGAACGTTTATTTTTAAACAATTTTACAATCACACTTACCAAATAATTATGTATTGTAAAGATACACATACACGGTATCTTGAACCAGTTGATTTAATAAGTTACATCTTTTCACCCCAGCCTCTTCTCTCCAGCTTCATCCCTCCCTCAGCCTCCAACCGTCCTCCACTTCTTCATTCCCAGAAGGGAACGCTCATGGAGAATGTTGGCATAGCATTCTATACCAGGGAGGATACCACACATCTCCCTTCTCATAACAAATTACATAAACTATACACTATATACAACTTATACACTGAAGAACTTTAAGAGTAGAGCACAAATTATAAACAGTGATCCTTGAGTGATGCCGAGTTACTACTACTGCACAATCATCCGAGTTCTTGGGTCTGCAAGCACATCTGACACTTCTTCTCATTCCACCGACTGCTAAAGTCTCATCAGCTTTGGCCAATTCCTCAGTCTTTTTTATCCCATGCATGACTTTTGCCACATGACTCAAATTCCACACCCTATGGTCCTCTGTCTTGATTGCATTTTTTAAGACTTTTTTTATTTTTAATTTTCAAAAACCTTTATTAAACAAAGTTGCACAGCTGGGTTACAAGATTGCACTCCATCAAGTCATTATATATGAGCAGAGGGATCCCAAACAGGAGGGGAGGCCCCGTTCAGTATTATGCAGCAGAGGTCACCTCAGACACGTAAAACATGATATCCATACAGAGAAGAAAATGCGCTGGCAGCACTTGGGGAGTAGTGTGAGCCATGGGGAGAGGCCCAACAATTGAGGGAGGGAAGCTAGGGGGGCAGAGGGGAGAGTGAGCGGGGAGTCAGCAACTCACTAACCATCAACGGCAGACGCCGTGGGCGGAAGGCCGGCGGGGAGCACGGGGAGGTCGCAGGATGCTGAGAGTTACGAAAGGAGATGTAAGATACAAGTGGACCCCATATGTCAATTGGGTGGGATTTGGCCAGCATTAGGTCCCAGAATTCGGACAGGAGTGTCTGACACCGAGAAGCATTCTCAAGCCAAGTGTCAACCTTAGGTACAAGCCTGCGACCCCAGCACATAGAGACCCTACGCCTCGCAAGAACAAGAAGCATCGCAGTCAGGTGGCGCGTAGCATCTGGGCAAAATTTCACGAATCCTAAAAGGCAATGCAGAGGGTCTGGCTGGACCGGCGAAGATGTGATCTCAGAAATAGCGGCACACACCTTGCACCAGTATGCGGAGATCTAAGGGCACAGCCAGGCTAGGTGGGAAAAGTCTGCTGCAGGAGCAGAACATCGCAGACATCTATCACTGGGGATAAGACCCATCTTGTACAGCTGAGCAGGAGTTCGGTAAAGCCTATGTAAATACTTAAAATGGATGAGGCGCAGGCGGTAATTTGGGGAGAGGCGTTTAATCTGTTTGCAGCAATAAAGCCAGTCCTCTTGAGAGAGTTCGACATCCAGGTCCTCACACCACGCCACCCACACCCAGTCTATAGAAATGGGAGATGCTGCCAGTGCAAGGGCATAAATCTTGGTGACCAGCTTACGGGGGGAGGGGAATGTGTTAAGGAGGTTAAGAGTGGCCATCGAGGAAGGAGGCTGGGGGAACGAGGGGTGAAGCTCCCTGCAAATAGCCCTTAGTTGATAATAGAGCAGAGTGTCCATGGGGCCAGAGCCGACAGCCAGGGTGAAGAATGTGTCCCCAGGGTAGAGGTGCGACACTGTGGAGAGCACCAAGCCGGTTGCATGCTTAACCATCCCGGTTGATTGAAGGGGGGAAAAGCCAGGTGATGAGCAATAGGCATGGCATTCCCGGAGAGCATGCTGGAGCCGGAGAGTTTCCGGAACATTTTTGAAGACTTTAATCACTTTCATGGACTCTAAATGTTTGGACTCATGTGAAAAAGACCCTTTTCAAGGAGATGTTATCCTCACCGCTATGCCTATATCCACTACTGTAATCCTGACTGCCTTGCGCACATCAAACCACTTCCTGTTCC
Organism: Triturus cristatus; assembly: GCF_964204655.1. NCBI lineage: Eukaryota > Metazoa > Chordata > Amphibia > Caudata > Salamandridae > Triturus > Triturus cristatus. The sequence continues at coordinate 359,851,499 of NC_140587.1, forward strand.
CAATTATCGTTGTCATTTCCATCTTATTCTTTACCACATCATCCCTTACACACTCCAAATTATTGGTCTTGTCCAACCCCCAAAAAGCACAGTGCCTGCTTTCCTTTTCATAAATAACTCAAACTGTGTTTTTGCTGTCATGGTGTGAGGGGTGAACCTATAAATCTTGACCCTATTTGAAATCTGAGTCATCCAACATTTCTGGTTGGCTAACACTCTCTGAATGGTTTCCTTCAAAACACGGTTGAACCTTTTAAACATTCCATTGCCCTCTAGAGGAAAAAAGGGCAGTCCTCCTATGTGTGATGCCTCTCTCACTTAAGTACTTTTCCATCTCCCTAGAGACGAATTGCACACCATTGTTGGAGAATATATTTAATGGCAAGCCTTCCCTCTCAAATTTTTTTCTCCAGAAAACCTATCACGTATTTACTTTCAATAGAGTTTGATACACATATCTCTGGGCACCTTGAGTACATGTCCAGTAGGACAATGACATACTTATCCACACTTGAAATTCTAATGGGACCCAAAATATCAAGGGCCACCTCTTCCCAAGTTTCTTTGGCAACCTTCTGAAATTCATAGTTTGCACCCTGGATTTCAATGTTTTGTTACACTTACTGCACTCTACACACACTCTGATACTTCGCTCGATACAAATGTCCTTGCCTGGCCACCAGTATGCTTGACCATGGATGCCCATCGTGAGCAAATTCAATCAAACGTTCTCTCAGACTGCTACATAGAACCAATCTTGTAACACAAAGTAGTAACCCATCATGAACTGCAAGTTCAGACTCAATTTTCACAATATATTTTATCACTTCATCACCTTTGACTCATGTACTCCAACCAAACTTGACTCCCTTGATCACAGTTTGCAACGTAACATCACTAACCACCTCTTGAAGCCATTCATCCTTTTTGATCACACTATCCTTGATGAGACACATTACATATTCATCTTCATCTGAAAAATCACAATCCTCCACAGCTTGTTCATTCACCTCACTTTTGTTCACCAAGCGTGAACCACATAATTACTTGCACCCGACACATATTAACATGAAAGTCGAATTCTTGGAGGGCAACCACCCATTTCCTTATACTAGTGGAGATATTGTTCAATCATTTTTTTTCCAGAATTCCTTAAGGTGCTTGTGATCCGTTTTTACCAACAACTTTCCTCCCCACACAAACTTCTTTAACTTCCTGATGGCACTGAATACAGCCAATGCCTTTTTTTTCCACTAAAGGATAATTAAGTTAAGCTCCTTTAAGGCTCTTTGATATTAATAGGATCATTGTTTTCTCCACCCCTTCCTGTCTTTGTAATAGCACAGCACCCAGCCCTGCAGAACTAGCATCAGCCATTATAATGGTATCCTGATCGGGTTCAAAGCTTTTCAAAGAGGTTGCATGAGATAAGTGATACTTCAACACCTCAAACTGCTCCCCACACTCCTCACACCATTTAAAATTGACACCATTTTTTAACAACAGTCTCATTGATAAATTTTATCTACAAATTTAGGAATGAATTTGCAGTAAAACAGGGGCATACCCAGAAATTTCACAACTTCATCCTTTTTTTCTGGTGTAGGCATCCTGGTAAGACCAAATTCACTCAACTTCCACCATATAATCCTCACACATTCATTGTGTTCTTCTAAGCTCTCACCAAAGACTAAAATGTCATCTTGGTTAAATATCACACCAGCCATTGTCCTAAACATATTCTTCATCATCGTCTGAAAAACAGCCACTGCTAAAATGAGTCGAAAGGGCATCTTCAAAAATTGAAGGTACCATATGGGGTAATAATTGCTGCCAGGTCATGTGAGTCTGGATGCAACCTCACCTGATGATAGGCACAGGTAATATCTATTGAAGAAAAATATCTGGCTCCACCCAGCATGGTAAGCATCTCAGAGATGTTAGGTAAGGGATAGTGATCCACAATCAATACATTTATTGAGCTCTCTCAAATCTATAAATAGTTTGGCTTCACCACTGGCCTTATGTGCCATGACCAGCAGAGTCAACCATTCAGTGGCTTACACTTCTTCAATTATGCCATCCAATTTCAACTTCTCCAATTCCTCCAACATTTTCTCCTTCAACCTTATCGGTTGCACAAGGCAGCACACATGGAAAAAGCTAAATAGTGGAGAAATAGAGCATTTCTCCTCGTTTTGCCAACTTAAGACCATGTTTTCTCTGGTCTGAATTTTGGTGCCTCCTATTTACGCTGCCCTTGTTAATAGGGGACAGCGTCAAAAATCAATCGGTGTTGCGGTGTAACGTCCACTGCATTACCCACTGCCCACCCCTTTCATGCTAAGCATAGCATGAAAGGGGGCCTTATTTACAAGGCAGCGTTAAGCCACGTTAAGTTTGAAGCCCCTATTGCCACAGAAACGTCACAAAATGTGAAGTTCCTGTGGTGATAGGGGCTTGTACATATGCCCCTCAGTTTATACAATAACTCTCAGGAGAAACCAACATCACAAATATTTGTTACATTATGCCATTGACCAACATGGATAACAGTATGTGAGCTTAATTTCTCATACTCAACCTGGCAAGATAGAAGTGATGACATTCTGCAACATGTCCTCACCCTGGTTGCCCATATGACTAGGCCCGAAACCCTAATCCTCAACCACCCCACAAACCTAGAAACTGACCTCACTATGATCCTTCAAATTGCCCAAAATCACCTTCACTTGCTTTCACACAATTAGCATGGTCAGACATTTGTTATTAGGGCTCCTTACTGACACCGGTAAGACCATCACCCAGGCCCTCCTCACTTATAGACTGTAGTACACCAATGCCCTCTACTACAGGTCTCTGCACACCTCCTAAACAAGAGACAAACTATCCAACATACCACTGCCAGATTATTACTCAGCCTACCTTGCGGCATGCACATCACACGTTACCTCAGAAAAATATGTTGCCTTCCCTTTCAGACTCACTGGTAATTCAAGTTGCTCAGCCACACCTTCAAGGCACTATACTACCAGGGACCCACCTAGCTCACACACCATCTACGCTTCCATCAACCAAAAATGAACCTCCACACTAGATCACTGGCACTCTCCCCCACCCCCCATAGCCATATGAGCAAGGAGGTAGGGTTTTCTCATACATGGCAGGCTGATCTTGGAACAACTGCCCCTAGCACATCAGATCAGCTGCATCAAATATGGATTTGTACTAGAAACTCTACACCTGGCTCGTGATTGTTACTACTTGCGGTCCATGCACCTACTCAGCACCTGGAAACCCTCTCAGGTGACACAGTGACCCTCTACATAGCCACATTGACTTAATTTACATTGCAGTGCACTTTTGCCTAGCCGGCCCCAATGTAGGCACAACTGCGCCATGGTGCACGGTGGCCTGCATTGGCATATCTGCCTAGTTTGCAAGGTTCATGCATGATGCATGATATGCAGCTCCAGTCCAGGTTTTCTACTTTGTATTCTGTAACTTGTAGTTCTCTTTTGTGAAGAGATGAATGACACTACAAGCTCCAGTATTCAAAGAAAATACCTTAGCAGGGGCAGCATTTCGCGCATGGACCTGGAAAACTTGTCAGGGCTGAACTGGGCTGGTAAAACGTATACTACCCAAGCAAAAGACAGGTGTGTGAAGAATAAACTAAGTGTGGGCATTCCTGCCCTTTCCCCTAGCTCAGTACTGCTAAGTGTGCTGCTGCGTTGCCCTGCATGAGAGTGTTGTAGTGTATGGTCCCTTGTTTTCACTCATCTTGTAGTTCTTGCTGGTCCTTTACTTCAGCAATGTCCTGCACTTCCACTCCAGCAACCATCTCTGTTGGAATGAGGGACGCCACCTGTTGCTCCAATGGATCCATAACTCCTGGACATCAGGTCATCCTCCAGTCCTTATGGCTGTCTTAATGTTCCTGGACACTTTTCCTTTGGTCCTGCACTTGTAGTCATGCCACCTCTTCTTGCACTCAAGGATGGTCCTTTTTGTTTGTGCTACATAGTTTATTTTGTCCACCATGGATTGCCAAATGGCATTCTTCCTCCCTAATGGCAATTTTGTGGTGACAAATAGGAGATGTTCATTTTTGTCACTTCCCTTATCAATACCTGATTCTCCTTCTCATTGAAGTTGGACTTCCTCTTCCCATGGGATGATGTCACATCATCGATGTTGGGGATTTTCCCTCCTGGCTCCCTGAGGCCCCTTCCACAAATCTCTGTATTGAGGAGCATTGCTGTGCTCATTCCATCACTTTTTCAAATGCTCCCACAATGCAAACCACTCCTGCATGATGCAGCATGTGTAATCAGCTTTGTGTCATGTAGGGAATGCTCGCGTTACTGCACTTTGCACCATTCCAGACACCGTTGAGTTGAAATTCGTGACGCATCTTTGGTCCTTGAGCCAAGCTGCGCTTTCAGAAAAACTGTGCTTTCATGCCACACGGAAAAGTTGCAACACAGCACAGATATTTCTTATGCAATGCTATGCTGCGCAGCGTTGCATCAGTGTTGATAAATATGCCCCTTAGAGTATTCACATAATGATCCCATGATGTTGGTTAACTATGTGTCTTCAAGTAGATGGGTCACTTCTAACCAGCATCACATACTCCTCAATAGCAAGCAAAAAGACATAGACCCTGATTTATGTTATCTAAGAAGTGTAGATTCTTCTACCATAAGGATATTGACAGTCATGTAAGATATCTCCATGACGAACATAATAAGCACATAGTTTTTTGAAGCTATAATGCAGCAACTGTATATGTACAATTCACTGGTCACAAATTACGGGCTGCAATTTGTGACCAGCATTTTTGAGAGTAGTAAAGAATTTTAAGAACTGACCTATGTACTAATAGGTTGGTGTTTTAAAATTTCAAATCATAGAGGGTTGGAATATGACCTACCTCATGAGGTTTAATGAGGTTATCGCAAATTGTGAATCACTACGATTGGAGGACGTTACAGGGAAGGTGGTCAGTACACCACCATATCTGTGATTGCTTTACAGTGAAGCAACCTTATCTTTTTTTTAACACAGCCCTTTTTTCAAAAAGGAAAAAGCATTTTGTTTTGGTCTGTTTAAACATTGACACCGGTTCTCTGGCACTGCCCACTCTGCAGGAAATTATTTTTACATTCACACAAAAGAGAAAGGATCTAAAGGGGACTCAAATCCCTTTTTCAAATTAATTACCTTCTATTTTGAGGTGTCTGTAAAATGTAAATTTTTGCAACCCGATTTTGGTCAGAAAACATTGATACATAAAATACCAATTTGATATATTTAAGGGACATCTATAACATGCCTCTCCAGATACCTAATTGGTATCCATTCAGAATCCAATTTTAGGAGCTGAAAAAACGTTCCGGACTCTTTAAACGGTTCCAAATGCATTGTGAGTGTGACAGCTTGAATCACCTAGTACATCTGTACCTATGTGTTGCTTAAACTGCCAAGCTGTACAAGCAGCCACATTATCTGAACAGAAGAATACATAGGGCCAATTTGCAAAGGTAAACTTAAATTTTCGTGTATGTTTACTACCAGCGGTGGCTGGTACAGGTAAGCTCGGTGAGGCGAGGCAGGGTGCTGGTAGGGGGGAAGCCAACAGACGATGGAATAGTTATAATTACCTATTCCATTGTCTGCTGGTTTCTCCCCTGCCGTGCCCAGCCGCACCCTGCCGCGCCCTGCCATGTCCCATTCAACAAAGTAAACTTACACCAAAAGTTTAACTTTAATTCTTTTCGGTATTCACAAAGGTAAACTTGGACCAAAAGTATAGCTTCACTACTTTTCGGTATTCACAAAGGTAAATTACTACTAGTAAAGTTAGACCTTTGGTCTGGTATAACGTTTGTGGATACTGGAAAGTAGTAAGTTAGACTTTTGGTCTAAGTTTACCTTTGAGAATACCAAAAAGTAGTAATGTTAGATTTTTGGTCTAAAGTTCCTTTGTAAATACTGAAAAGTTGTAAAGCTAGACTTTTGGTCTATGTTTACCTTTGTGAATTTCAAGAAGTAGTAAACTTACACAAGAATGTAATTTATCCTTTGTGAATTGGGCCCACAGACTTTAAAGTAATAAGATATGTGCACTTTAAAAAAAGACAAATAATGATGCAATTTTTGAAATACCTTTAATTCAAAAAAATAAAAACCCCAAAAATATAAATAGTAAACAAATTTACAAACAACAAAAACTAAAATCAAATGTAAATATTTATATTAACCTATAAAAACACTGTTATTTAAAATTTTAAATTATATACGCAAATTAGAAATTAAATGAAATGCAGATATATGCATTCATATTATATAAAATATAAGCAATATTACTACACCATAAGAAACTATAAAAATAATATAAACAAAAAAGAAGTTATCAATATCTCTGTTACAAAATTCAATATTTAATTTGACCAGTATATTAAATAATCATCATGATTAGTTTATTTCAGATCACATAGTACACATCAAACTAAAATAAAACAGACAATAAATAAGGACAACATATTCATGATACATGTTATTCTAAAAATTAGATGGGAGGCTTAATAAACTAGCATCAAATGAAATTCACAAAAGAGAGTAGCATTGCTATCCTATCCCAAAAGAAAGTGTGAGTGCATAGTGGTGATTGACTGGTAACTTTCTATGGAGGATACAAGATACTCTAATGATCAGAGCCTTTAAAATATGGACCTCCTGTCATTGGAGCATGCCTACATTCACAACCTCTCTTCTTAGTCGTTCTCTTTGGAGCGTGTGATCCATGCTGCATAACTATATCCATATTTATATATTTAGATACTGCAATGATAACTGCTTCTCTTTTGTCTGTGTGCAAAACACTGAGTGCTCGATTACGTGTCTGACTCATGGGGCACAGCGGTGGTGGTCTTCCGACCACCCTATTACAATTAGGGTGTTCGGACTGCCATTGACCCGCCACAGCCACCGGGTAACTGCCATTCCCTTGCACTGTTGTGGTGGTCTTGAGGCCGCAATATGCTTGGCTAGACCACCTTTGGTCCCGCCAAGCATATTATGAGTTTCCTCTCTACTACGGTTTCAGGGCGGTTACTACTCTATGAAAATCATGGTGGTGAGAAAACAAAGGGGGCACGACTGGGCCCCCTTGTGCCTCAGGGCCATGGGGTGCATGCAGACATGTGCTCCCCTGTGTGCATGCACCCCAGTTCCTGCAGGCATGGAGTTTTCAGTCCATGCCATGCAGTAACTGTTTTTGGCGTTCCCATTGCAATGCCCATTTTCTGAGGCACTGCAGTGGGAACTTTGAAAAAAAGCCTGCGAGGCACGAGAAACACTCATAATCTGGCAGGAGGCCCAACCACAGGTTTGGCTGTGTAACAGAAGGGCGGACCAGGCGCCTCACTGCCAAACTCTTAATCAGTGCGGTTGAGTACTGCTTAAAGCTCAGTAGCTTGCAGATTGGCTTAAGCCTCTTTTTCCTGATTACCTAAGACATATCTTACATTGGAGGCTTTAGCAACCTTCGAGTTTGATGTGAAGCTGTTAACCAGTGGTATACTATATCTCCACTTCAGAAATAATTGTTTAATATGGCCCCCCAGGATGACATCAAGGAATGACTCATATGTATCGGTGGGCTTACAGCTCCCAGAGATGTCCCTTCAAAGCTCCTTTATATTAAATAGTACAATATTAATGCCCACAAAAAAAGCTGGGAAAGCATTAGACTAAAAAGGTGAGATTTACTATTCCCACTCCAGTCCAGGCAACAGTAGGGGAAGTGTTGGAATTCGGAGGGGTTACTATTCCCACTGCAGTCTAACAAAAGCAAGGAAAAAGTTGGACTTCAGAGGAATTACATATATGAATACCATTCCTCATCATCAACCAGGAAAAATATCAGTTTTTTCTGTAACATAGTGGCTGTAAACCGTGTGGAGTATCCTAAAAACTATTGTCTGGGTGTCTAGCGCCTGGGGGACTTTCAAAATATCATGACAGTATCAGTTGATGCTTTCCCAGAATCCACCAAGCTTCGGACAATCACAAATATTATGAGTCCAGTTTCCCCCTCCTTGTAAATTTCATCGAAAGCAATTTGCTGAAATCTGGGGATTGATTTTGTCTAGGAAATCAGGAGTACGATAGAACAGCGACTTAGAATAAAACTGCATCCGCCTAAAATTAGCCGCTTTCAGCAAGGTGCCGTTATACTTATTAATCTGATTCCAGTCCATACTGGAAATATGCAGCCCTTCGGGGTTTACCCAATCTTTTTATGCTTTTTGATACAGTGTATTTGCCCCTTGGGTCCAGAACAAAGAGATCCAACCGCTTATTGAAATACGATGCGTGTGATTTACTAATTGCTCCACAAGTTCACTGGCATCGCAAACATGTGTAAGGTTAAGTTTCGATAGAAAACTATTAACCCTCGCAAATGACCATTGCAAAATGACTCTACTGTGTTTAAGCGTTGGTTGTATTTCAGACCAGGTCTTCCAGCCTCCCAACTAAAAATCTCCTATTTTACTGAAACCCTGGTTTTTCCAATTGGACATCATTTCTGGTTCTAATAATAAATCTTGCCCTATTTGGATATCCGAGAGGAGGGTTTCTCCATTTATAGTGGGGATCGAATAATGTAAATATAGCAGTTTTTTCTGTTTAATGCTCCATTGAAGGGTTTTATACCTTAATTTTTTAGGAGTTTTTATTAAACGCATGAAATCTCAGATTAGATATTCCTTATAAAATAAATCTAAAACTAAATTATCGTACCTATTAATCTTTCGGGCCTTCAGAGTTCTATATGCGGTGTGTGCAAAGTTAGCGCAATAGTACTCGTTCAAATCGGGGAGAGCTAGTCCCTCGTCTGACGCCGGTCTAAAAATTGTATCCATTGAAAGCCTAGATGCATTATTTGTCCATATAAATGTAGAAACAAGACCTTGAACTTCCTTAAAAATCTTCATTTGGACTGAATTAGGAATAGCTAAAAAAAAGAAATTACATAGAGGCAGTATCATGATTCGAATTATGGCTACTCGGCCTTTTATTGAAATTGGGAGGTCTTTCCATTTTGACAGTTTCTTCTTTATTTTATTTATAAGGGGGATGTAATTTAAAACATAAAGATCATTCATATTTTCTGTTAAGTATATCCCCAAATACCTATTAGGCCGCGTATTAATTAATGGAGCTAGATCCACTGGTAGCATGTCAGGTGTGCAATTGCAAAGCAGAATCACTGTTTTAGATGTATTCATTTCATAGCCTCCAATAGATTAAAATTCCTTAAATAAATACAAAATATGCCGTTGTCCCCTCATAAAATGTTAAAATAACTGTGATCAACTCAGGGGGAAAACCAAACTTTGCTAATGAGTAGAAAAGGCTTTCCCAGCACATGAGGTCAAAAGCCTTTTTGGCGTCTAAAAACATGATCTGGGTTGGAATTTTATTTTGTATAAAATAGTCCAGTGCTTCAATTAAAATTGTGGTGTTTAAAAGAGAGCTTGTTTATTTTTAATTCGCTAGGCTAGGAATCTGCCTGTGAATTCACTTTCTTCATACACTTTCTGTAGATAAGCAGAATTAGAAGCATACACTTTGCTGTAATAATAATCGTGCATTTCCTGGCATGCTAACTCTAATGCCTGTTTATTCCTGGTATTTTTGTCCTTTAAATATTGCTCATTTGTGAGCTTAACTTTAGCCTCAAGTTGATTTCTCTCTAACAATTGCGCCCACCTGGCAGCGATCTGTTTAGATGTTATAACCCCCGTGGATTGTGGCCTTAAAGGCCTCCCATACATTCTCTAGTGAGCGGTGCCCTAAATAATACTAAAAAGACTCTCTATTTTCCCATGAATTTTCCGACACCAATCTTCGTCTTCCAACTGTATTCTATTAAATGTCCATCTGAAGGTTTTGTTGTCCCTGCCTATTCCTGATAGTTCTAGTTTTAATAGTGCATGATCCAAGAAACTATTTTGTGTGTAAGTACAGTTGGCTTGAGACATTTCCTTAGAGATTAAAAAATAGTCAAGCCTGACGGCCGAGTTATATCTTTTCTCTGGGTATCTTGACTGCCAGTAATCCACTAGATTTAACTTAGCTTTGCATTCCTTTAATACTGCCCCTATTCACGTTTTTTTTTGTTTCTGAAACCCTGAGGATGAGTCTAGTCCTGGGTTCTGTAAATAATTAAAATCCCCGCCTACAATAATTGGGCCGGGAATTAGCAGCAATGTTTGAAACAGATCCAGTAAAGGAGCAGGGTTATCTTCTACTGGGGCGTAGATCGTGGCTATGGTTAACCTAGAATTATTGATTATACCATTAACTAATCCCCACCTTCACTCTTTGTCTATCTGGGAATGTGTTGGCTGAAAAGGAAAGAATTTGTTAAAAATTATTGCCACTCGTCTTTGAGCTGTGCCTGTCGATGATAGATAACTGCTGCCATCCCACAAGTATATTAAATGCCAGCTTTTTATTCGCAACATAGTGGGTTTCCTGCAACAGAATAATGTCTGGGGAATAACCCTTTTACCAGCCATCGCTTTAATTATATTATTCAAGCCATTAGTGATAAAGGAGAGGATTTTAGCACCATTTCAAGTTGCCTGTTGATTAGGCGCTATTACTAGCAGCGGTAGAAATTTGGATTGGCATGCACTTGCTTACTACTAAATCTTTTAGTAATGCTATATAAAGTGACAGTGCGATCAAAAACAGCTTCGTAATTTCCCTGAAGGCATAATAATTTTCAATATCCGAATGCCTATAAAAGTGTCCATGCGAAATAAAGTGCATAGTGCATAGTGCATAGTACATAGTGCATAGTTGCATACTATAGAGAAAAAAACAGTATCTCTAAGATAAGTAACAATTAAAGTGACAGTGCAATAAATGTTTAGTAAAAACAAGCCTTTGATTTCCTGTAAACACATTGCTCTTTCCTCCTCAAGGATCTCCATCGAATCTCTTACAAGCTTCCAGTGCAAGTCCTGACATTCGTCTACAAGGCAAAAAAAAAACTTCAAACCAGAATATAACATCTATACACTGAAGATCCTATAGCATTGGGCATAAAATGCAATAAAGTGCAGTTAAGTGCAATATAGTGCTTAAAGTGCATACCTAAGTGTAACAAAACTGCCTAAAAATCTCATTTGATTTTTTTAAATGACCAATAGTCAATAGTCTCATTAAATCAGCTCTAAAGTGCAAACGAGGGCCATATTACATTAAACGATTTGCGAGCCGGACACTCCAGCTCGCACAGGCTGTCCGACGCGTGCATCGTACTGGCTCCGTTGTGAACCGCATCCATTGCACGCCACGGTTAGCTTACGACCGAGACGTACGGAGCGGTTCAGACCCAGAAACGAGTCAGTCGGTGAATTTCATGTAGCTCGCATCGTACTTGCTCGCTTGTACAGCTGTACGAGTCGGGCAGAAAACACATGTACGACGCGTAGTTTTTCCGGCCGGATCGTGTTCGGTGCCCTTCTGACCCGGATCGGAATCAGCCCCTTTATGTTTTTAGAGATATATATATATATATATATATATATATATATATATATATATATATATATATATATATATATATATATATATATATATATATATTCACTGAAAAAAACATAGGTTTCAGGGGCGTTATAGTTAGCTGGACTTTTCACTCATACAAAACCATTGAAATTCCCCTGTTATAGTTTGTTCAGCTAACTATAACTCGCGTGCCCGCAATGCACTGCTGATGACGTCACATATTACATCACTCATGACATGGTCAGTGACATCACTCATGACATCACTGATGACATCTCAAATGACATCACTGATGACATCATCTTTGTGATAGAGTGGCAGACCTCCTCTCCCCTAATATAACCTTTGATACAGACATTCAACATAGAAACTAAAATTTTCGAAACAATGGACATACCAATACCAGTTACAACAACCTATTCAGTAATTTTAAGATCCACATACACATCCACTCATTCACCAACAGTCCTATACAGTCACTCATACATGTACTCACTCATCATATGTACTCATACACCTATACATCCTGTTACACAACACCACTCATCCATAGAGTTACTAACAAACATAGTCACTCATGCTAATAAAGAATCATACATCCATTTACTTGCACATACAGTTATACACACACCACCACACTTACTTCTACAGAAACTTACACATACTTAGTCTCTTAAACAATCACTTATAAAAACACATACTTATTCATACAGGAACTCTTCCAATCCCTCACTCTCAGATATACTCACTTATATACACCAATAGTCACATATACTAGTTTAAAACATATGTAGGTACTCATAAAGACACTATTGAGACAGTCATTCACTCAGTATCACACCCATGCACACACTCATCCACGCATACAGTCCTGCACACATGCTGTCTTCAACACATACAAACAGTGAGTCACTCATTCATGCACCTATGCACTATGTAATACCCCCCACTGAACCATACAGACACTCAGACACTCATACTGATACTCAAAAAAACAACTAATAACCTATATAGACACTCATGTAGCTACTCACCAACCCATGCAGCCACTTATACTGCGAGAGACTGATACAGATATTTACATATTTAAACATTACTCACTAAGCCATGTATTCACTAAGATACACTTAATCAGTCAGTTATACAATCAATTTTTCAAAAACAAATCATCCATTTAGACACTTATATACCCATTTATTCTTCCATCGACCTTGAGATACACATATATAAAACATATGTAATTTTCAGAAAAACCCACATTCACTGGATGATGTCATCAGTGATGTCATCAGTGATGTCATTTGAGATGTCATCAGTGATGTCATGAGTGATGTCACTGACCATGTCATGAGTGATGTAATAAGTGACGTCATCAGCAGTGCATTGCGGGCGCGCGAGTTATAGTTAGCTGAACTAACTATAACGGGGGAATTTCAATGGTTTTGTACGAGTGAAAAGTCCAGCTAACTATAACGCCCGTGAAACATATGGTTTTTTCAGTGAATTTTTAAGGTTTTTTAAATGCTAATTCCTAACTATAACGTGCCTGAAACCTATGTTTTTTTCAGTGAATATATATATATATATATATATTCACTTAAAAAACCATAGGTTTCACACATGTTATAGTTAGCTGGGAATTTCCCTCGTAAAAAGCCAATGAAATTCCCCCATTATAGTTAGTGCAGGCAACTATAACTCACGCGACCGCAATCCGCTGCTGATGACGTCAGATATGACATCACTGTATTTAGACACTTATTTACCCATGTCTTCTTCCATTCATCTTTAGCTATACATATATTTCATTTTTTTTTTTTCAGAAAGACACATATGTCATCAGTGATGTAATATCTGACGTCATCAGCAGCGGATTGCGGTCGCGTGAGTTATAGTTGCCTGCACTAACTATAACGGGGGAATTTCATTGGTTTTTTACGAGGGAAATGCCCAGCTAACTATAACATGTGTGAAACCTATGGTTTTTTAAGTGAATTTGCAAGGTTTTTTAAATGCTAATTCCTAACTATAACGTGTGTGAAACCTATGGTTTTTTCAGTGAATTTGTACGGTGGGCACCGCGCGCCCACTTTACGCAGTTCGTGCCGTGCGCACACTGTGCGCGCACAGTGGCACACTTTACGCAGTTCGTGCCGTGCTCGCGTGGTGGGCACGGAGCGCTTCGCCCCCAAGGGCCAAATACATTTTTTTTTTTTCGAAAATCGCGGAGTGCGCGCACGCTGCACGAACTTCGCAGAATTTTTTCCGTTTGGGTGGTGCACGCAGGGTGCGTGCACTCGGCGATTTTTCAAAAAAAAAATATTTTTTTTTTGCCCTTGGGGGTCCTTCTGGGACCCCCTGACCACGGCTAGGGGGTCAGGAACTGTCCACCCTGCCCCCTTTTCACGTTCTCCACATTTGTTTTTCACCCCCTCAGAGTGCGAGAGACAAAATGGGGGCCGACACTTCCTGGTTTCGACCGATTCGAATGTTTACTAAGATCTAACAACCAATCAGAATTGCGCGCACCCAGCGCGCACGCTGCGTGCGTACAGATATATATATTGATTTAAATGCTATTTTCTCTGGAAATACTGAGCAGATTTACACCAAACCTGCAAAAGGCACTTCATGGACCTTATGGCTACCTCTCTGCCAAATTTCACGTAATTCTGTTCAGCCGTTCGGGCTGTAGCTGCGACTAAAGTCCCTATGGAAAAATCCATGGGGAAAACGCGTTTTGGGACCCCCCCTTTTTCTCGGCCCCCGCTTGATGAATCACCCCGAGACTTTCAGGGTAGGAGCAGAGCGGAGCGCCCCATTAGTTTTGAAAATTTCGCGAGGATTCGGCAATCGGCGCCGAAGTTATTCCTATGGAAACTCGGTCCTAACTATAACTATCTACTGGCGACCACCAGTAGATTATATATATATATATATATATTCACTGAAAAAACCATAGGTTTCACACATGTTATAGTTAGCTGGACATTTTACTGATAAAAAACCAATGAAATTCCCCCGTTATAGTTACTGTAGGCAACTATAACTCACGCGACCGCAATCCTCTGCTGATGCTAATACTGTATTTAGACACTTATTTGCCCATGTCTTCTTCCATTAAATTTTAGCTATACATATATTACAAATATTTTTTTTTCATAAAGACACATATGTCATCAGCAGAGGATTACGGTCGCTTGAGTTATAGTTGCCTACAGTAACTATAACGGGGGAATTTCATTGGTTTTTTATCAGTAAAATGTCCAGCTAACTATAACATGTGTGAAACCTATGGTTTTTTCAGTGAATTTGCAAGGTTTTTTAAATGCTAATTCCTAACTATAACGTGTGTGAAACCTATGTTTTTTTCAGTGAATTTGTACGTTTTTTTAAATGCTAAGTTGCTTTACGCCATTCGTGGCGTGCGCGCCCACTTAGCGCAGTTCGTTCCGTGCGCGCACAGTGCGCTTCGCGCACCGTGCGTGCACAGTGAGCACGCGGTGCGCTTTGCGCACCGCGTGCCCACGTTACGCTAGATGGGCCATGAACGCACGATGCGCTTCGCGCACCGTGCGCACATGGAGGACATATGATGAGCATCGTTGTGACAGGTAAAATATATGTTTGGTTTTGATGTTATATGCCATGCACAAATGGTGACCTTCGGGCACCATTTGCACACGGGGTGGGGAGAGTGTGGATACTTTTTCTTTTTTTTTATTATTTATTACCGTACGCGTACGGTAAGCGTAATGGGCGAAATTTTCGAAAAAATTAAAATTGCCTTTTTTCATCGTTGGGGACTCCCTCGACAAGGCTAGGTGCTTGGGAGCTGTCTAAACAGCCCCTTTACATGTTTTTGCCCTTTATTTTTCAACCCCCCGTCAGAGTCCGAGAGAGAAAATGGCGGCCGCCGCTTCCTGGTTTCGACCGATTCGAATGTTTACTAAGATCTAACAGCCAATCAGAATCGCGCTCGCGCACGTCACCGTACGCGTACGGTAAGCGCACCGTAAGCTGGCTCAGATATATATATTGATTTAAAGGCTATTTTCTCAGAATCTACTGAACAGATTTACACCAAACCTACAAAAGGCACTCCCTTGACCTGAGGACTACCTCTCTGCCAAATTTCATTAAATTCTGTTCAGCCGTTCGGGCTGTAGCTCTGTCTAAAGGTCCTATGGAAAAATGCATGGGAAAAACGCGTTTTGGGACCCCCCTTTTATCTCAGCCCCCGCTTGACGAATCCCCCCGAGACTTTCAGGGTAGGAGCGGAGCTCAACGCCCCACCTATTTTGAAAATTTCGCGAGGATTCATCGACCGGCGCCAAAGTTATTCAAAATAGAATGTTGCGGATTTCCTATGGTAAGAGGGTCCTAACTATAACTACCTACTGGCGACCGCCAGTAGGTAATATATATATATATATATATATATATATATATATATATATATATATATATATATATAAATATATGTGTGTTTGTTTTGTTTTTTGCCCATATCTCTTGCTCTCTCCCAGGCGTCCTAACTCGAAATCTGTTGAAGTAGTTCTTACGCTTTTGAGACATTATCGAAAATATAAAACTTTCCTTTTGCAAAAACCTTCAATTTTGACTGCTTAAAAATGGATGCCTGTGCTCCCTTGGTTTTGAACAATGAAACTTCTTATCATAAAATGTACTTCCCTACCAACAAAAATGAAAAATACTACATTTTACATTTATTTTAAATAATAGATAAAAAAGAAAATGTAAATTAATCATTTCACATACATAATTATAAAAATAATTTCCATTACATTTTTTAGGCATTGGAATAAAAAAAAAGTAACATAATAAGCTCAACACCAAAGTTATACATACTTAATTGTCAATTAAGCAATTATATATCAATATAAACATTATATATTTCATATCTTCCCATCCTAGACCCCTAAAGTATTACAATTAACATTACCAACAGCCACATAAAAATTAAACTACACATTAAAAGAAATACAACACTAAATAAATTAAACCACAATTATAACATTAAACAATTTACATATGTAACGATCAATTAAACATTCAAATTAAATGCAATTTCTCAACCTATGCTTCTATAAACTCAACAACAAGCTACTAAAATATAAATTACTATTAAATTTTATTTTTTTAAAAGATATATATTAAAATTAACAAATTAAACTGGCAGAACACGTTACTTAACGTTCGATCATGCCTTATCTTGTAGAGACTCTATCTAGCCTCAGATTCCTTGCCTTAGAATATTCCCTAGGCATCATAATTGATTTAGAAATTCTTGGGCAGTGCCCGTTTATGCACCAGTAAGTACATGGTGTCGTTAGGCTGTGCTTTGGCGACATCCGCAGCAGAGATGTAGTGTTCAGTGCATATATAGATGCAGTGCAAAGCCCCTCACAAGGGTGACCCTATACTGGAATCAGCTCACAGTTCCGTTTGCAGAGTTATTCAGTGAGAATCTGTGGTTCGATAGAGTCTCTACTAGAAAAGGGGTTATAGAAGGTAAGTAACTAGTCATCTGATCTGCGAAACAGACTAGACCGAAAAGTCCTGCCGGATCAAATGGGCAAAAGGTCCATCATGAAGGGCCTGACGATCTAGACAGTAATATTTTGTGAATAAATGTAAGGGCGCTCATGTCTGTACATGACCAATGTCCTGGACAAAAACTCTGTGAATTAACACAGTGATCGCAGCCTTAGCTCTAGTGGAATGAGCATGCAAGCCCTCCAGGGTTCCTTTTTGCCCAGTATTTAGCAGACCTTTATGAAGAGCCCTATCCATCATGAGATGGTCTGCTTCTGCACGGCCTTTCTTGCCCTACAAAGAGCTGATTATGCACCCAGAACTCTTTTGTGCGATCAAGGTAGAACCACAACACTCTTTTTTGGTACAGGTAGTGGAGCCCATCTTTTTCTTTAGGAGGATGAGGCTGGGCAAAAAAGGCAGGCAAGGTGATGTTTTGGCCTACATGAACAGGTGTCACAACCTTCAGAAGGGAGTAGGCACGGGTTCTCAGAACCAGGTTGTCTTGGTAAAATGTTGTATAAGGAGGGTGCACAGATAGTGCCTACAATTTACAGACCCTCTTTGCCAATGTTATGGCCACTAGAAAAGCATTCTTGATGGTAAGCAAATGAAGTAAGCAGTTGTGTAGGAGCTCAAAAGGCCCACACATGAGAACGGTCAGGACGATTTTGAGATCCCATTAGGGCATGATGAATGGCGTGGGAGGAAGCACATAATATAGACTTTTGAGAAACCTAGTCACAACAGGTGACTTAAACAAAGAAGGTTGGACAGCAACCACAAGTATGCTGAAGTGGCAGACAGGTAACCTTTCACAGTACCCAGAGCAGATCCTTGCTGGTCCAGAGAAAGAACAAACAAGAGAACTTGGTATAAGAGTGCAGACTGGGGGTAAATGATCTTCAATCCACATCGCGCCATGTGCTTTTCCCAATGACCTGTGTATATTATCTTGGTGGAGGGATGCCTAGCTGGCAGAATAACATCACAGACTTGAGGAGAAAGGTTGAAGACTATCAATTGTTGCTGCTCAATTTCCAAGCATGAAGGTGGAGCATGCAGAGGTGAGGGTGCATTACCCTGCCCTGTTTCTATGACCAAAAATCCTCCCAAAAGGGCAGGCTGCTCAGAGCACCAATTCTCATACTCAGAAGCTCAGGATACCAGACTCTCCATGCCCAATCTAGGGCCACAAGAAGAATTTTAACCCCTTTCTCCTGATTTTCTTGAGAGCTCTGAGCAGGAGTGGTGTAGGCTGAAAGGGTAACAAGTGTCTCTGATCGAGGTCCACATGGAAACTCCAGCACACAGAACTGCTGACATTGCGTGTTCTCAGAGGTGGTGAGCAGATCAAACCAGGGCTCTCATAACTCTTGAAAGAGACCTTGCACCACTTCCTGATGGAGTCGCCATTTGTTCTCCATTAGGCATTGATTGTTGAGTTCATCCTCCTGTGCGTTCAGAAAGCCCGCTAGGTGTTGGCACAAGGGAATTGCCCTTAATTTCCAGCCATGTCCAGAGAAATGTGTCTCTTGAAAAAGGGAGCAAGACTTTACCCCACACTGTTTGTTGCAGTACCACATGGTTGTGCATGAACACCTGCACCAGCCTTCCCCTGATCGAAGGAAGAAAGGCGTTCAATGCCATTTTGATTGCCCAAAGCTCCGCCTCTCCCAAAGAGCTGCTGCATCCCAGGAATGATGCATCTGTCATTATAGCCAACTCTGGTTGGGGAAGGGTATTGGGTATGCCATTGACCCAGTTGTGGTTCACTGGCAACCACTGCCGGTCCTTTGCAGTTCTCTCTGAGAAATGAACCAGGTCGGAGACTCCCCATATGCTGTGCCCACTTGAACGTGATAGTGAACTTTGCTGCATCTCATCCATCAGCAGCTACATGGGTGAGCATGACCAGGGCTTTCTCCAAGACTATGGGCAGCACTTGTGCAACCAAGTCTCACAGAATGGGCATATCGGCTTAAAAGGTATGCAGTGTTCACCGACTGCAGTGTTTGGCTCACAGAAGAGAACATGCTCTTACCACTGGTGTCCAGCCTTTGGGGTATCCTGCCCATTGTCGTGTTAGAGAATGCACCAGGATTTTCCTGGGATGTAGAGGTTTGCACCACCAAGCTCTCCAGGGTGAAATGATAGGTGAGGACACTGGGGTTCACAGGAGTGCCTGGCAATTGCCCTGTGCACAGGTGCCCCTATGCACGGCTTGAAGCAGGCCCAAACCAGGACATTCGTAAGTGCTTTATTAAATGGGAGTAGAGGTTTGGAAGGGAAGAATCCCAGCTGAAGCGTCACATTCAAATTGACGGCCACTGAGAGCAACTGAAGATCCAAGGCATAGCCGCCCTACGAACCACCAAATGAGACACGCTGCTCCACGGGAGGGGAAGTGACCAGGACAGTATCTGGTGAGGTATCAAAACCACTGGCATCTGCCAGTTCCCCATAACAGTTGTCTTCTGGTTCATCAAGGGGGCTATGGTAACCCTAACAGTCCTCAGAACTCTCCCAATCATCACCCTCTCCATGCCTGTCAAAAGAAAAAGGTACTGGCTATGTTTTGGAGGGCATTGTACCGGTCTGCACTGGAGTTGTTGTTGGATGATGCCCATCCGACTCAGTGTCAAAGTCAGGTTTGACGATGGAGTATGACAATGGGTCCTGCACTGCAGTGGGATGTGGGCGCCACCAAAAGCAATTATTTTAAGGAAGTTTGCGGCCTAATGGGTGGAGCTGCTCCGGATCCAGCACCGAATACAAGGGGCCCAACTGGTGCCAAGGGTAGGTGCGCTGGTGGAGATTCAGTAGTTGCCCCTCCTGAGCCCAGGGGCCCCAAAGATACTCCAGAGCAGTCTGGCCACCTAAATATGAGGTGCATGGCTTCCTTATATTCCCTCAGTTGCTGGGGATGCTCCAGCTCTGGTAAACTCTGGAAGGCACGGAGGGAAGCCTGGCACAGGTTCCACAGCAGAGTGAGGCCTAGAGCATCAATGTTCCCGCTCCTTATCCGATGACTTGCTCCGGCACAGGGAACTTACATTTGTGGGACTTACCTAACAACTTGGAGGGTGACAATGATCATTGATATCGCAGTCTGTGACCTTCTGTAAGATCAGGATCTTGAGCGTTGCAGGTTAGTCTGACGTTGGGCAGTGAGGAGTAAAAGAAGGTGTGATAGAATACCCAAACTTCTCCAACTGGAAACTAGATACATAAGTAGACTAAGAACCACAAATGCTTTTGGTTTGAACACTGATGGGGAACTTCATGGTCACTTGTGAAAATAGAAAAAAGTAAGAAAAAGATAGCAGTCTTTTGTTTGAATATCTTGAATTTATACCTCTGTGGGTGGCCACCAAGGTGGGATTTCAATCAATGTAAATTATCGCATATTGACCGGGTACAATTACACATTGTTCAAAACATAAAAGAATACAAATGCACAACGAATGACCAGCCATTAAGGCTGATATGATATTTAGATGTAATAATGCTGTGACTGCAAGCTCTCCTATTTATATGCTCCTATAAGGAAAGAACATTTCCCAGAATACATCATCATGTGCAAGATGGGCAACAGTTTGCAGAGTTGCGATATGCAGAGTTCCGCGAAGTGCTGAAAAAAAACTCTGCTGCACTATGCGGAGTTCCCAGAGCAGCTGAGTCCGGCACATCACGCTGTTCCTTCTGATTTTTAGTGGCAGGAGTATCTCCTGCGCTGTAAAATTAGCATGCACAGCATCACATGGAACCAGAGGGTGCTGCTACTCAAGTAGATATTCTGAAGCTTCCTCAATGCGAGCAGCAGGTTTCTCAACGCAAGCAGTAGCAACCTGCCGTGATGGCCGGGGTTCAGAAATATCGCCAGGAGGTGGTCTAGCTCGCAAACTGTCTCGGTCGTGCTCACCAAGTTAACGTTGGTGAGCTGCGCAAAAGAAAAAACATTTAATTCTTAGCACACCCCTATATAAAATTTGACACAGTAAAAGGACTTGAATGCATCATCATGTGCAAGATGGGCAACAGTATAAAAGTTGACAATAGGAAAGGACTTGCTAACCGTGAGAAAGATTGTCTGGTGGAAGCGTATTAGTTATTGATGGAATCACAATAAAATAATTTGTTAATCTTTGCTTCTTGAGTGCAGTGGTTTTAGCTGAAAGAGAATATATATACATATACACTCACTGAAAAAAACTAAGGGTCCATGGACATTATAATTAAGGGTGGGCGTAGTTCGCGAAGTAGCACTTCGCGAAGCTACGCAAAGTGCAGTTCGCACTACGCGAGTTTCGCGTAGCACTTCGCAAACTGCGTAGTAACATGTTCGCACTGTGCAAGATGTTGTTTTCAATGATTGCACAGTGTGGACAAGCAACTGGCACTGTGCAATCATTGAAAATGGCATCTTGCACAGTGCGAGCTGTAGTTTTCTGCTGCTCGAGGAGATTTTTACTCGAGCGGCAGCTTTCTCAACGCGAACTGGTAGTTTCTCATCACGAGCGGTCGCGAGCATACGCAACCTCTCGCAATGAGAATCCTGACCTCCTCGCGTTGGGAATCTCGCCGGGAGGTTTATTTTCCTTGTTCGCGATCGCCAACTTGATGTTGCTGATCGCGAACAAGGAAAAAGTCTCGCCGGGATGTCATTTTGCTTGCTCGCGGTCGCCAACTTGACGTTGAGGACCGCGAGCAAGCAAAAAATGACCGCAGCACTACGCAAGACTACGCTACGCGTGTTCGCACTGTGCTACGTGCAATTCGCGTAGTGCGAAGTAGCGCGAACTTCGCAAACTTTGCGAGCGTAGCGTAGTGCTTTGCCCAGGCCTAATTATAATTATGCTCAAATTACACTTCGTGCAAAACCAGTAAAATTCAGCAGCTATGGTTACCTGAGCTAACTATAACTTACGTCCCCGCAATGCACTGCTTCTGACCTCACATGTTACATGACTCATACCATGGTCAGTGACATCAGTGATGACATCAGTGATGACATCATCCAGTGATTGTTAGTGTTTCTAAACTTTTTTTGTGTTACATGCATATACTAAGGTACCACAAAAATTAAATTTCTTTACTACTAATGAGTGGTTTCCTGTTTTAAAATAGTTTATGTGAGGCACTGGTGACTGTGTGTATCCATGTGATGATATATCACAAATCTCACCCCTATGCGTTACCTTGTGGGGTCCCCAAAGGATTATCACTTTCTCCAAACCTGTTTAACGTGTACGTCACACCATTGGCAAAATTCATACGATCTCATGGCTTCACGCCCATCTGTTACGATGACGACGCTCAAATAGTCGTCACCCTTTCTTCCAAACCAGATACTGTGGTAGTAAGCTTTAATGCCTGCATGTGCCATATCATCAGTTGGATGCAAGACAACTGCCTGAAGTTGAACACCGGTAAAACGGAAGTGGTTACGTTTGGAAGAGACACCTCCCTCTGGAATCTTACTTGGTGGCCAGATATAGTTGGGCCTTGTCCTCAGCCGGTAAAAAGGTAAAACACCTTGGAATTACCATAGATAATCATCTCTCACTATCAGATCGGGTCAACAGCATTACTTCCTCATGTTTTCACACCTTAAAAATCCTACAAAAGATTTTACCTTTCATTTACATTGCCCTCAGAAAAACTGTTGTAACAACCTTGATTCTATCAAGGATTGATTACTGCAACTCACTTTACCTGGGAGCAAAAAATTGAGTGATAAGTAAATTACAGACTTAACAGAATGCAGCCATCCCCACATTACTTAAGATTCCAAAATTTAGCCCAATAAGTCAAGCCATTTGGTATCTGCATTGGCTACCTGTCCAAGAAAGGATCCAATTCAATTCTATGTGTATTGTGCATAAGTCTTTGTATGGAGTGGAACCGGCCCAACTTAGTCAACATATCAAGCGCTACACTCCACAGAGAAGCCTCAGATCATCATCTGCCTCATTACTTGTAGTTTCAAGGGTAAGAACTCTGAAATGGGGTGGCAGAAGCGTTTGTCACTTGGCCCCTAAATTATGTAACTCACTGCCCATCCACCTCAGAAACCAAATCAATCTACTACTGTTCAGAAAGGATCTGCAAGCATGGCTATTTGTCCCTAAACCATAGCCGCTTTTACTTCTCCACTGCAAAAATCAAGGGCAGTAAACGCTAAAACGCCACAGCAGACATGCGCACTATAAAAAAAATAACACCTATTTCATTTCATGTGTGAGTGGGTATCTGAGTGGCTGTACAGATGTGTGAGTGGCTGTATGGGTGTATAAGTGATGTGTGAGTAACTGTGTGGGTGTCTTAGTGCCTGTGTGAGTAGCTGTATTGGTAAGTGAATGGGTGTGTCAGTGGTTGTATGGGTGGGTAAGTGAGTGGATGTGCTATATGGGTGGGTGTGTCAGTGACTGTATAGGTGAGTGAGTGGGTATCTGAATGGCTATATGAGTGATGGACTGGGTGCGTAAGTGGATATATATATATAGGTGAGTGAGTGGCTGTTCGAGTGAGTGTTTGGTTAAGTGAGTTGGTGTGTGAGTGGCTGTATTGAACAGTGAGTATCTATGAGAATGGCTGTATGGGTGAGTGAGTGGCTTTGTGAGTGGTTGTATGTATGTGTGAATGGGTATGTAAGTAGTTGTGTGTGTGTGTGAGTGAGCATGTGAGTGAGTGGCTCTGTTGAGAGGCTGTATGAGTGAGTGAATGAGTGGGTTTGTGAGTAGCTGTATAAGTGAATAACTTGGTGTGTCAGTACGCTGTATGGGTGAGTGTGTGGCTGTGTGAGTGGTTGTATGGATAAGTGATTGGTTGTATGATCAGGCTCTATTAGTGGGTGAGAAGGTGTGTGAGTGGCTCTATGGATCAGTGAGTGGTTGTCTAAGTACTTATATGGGTCTGTGAATGGGTTTGTGAGTAGGTGTATGGGAGTCTGAGTGGGGCATTTAATAGGTTGTTTGGGGGTGTGAATGGGTGTGAGAGTGGTTCTGTGGATGATAGCATCAGTGATGCCATTTGAGATGTCATCAGTGATGCCATCAGTGATGTCACTGACCATGTCATGAGTGATGTAATATCTGAGGTCATAAGCAATGTGTTGCAGGGGCATAAATATAATGAGGTCAGGTAACTATAACTGCTGAATTTCATTGGTTTGGTACATGTGGAATCTAAGCCTAACTAAAATGTCCCCGTAACCTTTGGTATTTTCCAGTAATTTTCTAAGTTTTTTAAATTCTATTTCTTAACTTTAACGTCCCTGTAACATTTATGTTTTTTCAGTGAATTTCTACAATTTGTTGCAAAGGGTCAATACAATGTCAATGACTACCATGATATGTGCAAGCCTACAAACAGCAATACCAATAAATGCAATATCAACATATGCCATAACCTATGCCAGCATAACAATGTCAATACCCATAAATGCAATGTCAATGTATGTCATAAATCTATGCCCGCACAACAGTGTTGATACCGGCAGTAACAATGTCAATGCATGCCATAATCAATGCATGCATAACAATGTTTTTACCAGTAGAATCAATGTTGATGTACATCATGATCTAGGCACACATAACTATGTCAATCTCAGTAAAGACAATGTTGATGTACGCTGTCACAACTGTATACTCGATGTTGAGAATGCTGGTAAAAATGATATGAATGGCAGCCATATTATTTTCATAAATTCTCATGAACTTGTATCATTGCTATTGGATTTACCCAAGGTGACCTCCCCAGCAACCCCGAGCCAGAGATACGTGGTCAAACAGCTCCTGCAACCCCTACCCATGCCTAATGAGTGACAGATCACAGGTGGGGTCTCACTTAGCCCAAAGATAAAAGGTGCACCCAGGGAAAACCCTGATTGATCCAATAGGTGGAAAGTTGCACCACAAACAGGACTGAGGAAATTGGTCCCATTAAAATACATTTTACCAAAGGTGCGCGTGCCCCAAAAATACCACAAAACTAAATGCTGCATGTAAATAGGAACATTCAGCCAATCTAAACACAACATGCACACCACACATAGTGATCTATCACAGCGCTTCCCCAACCAGACAGCTGACATACACACACTGGCCCACACTAACTGCCCCAGAGGTTGAGAGCCATCTGTATTCTTATCCGATGCACAAACGTGTTAATTTATGACTGAGGTGCTTTTTCAAGAATGCAGAATTATTTTATTGTACCTAACGAGATGTATATATTGTCAGCCGAAACATTTTACAAGAGACTTTCTTCAGATGCACTCTGTCGAGACTCTCCCGCTGCATTTAATTGAAACAACTTGTTCCTGGTTTGCCTAATGCCTCTTGTCTTTTCATTTCTTTAAGGTAAATTCACACCCGAGCAGCAGGTTTTTAAATTCCACTTTCTAATTATAATGTCCTTGTAACCTTTGGTTTTTAAAGTTAATTTGTAAGTTTTAAAAAAAAAATGTATTTCCTAACTGTAACCACTAACCTTTGAAACTGAGGTGCCGATTCCGATCCGTTAAAAATATTTTGCGTACGACCCGTATCCATATTTTTTTACGTACGAGTCGTACAAGTACCGTACAAACGGCCAAGTACGATTCGTACGTGAAAAATAACTACGAATAGCGTCGGGAAAAGTGTACGAGAGGGCGTCAGAAACTTTTTACTTCCAAATATCATCGGGAAAAGTGTACGAGAATGAGACGGACATTTTTACGTGCAAATCATAAAACACAAGTCCGAGCGCGCAAGTACGATCCCGACCGTCCGTCCGAATACACAATCGCACGTAAAATGGCCCGTACGGAGCCAACGCAGTAGCACACATGTACACGGGTAAACTTATGCCCGTGTACGGGCCGTACAGCTCACCCACCCCCCAATATGTCAGCACCGTACACCACCCTGTCCGCACTGTACCCCAGCCCCGCAACTGTACGTGCCGTACCCCCATGTACGCGCCGTACCCCCCCGTCCGCACTGTACCCCAGCCCCGCACCAGTACACGCCGTACCCCCCCATGTACGTGCTGTACCCCCCATGTATGCACCTTCCCCCATGTACGCGCCGTACCCCCGCCTGTACGCGCCGTACCTCCGCATGTACGCGCCACACCCCAGGCCCGCACCTGTACGCGCCGT
Organism: Triturus cristatus; assembly: GCF_964204655.1. Classification (NCBI taxonomy): domain Eukaryota; kingdom Metazoa; phylum Chordata; class Amphibia; order Caudata; family Salamandridae; genus Triturus; species Triturus cristatus. Next base: position 359,877,807 of record NC_140587.1, read on the forward strand.
AGCCCCCATGTAAGCGCCTTACCCCCGCATGAACGCGCCGTACCTCCGCATGTACGCGCCGTACCCCAGGCCCACACCTGTACACGCCGTACCCCCATGTACGCGCCTTACCCCTGCATGTATGCGCCGTACCTCCGCATGTACGCGCCAAACCCCAGGCCCGCACCTGTACGCGCCGTACCCCCCCTATGTACGCGCCTTAACCCGCATGTACATGCCGTACCTCCGCATGTACGTGCCGAACCCCAGGCCCGCAACTGTATGTGCCGTACACCCCCCTATGTACGCGCCTTACCCCTGCATGTATGAGCCGTACCTCCGCATGTACGTGCCGTACCCCAGGCCCGCACGTGTATGCACCGTACCCCCACCGCATGTACGCGCCGCACTCCAACACCGTACCCCAGCATCCTCACCCAGCATCGCGTATGTACGGACCGTACCTACGCAAAAAAGACTCTTACAGAACCAGGACACTGTAAAACAGCACAAGGAGGGTCAATTTGACTCGCACAACACCACAAAACACGTCTACATGACAAAATACATCTCAATGACTGACCTGGCACATCCAAACAGGCAAACAGAGGCCCTAAATCACAACCACCTCTTATAACACACCCACCAAAATTCAAACACAGCCACACCCACAAATGGACCAAATTTAAAGGGCCCACACACACAACCCATGAGCCATTGCAACAGACCCACTGCTGCCAGACCCCACAGAGAAACAACTCTACATTACTGATACCTTCACTATACCTTCACTCACACACCTTCACACAACCTCCTTCACAAACATCCCCCTCTTCACATTCACACACACACCGTCACATTCACACCCACACACCCACAACCATCCACACCCACACCCACAGCCCATACCATGCCCACAGACAAGAATCCAAAGTTCACAACGGCGGAGCTGGACCTCCTTGTCAATGAATTCATCAGAGTCGAGCCACAGCTGTTTGGAACATTGGTCAGACAGACCAGCATAGCTGAGAAATCTGCCATGTGGCAGAGGATTGTCGATAAGGTGAATGCTGTTGCGCCCATCCGAAGGACCAGGCATGAATGCCAAGCCAGGTGGGACGATCTGCGCAGGGCGGTCAAGAGGTTAAATGAACGAAGAATATGCCCAGAGTAACATCACTGGAGGTGGGCCGCCCCGCAGACCCGTACACTACCATCCCTGGGAGGAGAAGGTGATGGCCCTGCTACCGCCGGTGGGAGTACACGGAGTCGAAGGAGTCGCAGAGCCTGGTGAGTACACAAACAACTTACGTAACATGGGGGCAATGGGGTCCACACCACATATACACCAAATGCACGCAACTTCCCCCAAGCACTCACCGCACACAAACACACTCAAAAACCACGCTCATGCCACTAACGTCTCCATGCACCCTTCACAAATCAAGGCAAGGCCATGTCCAAGGCTACAACAACCACAAACACAAGACTGGATGTCCGGGAGGCTGGGAGGGTGGGCCCCACACAACACATTGTGAAAATGAGACGCGGACACCAATGCCCTCAGCCCATATGGCATAGGTACATACCCATGCACAATGCACAGGGACTGGCAAAGTACTGACAAGGTAGCTGACACTTGGTCCTGCTGTATGCAGCACAAGGCCCTCCTGGGACCACTGTACACTCAAACACCAACTCCACAAGCACAGGTATCTAGCACAGGAACTCACACTCACTGTCATGCCAGCATGCACCATGAGGGGACAGACACATCACCTGGGAGACCCAATGACAACTCACACTACACACAACAGCAGGCCCGGTCAAACCCCCCTACCACAAGCACACAACCCCGGGGCAGGCAACGGATTTACACACTCCCACAATGGACATGTGACACAACAAGACCAATCCATAGCCAAATAAGCATCATAGCCAACAATCTACAGGTCAAACACTCAGGAGGACATCCCAATCTGTCCCCCGCAACATACCCATCCCCAAGTGGAAATTGAGAGGAATGCTAGGCACATCCAACTACCTTGAGAAACTGTGTCAACTTGAATATGTATGAAACATAGATGTCGCATGAAACACCATTAACATTGTCTCTCTCTCACACACAGGGCAACGTCGTCGATCTCCCCCCAACACTGGGGGGGAAGAATCACAGTCCCAGGCTCCGCGTGAAGATGATCCCAACGGCAGTGACGAATCTCACCACTCCGTGGATGACCCCGACCAACCTGGACCCTCTGGTTCCCAAGCCCCTGCAGCACCTGCGTCAGGTACATCTGTGCCAACCACCCCCCCCCATTCCTGCCACATCCCAGGACAAACCCAGGAGCCCTGCTCGCACTGAACAACAGAGCCAGTCTGACCAGGAGGGACAAGGTTCTCCGGGCACCCAGGAGGAGGCAGGCAACCCTGCAAATGCCATCCATCAGGGGTCCCGTAGACCCGATGTGCCCACAAGGGCAGGCCAGGCTCAAGTGGGCAGAGGTGGTGGGAGTGGAGGCAGGCGGAGGCGCGAACCTGACCAGCCAGCTCAGGACACCGGTATGTCACACATATGCAACATCCTGGACACATACTGGCATGACACCAGAGGCATCAACCAGGTCGTGTGGAGACTCTCAGAGATGCAGGGGACCCTCGATGAGATAAAGAACCTGCAGGTCGAGCATCATGCCAGTCATCAACAACACCAAGGACGGATGGAGGCAAGACTGGCTGAGCTCCTGGCGGTGCACAGGGATATGAGCCAATCACTCCATCAGATCGCCCAAAGCATGGGCAACCCTCCCTGTGCCACCAGGCGTAGACCAGCACCAGACACAGGGAGGGAGGAGGAGGAGGAGGATTCGTCTGACGGAGCGTCCCAAACATCGTCAAGGCCTGCATCTGAGGGTCCCCGGAGGAAGGTGGGTCGTCCACGGAAAAGACCGTGAGAGTCAGCGGACCATCCACATCTCCCAGGTCACCTGACCTGGCACCTGGCCCTCTGGCGCAACAGCACCACTTCATCCAATGACATTCTCTGCCACATGGACTTGCTGGTCACAGTCTGACCAATGATGACCAACACTGTGCCCTGGACTCTGATGACTTCCAATGCCAAGGATACCATCTCCCACTGTGAACTTTGGATTCTATTCCCCCGGTAGAGCACCTAATTTCATCTACCAAAACACGTACCCCACCGCAAATAAATATATTACTTTGGTCATGAGACGTTCCTGTCATTTTGCATTATTCAACAACATATGTGTGTGGAAATGTCAAACGCCTGAGTGTTGAACTAACTCCAGCCATCCATACCCTGGGATCAGAGTCTGGTACAGGACACACATGGGTCACAAGGTATCATTCAGTGTAGGCATGGAGCACAACACTCACCTGTGATGGCCTCTGGCTGCTGAGGGGGGGCTTGCTAAACTGTGCGGACAGACCTATTTGGGAGATTATCATCAGGGCGTAGAGGTCATGGCTCATGTGGAGGTTCCCGGGAAGGGAGTCCCAGGTATGTGTGGCCAGGTGGGAGAACAATGTCCTGTATGCTGGAGTACGGTGGATGTGAAGAACGGTGGCCAGGGAAAGGTTAGATGCACGGAGATGGCCTAATGGGAGCTAGGATGACAGACGTACAAGGTTGGTTTGGGGTCGGGGTTGTGAACTGCCTCCTCAGTGTGGGTGGGGAGTGTGGAGGTCATCCTGCAGCAGACAGTGATCCATTGCAGCAATCTATGGTGGACGGTGAGGTGGCTGGGGCACAGGGTGTTGAAGCTGAGGTGTGGAGATTCACCCTGGATGTGGACAAGTTTCCTGGGAGTTTGGATGTACTTGCTCCGTAGAGGGCAGGGCAGTATTTGACACGGATGTTGTCAAGGACCTGGGGGATGGTCTGTCTTTTCTTGGAGTGGATCTATCTGTGGATCATGTGCATAATGCAGAGGGTGTTGCAGCATGAGGTACAGATGCCGTGGACTAGCATGGCAAATGCGAGCGAGCCAAACATGATGCACACCATCTTGTGTGTGTGGCCACTGGGTGATTGTGCAGGGTTCTTGCGGGTGGGACACAAGCACTTGACCCAGCTGGAAGGGGACAATCCTCAGATGATTACCACAGTCCTGTAAAAGTCCAGCCCCAGGTGGCTCGTGTTCAGCCATTCATCAATGGATCTCATGCATACTTGAATGATGGAACTGCCAATGTCTGTGTCTTTGTTGAGGGTGAGGAGCACCTGGCTGTCAATGGCATACGAGCTGATGATGAGGTGCTGTGCACATGTGATGGTGGAGAGGGGGGTCCTGGACACTCTGTAGATTGACATGCTCAGAGATGATACCTGTGCCATGTCCCAGACGATGACACCACACTACATGCTGAACCCTTGAGTCCCACTCCCATGCCCTTGCTGGGCCTCAGAGCCGGTGGGGAGTATTAGGGACGTGACCTGGTTGGTGTGACATGGCCTGGAAGGCGGGGCAGCGCAGTGTAGGCAGTTGGAGTTGCACACTCAGCATGCAAAGGTGTCGTGTGTGTGCCCAGGGTATGTCTGACAGCAGGTGTTAGATGTGCGGAAGGACATAGCTAGGAGTGTGGCTGCTACATCAGACTGTAGTGTGATGTGGGTTATGCAAGGACAGGATGGTGGTGCAATGTGCACCTTGCATGTGCCGATGGTCCAGCCTTTGGCACCGCGTGGCGGCGACAGTGGCATAGACAAGCTGAGGACAGCCAAATGAATGGGTGGAGGGAGGAAGTGAGGAGCATCTTGGAGACGTGTGTGTTGCCAAATCTGGATACTCTGTGGGCCCTTGCTGCAGGGGCCGCAGCAGCAGGCGGCATCTCCTTGCAAAATGCCAGAATTTGCACACAAAGACTAGGATGCCAGAAGGACATCTGCAACAGGCGCGGGTGTAAAGTAAGGAGTGTCCAGTGTCACATGGCACACCCAGACACAATGCATGCACAATCACCAAAGAAGCATGACACCGGATCAGGAAACTGAAGGCTGACCTGCGCACAGGAGACACACCCTCAGCAGGTGTTGATGGCCCATTGTGTGGACCAACATGCCAAAAAACATACACGACCATGTACTTCATGCCCAAAAGGGAGCCTAATCCATGAGCAACTGCATGTATGTTGCTAAACTACACATGGACTCCTATGCATAATCTTCCACAACTATACCAGATATGCCACATGCAAAGTGGCAAGAGACCTGCATTGACAGTGATGAGGCACCTTGGAGTGTGACAAACACCTTTATTACTCAGCCTCACACTAAGGGAAATGCATCAATTAGAACAGACTCACAGGTCATTTGGCTGACCATGTGTGACCTACACTGGACACCCCCTTCAACACACAGATGTGGTAAATCCTACTGAGCTGGCACACAACTGAAGGGGTTGAGCCTAACACCCCTTGCTGCACACGGAGAGTCTGCAATTCCCGATTGAGCCTCATATGGGGATGTCCCACACTATGTCCACCATTAGCATCCCGTATGTTCCTGAGGGACGTTATACACACATTGATGCCTTCATCAGAATCCACAAACCATTACAGATGACTGTCAGGAAGGGTTACTATCAATTCATGGGAGCCATGCAACATGTCATGTGCCCCATGGTGAGTCGACATGTATGCATGATAACACAACATGCACATATCACAAACACGTACCACCCACAAAATGCCTTGCTGCACTCCTTACTCAAAATGACTTTTCACCATGTCTGTGCATGTAACTCTGATCCAGCACACGTTGCAATACTCATGAGGAATAGCAGGAGGGCAATGATGACATGAGCAGACGACAGCCGCAAGAACCTGGGGAGGACAGGCACACAACAAGTCAGCGAAGAGCTAGTAATCCGCAGACATGTACATGTACTCTACAGGACTGATGTTGTCACCATGCTCTTAAAAAATTTAGTGTCCCAGCTAAAATGTGTGGAATGACATCATCACTTGAATGACACATCAGAACACACCTCCAAGTCACTTAGCACACAGTCAGCTGGACACACACATTGCAACACATGCCACACAAGGCTCAAAGCGTGCACACTCAGACACAGGGACTCACCATTATGAGAAGAAGTTGCGGATAAACTGACTCCGGATGTCCTCATCCTCATCCTCACTTGCCCCGTGCCCAAGCCCTTCATCCTCCACGGGTGGAGGATCCTTCTCATCCGGATCAAGGATGAGTGGCACGGCCTTCTCCACTGCCATGCTGTGCAGCATGCAGCACACAATGAAGATTTTGCAGACCTTCACCGGGGCATATGGGAGGGCGCCGCCGGTGTTGTGGAGGCACCGGAATCTGCTCTTCAGGAGTCCAAACGTCCTCTCAATCACGCGCCTGGTCTGCCCATGGGTGTCGTTGTACCGGTGTTCTGCGGCTGTTCTGGGGTTGCGGAGACGCGTCATCAGACGTGGCATGTTGGGATAAAGTCCCCTACATGGAAACATCATGTGAAGAAGTGGGTCAGGAGATGCCGTAAGATACAAAGATGTGGGCTAAAGAACGGTGATGGATCATGGCTTGGCAGTTCGGTCTGGACTGTTCCCATGAGGCACAGGGTCAGCCTGATTTGCATCTGGCCATGTCTGAACTGGGGTGGCAGAGTGGGCTAAAGAACGGTGATGGATCAAACCCAGATCTGTTGACTGGGTGTGAGTGTTTGATTGGTTCTGATGCTCCGTCCAGCACCACCCCCTTTTGTACCGTAAGATACAAAGATAGCGCGAATTACAGGGCTAACAGAGTATACCCACCAACAAGACATGCTCGTTCCGCGTGCAGCTGCAGCATCATTTCTGGCACCCTGCTACGCCTCATGATGTAGGCATCGTGTGGGAACCGTGGAAAACGGGCACAGACATGGGAAATCAGCATGTTAGCAAGACACACCACAAGGGCATTGATAGAGTGATGTTTGCGGTTCCGAAAGGCTACCTCCTGTGCCTGTGGTGGTACCAAAGCCACATGTGTCCCATCAATGGCCCCAATTACGTGAGGCATCCCTCCCAGGGCATAGAACTCACCCTTGATACCTGTCAACTGCTCACGAGTGGGAAAATGGATGAATTCATCCAGGTGCAGCAACATGGCCTCTAAAACATCATGCAGGACACGGCTGAACATTGTCTGGGACATGCCACCAACATCAGCTATGGTCAATTGAAACGTGCCGGTGGCAAAAAAATGTAGGGCTGCCATCACCTTCATCTCGGGGGTCAGAGCTGTAGGATACCTGTGTTGTGGTTGGAGGTGTGGTTCAAGCCGGCGGGTCAAGTTCTCTATCAACTCTTGCGAGAAGCGGTATCTGCGTATGCAGTCATGTTCATGCATGGCATCCAGGTCTGGCATTCGTCTGGGGAGAGGCGGTGCCCTGCAGAGATTTGGAAGGAATAACGAAGAGTGAGTACATTACCACACCAATGTCACTGAGGTGAGCACATGTTCAACAGCTAATACCCATCTGCTTAATACAGAGTCTGTGCAATACATCCAGGACATGTAGGCCAGCCAGGTGATACTCCTACGAAGAGCCAGCCACAATAGTTGCATGGCAATGTTGACGTGACATGCCATTAAAATAGCTGTGGGCCAGTGTAAGTGACCAGCCAGACACATTACATGAGTGACAGACATCCACATATCAGCATTTGAAGGATGTTATCTCATACAGACAGCTGGCGGGAGTCTAGACGCACAGGTCACATGTCATCTGAAAAAGGACAGATAACTCACATTTCCATGAAGGGGTACATGTCAAAAACTGATGACACAGACATTGAGACAACGCAGATTTTGCCTCATGTCAGGAAGTCATCTTCGAACCATCATGACACATGTAACGTGTGAGTCCACATGTGGCTTGGTGTGCGTATATGTGTGTCATGCACATATGCACACAGACACATGTTGGATGCTGCAACAGCAGATGGAGTTGACGGAACACCAACGGCAAGCTCATGGGAACACATGACACACACATGACATAGTCACATCGTGGCACACTCGTAGTCACATGTCAGGTGTAATTATCCGTGTACCTGGCATCAGGGGACAGTTGCGGGTGTTGGTGACTGTGCCATACCAGTGATGCAGTGCTTGACACATGTGTCCTACATGCACACATGTGCAAAATGTGAAGGGGAAGTGTGCCACATAATGCCCCATCACACATGACATGTGTAAACAGCTCATCACACATCTATTGTGCCACAACATGATGAGACATGTGCCACATCACTGCCTGACACACCTAGGCCCTGCACATGAAGGACTGCACGAACAATGACTTGATGTCCAACCTTGTGCGAGTCTGATACCTCCATCCCTTTCGTGTGTGCCTCCTATCACCAGTGTAAGCTGTGAAACACAGTAGACACGCTCTGAGGGCGTGTGTACGGGCCGTACTCACGCGTGAGTACGTGCCGTACACGCATGAGTACGTGCCTATCACTATAGTTGTGTTACTGTAGGTCCGAGTGATACAGCATGTACTCACGCGTGTACTGCCTGTACGCACGTGAGTATGTGCCGTATCACTAGGGCCTACGGTAACACAACTATAGTGATAGGCACGTACTCACGCGTGTACGGGCCGTACACGCGTGAGTACGGGCCGTATCACTAGGGTCTACAGTAACACAACTATAGTGATAGGCACGTACTCATGTGTGTACGGCCCGTACACGCGTGAGTACGTGCCGTATCACTAGGGCCTATGGTAACACAACTATAGTGATAGGCACATACTCACGTGTGTACGGGCCGTACACGAGTGAGTACGGGCTGTATCACTAGGGCCTACGGTAACACAACTATAGTGATAGGCACGTACTCACGCGTGTACGTGCCATACACGCATGAGTACGTGCCTATCACTATAGTTGGGGTACTGTAGGCCCTAGTGATACGGCACGTACTCACGGGTGTACGGCCCGTACACACGTGAGTACGTGCCTATCACTATAGTTGGGGTACCGTAGGCCCTAGTGATGCGGCACGTACTCACGCGTGTATGGCACATACACACGTGAGTATGTGCCTATCACTATAGTTGGGGTACCATAGGCCCTAGTGATACAGCATGTACTCACGCGTGTACGGCACATACACACGTGAGTACGGCCCGTATCACTGTAGTGATGGTGCCCTAGGGGTACATGTGAAACGCGCCGTACCTGTGTGGGGATTTAAGAATTACAATGGGGATACATGAGGGACAAGTATTAGGGCCTAAATGCATCTGGTTGTCATGGATACCGAGTTTCAAGTTCAAAATTTAACATCATTTGTTCTGGAAAAAGCAGTTGGCCACATTATGCATTGTTGCAAAGTGGTTGTTGACTTGACATGAAGCTGTAGATTTGAAAGATGCTAAGGCTGTCACTGGTGTATGTTTAAAGGGATTGGAGGAAACGTAGGATGCAAATGAGTCTGACCAATCGCTCTGTACTCCTGTAAATGAAATAGGCCAGCAAGGCAGATATAAGGCAGGCAGAACCCATGGGAGGGCACTTGCCTGCACAACATGTCAGTCGATACCACTGCTGCTGTATTGTCTCCCTCTGGCACCATGTCAAGGACTGTGGAGAGGGCCCAGCCTTTCACCCAGGAGGAGAATGAGGCCCTGCTGGATGTGATCCTCCCATGGTACCCCATGCTGTATGGTCGACCAGGGGAGCAGGTGAGTGCTGACTCCACTACCTTTGCCTGTGCACCTTTTTTGTGTCTGTCACTTCTGGCATTGTGTCCAGGTGTGACAGACATGCAATGTTGGTTGGAGTGGGTCCCAGGAGGGGTGGATGGCTTATGTCTCTCATGCAGGGCTTGATGTAGTTCATGTGTGCACTCTTCAATTGCATTGTGCTTACTGTGACATTCACTGCATAGTGCATGGCACATTCAGCCACCCTAATCCTCTTGGGCATTCTTGTTCTATTGTCCTGCGGTGATTCAGTGGTCACCCCGGTGTGACAGGTGACTGCACCCACAGATGTGTGTGAGAGTTGAGTGGAGCTGTGGTGAGAGTGGTGAGAGTGTCCAAATGATGTGTACGCCCCCTGGACATTGATGTGTGTGAATGTTTCTTGTCATGTGGGTGAGTGTCTATGTGGAGTGTTGCACCACAGCTGCATGGAGGAGGCAGCTGCTCAATCCATCTGATGTGAGAAGTAAGCCGTGCTGTGTGTCTGACTTGCAGAGCTAGCCCCACACCTGTGACCCCCCCCCCCCCCCTGGCAAGTGGCACATGTGCAGAGTGAGGTTTGCATCCGCTGTTGCCAATGGCAGGTGATTGATGTGTGCCTGTGTGTGTCTGTGTACTCTGCTGAGGTTTCGTCAGTGGCCTGGGGCATGTGACTGCTTTGCGGTGCTGTCCATCAGCCTTGTGTTGCTTGGGATGCACAGTGTGTGCCATGATCAGGGATTGTTTCACACCCCTCATGCCACCTGTGTACTTACTATGCCATGTAGTGCATTGGTGCATCCACAGTGGAAAAAGTCCCTATGACTAAGGTGCTATTACTTGCCAGCATACTATGCCCTGTTCAACAAATCAAAGATGTTCAAATGTGTGTCTCTGTGACATGGTGCAGGTGTAGTGATGTTGTCCCACTTGGCCATCCACACAGGTAACCGCCTACCACAAGGAGAAGATCTGGAAGGATGCCGTCAAGGCCGTGCAATCGGTGGAGGGTCGCAGTCGGCGCCTGCCACAAGTGAGGAAGAGATGGCAGGACATCCGGTGCTGGACCCGGAGGATCGCCCAGGTCATGCTGAAGGAGGAGGCTCCTCGCAAGCATGGCGGGCGCCGGCGTCTGACCCACCACATGAAGCGTGTCCTGGCGGTGGTCTTCCCTGACCTGGATAGGCGGATAGAGGAGTTACAGCATCAGGAAGGGGGTAGGTACATGTGTGTTTGTTGTGTGTCGCCTGCTTTTGTAGCTGCTCAGTCGCCTGGATAAACTGCCAGCGTATATATGTGCAGTGCATATCCTGTTCCCCCAAGTCAACCTGTGCTGTTCTTCCTCCCTTCCCCTCCTTGACATGTGTTACATGGTCTGTGTGTTATCACTATTGCACATGGTCATCTAGGCTGCCAATTAATCAAGGTGCACACTGCTTTCAGCATCATGTGTGGGGGTGGTCTGCCTGTGCCCTGTCCTGTTGAGTCATTTGGGGGTGCATAATTGTTGGCACTGATGCTGAGACTCAACATAGGAGTGTGAGGTTTCAAATGAACAGACTTGCAGCATGCATTACCAATGTTGTGGCCTCAGACATGATGTGCATGAGTGGGATATATGCACAGTGCCAGGACGGTTGCTCCTGTTACAGTCAGCTCATTCCAGGACCATGGAGCAGTGTGCCCACTACAGTCCCCTGACACAGCCTGCCCTCCTACTCATGTGTGTCATCCAACACTGTGCACATTCACTGTGGGTTCAGCATGGCTCTGCCTCTGTGACATTGTTCCCTGGCCTAGGTAGTATTTTTCACATGTGTGATACATTTGTCCACTGGACAGGGATACACCAGTTTGCTTGTGCATACTCACACTGAGCAGTGCCTGTGTGGCTATTCACAACAATCTGTTGATGTTTGTTTGTGACCAATATGTTTTGGCAGCCCTACATGGTGATGTCGTGTTAATGAAGCTAGTTTTCAAGCACAGTTATTGTAACCCTGAATAAGAGGTGTCACTTCTTGATCGGTATCAGTCACATTGACTCAGGTATGGGTGGGTGTGTGCGGGAGGGGCGTACATGTTCAACCCTGATGTTTCATTGCCAGTTCTGACTTGTCTGTGATGATTCGCTGTACAGAAAGTCATCGTGCAGTGCCCCCGTGATGTTGGCCAGTGCTTAATGTTCGTGCTTCATAGCCTGTGTCAGTTTTTGACAATCATGTATCCTGCTTGTACCTTTTTGGCAACTGTGTTTGGTTCAGATGCTACACAGTTGTGACTTTGTGTGCTGACATCTGTGAGTACATTCTGGCTTGCCATGAGGGGGAACCCACAGTACAGCTAGGCTTTTTTGCTAAACAATTGCAGGCCCATTAGCTTATGCATTGTCCTGGGTGTGGACATGTGTGCCACTCCAGATGACAGTCAGTAGGTCATATGTGTAGCCAACTGTGTGATCAGGTGACGGATAGCCATGTGACAAATGACATTATTCAAGTTGTTACTCAGAGAAAATGTCCATTGGCACTCACTACACCTGTCAACATGTCTCAATGTTTCATATGCTTGACCTTGTTGTTTTGTTGTGAAGGACAATGATGTGCCTGCATGACAGATGTCTCTCAAGGAAGTGCACAAGACACCACCTTTACACTTTCCAGGGACACGCTGGCACATTTTAAAGTAAGGCACAGTTTGAACAAAACTTGTTTGGAGTTCATACATATACATGTTCCCACAGTGTGGTAGCATTTGGGTTAGTCCTTGGTTGTTGCTGATACCAACTTACGAGTGTCAAGTCATCCAGACCACCCTGGTGCCATGTATATGTACTTACTGATACGCCATTTCTGCCTAACAGTGGCTGATTTGAATGAGTCTGGCAGCTCAGACAATGACTGTGTACATGTAGTTTGGTGTGCACCTCCTTGAGTGACTTCTGCTATACAGACACATGTGTGTTGTGTTCACAGAGTGCCACATTCACACATTCTAGACATGTCCATTGTGTAAAGGGTTGTGATTCTCCAGGAGTCACAATGTATTTCTTTGGGGTTTCAAAAGTACTCACAGGTCTCTGAGTGTGGGGACACCTTCTGCATTGGCATGTGGTGTTTGGCCTTGGGTGCGACAATACTGTTTGGTTCACAGTGAACAAGAGATGGCATGCCTTCATAGTCTTGCTGTGCTCAACTGATCCCAGACACTAGCTTCTCATGATCTTGTGATTCCAAGTTATTTGCTGGTGTGTCCTAATTTTCATTGTTTCGAAGTGGCATGGTGGGTCAACCAACTGGGGAGTACAGGGCTTACATATGTGGGGAGTATTCTAGATGTTACTCATGATGCCTTTCCTGATATGCACTGTTGCCTATTTTGTTTGGGCTCATGTGTCAGATGTATACAGGTGACTGATTTTTTCCTGTCTCTTCACCTTGCCCACAGCATCATCGGAGGACACCGAGGGAGACACTGGCACGGACGTGAAGGAGGGATCGAGCAGTGGTGCCACCACTGCTGAGGAGTCGGTGGACTCAAGTGGCACCGAGGGCGAGGGGAGTGAGGCCGAGGACCTGCCCAGTACCAACACTGACTACGAGGCTGATGGGTCCGAGGCTGAACTCCCTGAGGGGACGGAGGCTGCTCCAACAGCTGGCAGCAGCACTCCATCCGTACCCGCCCCCTCCATTCCCATCACCGCCCTCCCACTTGCTCAGGTCCCTTCTTTCCGTGCTAGGCCACACCGTGTCTCCTTCGTGCCAGGCACCGCACCCCCTGCCCCTGTCCCCCCTGCTGCCCTCACTGCAGAGTCTGTGGATATTCAGCGGCAGTTGCAAGTTGGGCAGACATCGATCCTGACTGCCCTCCATGGTCACACCAGACTGCTGACCCAGATGGTGTCGTACATGGAGGGCATGTCATCAGCGATGTCTGACCAACGGATGTTGCTGAGGTCCCTGGACTCGTCACTGACGGCAGTGGTGAGTCACCTGCAGCGCTGCCTCCCCCCCTACCCCTGCCCCATCCACAAGTCCCACACCCATGCCTGTCCCAAGCACACCAAGACATCCACACACACACACCCCACCAGACAGAAGCAGCACACCACCACATAAGGGCAAGCGCACACCTCCTGACACGCACACTCATGGGGAAGCAGGCACACCCACTGGGTCTGGGGCACACATGCAGGCACGCAGCCACAGTCCTCGTCCACATGACTCACTCCCCAGTCCCTCCGATGTCACTCCCCTTGGCTCCCCTGCCCCAGATTCGGAGAAGGAGGCCTACTTTGCTAGGCTGGGCCTCAGCCCCACTAGTTCACCTGGCGGGAAACGGTCAAGGCACTCCATGGGTAGGGGAGTTAAGTCCCCCAGCCTGTCCACCACCTCCCCCAGTAGCGCTGCAACCCATCCCTCCGACCCCCCCCCCCTCCTTGGGGCCTGTTGTTTCTCCGGGTGCAGGGAAGACGCTTGAAGAACTGGCAGAAGTGTGCAGTGCCGAGCTCACCTCCACCTTTGGCGCTGCCCCACCCCCTGTGGTGGAGTCGTCCGTCCCTGCACCCACCACACCTACCCTTCCCCCTCCTGCCCCTGCGGTGCCCGGTCCTTCCCCACATGATGCCCCCCCCCAGTCGATGACACAGAGTCTTCTGATGTGCAGACAAGCTAGGGGAGACGCATGGCCATGTGTCCCCCCCCCTAGGACTGATGATATGGACAGGCCATTGGCCTTTGTGAATAGTCTTGTTTACACATTATTATTTTCATGCTGAATAAAGCATTTTCTATTTTCGTTAGAAAAGTCTTGCATTTCAGGTATTGATGTTGATGCTGATGCTACAGGAGTTGGGGTTGTGGGCATGTGTTATGTTTCAGGGAAATGTTGTAGTCTGCTGCGCATGGGGTGGAACCTGGTATCTGCGTGCCATCACAAGGTCTCTGCAAAGATTCTTTGTTGTGTATGCTCTTTGTGTTTGGAGACATTGTCCCAAGGAGTGTTCCTTCCTCTGTGGCACCTGACATCTTCCCTGCAGAGAGTTGCACAATTGTTTTGTTGAACCTGTGTCTACATTTCCTTTGTTGGTGATGGATCCCTTCAACTCTGGCCATGCCTGCTCAGCAATGTCTCCGGCTGCATCGTCTGTGCCATCCTTGGTACTCACTGTACTTGTGTATAGAGTATTTTGCCATGCCTTCATGGAGAAATTGTCCCTTTTCCGCACAATGCATGTGTTTAATCCCAGCCTAGCACACATATGGTACTTGTTCTGCTGGGTATTTGAACACCTGACTCACAATTGTGGGCATTGTATCTGTGGGAACTCCACCCTATTCCTTCCATGACAGACAACATCTTGGTGGCTGGCCCAGCACCTGAACATTCCTATCAGTCCTGGGATGTGCGTGACAGTGTGTGTTCTCTTTGGCTCTCTTAGTTTAGTAGGCAGTGACATGACTATACAGTCTTGTGGCATGATCTCAGTGTGTGTATTGTGCTGCATCTGCCAGGGGTGGGTATGCATGTGTTATTTGTCCTCACACCCACATGTGGTGTGTCATGAGGTGGGGGAAAGACATCCATCCTCCTGGGACTGGGACACTGCTGTCAATGATGTGTTGTTATGGCACTATCATCATTGTCCAAAGTTAGGGATGCGTACATACACCCATGGAGTTGTGGTCATCTGATAATGATGTACACCCCCCATGTCTCTGTCCACTGCTGGGAGTCCTCTGCACCCGCTCATATATGTCTGTCTACTGCTGGGAGTCTTCTGCACCCACCCCCATGTCTCTGTCCACTGCTGGGAGTTCTCTGCACCCACCCCCATGTCTCTGTCCACTGCTGGTGTTGATATTCACCCACCCCCATGTCTCTGTCCACTGTTGGGAGTCCTCTGCACCCACCCCCATGTCTCTGTCCACTGCTGGTGTTGATATGCACCCACCCCCATGTCTCTGTCCACTGCTGGGAGTCCTCTGCACCCACCCCCATGTCTCTGTCCACTTCTGGGAGTCCTCTGCACCCACCGCCATGTCTCTGTCCACTGCTGGGAGTCCTCTGCACCCACCCCCATGTCTCTGTCCACTGCTGGGAGTCCTCTGCACCCACCCCCATGTCTCTGTCCACTGCTGGAGTTGATATGCACCCACCCCCATGTCTCTGTCCACTGCTGGGAGTCCTCTGAACCCACCCCCATGTCTGTGTCCACTGCTGGTATTCCTCTGCACCCACCCCCATGTCTCTGTCCACTGCTGGGAGTGATGGGCACCCACCCCTCACATGTCCCTGTCCACTGCTGGTATTCCTCTGCACCCACCCCCATGTCTCTGTCCACTGCTGGGAGTGATGGGCACCCACCCCTCACATGTCCCTGTCCACTGCTGGTATTCCTCTGCACCCACCCCCATGTCTGTGTCCACTGCTGGTATTCCTCTGCACCCACCCCCATGTCTGTGTCCACTGCTGGTATTCCTCTGCACCCACCCCCATGTCTCTGTCCACTGCTGGGAGTGATGGGCACCCACCTCTCACATGTCCCTGTCCACTGCTGGTATTCCTCTGCACCCACCCCCATGTCTGTGTCCACTGCTGGTATTCCTCTGCACCCACCCCCATGTCCCTGTCCACTGCTGGTATTCCTCTGCACCCACCCCCATGTCTCTGTCCACTGCTGGGAGTAATGGGCACCCACCCCTCACATGTCCGTGTCCACTGCTGGTATTCCTGTGCACCCACCCACATGTCTGTGTCCACTGCTGGTATTCCTCTGCACCCACCCCCATGTCCCTGTCCACTGCTGGTTTTCCTCTGCAACTTGCGCCCTTGCTGTGGTACACTGCTGTCCTGGGCATACACCACCCCCAATTTACAGCTGATGTGCTGCACCAAGCCGTACACCTACATCCGTGGCATGTGAACGCCTTGTATCCATCATGTAATGGGGCTGTAGGGGTACGGGTGGTACGACCCGTACCCATGCTCTGGGGGCGTGGGTATGGGCCGTACCACCATTGTGGCAGTGCCATAGGGGTACGCGTGGTATGGCCCGTACCCATGCTCTGGGGGCGTGGGTACGGGCCGTACCACCATTGTGGCGGTGACATAGGGGTACGCATGGTACGGCCCGTACCCATGCTCTGGGGGCGTGGGTATGGGCCGTACCACCATTGTGGCGGTGCCGCAGGGGTACGCGTGGTACGGCCCGTACCCATGCTTTGGGGGCGTGGGTACGGGCCGTACCACCATAGTGGTGGTGGCGTAGGGGTACGCGTGGTACGGCCCGTACCCACGCCCTGGGGGGCGTGGGTACGGGCCATACCACCATTGTGGCGGTGACGTTGGGGTATGCGTGGTACGGCCCGTACCCATGCTCTGGGGGGCGTGGGTATGGGCCGTACCACCATTGTGGCGGTGACGTAGGGGTACGCGTGGTACAGCCCGTACCCACGCCCCCCAGAACGTGGGTACGGGCCGTACCACCATTGTCGCAGTGACGTAGGGGTACGCATGGTACGGCCCGTACCCACGCTCTGGGGTGTGTGGGTACGGGCTGTACCACCATTGTGGCGGTGACGTAGGGGTACGCGTGGTACGGCCCATACCCATGCCCCCAGAGCGTGGGTACGGGCCGTACCACCATTGTGGCGGTGACATAGGGGTACGCGTGGTACGGCCCGTACCCATGCTCTGGGGGCGTGGGTACAGGCCGTACCACCATTGTAGTGGTGAAGGGTACGAGTCGACGTCCACTTCCGTTGTGGAGGTAGGTAGGGATTGGTGGACACGCCCCCCCCCCAGTGACCAGAGCCTGGAGGTAATTTCTGTGCAGGACATATGTATATTTGTAATTGGGTGGGGGTAATGTTTCCTGGCCCAGCCCCCCCACCCCCCTTTGCCCCTGGGTGTTGTTCTGACCTTCTGCGGCGTCTGCGTCGGTTTCTGAACACGAGGTCGTAGGCTATGAGGGCCGGGATGACGCGTAGGTTCGGGTCCATCGCTGTCCGTCGTGTACCGGTGCTCCTTCTTCGCGTCGTCCTCAATTTCCCGGGAGTTTTAGGCTGCCGTAAAAAAATAGCGGTGCGGAGTGACGTAGGCACGGATTGTACTTGCTGGTCCGTAAAACGCTGCCTGACTCCGTCCGGACGTCGCGTACGCGCTGTCCAGATTCAGATTTGTATGTATTTTTTTGCCGGTCGGTCTTTTGTACGACTCGTACGGAAATGGTATTTCTGTGCGAATCGTACTTGCGAGTTTGTAAGGTGTTTTCTCGGGTACGAGTCGGACAGAGAAAACGCTCCTTACGACCATTTGTACCCGGGGTTTTACAGGATTGGAATCGGCACCTGAGTGTGTGAGTGCGTGCATGAGTGTCTCAGTGGGTGCATGAGTGTCTACGTAGCTTGGTAAGTGGGTGTGAGAGAGTATGAGTTGGGCTATAAGTGGGTATATGAGTGTCTGAGTGGGTCTGTGAGTGGGTGTGTGAGTCTCTGAGAGGGCCAGTGAGTCAGTACATGAGTCTCTCAGTAGATCTGTGAGCGGGTGAGAGAGAGTATGAGTGACTCTGTAAGTGGGTGATGAGTCTGTGAGTGGGTGTACGTGTCTGAGTTTGTCTGTGAGTGGGTGCATGAGTAAATGGGCCTCTGAGTGATTGTGGGAGTGTCTGAGTTGTTCTTTGAGTGGGTGCATGAGTGCCTCATTTGGTTCTGCATATATTGTGCTCATCTTCTGCCTTTTTTCTGCTCACTTCTGGCCATTATTTGGCCTCTTTCTGCCCGTTGTTGGAATTTATTTAGGCTCTTTCCACTGGTTTCTGACCATTGTCTTGCCTCTTTCTGCTAATTGTTTTAAAATAGTTTTTATTGATAAAGAAAAGCATTGACAAACATATATTGATCACAAATAATTATACAGTACAGAGACAGAAAATACCACAAAAAAGAGTAATGAATAGTCACAGAGGGAGGGGAGAGTGACAAGGGGGGGAGGAGACTCCATAGGCACGTATGTATTGTGTGTATTCTATCTGCTGCATTGGGAGAGCGTTATGTATATCTTCCATAGTGTGGGCCATGAGGGGCCTTGTAATACCAGGCCCATGTACATTATAATTGACAATGGTGGGACTATGCGATGCTATGGTGTCCGAGTATCAACTGGTACTGGGGAGGAACTGGACGCGAAACCCTTAGAAACCCCTTGTTGTTCGGGAGATGGGGTTGAGGAGAAGTTTTGAGTTTGTCGCAAGTAATTGCGATAGACATACCATATGTTCTTAGGTCGTGAGTTTGGGGGTTGAAGCATGGCATAGATGTCAGTCTGCAGATCGCAATATGACATGCTGCGTATCCATGCTGTTTTTGTAGGGCAATATTTGACGCCCCAGTGTATCATTATTTCCCTCTTTGCTAGCATCAATGCTATGCCTACAAACCAACAATATCACAGTTTAATATTGCTGACCAATCCTAATAGACCTAGCTTCGGAGAGGGGAGGAGGAGTACTGCACTTATATTAGCTATTGTCTGAAATACCTCTACCCAGTATAGATTAATTTGGGGGCACATCCTGGTCATGTGGGCAAAGTCCACAACTAGCACTTTACATTTGGGACAATTGGATGATTTAGTATGATCATATTTGGCCAACTGACGTGGAGTGATATACGTCTTTTGAACAAATTTGAAATGAAGGAGTTTATGATTGGGGGAACATTCTGTGCTTGATCAAGACAGTAAGTTCATTCTTTGTCAGTTAATGGATAAACCAGGTCTTCCTCCCAATGTTGCCTCACTCCCCTGTCTCGGACCTGTCTGAGTGCCAAGCATGCCCAGTACAACTTAGTAACCAAGTGAGTTCCTTCCTTATCAGTAATAAGCAAGGTAAGTGTAGTGAAATCTGCAGGCGGGGATAGGAAGGAGGTGACCGATGAGCGAAGTGTCCCAAGCAGTCTGGTATCTAAAAATGTATCCATATATGTCAGCTCAGGGTGTGTAGATATGTCTGTCAAGTGGAGCACCCGGCCTTCTGGAAATAGTGAGCCAAGGGTACATAAATCCAGTTTGGTAAGGGTATGTTGTACCAACTTCTCAAAAGTTAGCGGCAAAAATGGGTTGTTGTGCAGTGGAATGGCGGGGGAAGATACGGGCCGTTGCCTAACATTTTGTTGAGATTACGCCAAGCCCAGTATGCTGTCGAGAGGGGTTGAATGACATGGGGATCCAGTGGTATGCTCAGTGGGAATAGGGCCTTCAATTGCGTGTGAGCAGCCAGGTCGCTTTCGGGTTTCATGTAAGGTATACGAGCATCAGGGTGGAACCAGTGATGGGCAAATTGAGCCTGTACCACCAAGAAATAGAGGTGAAGATCAGGGACAGCAAACCCTCCTTGGCTGTACGGGAGTGTCAGGGTGTCCCAAGAAATTTGTGGTCTGCGTCCTGCCCAAACCAAGCGGATAAGCAATCTCTGTAGCAGAAGAAAGAAGGCGTTTGTTAGTGGGGTAGGTATGTTAACGAATAGGTATAGGAACCGAGGCAATACATTCATTTTAATAAGGACAATACGTCCGGCCATAGACAAGGGCAACTGGATACCCCTTTCAACCTGCATGGTAAGATGCTCGATTGCAGGCCCATGGTTCAAGCGTATAACCTGTTCCTTATCTCTGTGCAAGTGTATGCCAAGATACTTGGTGGTGTCACCTGCCCATCGCAAGGGGAGCTCTCTCTCATCTGCGGCAGTGATAGAAAACATCACCAATTTGCCCCAATTTATTCGCAGCCCGGACATGGTTACGAAGCAGCCAATCTCATCTATTAGAGGCTTCAATTTGGCATTGGGGTATCTTATGAAAAGCAGAATGTGGTCTGCATACATGGACATCAGCAGAGGTCCCGAGGGAAACTGCAAGCCACAAAACATATGTTTTTCTTGTAAGTGTTGAGCCAAAGGGTCCAAGGCCACTATAAAAAGCAATGGAGACAGCTGACAACCCTGCCGAGTCTTGTGTGAAATCGGAATCGGAGAAGAAAGGGAGCCATTTACTCGGAGCCGGGCAGTTGGTGAAGAATAGAGCAACGCAATCAAAGCAATGAACTTGCCTGGGATGTCCAATTTGCAGAGAATAGCGGTTAAGAAAGGCCAGTCAAGATAATCAAAAGCCTTCTCTGCATCCAGGAAGGCTATCGCTGCAGGGGTACTAGGCTCTATTCGATTAATAACAGAGAAGACGGTTCTTAAATTTAATGCAGTGGACCTATGTGGAATAAAACCCGACTGTACTGGGGAGATGATTTGTTCCAATAACAAAGACAGTCTAGAGGATAACATTTTGGCCAGGATTTTATTATCTAAGTTTACTAGAGAAATGGGGTGGTATGAGGAGCAGTTAGTGGGTTCCTTACCCAATTTTAGTAGTAAGGAGATGGCGCCTCTCTTATGAAAGGGGGAATTGTGCTGATTTCTAGGGTCTCCACATAGACCTCGAGGAGTTGTGGCGCTAGACTATCTTTAAATGTTTTATAGAATATCCCCGATAGTCCGTCGAGGCCCGGTGCCTTAGCACCGGCCAAGGCATCTATAGCAAGAGTAATTTCCTCAACAGTAAAGGGATCAGCCAGAAATTCTACCTGTCCAGTAGTAAGCCACACCATTGCCACCTCCTCTAGGTAAGCCAAGTGCTGAGAGAAATCCTTACAGAGAGTGGTTGTGTAAAGGGAGCGATAGTATGCGACAAGTTCCGATATTATTTCTGTGTCTTCTGTAGTTATGGAGTCTTCCGTACGTTTTATCGCCGCTATGTGTCCGGTTTCCCTAGGGAGACGCACCAGATGTGTCAGAATTCTACCTGGGCATTCCCACCCCACCATACCAGCATGTCATGTAGAACTTGCCCAGCAATGAGGCATCCCTATCCGCATGCTCATTAAATTCCAAAATGAGAGTGCTACGTTTGTTCTGAGCGTGTAGTGTGGGCAGAGTTGCCTCCAGTAGGGCTAGTTCTGTTTCGACTCGAGCAAGACTCCCGGGGATCGATCACAGGGCACCCGCCTGCTTGGATATACTAACGCCCTGGATATAGACTTAAAGGCGTCTCACAGCGTTGCGTACTTGGCAACCGTACCGGTGTTCAGGGTAAAGTATTCAGTAATGACCTCTTGCAATTCAGACCGAAACACCTCATCTAGCAATGCAGTAGCAGGAAAAGACCATCTGTGCTCCCACCCAGCTGAGCGTGGAATGTGTAGATTGTGAGAAGGTGGCCTGATATATGCTGTCCACTAATTCTAGTCGGCACCCTGTATCAGCCCAAACAACCCCTTATGGTGAATTGGTTAAAGACAACCTTTATTGAAAGCTATCCTAGTGGTAGCTATGGAGAGCAGCCTTCAGGCTAAATCTGGAAGGAATGTGAAGCAACTTGTTTTACCAGTCTATAATCTCTTGAATGATCAAATGAAAGGACAACCACACCAGGTATATATTCAAAAATATATGTATTTAAGATAAAACACACCCCTCTAGTCTCTTTATGAGGCTGGAGTTCAAAGTACTTAAGTTACAAGTTAGCAATCATCAGTAACAGCACAAATACACTTTTGGGCCCCAGGGGCGTACCAAACCATATACCAATAAAGTGGTATAAGAACCATGACTGAACTAGACACGAGACCTAGAGCCTGTAGAATTGCTGGGACCCCAAGGAACCACGCAAGGTAGTGACACAGGGGACCCACGGGGGCCATGTGCAGTGTGTAAACACAACCGCGGGTTCCCGTTATCTTCTATGGGCAATGTCGGTTGGAAATTTAAAGATTAGGAACACTTAGAATCGAGTCAGGACCAAACCCTTTTGGTCTTAAGAAGTTCTAGGGCTAGCACCCACGGGAGCACCAGAGTACTCGAGTTACCTCACCCAGGGAAACGGGGTGCATAGGTGTCTTTTGGTGTCGGGTCGCGTCATCGATTGCAATGGAAGCCTGCAAAGAACTGCTGCTGCCGTGAAGAGGAGAAGTGTCCAAAGAGATCCAAGCCTGGATCTGGGATGGAAGGAACCTGAAAGCAGAGGGGACAGAGTCTGGGTCACTAGCCAGTGACCACGGGAAGGATGGATGAATGCCCACAGATGTCGGGTGCTTCAGGTGAGTTGATGGGTGCCTTGACTCTTCAGCCACGAGGTCCAGGAAGTGTCGACGAAGTCCACAAGCCGGATTCGAGCTGTCCAAAAAAGTCTGTCAAGTGCTGCGGTATCGGCGACCAGATTGGACCCAACAAGCTTTGGCAACGGCAAGTCTCGTGGAAAGAGAAGAAGGACGTTGGTGCAGACCAGCAAGGTCTGAGGGACTCACCCAGCGAGGGTATTTCAGGGCACATCTGGAGCAACAAGGAAAGCCCAAGCAGAAGAGGAGTCTCCTTCGTGGGGACCCACTAGCCAACGGGCTAGTGATCACAAAGGAGCCTCGAGCGGTCGCACTGGAACCTGGCCCACGGGCCACTCGGGGAGTGGAGGCCAGAGATCTTCGGTGCAGTCTGTGCTCAAGGCTGGGGCTACTCTAAGCCCAAAGCAGAATTTCAGGAATTCAAAAGAAGTTGATGTACCAGCAATAGTACACGGTGTCCAGGGGTCACGGTTCCTCGTCATCCACGATAGCCACAGGCCTCAGCTTTGCTCTGGACTCAGGGTAGCCTCGGGGAAGTCAGGAAATCTACCTCTGGTGATGCAGAGACTTCAGCATCCAGCGGGAGCTTCAGAATTGCAGACCCGACAGTTGCTTCTTTGGTGCCTGCGAATCAGGAGAGTCACTCCTTGACCCCAAGGGAGATTTCTTCCATCTTCTAGTCGAAATAGAAAGTCGATGGTCCAGGATTTATATTGCAGAGTTTCGTCCAGGGTAATCTAAAGGCTCTAGGACTGGGTTCCCATACTTATACTAAGTTTGGGGGTTGGACATACTCTAGGGACCCACCTATGGGAGGGTTTGGAAAGAGGGGTGGTTACACCCATTTCCTTTGTCCAGTTTCGTGCCGGAGCAGGGGCAGGTAGCCCCTGCAACCGGTTTAAACTAGACTATGCAAAGGGACACCAAATGTGCCCCCAGTGCAGGACTTCAAAGCACCAGAGAGGGCTCCCGCCCAGCCCCACTACACATTTGCCTGTTTGGGGAGGTGATTAAACCTCCCTTCGACAGGAAACCTATTGTCCAGGCCTCCCCTGCCAGAGTTTCGGTCAGCAGCAGGAGGCCAGACCTGTGTCTGTGGCAGAGGCATCCATTTTGTGACGCCAGGGCTGAAGAAAGTCCTGCCGGGTTAGACAAGTGTGAACATGTCTCTCCCTCTAGAAGGGTGGAATGCTACCCCCGCCGCCAGAACTGGCGGGGGGGGGGGTATTCCAAAGTGTTTGACACCAAACACGGCATGTTTCCGTGCAGCCATCCCAAAGTTAGCATTTACCGCGAGGTTATAATACACTTAAGAGTATATGGTCAGGCTGCACCACAAACAGCATCAGAGGAGATACTCCGAACACTGCAGAGGGGCTCTGCTCATACAGGGGTGCCCTCTCACATAAAAACCAAGCACTTTGCATTCAGGATTGTTAAGGCCTGCCATAGGAGTGACTTATAGGTTTTATATGTGTGTGCAATGGTAGTGATATAGGTAGCCTATACCACTGTAAGGGGTATACGCACACCCTTACCCAGGCTGCAGTAGCAGACCTGTGGTGCCATTTTGGAGTGCATCCCAGGGGTGGCATAATACATGCTTCAGCCCCTGGTAGGCCTCTGAGGTACCTATGCCCTAGGTACATAGTATACCATATACTAGGGGCTTATAAGGCACTCCAGAATCCAATTAGATATGTACCTAATGTACATGCAAACCATTTTAGAGAGGAAGCAGCTAGGCTGTGGTCCTGATTAGCAGGGACACAGCCAGACTAAGGTCGAAAAACAGTGAAACACCTGCAAAAAGTGGGGGTAACCATGTGAAGCAGATCCTACTCTCCTACACAACCCCCTTCCCCAAATGCAGGGACATTAAACTAACCTTGACCAGTTGAGTCTTCATGTTCTAAGTGGAAATACCTAGAGAGTCCATCTGCATTGGCATGGTTACTCCCAGGTCTATGTTCGACTGTAAAGTCCATCCCCTGTAGGGAAATGGACCACCTAAGCAGTTTGGGGTTTTCACCCTTCATTTATTTTAGCCATAAGAGGGGCTTATGGTCTGTCTGAAAAAGGAAGTGAGTACCAAACAAGCATGGCCTCAACTTCTTCAGAGCCCAAACCACAGCAAAGGCCTCCCTCTCACTGGCTGACCAAAGTTTCTCTCTAGGGGTCAGCCTTCTGCTTATGAAAGCTACTGGCTGATCCTGACCTTCATCATTCAAATGACAGTACTGCCCCTACCCCCAATTCAGATGCATCTGTTTGGACAATTAACTTCTTGGAGTAGTCAGGACTCTGCAGAATGGGAGCAGTGCACATGGCCTGCTTCAGGTCATCAAATTCCTTTTGACAGCTAGCTGTCCACTGAACCTTTTTGGGCATTTTTCTTAGAAGTTAAGTCATTCAGGGGTGTCACTATTGATCCATACCCCTTGACAAATCTCCTATAGTACCCAGTCAGGCCTAAGAAGGCTCTCACCTGAGTCTGGGTAGTTGGAGCAACCCAGTCCATTATCCCCTTCAGCGCGGCGCGGATTTCCGCGCTGTGCTGAAGGTTCTGTGCGCGGGCGGGGCCATGACAGAGCGGTTCCGTCATGCGCACAGCGCAACCGACGCGCATGACGGAACCGCTCCGTCATGAGCATCGAAGGGGTTATGGTCTGGATTTTGCTCTGTAATGGTTGAACCTGACCCCCACCTACAAGGTGGCCCAGGTACACAACCTGACTCTGCCCTATCTGGTACTTAGTAGCATTGATAGTTAGGCCTGCTTTTTGCAGTGCCTCCAAAGCATTCCTCAGGTGGACCAGGTGATCCTTCCAGGTGGAGCTAAAGACAGCAATATCATCTAGATATGCTGCACTAACGTCTTCCAGGCCTGTAACAACTTGATTCACCAACCATTTGAAAGTGGCAGGTGCATTCTTCAAACCAAAGAGCATTACCACAAACTGATAGTGCCCACTAGGGGTAGAAAATGCTGTCTTTGGCTTTGCATCATCAGCTAGTCTGATCTGCCAGTAGCCAGCTGTCAGGTCAAATGTGCTTAGAAACTTGGCTGCGGCCAAAGTATCTATTAGCTCATCTGCCCTGGGGATAGGATGGGCATCAGGCCTAGTGACTGCATTGAGACCCATGTAGTCTACACAAAACCTCATCTCTCTTTTCCCACCACTGGTGTGAGGGTTTGGTACCAGGACTACTGGACTAGCCCAAGGGCTAACTGAGGGTTCAGTCACATCCAAATCCAACATCTTTTGGACTTCTGTCCTTATACAGTCCCTGACATGGTCAGGTTGCCTGTAGATCTTATTCTTCACAGGCAGACTGTCCCCAGTGTCCACTTCATGAGTGCACCAGGTGGTCTGACTTGGAGTCAGAGAAAACATATGTCTAAACTGTCTGAAAAGGTTTCTGCAGTCAGTTTGCTGCTGGACAGTGAGGCTGCCTGCCAAGGCTACACCATCAACTGACCCATCATCAGGGTTCTGAGAAAGCAGGTCAGGGAGTGGGTCACTCTCTTCCTCCTGACCTTCATCAGTAGCCATGAGCAAACCCATGTCTGCCCTGTCAACATATGGATTAAGTCTGTTGACATGAAGTACCCTGTGGGGACTCCTAGGGATTCTAAGGTCTAACAAGTAGGTAACCTCCCCTTTCTGTTCAACAATTGTATGGGGGCCACTCCATTTGTCCTGGATGGCTGCTGGGGCCACAGGCTCCAACACCCACACTTTCTGTCCTGGCAGGTAAACAGTCAGTACAGCCTTTTGGTCAGGCCAGGCTTTTTGCAGTTCCTGGCTAGCCTCAAGGTTTTTGTTTGCCTTTTTCATGTACTCAGCCATCCAGGAGCGGAGATCAAGTACATAGTCCACTATGTCTTGCTTTGGGGGCTTGAGACGTAACTCCCATCCTTCCTTCACCAAACACAATGGACCCCTGACAGGGTGACCAAACAAAAACTCAAATGGGCTGCAACCAACCCCCTTTTGAGGCACCTCCCTGTATGCAAATAAAAGGCAGGGCAAGAGTAGGTCCCATGTTCACCCAAGCTTCTCTGGGAGTCCTTTAATCATGCCCTTTAAGGTTTTGTTGAATCTCTCAACCAAACCATTGCATTGGGGGTGATAGGGTGTGGTGAACTTGTAGTTCACTCCACACTCCTTCCACATAGCAGTCAAGTAACTAGACATGAAGTTTGCATCCCTGTTAGATACTACCTCCTAAGGAAAGCCTACTCTTGAGAACACACTCAAGAGAGCTCTTGCCACCACAGGTGCTGTAGTGGTCCTTAGAGGAATTGCCTCTGGGTACCTGGTGGCATGATCCACCACCACCTCTATAAATCTATGCCCAGATGCTGTTTGGGGATCCATGGGACCAAAAATGTCAATCCCTACCCTTTTAAAGGGCACTCCCACCACAGGTAGTGGTATCAGGGAGGCCTTTGGGGTGCCACCTGCTTTGCCACTGGCTTGGCAGGTTACACAGGAGTGACAAAACTCCTTTGTGTCTTCAGACATGTGGGGCCAGTGAAAGTGAGGGACAATGCTGTCCCAAGTCTTGTTCTGGCCTAGGCGTACTGCTAGGGGAATATCATGGGCTAGTGTCAATAGGAAACCCCCAAACTTCAGAGGTATAACCAACCTCCTGGATGCACCAGGCTTGGGGTCTCTACTCTCTGAGTATAGGAGTCCATCATCCCAATAAACTTTATGGGTGCCACTAGCATTCCCAGCAGCCTCATCAGCAGCTTGCAGTCTGAGGGGTTTAAGAGAGGGGCAGGTTTTCTGCTCCTGGCTCAGATCAGACCTGGAAGGGTCCCCTGTCCCCAAGAACTCAACCTGGTCAGGTTCAAGCTCCTCTGGGACAGTTCCTTCTTCAGGCTCAAGATCATCTCCCTGAGGAGACTGATCAGCATTCTGAGCCAGGTGGGAAGGCTCTGCCTTAACCCTACTGCTCCACCTCTTGTTAGGCACCTGGTCCATGTTTCCAGAATCCAGGGCCTGTCCAGCTTTAGACATTTTGACCTGTGACCTAGTCACAGCAAAGAATGAGCAGGGATCCCTAACATTTCTGCATGTGTCCTGAGCTCCACTTCAGCCCAAGCTGAAGTTTCTAGATCATTGCCAAGCAAGCACTGTACTGGTAGGTCTGTACTTACCACAACCTTCTTAAGGCCAGTTACCCCTCCCCAGGAGAAGTTAACAACTGTCTGAGAATGGTCTGTTTTTACATTGCTAGCATTGGTCACGTGGTACATTTCACCAAGTATAATCTGCCCAGGATACACAAGATCTTTTGTCACCATTGTGACACTTGCTCATGTGTCCCTGAATGTCCAAGCTTCTACTCCATTTATCAAAGGCTGCTGTCTGTATTTGCCCAGGTTACTGGGACTCACAAAGGGGGACATATCCATGCCCCCATCACTGACAAGCACAGCCTGGGTTGGAACTCTGACTAGGCCAGAGTCCATCTCAGAACCCAGGGTCAACCCTACTACCCCCTTATTCTGTGTATTCCCACCACCAATTGTAACTGCACTAGGGGGAGCATGTGCCTTAGGGGCATTGGTGGGGGCTGGAGTATTTTATTTGGACTTGGTGCAGTCACTGGTCCAGTGAGTTTTCTGCTTACAGATTTTGCACCAAGGTTTCTTTTGGCCTTTACCCTTACTTGACTGTGACTCCCCATTAGAAGAAGATTTTTGGGGCCCTTGAGAAGACTTCTGGTCTTTGCCCTTGTCCCCACCCTTATCAAAGTTCTTGGAATCTTGCTTCTTAAGGTCACCACCTTGGTTCTGTTCCTTCTGCCTTACCCTGGTTCTGACCCATTTGTCTGCCTTCTTTCCCAATTCTTGGGGAGAGGTCAGATCAGAGTCTACCAGGTACTGGTGCAACAGCTGATTTTGACAGTTATTAAGAATCTGCTCCCTCATTATCAGATTGTACAATCCTATGAAGTCACACACTTTACTGCCCAGTAACCAACCTTCCAGAGCCTTAGCAGCACAGTCAACAAAGTCAACCCAGCCCTGAATGTGTGCTTTTTGGGTGTCTCTGAACTTTAACCTGTATTGGTCAGTGGTTAGGCCAAACCCATTTATTAGTGCACTTTTCAAGACCTGGTAATCATCAGCATCCTCTTCTCATACAGTGAGGAGCTTGTCTCTACCTTTGTCTGCAAAGGAGAGCCATAAGATTGTTGCCCATTGACCTGTAAGGACCTTCTGTACTTTACAGGCCCTCTCCAAGGCAGTTATCCATTTGTGGATGTCATCCATACTCTGGTAGGGAGGGACAATCTTACTTAGGTTTCTATGGTCATAAGACCTCTCCCTATCTCTAGGGAAATTGCTGCCACCAAGGGACTCTAGTCCCTCCTTTTTACTAGCTCTGTGGAGCTCCAGGGCTTCCCTATCTAAGGCCAACTGCTGCTTTCTGAGGTTGAACTTGTCTTGCTCATACTTCAGCAGTCTCTCTCTCCTCTCCTGGGAGGTTTCTCTCCCTCTGTGAGAAGAGACAGAGGTCCCTATAGAGGAGTTAGACTGGATAGATCCCCTTGGCAGGGATCTATCCTTTCTAGACCTACTTTCAACTCTACCTGGAGGAATATAGGAAGGAGCATTATTGTCATCCTCCTCATCCTCATCCAGGAGAGCTGGCTTCACCAGGTTCTGATCATTGTCATCAGTCTAGTCAGCATTAGAGGTAGGGTCAGGGGAATTGCTACCCCTAGGCCCACCCTCACTTGCTGCCCCTCCCACACTGCCTACCCCATCAGGCCCACTGGGCTCTGAGATATCATCCAGCTTAAGTATCTTTATGAGATGCTGGGTGGAAGGGCTTTTGCCTGTCTTCAGCTTCCTAATGGAACATAAGGCCCTGAGCTGAGCAAAGGAGAGATCCTCATATTTATAGGGAAGGAGCTCACTGGCTCCTGTCAGGGACCCACTGGTTCCTGGCTGCTTAGACGTCACTAATGTGGCATGGTGTATT
This sequence comes from Triturus cristatus, assembly GCF_964204655.1. Lineage (NCBI taxonomy): Eukaryota > Metazoa > Chordata > Amphibia > Caudata > Salamandridae > Triturus > Triturus cristatus. The sequence goes on from NC_140587.1 coordinate 359,907,691, forward strand.
GAACTACCTACACTAGTGTAGCCTACTAAAGTCCCTTGAGTTGTAGAAAGGGTGTGCTATCTCTTAACACACAACTCTAAGTTCAGTAGAACTTACTGTAGCTAAACTTAATATTATATGTACCTAAGGTACCTTTAGTGGTTTTCAGTTGATCAATTCAATTGAGATTATCTGGTAAAACAATAGCAAGCTGGAATCCCACACGCTGCACACCAATGTGAGAAGGTGGCCTGATGTATGCGGTCCACTAGTTCTAGTGGGCACTCTGTATCAGTCCAAACAACCCCTTATGGTGAATTGGTTAAAGACAACCTTTATTGAAAGCTATCCTAGTGGTAGCTATGGAGAGCAGCCTTCAGGCTAAGTTGTGAAGGAATGTAAAGCAGCTTGTTTTACCAGCCTATAATCTCTTGAATGATCAAATGAAAGGACAACCACACCAGGTATATATTTAAAATATATGTATTTAAGATAAAACACACCTCTCTAGTCTCTTTATGAGACTGGAGTTCGAAGTACTTAAGTTACAAGCTAGCAATCATCAGTAATAGCACAAATGCAAGTTTGGGCCCAGGGGCGTACCAAACCATATACCAATAAAGTGGTATAAGAACCACGACTGAACTAGACACAAGGCCTAGAGCCTGTAGAATCGCTGGGACCCCAAGGAACCACGCAAGGTAGTGACATAGGGGACCCACGGGGGCCGTGTGCAGTGTGTAAACACAACCGCAGGTTCCCGTTATCTTCTATGGGCAATGTTGCGGTTGGAAATTTAAAGATTAGGGACACTTAGAATCAAGTCAGCACCAAACACTTTTGGACTTAAGAAGTTCTAGGGCTAGCACCCATGGGAGCACCAGAGTACTCGAGTTACCTCACCCAGGGAAACCGGGTGCATAGGTGTCTTTTGGTGTCTGGTCGCGTCATCGATTGCAATGGAAGCCTGCAAAGAACTGCTGCTGCCGTGAAGAGGAGAAGTGTCCGAAGAGATCCAAGCCTGGATCTAGGATGGAAGGAACCTGAAAGCAGAGGGGACAGAGTCGGGGTCACTAGCCAGTGACCGAGGGCAGGATGGACCAATGCCCACAGATGTCGGGTACTTCAAGTGAGTTGACGGGTGCCTTGACTCTTCAGCCATGAAGTCCAGGAGCTGTTGACAAAGTCCACAAGCCGGATTCGAGCTGTCCTACGAAGGAAACCTATTGTCCAGGCCTCCCCTGCCCGAGTTTCGGTCAGCAGCAGGAGGCCAGATCCCTGTCAGAGACATCCATTTTGTGATGCCAGGGCTCAAGAAAGTCCTACCGGGTTAGACCAGTGTGAACATGTCTCTCCCTCTAGAAGGGTGGAATGCTATCCCCACCTCCACAACTGGCAGTGGAGTAGTATTCCAAAGCATTTGACACCAAACACGACATGTTTCCGTGCAGCCATCCCAAAGTTAGCATTTACCGCGAGGTTATAATGCACTTAAGAGTATATGGTCAGGCTGCACCACAAACAGCATCAGAGGAGATACTCCGAACGCTGCAGAGGGGCTCTGCTCATGCAGGGGCACCCTCTCACATAAAAACCAAGCACTCTGCCTTCAGGATTGTTAAGGCCTGCCATAGGAGTGACTTATAGGTTTTATATGTGTTTGCAATGGTAGTGATATAGGTAGCCTATACCACTGTAAGGGGTGCAAGCACACCCTTACTCAGGCTGCAGTAGCAGACCTGTGGTGCCATTTTGGAATGCATCCCAGGAGTGGCATAATACATGCTTCAGCCCCTGGTAGGCCTCTGAGGTACCTATGCCCTAGGTACATAGTATACCATATACTAGGGGCTTATAAGGCACTCCAGAATCCACTTAGATATGTACCTAATGTACATGCAAACCATTTTAGAGAGGAATAAGCTAGGCTGTGGTCCGAGATTAGCAGGGCCACAGCCAGATTAAGGTCGAAAAACAGTGAAACACCAGCAAAAAGTGGGGGTACCCATGTGAAGCAGATCCTACTCTCCTACATAGATGAAGAATCACCGGAGCATGATCTGACAGAGTACGTGGTAATGTATAGATGCCCATGGTCCATTAGCACCCCTGCGGATCTGCTAGCAAGTAATCTATGTGTGTTTGTGTAGAATCTGGCACAGAGTGAAAGGTGTATCCAGGGATCTCAGGGTGGTGTGTGCGCCAGAGATCGTGCAAATCCAAGGAATGTATGAGGTCCTGCATCACTCGAAGGGAATGTGGTTTGGTGTTAGTGAGTAGATTAGATGAATCATGATTGTGAACAAGCCAGAGGTTTAGGTCCCCCCCAAGGAATATTGTGTCGTAGTCATACCGATTTAACATGACATGAAGGTTTCCAAAGAAACCAGGGCCGTCCATGTTGTGCGCATAAATATTGAGGAAGATCACCATCTTGCCCAGCAGTGTTCCCAGCACCAGTAAATATCTCCCCTTGGCTTTAGTCTCCTTGTGTCTTAAACGGGAGGGAATGGTGGATAAGAAGACATACCCCTCGGGAATAGGTACTGTAACTTGTAAAGAATCTATGGGGTCCCCAGGAGGAAGCAAAGGTGGGGGGATCTCCTATAAGGAGACGTGAGTTTCTTGCAGGAATGCTGTTTTACCATTATGCCTCCAGAGGTACGCCAACACCAATTTATATTTCCTAAGATTGTTGAGCCCCGGACATTCCAAGTGATGAGGTTTACATCTACTGCGGAGTCTACAACCATAATCATGGATAGGGGAGTTTGTGTTTGTCATTCCAGTGCACATAGGCCAGAACATGAGGAATGGAGGGAGGAGATCTAGGAAGGGACATACAGAAGGGGAAAAACCAAGAACAACAATACAACAATACATTAATTCAATACTCAAAATACTGTGCAAAAACCTCAGAACCCACCCACCTCCCATACCTGGGCTTAGGGGCCCTGTGAACATTGTCCCTCCCCAATTAACCCAAAGAAAGGGAAAAAATAATTTTGATTGGAATCGTCCAGAGGAGGTGGGCAATGCCTCGGACGTCTGATGTCCATACTTTAAGCTACGTAAATTTGCGGATCAGAACTATAGAAACTTATTTAACTTCAAAGTAGAAACCGCCACAGTTCCAAAGTCAAATTTCGGCATCTTATTTAGACAACTTAACTGATAAAAGATCATGAAAACCAAGTCCTCATTGCGTAGTTAAGAGCTTGGCGCTCGCTACCAGAAGACTGTCTGGGGAGGAATGTCCAGAGGACTGCATAAGGCTCCTGCGAGCCGCACCTTGACCTTGCTTGCAAAAAGCCAGGGTGTCAGTAGCATTCTCAAAGAAGCGGGGTTTAATGTCCACCATCACTCTTAATTTAGCTGGATAGAGCACAGCATACTTGAGTCCCATTGTATGAAGTTGGTGCTTTTCTTCCAAGAATTTGCATCGAGCCTCTCGTACCACGATGGTATGATCAGGGGAAAAAGAAAGCACAGTCCCTTGGTATTGTACAGGTAAGTTCTCCCGGGCCAATCGAAGAATTGTATCACGGTCCCTGTAATTGAGCAGGCGGGCTATGATGGAGCACAGGGGGCTTCCGGGGGGAGGCTGCGGGCCAAGGGAACGGTGTGCCCGCTCAAACACGAAGTTTCTAGAGAAGTTCTCAGCGCCAAACAGCTCGCTTAACATGGCCTCAATAAAGGGTTCTGGTCGACCAATGTTTGTGGACTCCGCGAGGCCCATAATGCAGGGATTATTTCTGCGTGATCTGGCCTCTAGGTCCTCTTTCTTTATTGCCACTGGTTTAAGCAACCGCTCCAGCCTACGCGCCATGTCCCGGGTCTGATGCTCTTGGGAGGATATTTTCTTTTCCGCCTCATCGAGCCTAGTGCTGTGCCCATCCAGGTGTTCTCTCATCATGTCCAGGCTGGAAGTCAGTATGTTAAACCGTGCATCTATGCCGTGGAACCCCGCCCGGTGCTCCGCCTTTATTGCAGCGGCACTATCCAAGGATCAGCACGTTCCGACCCGTCCCCCATCTCAAGACTATGGTCGGGCCGTTCAGAGGTGCCCAATTTGTCAAAAGTGATCTTGCGTTGTTTAGGGTCCCCACAACCCACTTTCGCGACTTGCGGAAATGAAAATGGCAGGCTGTAGTTAGCTTGCAGTGTAGAACCCCCAGCGGTGTCTTTCCCGGAGGCCCGAGGCCACACCCCACTGCAGATGCTGCCAGGGCCTCAACGCCAGATCCCCGAGCGGGGGAGCAAGTGTTCCGAGTGGCCTGCAAAGGTGCAGCATCAAATAGAACCCATAGAGGCCTCGCGCTGGGATATCAGCAAGGCGGGGGGAGCCACGGAATCTGGTCAACCCAGGCCTCAGCTGGGCTCTCTCTGTGCGGCACCAGTTGGGCCCCGATAACTTATAGGCACCTGCCCTCATCCTCAAGGATGTCACCGTCCCTGTTGAGGGGTAGGGCAGCACCCTCCTCCACGCGCCCCCTAAAATGTCAGGCCTGTTTCACAGGTCAATGAGGGTGAAGGTGTTAGCCCTCCTCAGTGGCCCTCCACATGCCCGGATTCAGTTGTGTGAATAAAGAAGGGGGGAAGCCTTAAGAGTTCTGCGAGGCGAAGATATGGGTACCTACTACAGCGATAATGGCGGTGTCCACATTAAGTTAAGAGCTTGTGGATGCACAGGTCAAGTGTCTGCCCCAAAAGCACCAATGGCCTCCACAGCACCACCAATGCTCAGCATTGTGCAGTGGCGGTGGGGGTTGAGGCAGCGGCCCAGCGCAGTCAGCAATTCCAACCCTCAATGGCAGATGTGGTAGCCGGTCCAGATTTGCCGCATCCCATCCCCGCACTCACCCATCCTCCAGCTCGGTCAACATGTCTTAGGCAGGCCGATGCCTCATGCAGGGTCGACTCTGTCTCTTCCTCCTCAGTGGCCCTCCACATGCCCGGATTCAGTTGTGTGAATAAAGAAGGGGGCATCCCCTCGTATGCCTTAAGAGTTCTGCGAGGCGAAGATATGGGTACCTACTACAGCGATAATGGCGGTGTCCGCATTAAGTTAAGAGCTTGTGGATGCACAGGTCAAGTGTCTGCCCCAAAAGCACCAATGGCATCCACAGCACTACCAATGCTCAGCGTTGTGCAGTGCCGGTGGGGGTTGAGGCAGCGGCCCAGCGCAGTCAGTAATTCCAACCCTCAATGGCAGATGTGGTAGCCGGGCCAGATTTGCCGCATCCCATCCCCTGCACTCACCCATCCTCCAGCTCGGTCAACATGTCTTAGGCAGGCCGATGCCTCATGCAGGGTCGACTCTGTCTCTTCCACCGGCTGGGCTCCGCAGCTCCAGCCTCAGGCTCACCAATGGACCCTGTCTCCATGGGGCCTCCAAGGCAGACTGGGCCTCCACTCCGCTCCTTCCGATGACATCGCTCGTGGCTCGGGCTACGGAGGCTTCCTCGCCACGGTCTCCTCGCTCCGGGATGGTCACCACTGCATTGCGGAGGACTTCTGTGGAGGTCACAGCATGTGGTGGAGGTAAATCATGTTGTTTCAGATAGGATTAGGGCATTGGGCGCCAGAGCTTCAACGCCGTGCTGCCATCATGATCGACGGCTTGGCCACGCCCCTTTCTGCTACTTTCTGATCTCTTTTTTGCCTCTTTATGCACGTTTCTGGTCTTTATGTTATCTCTTTCTGCTAATTTCTGACCTTTAATTTTCCTCTTTCTGCTCATTTCTGATCTCTATTTTTCCTCTTTCTGCTTGTTTCTGACCTTTATTTTGCCTCATTATGCTAATTTCTGATCTCTATTTTCCTATTTCTGCTGGTTGCTCACCTTTTTTGTGCCTCTTTCTACTCGTTTCTGATCTCTATTTTGCCTCTTTCTGCTCCTTGCTGAAATTTATTTTGCCTCTTTCCGCTGGTTTCTGACCATTATCTTGCCTCTTTCTGCTAATTTTTATCTCTATTTTGCCTCTTTCTGCACGTTGCTGGCATTTATTTTGCCTCTTTCTGCTCGTTCCTGATATCTATTTTCCCTTTTTCTCTTTATTCTTACCTTTATTTGCATTTTGTCTGCTCATTTCTGATCTCTATTTTGCCTCTTTCTGCTCATTTCTGGTCCCTATTTTGCCCAATTCTGCTCATTTCTGACCTTTATTTTTCTTCCTTCTGCTCAATTCTGATCTCTATTTTTACTCTTTCTGCTCGTTTCTGACCTTTATTTTGCCTCATTATGCTCATTTCTGATCACGATTTTTCCTGTTTCTGCTGGTGCTGATCATTTTTTAGCCTCTTTCTGCTCATTTCTGACCTTCATTTTTCCTCTCTCTGCTATGTATATATATTACCTACTGGCAGTCTCCACTATATGTATGTATACATATTTTGTCCACCACCTGGATTAAAAGTGCATAAACAGTCTCCGACACAGCACGGGATCCAAGCGCATAAAGTATCTTTAATGAAGCGCGACCGCTCGATAACACGTTTCAACAATGTAACCGGCCATTCTCACACAAATGGCGGCATCTTGTGTGCAGCATTTATGCAATGAAATGTGTTTTCAAAAATGACATGATTTGCAGAGTATAGAAGAAACACTCTCTGTGAAATGATGCTTTTCGTTCAGCAGTTTATTCATATCTGCCAATCAATTGCTCTGTTTAAAGCTCACTCACAAGTCGAGGTTTCATGTTTAATAATTGAGTACCTTTCTTCACTAGGAGAAAATGATCTTGTACCATAAACAATAACAACCTCCTTATTGTTTTTATTCTATTGAGATAAACCCACACAGCTCTAGGCACTAGACCTCTGTCCAACCAGGGTTCTGCAGGGTACAGTCCTCTGTGGATATCTGGTACCTCAGAGAGTCAATTGTCCTTCTACATTGTGTGTCCCTGGAGCAGGCAAACAGGAGAGCAACCACTTGCCCCTTGGAGAGCAGTGCAAGTCCCTCTGTGCCAGTTCCAGAGACCTTCTGTCCTTTTCTTATGTCAAGGCCTTCCTTCTTCACGTATTGCCTCCCCAGGTCTGGTAAGGTTCCGAGGACATGATGGTTTGGTACCAGTTTCATCCTGAGCACTAGCAAGTGATTGGAGTATTTTTCCTATTTACTGCTGTCTAATGTCTTACCTTTACCTCATCTCCATTTGGCGCTATCCTTTAATGTGTTTCTAGAAGCCTTAAATACAAAATGACTAACCTCTTCTTCCTTCAGAACGAGCTTAGGCTCTCTCTGAACGAGTTCTCTATTTCTACTTCCCTGTTTAATGAGGCCTCCTCCCTCTGTCAAGGCCAAGAATGTGTTTCTGGCATCAGAAAGACAAAAGGGCCATGCCAATTCAAAGGAGTAGATCCTGTCAGCCCCATTGAGCGTCTAAAAGTCAAAAAGAGATAGTGTGAAAGTGTTCTTATGTTCTATGAACTGTTCCTGTCAGATAGCTCACCCCTGTAAAGCATCCAGTTGCTTACAGAACGCCAGCCTTCCTGGTCCTAGAGACCAGGTCACCGTCCTCTGGAAAGCAGGGTCATTAAATCTAGTCAGAAATGTGAATTGGTCCTCTGGCGGTGAGATGAATGGCAAACTAAATCAGCGTTCACTCAGGCACCAGAAAGTCAATTTTTACAAAGTTACTTTTTCAAAAACATATTCCACTCATAAAACCTGAATTGATCACTCCTGCGCTAGCGCTCTAGGTGATAGCACCATTGCTGTTCTGTTGAATGTGTTTTTTTAAAAAGAGAAAATCGTTTTTACATGCAAACTGCTGTTGCTAATGTGATTCGAATTGTGCACTGACTCCCCGGTCCACCGCAGCTACTCGGGCTGATTGTTGTGGAGGGAGAACAGAGCGCTCCTACTTCCTGGTAGTGCCATTTCTTGGCGGCCATTTTAGTGGGTTGACGCTCCAGTGTTCCCTGAGCTCTGACTACTTAGGCTCCCAGCGCTGACACGCTCGAGTAAAACCTGAATTGATCACTCCTGCGCTAGCGCTCTAAGTGATAGCACCATTGCTGTTCTGTTGAATGTGTTTTTTAAAAAGAGAAAATCGTTTTTACATGCAAACTGCTGTTGCTAATGTGATTCGAATTGTGCACTGACTCCCCGGTCCACCGCAGCTACTCGGGCTGATTGTTGTGGAGGGAGAACAGAGCGCTCCTACTTCCTGGTAGTGCCATTTCTTGGCGGCCATTTTAGTGGGTTGACGCTCCAGTGTTCCCTGAGCCCTGACTACTTAGGCTCCCAGCGCTGACACGCTCGAGTAAAACCTGAATTGATCACTCCTGCGCTAGCGCTCTCGGTGATAGCACCATTGCTGTTCTGTTGAATGTGTTTTTTTAAAAAGAGAAAATCGTTTTTACATGCAAACTGCTGTTGCTAATGTGATTCGAATTGTGCACTGACTCCCCGGTCCACCGCAGCTACTCGGGCTGATTGTTGTGGAGGGAGAACAGAGCGCTCCTACTTCCTGGTAGTGCCATTTCTTGGCGGCCATTTTAGTGGGTTGACGCTCCAGTGCTCCCTGAGCCCAATCTATATTAACTTCCTTTGCCCCGCGCAGCGGCTCGCGCAGCGGTAGCGCCTTAGACGCACCGAAGAGGCGCCAAAGAGAAGCCAGTCTGCGCCAGTCCGCGTCCAGACGCTTCCAGTTTCCGGAACCAGCTGTCATCATGGTAGGAAATCTCCTCACATACAGCACTTCCTCACTATATGCATTGCGTCCTACTGTCAACCCACTATGTTTGCATTCAGTCCTTCCCTTACACCTGAAGGCCCACTGCAAAACTTGTGATTGGGGCATAACTACTCCAAATGCTGTGAAAAACTCCTCCAAGCAGAAATGGAGGATGTTCCTTCTTAACTGCCGTTCCCTGCCTAAACACCACACTGAACTGGCCATGCTGATAGAGGAGCTCAATCCGGACGCCCTCTTTCTAACAGAGACATGGCTTCAGCTAGAAACCGATCCTGCAATAGCATGGGCCACCCCCCAAGGCTATACTATTAAACATTTGAATCGCAAGACTGGCAGAGGCGGGGTGCAGGCTATTATCTATAGGGACAACTTTAGATGCCGCATCACTCCCTCCCCCATGCCAGCCTGTGAGAACCTACATTTCACTCTTGAGTTCTCCCCATCCACCACTTTCTCCGGTATCCTAGTCTATCGACCACCTGGCACCCTCAACAACTTTATCACTAACATGACAGATTTAGCTGCCAACCTAGTGCTCACCTAGGCAAATTTCACCTTGCTGGGCGATCTTAATTTACACCTAGATGATCCGCTTGATTCAATAGCCAACAGTCTTCGAACCAACCTTCAGTCCATTGACCTGTTCCAGAAAGGCTTTCAATCAACGCATGTCAAGGGACATCTCCTAGATCACATCTACAGCAATCTAGATAGCTTAACCGTCCAGTACCACTACCCTGGACCGATCACTTTTTAGTACCCTTTACATGGTCCACATGCTCCCCCCCCATTTCACAAAATCACAATAAGCAGCGGGGAAGAAAATGGGCCTCCCTCCCACTTTCTAAGTGGAAACTGGCTCTTACAGAACACCTACCCCCAAATGTGACCAACCCCAATACAGCCACTGTCAATTTTGATAACTGGATCTCCAGTTCCCTTGACCTAGTCCTACCAGAGGAATCTTTGCACTTAATAAACAGAGCCAAAGTTGCCCCCTGGTACTCCCCGGCTCTCAGGACTATGAAGCAATCTTGTCGCAAACTAGAGAGAGCCTGGAGACAAGATTACTCACAATCAAAGCAAGTTGAGTATAGAGCCGCAATAAAACTCTATAAAAACCAAATAAAATCTGCACAAGCCCATTTCTATGAAGCCAAAATCAACCTAGCTGCAAACTCCCCCAAAGAAATCTTTAAAATAGCCAAATCTTTAATTTCTCCCCCTACCCCCGAGCGTCTGTCACCTGACGGCGCGCAAACCCGTTGTAATAATTTAGCCACTTTCTTCTCTCAGAAGATCCAGGCCATTTATTCTTCATTCTCCACTGGCAGTGGTGACATGGACCACACCACCACCACAGATTCCGACTTCTTAGCCCCCAGCTCACTGGATAAATTCCCCCTCCTAGATTCCGACACTCTAGACAGAATGCTTCTTAAAGTCACCTCGGGATCCCCCAATGACCCAGCACCCCCGCAAACTCTCAATAAGGTGATGGATATCATCCGCCCTGTCATCCTGGATGTCCTTAATGCTTCCATCTCCTCTAACTCCGTCCTAGTACCATGGAAATGTGCGATGGTTAGGGCCCTTTTGAAAAAGCCCACCTTGGACCAGAACAACTTGGCCAATTTCTGCCCCATTTCCCTACTTCCCTGGATGAGCAAACTGCTTGAAAGGCACATCAATAATATCTTAGTGGACTATTTAGAATCAAACAGTCTGCTATGTGCCTCTCAGACGGGTTTCCGCCCGCAGCATGGAACTGAAACTGCTCTCCTAGCAGTGACGGAAGAAACTAGATTGGTGCTGGACCGGGGAGGAAAAGCAGCCATCATATTACTCGACCTCAGTGCCGCGTTCGACACTGTCAACCATGCCACACTACTACATCGCCTGAAAGGCATGGGCGTGTCGGGCGCGGCCCTGGAATGGCTGACCTCCTTCCTGGACGAGCGCTTCTTCCAGGTGTTTGAGGGCAAAGCAGTCTCCCCTAAGCAACCACTTAGATGTGGGGTTCCCCAGGGCTCCTCCCTGAGCCCCACACTTTTTAATATCTATATGCGACCTCTAGCGGAGATAGTCCAGCCCTTTGGCGTGCGTATTGTCACCTACGCGGACGACACCCAGTTGGTGGTCTCTCTGGACCACACTGAGGAGTCGTCCAACACCCTGGGCCTCTGTCTAGAGGCCGTTGCTAAGTGGATGCAATCTTCCTGTCTCAAACTTAACGGGGAGAAGACAGAGATTATGCTATTGGGCAACCCTCCTCCGACCATTTTGACATCAATCTGGGCCACCTGCCTCGGTGCTCCTCCCCCTCCCAAACCACAGATAAAGAGTCTGGGAATCTGGCTCGATAAAGCGCTGGACTTCTCGGTCCAGGCTACCAAAACTGCCTCCACGTGTGTCGGGCTAATGAAAATGCTCCGCAAAGTCCTCCCTCTGTTTCCTTTCCAGGCGAGGAGAATCATAGTTCAGGCCCTGATACTCTCCCGCCTGGACTATGGAAACGCACTATACCTAGGTGCCCCGGCTTCAGTGACCAACAGGCTCCAAGTCACGCAAAACTGCGCTGCCCGATTATTATTCAACATCCCCTGCTGGCAGTCAGCCAAGAAAGCTCTAAAAGAATTGCACTGGCTCCCTATGGCTGCTAGAGCACAGTTTAAGGCTATGTGCATTGTGCACAAATCTTTCCATCGAACAGGCCCTGCCATCCTGTCCCCCTTAGTCGTGCCCTACGCTCCACCCAGAGCCCTTCGCTCCGGATCACTGCACCTAGTTACCACTTCTAAAATCAACAAAGACCTTTGGAAGTCCCTCCCCTTAGCCCTCAGAGAAAATAATAACCGGCTGGCTTTTAGGAAAGCTTTGAAAACCCACCTGTTCGCAAAAACGTGCTAGTCTTACCCTGCGGCCCGCCACAGTGATCAATTAAAGTGCTGCGAGGCCTCCGTGTAGTCTATGCGCTATATAAATATAATTTTTCATTTCATTTTCATTTCATAAAACTTGATTTTTAAACTCGGTAGAAAATAACTATTTTTTAGCATTTTCTCAAGCAACAATATAAATTAAAGATGTTCATGGTGAGTCTAGCTGAACCTACATAGTGAAAACATCTTTTGGATACTTAGTGGCTGAGGTGGCACATTATTTCTGGAGTTTGACACTTTTTCATATTATTAATCACTGACGCCTGTCAAATGACAAGGAACACTCTTGGGGTGACAATATATAAACATTGGATTTCCTACGTGACAAAGGCACATTTCTTTTTCATATATCACGGCAGTTCTTGCCTTTAACCTGCATCCCAGCTAGAGAACAGTGGTGCTCTTGGCAGCCGTATCTTTCTGGCATCTGCGTGGGTGGAATAAACACACATTACAGACCACATCGGACATTTCACTTTCATGTCATTAGTGCATTTTTTGTGCACTAATGACATGCATGAACGTTAAATAATCCAGTTAGGTAAACCTGTGGGAGGAGTGGGCTGACAGATATACTATGGGAGGTGAAGGATGAAAGTGACATACTGCAGGAGTTGGGAGTTGACAGATATATTGCAAGAGGTGGATGCAGGATACAGATGACTGACAGAGAAATCCTACAGGAAGTGGAGAATTGAAATTGACATACAGTTGGAGCTGGAGGACTGAAAGTGACATAATGCAGGATGTGTGAGTGACGGTATTACAACAGGAGGATGACTAAAAAAAAAGCAATATAGGTGGTGAAAAGCTGACAGAGTACTATTGCATGACGTGGAGGACAGACAGGCACTGAATTAAGTGCAGGCCTGAAATTTGAAGAAAGCAGGATATGGGAATGACAAAGTCATAGTGCAGGAGGATGACAGAAAGACGATTACTGCCGGAGGGGAGGGCTGAAAGAGACATAATGCATGACCCTGTAGAGTTCACAAATATACTGCTGGAGAAGTAATGAGAGAACACACTAAAGAAGATGGAGGAATGCAGGAGATGGAAAGTCTAAAAGAGGCCTACAACAGAAGATGAAGGACTAAAAGATTCATGATAAGACAGCATCCATCAGCACAGTGCTGTAATTATAACTCAGATAGTATAATAATGCAGTGGCTTCAAAAACAGAATTTTTAGGTCTCGAAAAGGCAGCGCATGCGCTGCCTCTCCGAGGCATTAAGTAATTTGTAATACCAGCGAAACTCCACCCATTGCATTTCTTTTTGTTTTTTCGCTTGCCATTGGTCCAATCTGGCATTGCTTTTCTTACCTCGCTCATTGTTGGCTAGTGGTCCCATCCGTCACTTCCGTTTTCTTTCATTTCTGCAGGAAGCAGCATCGACCAACAACAGTAGACTTACACTGCAGGGCGATATCTTTTGATGTAGGGACTACTTTGTTGTTTTGTAGGTCTCGCATAGGGATCACCGAGGGCCACATGGACATCTGTTCTGCAGCCCCCACCATGTCTGAGGTGCAGCCCCCAGGCTCTCTGTTACTGCCCTGAACGCACTGCTGGCAATGCTTTCCCCCCTCCCGCTACATGCTCTCTTGCCCCTCTCTCCCCTGCATCCGCAAATGCTTTCACTTTCGCGCGGCTGGGTAACTGTAACTTGTGTGTGAGGAAACCGAATCAATTAACTGCAAACACAAAGTTTTGGCTCACAAATGCTTTCACTTTCGCACTAGCAGCCACGCACGTACTGGGTAAAGCGCTTTTTTCCCAATTGCTGTTCCACCTAAAATGCTCAAATATAAATCAATGCGGAGCTGATTTTACAACAAGCGCCATGCTTTTATATTATTTGCAGCCTGACCCCGTCACAACACTAGAGCCCGCCCCCACCACCACCTTTCGTTCTGAGGTTGCTGCTCGCAGTTCCTTCCCGTTTGAAATAGCAGCAACTGCATACGTGAGCGCCTTGTTTTAACATGGCCACTGGCAGCTACACACGTACTGGGCGAAGCACTTTTAAAAAAAAAATTGCTGCCACCTAAAAGTGCTCCTCCCCCAACAATGTCCACCTTTTAAAGAACATTCTCTTAAAGGCCCCGTCTGGCCGGGTTACAGGGTGCAATTAAATCTCTTCCCGTTTACCGCCGCCTGCCTCTAAGGGTGACACAGCTTAAAGGCAATAAGGTGCATTACCAAGTTGTACCCACGCATAATCTGTCTGCTCTAAGACTGGAGGAAGGTACATCCGTACTCCGATAGCGAGAAGAAACAAAGCTCAGCCATCATGACACGCACAGTTGGGTGTTGCAAAGAGATTGGCTGTAGAGGACTGAAGAGTGGTGTCGCGATATTTGTGACAAATCGGGACTGTTTAACTTGTAGAAAAACATTTTTGCTATTTCTAGTACAGGTGTCCCAAAGAAAAACATGTTCTTTGCCTCCCTGTAACACTAAATGGCAGCCAGTTAAGTTTCTTCCTGCTTGCTTATTCGATACATGCCTCGACTTTAGAAGGCATAAATGCTCCAGTGCAGCGGTATACATTACACCACAGGCAGCTTTTCACCCTTTGTAGGGGTGGAGGTTTCATGGAGCGGTGCTAGAATCAGAAACCGGTCTCAGTGCCTCTTAATTATATTGCAGCTATGCCAGTGTACATGGAAAACCCTGCACACTTCACCAAAGAGAAATGAAGGAATCAGTTAATTGCGCGCCATGTGCCCATGGCAGAAGGTGATCAAAAGAAAGACGTTTATTTGCAAATGTTCATGAAATATGTTCCTCTGGAGCAGAGGGCAACTGATTTCTTTAGCGACGAGGAGGTTGATGGCATTTCTGATACCAGGGTAGGTTTGACATCACCCAGGCAGCAAAATTATGCAGAAGACCGTGCCTTAAATTAACAAAGGGGTTGTCGCTTCATCTCGATGTGTCTAGTTCCTGTCAAAAACAACATCAACCCCGGGACATCTGTGTGTTTCTTTAAGTTGAGGGTATTTTTTTAAAATAATCGTGAGACTTGAGAAGACCTTTGTGCAAGCCATATGGTAGAAGTAAACTATCTCTAAGACTGCCTACTCGTTTTTTCCCTAAGTTTTTTTAGTGTTTATTGCTAACTTGCCTATCCCACCCTAATACTGCTAACAAATCCCTAATATAAGGGTTTGGAGGTAGGTTAGTTATGTTCTCTGCATGGTTTTACCAGCGCTTTGGTTCTTTGTGATAAAATAAACACGCACACATTCTAAATGATCTTTTTTTAATGTAATGGTTGAAATATGCTTTGTATGCCCCACTTCTCTTTTCTGACTTCTATCTGATGACGTTCCAGTCTCCCTAACTGTATCAGTGTTTGCACATATCTCTGTCTGCTGCTTTCTGTCAATCTGCGACTGTTAATTTAATAGCACACCACATAATTCAAATCCACAACATGCCACTCCATAACACACAATACCATTCCACATAATAAATTCCATAACACACAAACTCACTCTACATAATTCCAGTACACTGACTATCATTTCATTACTATCCACATATGTCCACAGTACACAATGCCACATTTTTCCACTACACAAATCCACTCCACACAATTCCACACAAGAGTACAACTAATACAATACAGCCCACATATTACCACTATACACCACATGCATACACTCCATAATACACAGGGAAAAACATTGCCATTTACAATGCCAAATAGCTCTAACTCAAACAAATGCGAGACCTATTGCATTTCCAATGCTTGTTTTATTGAAGTAAGGCCTCCCTTTAGCATCCTAAAGGTGTTTTATTTCACAAATCTAGCACTACCATGTGGGTTTCGGGTTATGAATACTGAGGGAGCAAACTGTGTTTGAAATCAGTAAACACCTTTAATCCTTAAAATTACTTTCCATGAACTGACAGAGGCAATTGACTCTTTTAAAGATTGGTCATTATAAGGGAGTTTTTAGCTGAACAATGCAGATAATATGTACTATGAATGTGCAAAAGAATTAATGGTGCATATCTGTAAATATTAATAATTGTGATATATTTCTCACATTATAAAGCAATATTAATCTTTGACTAATTAATTGGGCATTAGAGTATCGTCAACAACGAACAACAATAATGAAACATGAAAATGTTTTCTATTAATTACAGCTTTAGGCATAGATTCTCAAACATTTTATTGTGTACAATTATTCCTCAATTTACAGTAAATTTCTAACTTTTTTAGAATTCACAACAAATTCCAAGGTAGTCCTTGAAAGCTGTAACAGTTGCCTGTCCCTGTGAGAATGCTTTTTAGTCTCGTAAAATTAACTCATTTTGATGAAATGGTACACTCACAAAACAAGGCTTTTGTGCCATTGCTCAACCAAACTCTGGTAGCAAAGTAAAGAATAACCCATCAACCATGTGTTTCCATACCTAACGGAAGAGGCGAGTTTGAAGAGCACACTTTCACCCCGGAGGAATTCCTTGGCGTTATTGACTGATAAAAGAAGCACACTTTTAAAAAACATTCCCTTGCAGCTGAAAACCTTTAAAGATTGAATCATTTTCTGACATTTGCTGGAGAAATGTATGTTTTCAACCCCATGGGACCGTTTTATATATTTTCTGCTCAACCTCATGCACTTTTAAAATATTTGTGCTAGGGAGTGCACCCCAGGGTGCATGTTAGACTCTCGCCATATATACCGAATAGGAGACCGCCATATTCTTGATCCATTATCTGCAATCGCGGTCAGAGCTTAAAGCTGTCCGTATAAAGCAGCTCAGAACATGAAGGAACAAGCATGCCCAGATTGCTTTTTTGGGATATTAATATTTGGGAAAAAATCAATTATTTTACATTGTAAGTTTGCATATTCCACAATTTGTTGACAATATCCTGTTACAGTTCAACAATTCCGTTAATTTTTTTTTTTTCTCTTTGAGTACTTCATGTCTTAATGTTGATTACGGTATTATTTCACATAGTCGAAAACCTTGATGAATTTCTAACAGTTTTGTACATTGTATGACTGCAGTTTTACATGTTGTTGTTAATGAAAATATAGACTTACGCAGGTAAACCATTATGTTTGTGTCAGCGTAGCTCTTGAGTATTAAATATGTTGGTTTTGTCTTTGCAAAACTTAACAGCAGTATAAAAGGGCAATTTGGAGGGATGTGCAAGTTGGAAGTCAGGCGAAATGCATATTTCTATAGCTTTTTCTTAAACCTGACAAGGTTCGCAAAGCTTGCCATACTAACAATAAAAGATAATGTTTGAACATCTGCAACATGACCTTTCGACTTTAGGAATTCAGTCCAACTGTAACAAGGGGCTGTGAGGGCAGTAGGTGAAGAGCCAACTGTCCAGTGACAGAGGCCCCATCACTTCTCCTTCCACAGCTCCCACCCCATTGTACTGCCCCATATGAATTAGCTCATCCTTCCACTTTGATAAGGTCCCTTTTTTAAGACCATCCACTGGCCCATGCACACTGTTCACTGAGTTTCAGGTTCCCCCAAGCCCGAGCTCAGGCACTCTGCCCTGTCCATCGTGTTACAGTTACCGCTCTAGCGTTTCAGCTAGAGCACTGGAGGACACGCGTAGGTTGCGCTCACGTCGGGGACTTGAGCGCGTATATAAATAATAAACGGGCGGGCGAGCCAGTTAGTTCGCACCCAACCGAGTAAGGGTGTGTAGTGTATTCATTGCGCTTCACGCACGCTAGGCCCCCCTGACTCCCCAGACCACGAGGGTGCTGACCCAGGGCCCTACCCTTCCTAGGCAGAGGTCAGGGAGTAAAACACCACACTGGCGACGAGGGGTGACAACTGAACCCCAGGAACTCCTGCTACCGGCTGCACAGCCAAGGAGGCCTCGCCTGACGGTGCAGCGTGCTGCACCTCCCCACGTGCGGCGGCCGACTAATCAAGTGAGTGCACGACGACCCCTGCTCACACGTCGGTGGTTTCGACACCACTATGGGCGATGATGAGACGCCCGGCCCTGCGGGGGCGCTGCCCCATCACCCCGCTTCAGGAGTGCTGCCTCCTTTTAGCGAAGCCGCAGACCCCCCGACCGCAGCTCCGCGGTGGCAGACATGGCTGGGGAGGCTGGAAAACTACTTCGTTGGGTCCAGAGAGACGGATGGAGCAGTGAAACGCTCCCTACTACTTCACTATGCGGGAGAAGAGATTTACCTTCTGTTCAAGCACCTGCCCGACACGGGTCCCCCGACGGACTATGCAGCGGTGGTTGCGGCCTTGAACGCACATTTTGACCCCTAAGTCAACCCTGATTACGAGCACTTCAAACTTCGCCAAGCGAAACAGCGCGAAGGAGAGTCGGTTGACGCGTTCCACGCGAGGCTGAGGGTTCTCGCAGACACGCACCTGGTCGGAGACCGGGCTAAAGAGGAAATCAGGGTGCAGCTGATCTTGGGGATCAGGAGTAAAACGCTACGAGGCATGATACTTCGCAAGCCCAACATCGCGATGAACGACATCCTCGTCATGGCCAGGACTCACGACCTGTCAGCGGCACCCGCAGAGGAAATATATTTGGCCCTAGTGAAAGGAGCTGCCAGTACCGTGGAGGTGAAAGTGGAGAAAGCGGACGCAGTCCGGAGAAAAGAACGGCCGCCAAAGCCCCGCGACCGGCGGGCCCCCGATCAAGTCAAGCAATGTGGGTACTGCGGATACGACGAACACCCCATCAAGGCATGCCCGGCTCGAGGGAAAACATGCACCAACTGTGGCATCGACAACCATTTCGCGTCAGTCTGTCGCAGGAAGACGCAACGGAGCAGCCACAAGCGAGACAAGTCAGAGAGGAAGCTGGTACGGCAACTTTCACACACGTCATTTTCATCGCAGCCACGGCCCAGGAGAGAACAAGCCAGGGAGTACCCAGACTCAGACACTGAGTCCGACGATGAGGAAGAAACGTACCTTGTGTCGTTCACCAGAGCCCTCAAAAGCACCCGGCGACCTCAGCCACGCTGTGACAAATTGATAGCTGGATCGGAGGTAAACGCTGTGATAGACACCGGTGCGTCGGTGACAGTGATGGGTGTGCAACAGTACAACCGCCTCAGACCAAGGCCGGAGCTCCGACCGTCGAAGGCCAAGATCTTCGCTTATGGAAGTGACACGCCTCTTCCGCTGAAGGGCAAGATGACGGTAGCAGTACAGTCAGAGAAGGCGGAAATCGTCATTGACACACTTCTCAGCGGCCACGCGGCAGAGGATCTAGGACTGATCACATTCCTCAGAGTGGTCCAAGACCGGCAAGCATTTCAAGGCCTGTTCTCAGGACTAGGGAAGATCAAAAGGCCGCCTGTACGACTTCACATAGACCCCGCTGTGCAACCGACAGCCCTCCGGCACAGGCGCATCCCGTTTCACTTACGCCCGTTAGTAGAGGAGGAGCTCCGACAACTGGAGGAACAGGGCGTCATAGAGAAGGTCACGGGACCCACACCATGGGTGTCACTGATGGTGATAGCCAAGAAGCCACGACAACCCGGGAAGATCCGGCTATGCATCGACATGCGCCTCCCAAACAAGGCCATCACAAGGGAGAGGCACATCACACCGACCATGGACGACATTGTCTCCGATCTGAACGGCGCCCGATAGTTCTCGAAACTGGACTTAAATGCGGGGTACCACCAACTCACCCTAGCTAAGGAGAGCCGGTACATTACCACCTTCAGCACGCACTTGGGGTTACGGCGGTACAGACGCCTGAATTTCGGGATCTCATCGGATGCCGAAATCTTTCAGAACACGATTAGAGACATCCTGGTCGGACTGCCTGGCGTCCTGAACGTGAGTGATGATATCCTCATCTACTCCAAAACAGTGGAGGAGCACTACCGACACGTACGGGCCACCCTCGCGCGCCTCCAAGAGCACAGAGTCACCTTACACCTAGAGAAGTGCCAACTGTTCCAACAAAAGATTGAATTCTTTGGCTACATCTTTACCAAGGAAGGCATCCAAGTAGACCCTCGAAAGTTGCAAGCCATCAAAACGGCTGCGGCCCCCGCGTCAGTGGCGGAAGTGCGCAGCTTTCTAGGGATGGCCACATACTGCGGAATGTTCGTCCCAAATCTGGCCACCCTGGCTGAGCCCCTGAGACGCCTCACCAAGACCGACGTGGCGTGGCAGTGGACTGACGCCGAAGAGCAGGCTTTTGAGGCGATCAAGGAAGCGCTTCTAGACCAGACAACACTGGTCTATTTTGACCCGACCAAGAAGACCGAGATCCTGGTGGATGCCAGCCCCGTAGGGCTAGGGGCAGTCCTAACGCAAGAACAGGAACCGGGGCAATGGGCAACTCTGGCGTATGCTAGCAAGGCCCTCACCGACACGGAGAAGCGATACTCCCAAATCGAGCGGGAAGCACTGGCGATCCGGTGGGGCTGCCGTCATTTCCATCTGTACGTATGTGGACACCCGTTCACAGTGGTGACCGACCATCAGCCGCTGGTGCCGCTATTCCGGGGAACAGCACCACACCCGCCCCCACGCATAGAGCGGTGGGCCATCGGTTTGCAACAGTATCACCTAAGTGTAGTATACCGGCCAGGGGCCAAAAACCCGGCAGACTTCCTGTCGAATCACCCAGGACACAGCAGTGAACCCGAGCATAAAGACGCTGAGGACGAAGCCGAGGAGCACCTTGACATGGTGGCGGCACTGATGTGTCCCCAGGCGATCACGCTTGAGGAGCTCCGAGAAGTAGCCAATCAAGACCCCGTGATGGACAAGGTCAAGAACACCATCCTCGAGGGAACCTGGCAGTCGTTTCTGCAAACGGCGAACTCGTGGGCCAGTGGAGACCGAGAGGACCTTCAACACATGTGGAGGGTACGCCACGAGCTGAGCGTGACCAGAGGGAGACTCCTTCTAAGAGGTTCCTGAATCGTCGTCCCAGGGGCACTCCGGACAAGAGCGACACAGTTAGCCCACAAGGGACAGCAGGGTACAGAGAAGATGAAAGCCCGGATGAGGGAGAAGGTTTGGTTCCCGGGTATGGACGACTATGTCACCGACACTGTCCGCAGCTGCCAGTCATGCCAGCTAACAGGGGAGGCCCAACCACCGGCACCCATCATAACTGAAGAGCATGGGCGCACCCCCTGGGAAAAGATCAGCGTGGACTTTTGGAGCCTGCCCGACGGGCGAGTCACCCTAGTCTACGTTGACAGTTACTCGAAATACCCCATTGCAGAGGCCCTCCCGTCCACCGCCTTCGTACATGTGAAGCCCGCCCTGGAGAAGATATTTGGGATGTTCGGATACCCCGAGGAACTGCGGAGTGACAACGGACCCCCATTCCAAAGGCACGAGTTCGAAGAGCTCCTGAAGTCACACGGCATCAGACACAGGCGCATCACCCCGCAATGGCCCCAAGCCAACGGGGAGGTGGAGCAGTTCATGCGCACCATCAATAAGATACTGCGCATCGCCGTGTCCGAACAACTAGACCCGGAGCAAGAGCTACAGCGATTCCTAGGAGAATACCGCAGCACTCCCCACTGCTCCACCCGACAAGCCCCCTGGGCACTGATGTTCCAAGGAGCTCGCAGGGATGGGCTGCCAGTAGCACTAGGCTGGGTAGCGCCGCCCTTCAGTGAGGAAGAAGCTTTCCGAAGGCGCCAAAGGTGAAACAACAGAGTCAGTGAGGCACTGAGGGCTGTGACCCGAGAAGTTCAAGCCGGAGATACGGTGGTCCTAAAAGAGCGCCGGCCAGGAGGAAAGTTTAAGACTCGATATGAAAGAGGGTACTGGAGAGTGGTCGACCGCCGAGGAACCATGGTGACAGCGCGTCGAGGGAGAGACCTGATCACCCGGAACATATCGTGGTTCAAGGTGGTGAGGAGACCCGCGGACGACCAAGAGACGGCAGATCTCGAAGTAGACCACGACTCTGGGGACGCCCCGGGGGGGACATCCCGCTCCGACCCACGGAGCAACACAGAGTCTGAGCCAGGCGGCGCCGACGGCACAGGTGGTGGGCCAAGGCAAGAGGTACCACCTGAAACCTCGGCCCCGGGCGCACGAAGGGCCGCCAGGTATGAGCTGAGGGAGAACCCCAGGCCCCGCAGTCGGCTGAGAGACTTTGCGTGCCAAGTAAGTGATGCGGCGAAGTAATAAGTGAACTGTTGTCAAGGACTGAGTTGAGAAGGGATGTTACAGTTAGCGCTCTAGCGTTTCAGCTAGAGCGCTGCAGGACACGCGTAGGTTGCGCTCACGTCGGGGACGTGAGCGCGTATATAAATAATAAATGGGCGGGCGAGCCAGTTAGTTCGCGCCCAACCGAGTAACGGTGTGTAGTGTATTCATTGCGCTGCGCGCACGCTAGGCCCCCCTGACTCCCCAGACCACGAGGGTGCTGACCCAGGGCCCTACCCTTCCTAGGCAGAGGTCAGGGAGTGAAACACCACACATCGCTATACCTTTACAGCAATTTTTCAGTTTCAGGATGTCTTGCTCTGCTTAGGCAGAACATCCTAGCTGGTTTATACAGCCACTGCTGGTTAAACTATGCATTTGCGACATATGTACTTTTCATCCCCATCTTTATCATAAATCGTACCACAATTCCACCTCTATGCATGTCCTTCTGTCTTTGTACAATCTGATCGAATGTGTGATGTATATGCACTTTGGTACTTGCACCCTTTTCTTCTTGAATAATTCAGCTTTCAGCAATGCATACTCACTAGTATTATGTTTCACCTTGTATGCAGAAAAAAGCTGTCAAAATAAAAGGGGGTTATTTAAGGGATAAAGTACCCCTGCCACATATTATAAGGATATTGCAAGTCCTAGAGGAGTTCCATTACCATATAAAGGGCTGAGGCTTTTAAAGCATAGTACATGATGACCTTACAGTGCAACAGGATGCAAAACTCTTTCTAGGGGCTCATCAATGATTCCCTCACTATTACCCTCCATCAGAGACTCTCATCTCTCCATAACCCCCCTCTCACATGTACTCCATTTGTTTTATAGCGCCTCTCCTACCAGTGTAGGGTGTTCATGCACTTTACATCGCACACACCTACAGAGACAACAAATCATACCTGTGTAAATCAGTGTAAAGCAAGTGTTACTTAAGACAAAGGAGACTACAAGGTGTAGGATTCATGTCAACCATACTTGTAGGCATTTGTGAAGAGTGCTTGGTCGGGAGAAGCACAAACACATGACTTTGAATGTAACACAGTATTTAGGGTTGGCTTTACAAATAAGCATGTATTTCTACCCAAACAAACCCTGTTTAGCAACATTAAGATAATGATGACAGACTGAAAAAATATAACTTTCTAACCGGTACCATGCAGCTTGCATGAAGCTCTATGATGGCAGCTCATAGTTTACTCTCCTAGATTACGATTGTAACTTATGAACTACACAGTAACAAAAGAATCTCTGTGACAAAAGTAGTAGCCTACTAAGCTATGCACATAAAATACTGTTCATTGAGCTGCATGGTACACGTTCTCTGCAACAGGTATATTAGCCCTCTGTGCTACCTAAGATGAGTCAAAACTGCCACTAGACAAAACTCCATCTCTCCAGCAGGCACATTAATCATCAGGGTTATACTTACACTTTTATTGTTGCCTGAAAACTGCTAGATACACAAGGAACTCTGCAGGGGTGCAATGAAACCGGCTGCACTCCTCCACCCTTCCAGCATCCCAAGGAAACACTCAGTGCTCGGTACGGTCAGTCTGGCCTTGAGTTCTTAAAACATTGTGGTAGAAATATAGAGCAGGCACCTGACCAGTACCAATGACTGTTCTTTCTTACAACTAGGGTAGACATCAATTAGAGCTTTGTTAGTTTGTGATATTGTCAAAATAACACTAATACAAAATTCCTTAAAAGAACCCTTATTGTAACATTTAAAAAGTGGAGCCCAGCTATAAAGAGAAAGTGCTTGCTGGTTACTTTCTGTACCATCCAGCACCCCAAGAATTCTTCCACTGCCAAACAACTGGATGGGCGTAGACTCCTTTTTTGGACTGAGGTAGTATCTGCTTCTGTCTGTTACTTTTTTGACGCCTAAAGAATATTTGACTGTAAGCATATGGCTTTATTGTACTCTGTGGCAAAGCTGCTGAAGATAACTTTTATCCAACATACTTTCTGAAGAACATAATGGAGAGATACTGTCAGAATTGGAGACCTTCACGTCCTGTTTCAGCTTAGGCAAGGAGCTAGACCTGCCCACAGCCTTGTCATCCACTCACGACGTCTGCGCTGTGGTCACCTCTCAAGCTAATCTGATTAAGGCAAGGCTGGTGATAAAACTCTGCCCGTCACCTGCTCCTTCTTGGACATCAGGCTCAATCTCGACAACACTGTTGTCATGTCTTACCTTGCACTAGCCGGGATGTATAGCCCTGCATCCCAGTCCTGCTTAAAAGAAACATGGCACATTTGGCATATCATTTTCCAAAAGCTATGACTAATCTTTACTTAATTAATTGTTTTTATTTAGTGTGGTCCTGATTTACTGATCGTTATCCCTCTGTTTATGTTGTTTTCTGTTTCCCTAAGCCACTATTATAGTGTTAGGTTCCCAACTCGACGAAGCTACTGGATGAATACATAATGGGACCTCAGAGATACAGAAGCTCATCGGTGTTAGCGGATACTAAGTTTGAGTCTTACAGAATCTTAACTAATGTCACTTGTTATCTTCTCTCCTAGTTCTACTTAGCCAGTGATTTTCTTACTCATAACAGCTATGACAACATAGGTAACTACAATTCGTACACAGAAGCAAGAGGTCCACACACTTAAGTTAAACAGCTTTACAATAACGTCAAAAAACTTAATGTACTTATTGATACTTGCTACAAAACAAATGTTATGACAGTCACAACATGTACTGACCAAACGTCCAAAGCATCCTATTAAAACCTTGATTTTCTAGGGCAATGTTTTGGTCACAACCATTTTTGGTTGTCTCTCTTCACCGCCTCACTTTTTCTGGGATGCATCAATTCTGTGCTCTACAAGTAGTGTCTCATTTTATATTACTTAATTTCCAGTTCTCTAAAGCCATTATGTCAACATAACCATAACATTTTTGGAACAAATAACTTTTTCCCTCTCCTCCACAGTTAGAAAAGGCATTGGAAATATTAAAGGACTTCCGGAAAAGGCAGCATAACAACATCAGAGAATCTCTTTGTGATTGTTAGGAGACAATAAAGTGGATAAACTATCAGGACTATATAATGCCGCTCACAATTTAAAGACGATCTCCCACTACGAAACCAATAAGGAACTATGAAAAACTACAGGACAACATTTTATTTTTCATTGATTGAGTTACTTTTCATACGCCTGAGGAAGAGTGGTTATCAGAGAGCCATTGAGGCTTTGCTATAGTGGGTATATGCTGTGCCGAATAAAATGTTCCTGTGCCCTATACACGCAATTGATAGAAAAGGAGCCAGTTCAACATTGGTAAGGCCTGGAGACATAGTACCACAGATGGCGCTTTCTGATTTTTCTTCTTATGCCATACAACTGTAAAGTGAAGCACACCTAAAAATCTTTCACCAGAGGTCATCCTCAGTGCTGCTTCTAGTGCTTGCTCTTTCTCGACTTTTGAGACGTAAAATTTCCATGATACTTTTAGCATATATGTCTCTCAAATTTACATTGACAATAGAATCACGTGTTGCATTTTTCGTTAGCTTTTTCAAGGCTTCACGCTGCCGCAGAGCTGCTTCCTTTATTTTAAGAGTAAAATAGCAGGCGGCAAAACGGTCATTTATAATTGCAATAGGTAAGGCTAGTGCCAAAATTCCTGATAATATGCACAAAAAGGCCACTAGTTTTCCAATGGTAGTGTCTGGTCGGACGTCTCCATAGCCCACCGTGGTCATCGATGTTGTTGCCCACCACCATGCACTGGGCACACTGGTGAAGGATGTATCTGGGACTTGGTGTTCAACAGCATACTCCAGTGCGGAAAATATGGATACCCCCACGGATAGAAAGAGGAGAAGCAAGCCAACTTCTTCATAGCACTGTGCAATCGTCATTCCCAGGGATTTCAAGCCTGAAACGAGAAAATTGCCTTAGTAGTCAACATCTATACATTTTTTCATTCCCTAAAAATTTATAAATATATGCTTTATGTTTGCTACAACATACGAAAACATCTGCAAAAAATACTTATTCCAAGAACAACTTATTACCAAATAAAATAAATAGAATCTTTAAAAATATGTTTGTAATTGCTTTCACTTTGTATAAAAAACATTTGCCAGTTTTTGAATGCACATTGTAAGAATGGCCATGAAGCAGTAGAGTGCGAAGTTGCAAAGTTGTGCCCTTTTCAACTTCAACAAAGATCTTGGGTAAATGTTGCAACTTCATAATCGTTACTAAGCTTTATTCGTTTGCTACATACACGTAAACATCATACATTCTGTGCTAATTTAGGTTACAGATGTCTTAAATAACACCGGCAAAATGGCTCTGCAAGAGCTGTACCTCACAGAAAACAGTTATGGTCAAATTCACAAAGATATCTTCGTGTATTTTGGTAGTCAAGTTCAAGTAGTATTTTTAATACGACTGGAAAATCACTTTTGGAATTCAGAAATTTAGTTTTGCACTTGTAAAAGAATTTAATCACACACATTTTCTATTGAGTAGATCTTGTAACGTTGTGCACCCCCACAAACGTATACATTTGTGTGTATTTACAAGCTCGTCTCTGAATCCTTTTCACCCTAGAAAAAGGCAGACATTTTATCCTGACAACTGCAGGTGTAAGTCCCTTTCCGGGAATGGGGGGAGGCAAGGTAATGCCTCCCGAATAGGTGAATTGTTGAGGAATAGGACAAGAAGTTTCTCCACTGGAAAACATGCTTTGCCACAGGAAAAATAATACAATCTGCAGATATTGGTTGGAATAAACATACATTTATACATTAACTCATGCAAACGTTTATGACTCTTGGACAGTTCCATGTGTGACCTGACAAATGTTCTGACCTTCAAAAGCTACTAAATCTACACTCGTGCAAAGCTCATAAAACTCAGGGGTAGACATAATCATTGTTTTAAGACTCAAGACCCCAATGTCCCTCTCCCATGTAGTAACGTGAACATGAGCAGAGAAAAACAGTGAAAAGGATCATTTTGAGGGAATCTTTCTGCATACGTTTTCCAGTTTGGGTGAGTTTGATGCATAGGACAATTGCCTCAGTTAGCGGTGAAAATGATCTTCCTCTACATAAAAAGAATTATACGGGGTTACATAAATGGAAAACGATGAATATTGCAAACATCTTAGAGGGTAAACACCAAAAACGACGCTGTGTAGACATAACTGCATCCACCGTATGGGCAGCTGATGAGCTTTGAAAATGGTGGAGTGCAAGACCAAAGTGGGATGATTTCAGAAGTGCAAGCAAGCAAGCAAGCAAGCACCAAAGCAAGCATGAGTGTCCCAAAGGATCGGGGGTCTACCCTCAGAGAATTTTCTTTGTAACCGGGGGTAAAATAGTGTATTTTTTAGGAGGTGCCGCACACAACATATAGCAGATGTATTTTAAAGTACTGCAGCAGATTGCACAAGTCTCCCAAAAATTCGTCTTCTTCTTCTCTTCATATGCCTACTACTGATCTTGGGGTATAGTCCATCAACCAGGACTCTACAGCCATCTCTGTCCTGGCCTTTTCTTTCAATCTTACTCTTGGTGTAACCAATCTCCTTGCAGTGAGCCTCGAGGCATCAGCACCAGATGTTTCTTAGCCTTCCTCGTTTCCTTTTCCTCGAGGGTTCAAGATCAGGGCTTGCCTGATGGTGGTAGATGTGACCTATCTTTTCATGATTTCGTCTTATGCCGAGAGCTGGAAAGTCTTCTGCCATGGGTTGTGCCTGTAGATGGTTTTTGGCCAGTGGATTTCGAGGATTTTCCTCAGACCGGTGTTGATAAAGGCCTGGTCTTTGTTGGTGGTGGTCACTGTTGTCCTCCAAGTTTCTGATCCATACAGAAGGACCTATTTTATATTGGTGTTAAAAAGTCTGATCTTAATTTGCAGAGTTACGTCCTTGGAGCTCCAGATCTTCTTTAGCTGAATCGAGGCAGCCCTTGCTTTGCTAATTCTTACCATGAAGCAGGGATCTGTGCCACCCTGCTTCACTACGATTCTGTCGAAGTAGGTGTAGGCCTCAAACTCTTCCAGTGCATCGTCTGCTAGAGTGACTGCAGATTTACTGCCCATGTTGGAACTTAGGTTATTATTTTTTACCCTGCGGATATTGAGGCCAATTTCTGCTGATGTGGTTGCCACATTGTTGGTATTCTGTCAAATCTGAAGATGGGTATGGGAGAATAGGGCCAGGTTGCCTGCAAAGTCCAGGTCGTTAAACTGCGTCCAAGTTGTCCACTGGAAACTGTGGCACAGGCTGGGTCAGCAGTTCATAAGTCTTCCTAGCTTTGTCTTTAATAGGTCTTTGTGGTTAGCTGTATCTGCAGGAGAATTTCTTGCTATTTCGTAGAGTTCTTTCATGTTTCCATGCATTGCTGCTTCTTGGGCTTCTGTGGAAAGACCATCAATAAATCTTCACTTGTCTGCTCTTAAGTTTCATTTGCTTCCTTGTTGGTTTTGGTGTATTTGCCCTGAGCTTTTGCTTTTTTCTGCTCTTGTCTCGCTTGTGCTGACTGCAGCTTTCTTTTTGGGTTTTTTCTTGGATTTTTCAAAGTATCTCAGTGGAGATCCATTCTTTATGCCGGTGTTTCTTGGGACCCAGTACATCCTGGAAGGTTGATGTCACTGTTTCTTTGATCTTCTCCCACTGACTTTCTACTGGGTCTATGTCGTCATCTAGTTCTTGCAGGACTTAAAAATTGTTACTGAGGGTGACTGAGTATTCACTCATTTTGTGTATCTTTGAGGAAAGTTGTTTTATATCACTGGTGTTGATTTGTCGGTTCCATCCAGGCTTTCTTCAGCTTTAGTCAGGGCCACTGGAATTATGCAGCAATGGAGGGCAAGATTAAGCAGCATGATTGAGTAACTAATGCAGCAAGAAAAGGCAAAATATGTGGCTTGATGTGGCACATTTATTGATAGCATTGGTTCATTATTTTGACTTTTTTACACTTGTTAAATCTGTCTGAGCATTGGTTGCACCTTATTAGTACCAGGTTAACATCCAAACATGAAAATAAGCAACAGAAAGGTGAAAGTCAAGCTTTGCATAGGACCTTCCACTGTGCAGCAACACATGTTGCTGTATTTTAAGTAACTTTTGAAACATTTGAGCTAGAAACTATTTTTTTTCTTACAATCTGAAGAATTCGCAGCAGATGTGCCAAATGCAGCAAATCTATAATTATGCAAAAAGCACCACAGCTGCACAATTGCATAATTCTAGTAGCCTTGGCTTTAGCTTTAGCATTGCCATGACAAGGTGATGGACAGATGCTATGTCCACTCCTCGCATCACTCTTACATCCTGCAGAGACCTCCAAAACGTCTTGGCAATGCAGACATGGTCGATCTGATTCCCTGTTGGTTGTTCTGGTGACATCCACATTGACTTTTGTATTCTTTTGTGCGGGAATACACTACTGCTATCAACAGAATGTTCAGGGCACAGTGATTTGCAAGCCTTTTATCATTCTTGTTCATGTCGCCAAAGCCATGGTAGCCCATTTCTTCTTTGTACTGGACTAAATGCATTCTCATGACTTTAATGGATAAAAACCACCCCATGTCCAAAATCTCTGACATTAATTAAACCATAAATGAGGACAAGAGAAAGTCAGATGTTTTACATAAGATTTTCAAGCAACAAAGATTTTCTTTAGGGGTGGGGTTGAGGACAACGTATCCTTTAGGCTTACAAACATCAAGGAGTTGGATGGTAGGTTGCTGGAGTGGAGGTCTGTGAGTTTTTCTCTGATGTAATCTTTTGACATGGCCCTTTCTGCAGGGTCTTCCCCAAACATTTTGCCTTCACCCTCCTGTTTTCTGAACTCATTTTTATTGGCTTTTAGGACTTTACGCACTTTACCGCTGCTAACCAGTTCTAAAGTGCATGTGCTCACATCTTTAAACATGATGAAATTGGCTAAAACCCAAATGTCACATTTAATTTGCTTGTAGGTTCCTAAGAAAGTGGAACTACAAGTACCCATGGTCTGTAAACTAAATGCTATTAGAAGACATGCAGCACTGATTGGGTCACCCACTTGAGTAGATCTTTAAACATGTCCTAGGCCTGCCATTGCAGGTTGTTCATGCAGTTTTAAACTGCCTTTTCGATCTGGCATAATAAAACTTTTTCCAGGCCTAAGCCTTCCTTTTTAATACATATGTAACCCTGAGGGTAGCTCCAAAGTAGCCCATAGTGCAGGGTGCAGTGTATTTAAAAAGTTGGACTTTCATTTTTAAGTTTTACACATCCTGGTAGAGAAAAAATCTTAAATTAATTTTTCACTATTTTTAATAAGTGGTAACTATCAATTGTGAGCAGGTACACAGTTCAAGTTTGATGTCTTAAGAATTGTAATTGAAAGCCCTCTGTACAGGAAATGTTGGATTTTAAGTCACAATTCTGAAAATGACACTTTTAGAAAGCTGACATTTTCTTGTCCTACCCATTTGGTGTCTGCAGCCTATCCCTGGGTCACATAACTAGATGTGGCTGTCAGCTGGTCTTTTTGTATTGCTACCAGACATAGGGACAAAGGGGGAATAGGTGCTGATAAGATGGACCACTCTGACTTGATAGAGTGGTGGAGCTGTTGCCTACCACACTTGCACATCACAAAGGCTCTGCCTGAACACCCTCAAAAAGGGTTTATCACCAGTCTTTTGTCTCCCCAGACATCCTGAGTCCAAGGCAGTAATTGCCTGATACCTCTGGGGGTTAGAAACCTCTTAAACCTTATTCTACTACAAAGTGAGCCCCAGGTATAAATAACGGACCCTCGGACCCAAATCGTCAGTACATATATGGACCTGTGGAAGACTCAGAAGAAGGACTAATGTGCTACTTTGCTGCAAGAAGCATTGCCACTCTGCTGCCCTGCTATACTGCACTGCTCCCATCCTGACTGAGTGAAAAGGACTAGACACACATCTTGACACCAGGACCATCAGAGTGACCCCAAGGGCTACTTGGCTGGCCTCCTGATCATTGCCCTAGGGACAGAAGAGGTTCCAACAACTTTGAACCAAGCACCTCAACTATGCCAGCTTTGGGCCCTGCCCTCCCAAGTGGCTCCACTCCAGTCCTGGATCCTTGTTAATGAGCATGAAGTTTCTCTTCCAGCCCAGCTGTGGTCCCTGCAGAACTGATGCAGCATGATGGATTGTCGTGCAAAACCCCACATCAGAACCACTGAGAGACACATCCCCAATGTAGAACTTCACATCTAAGGCCCACAGCTCATCAAAACCACCACTGAATGATGAAACCTTGATGCAGACCTTTGCATTGCAAGAGACAAATTGGCAGTAAGGAGGGTTGTAGGGAGTTCATAATCTCTTTCAGTCTCCACCATACTTCACGTTTTTAATCCTGGCCAGAGAGTCCAGGAATAAAATTTATGCATAGCGACACCTCCGAGCTAGTTTTAACTCACTCTGCACTTCTACTTTAGGAGATCCCAGTCAAACTGTTTCTATATATCTTTATATGTTGTGTCTTGTCTTCCCCTACCCTATTGCTCCACCCCAGGCATTGGTCTGCGCAGGGGTGTACTGAAGCAGCCCTATGATGAAGCATGTCACACAATTGTGTGAGTGAGGGCAGAATTTCGACACAGAGCACGTACCGCCACAGAGACAGATTTTTTATCACTCTCTACTCCTTTTTGGTGTGTTCAAGTTGTGGCCAGGGGGGCTGGAGTAGAAGGGTATGTACCTCACCCCTTCCCTTTTGCGTAAGACCTTGCATTGAAAGCCCACGTCAACAGCATGCTCAATGATGATGCAGGACTTCGCATCGCAAGCCCTGCAACTTTTTCAGAACCAGTCAGTTTGTGATGCATCTTCAATGCAGGACTTTGCATTTCAAGTCCCTCATCAACGGCATCCTTGATGATGATGCAGGATCTCACTTCTCAGCCACATAGCTCCTTAGAACTGCTGCTGCACAACATATCTCCTTACCAGGACCTTGCATTGCCTCTGCTGTGCAATGCATCTTTGATGCAGGGCTCTGTATCTCTCTGCAACCAGGATTTAAGATACTTTGATCAGAGTGCCTAACTGGGTCAGTGTAGCTCAACGCTGCTTTATCATGGTCAGTCTGAATTGATGAATATGTTCCGGTCTGGCATGACCAGAAAATCATAGTTGGTGCTTTCTGAATTTTAGTGTCATGAGAAATTGGGTTGTTGGTTCACTGGGATGTCAGCCCTGGTCAAGCAACAGCCACAGTCCCTACCAGGGTGAAACACAAAAAGACTCTAAAATAACCTGTGCTTATTGCTGGGTAGTTTGGCACAAAAAGCAGGCAGGCTTCACTTATATGTGTAAAGTATTCATGCAGCACACAACCAATAAAAAAGTGAAAACATAACACAAGAAAAATCCCACACCAATTTAGGAAAATAAAGTACATTTTAATAAATTAATAAACACCAAAACCAAGAAAATTCCTACCATAGAACTGCAGTTATGAAATGTTAAAGTTTATAGTAAAAGCTAGTGCTTAAAAGATCCAAGTGCCATCCTCGAACATGTAGTCACTCAAGACTGGGTTAAACTAAAAAAATATGGCCTACTGCAATGGACCTGGAGGTTTAGAACTCACTCAGGCTGGGTCCAGGTGGGTCCAGGTGTGGGTTCAAGGTTGAGGTCCCTGTGGCTCTGAACAGGAGGCCAGCAAACTAGTAATTGGGGTCATTCTGGTAGTCCTGGTTTCAGGTGAAGATGCAGGGCTCAACAGCAGTTCTAGACTCTGAGGATTCAAGGCAGGGTCCAGGCAGTAAAGCAGACCTTTCATGTACAGCAAAGAAGTCTTGCAAAGTGCACAGCAAGACACAGCAGCAGGCAGTCTTCTGAGAGTCCTTCTTGCAGGTCCGGCAGTGAACTGAAGAGTGGGTCTTAGGCTCCTATTTTTATAAATTGTACTCTTCCTCTGAAAGGTGGGAGAAGCTTCCAGAAGTTTTCTTTGGAGTGCACTGAACTTTCTGACTCCCCTGCCATGGCTCAAAGCTGGCGGCAGTGAAAATGTGAAAGTAATAGGTCCTTTGTATGAAGGCCGATCACAGCCTATTCAGTTACAAGTGGAGCTGTATTCAGCTCTGCCCCCCAGCATGGCAGCAGATGGCCCATTCAGGCACACATAATCCCTCTATCACATGGCTGTCTGGGAGGAATTCAAAAAGTCTAAGACTGATTTGAATATCGCTTGTTCCAAACTGAGGTGATATGGTGTGTAAAATAACAATGGATTGGGATGCGGCCTGAATAATGTCTGAGATAAATTTAAGCATTCCATACATCACTTTTTTGTATACTTTAGTGTGTCACCCTAAGTGGGATGGGTATGCCCAGATATTAGTCTCAAGCACACTGTCATTGGACAAGCTGTACCCGGACCTGGGTTGCTAGTGCTCTATTTCAGGGAGGACCTGGCTTGGCAGTTCTGGATAGACTGTTTAGAGCAAGGTTGAGACTGATTTGCATTTAGCTGGGTACAAACTGAGGTGACATGGTGTGCAAAATAACGATGGATGAAGATGCAGTCCGGTGTACTTACCAATGGCTGAGATTAATTCAAGCATTCCATTCATCACTTTTTTGTATACTGAAAACGACTCTGAACCAGCTAACTCATAACAGCAGTTGCAGCACAGATGGCCTCCTCATAGATATATGAAAGCCTTTGGTCATACATGGGCCTTCCAAGCACTACATCATTTCCCTGGACATACCCAAGAAGATTCCATCTGATGCACCTGTCGACTATTGCAGAAAAAAGAGAGTCATCTGGTGCTTTCTGGCACTAGATAGGGAACTAAAGTGCTCCCTGAGCATGCTGGCTATGTCCAAGGTTGCAGTGCTTTCAGATCAACCACATATTTTTAAAACCCTTAGCATTTGGTACCAGCATGTCCTAAAACTTAAGGTTCACTAAAAACAATTAATCAGGCTTTCAAACCATGCTCACTTTCAAGATGCCTCTTTATAACCTCTTCATAAAGGGCCCAAGGGCCAACATCACTAACTGTGAGTGACATGCACACTTTTCTTTAGGCCAATAATGGAACCAACACCTTGACAAAGGGGTAATGAAAACTCTCACAAGAGACCTCTCCAATCCCCTCCTCATTTCCATGTAATGACAGCCTTTGGCTTGAGTCCCACTTTACCTCCCAGTGGCTGATTTGAGTCAATGAGGTCCAGGATGGGGTTCACCCTGTGATTCTTGAGCAGACTAACTCAGTGATAGGGGACCAGCTTGCAAGTCTAGCCATGGTGGGGCAACAGTTGAAAACCTAGTCAAGACTAATAGGAGGTCTCTGATTAGCCCATGCTATGTAGTCATGTATTTACACTAGATTCTGGTGCATATTGTTTGTGTGTATTATTTTAAATGGTGTAGCACAAATAAAAGAATGCCACAGAAAATGAGCTATGAGGACAAGCTATTTAAACCAGACATGGCACAACTCAGGATGAATCCATCACTTTTCGGTGCTGTTATTTTGAAACAAGCAATAATTATGTTGTGCGTATTTATATATTTATATTTATGCACATGTACCTCATTATGGGATAACTGGTTGTTGAAGTAGCACTGACATAGGAACAATGGGCCGGATGTACAAAGCTTTCTTACTGTCACAAACACCCTGATTAAAAGTTTGCAACTGCAAAATATTTTTTTCTACTGAACCAATACTGGTTAAGAAGTCAGAAAACATTTACTGAATTCTAAAATGGATTTGTGACCCCATACCAAATGGGCATGTTGATGGTGTCCTTGCTAAATATGGAATAGGTATGTGATGTATCAATGTTTTGCAACTGTACTCCAGTCACAAAACACTGATAAGAGTTGGGGTGGTAACACATTTACAAATGGGTTTGGGTCACTGGCAGCTCCTCCGCTAAGGCAGAGGAACGTCGCCCTACTGAGCAGTTGAAAAAAGGAAAAAATTAAATGATAATAATTCATTGTTATTATCATCTTATTTTTCCCCTCTTTCAGCTGGGTAGGGGCAGGGCTTCTCTGTTCACAGAGCAGGGTAGGGGTGGAGTGGTTTGCCCACTCCAATCATGCAGGACCCTTTGGCCGGCCGTCTCGGGATGGCCGAACCGTCATGCGCACTTTGCATGTTCTCCATGCAGGCTGCTGCATGGAGAACTTGACCAGACTCCCATTCTCTGGCTGAGCGCCAAACCACGGTGCTCAGACAAATCACAACACTGCTTTGCAGCATTGTGATTGGCTTTCAGGAGGCTGGGAGCCGGGTGCATCCTGCTTCCTACCCTCAAAGCGGGGAAGTGGACTGAGAGGAGACGGCGGCAATGACAGGTGGCAGCAGCAGACAGGTAAGTATGTATTTTGATTCTCTCTACACCCATGACCTGCTCCCTCACTGCCTTCATATACCAGCCCCCACTGGGCCTGACTTCCCCTTTGTGAATAAAAGAAAGGAAAAGGTTTGTTGGAGAGTAGACAGTGGTCCAGAGGAACACTACCAACTCTCAGCCAAACTTTAGAAAAAAGTATTTTTTTAGTAACAGCATCATTCCCTTTAAGTAAAAAGGCTGCACTACAAAAAGTTGACTTTCAAGTCAATTTATCTTTATTTGGTTTACGAATAAATAAACCTTAAAAGAGCAGCAGTAAAACAAATCATTAAAATCAATTATCAAGAATGGATAACACAGCCAATTTAAAACATCAGACAAATAAATATTCTTGACCATCCAGAAAGTTATACAATTTATACCAAATACGACAGTCAATATTAAACATCAAATGATTCAAAGTTCATGCTATCCAAAGTTAGAATGTCTCAACCGGTAATCATTTAGTTAGACAAATTCAAAAAGAAAACATGTCAATTTTGTGTGCAAAGGAAATAAAGTGAGACCATAATAATTAAAGGGATCATGTAAATTGGTCTATATTTGAGTAATAATAGTTATATCAGCACTACATGCCATTGTATGCAAGTGTAACCCAAACGTTTGTTGTGTACATTCATGCTCGTGTAGAAGGTGAACTGCGCAAGCAATACATGACAAAAAGGCAAAGTAACAGCAAAAAGCAGCGCTAGAAATAATTTGAGGAATGGTTGCACAACGGTCTATTGATAATTCATGTAAAGTATAACTATTTTGAAAAACCAAAATAACTCCCAAGGATGCGCTGAAAGGTCAACCTGAATTTTTACATGTTGACATGCCGTCGACCATTCAGCACAGACTGTTGTTGAAATAATATTACTAAAATACAGACCAATTTACATGTTCCCTTTAATTATTGTAATCTCCCTTTCTTTCCTTTGTGCAAAAATTTGATGTGTTTTGTTTATGAATTTGTCTAACTAAAAGATTACCGGTTGAAACATTGTTACGCATATTTACACGGGTCTCAACTGGGTTTATGGGTTATCACCTGTTTTGTTTTCAGCTCCAAATAAGTTGAACATTTTCTGATTTGAATTGAGTGCAATACATAACTTTCTACAGCATTAGATACTAATAATTCATCCAGTTTACTAAGATATAAAAAACATTTATAATGTTCCTAGATATAAAAGAGATTTTAAAAAACGCGTTCAAATAGAATTTACAAATGAAAGCAAAGTGAATCATAGTTTTTAAGGTTGTCCAATCACAGGGACATGGGAGCTTTTCCTTGTTCGTTTGACTTGTTTTAGGAAAGGCCACCATATGATGTACACGGCCTAGTTGAATGCGAGTTAAGCTAAATCTATGATGCAAATTTGAGATCATTAGCAAATACTGTTTAATTCCAACCGAATATTTAATGGGAGGTATGTATTTAAATAATGGTACATTCTGATCTAAAGGCGCTCTCTCTTGAACTCTTCTTTCCATAAGCAATAACTTACGATTTTTTTTTTGAGTAGCAGGTTATTGCCCTCAGGGTCTGTAAAAAATTTGAATTATCTAACTTGTTACAAAGAGCACGAATGTTGTAAAGCCAAGGGATAAAAAAAGCATGGTCCAAGGTGAGACTATCTTTAATTATGTTTCTAGTAAATGAGGTCTCAGGTTTAGACCACACTGCCCTCCATAACAGAGTTGATTTTATATACATACCTACGATCTGAGACATACATCGTTCCTTATGGATTCTGGACATAGAAGTGGAATGTGGCAAGGCTAATAAACATCTAAGGGCCACATGCATCATTCAAAATATCGGTTCCAAAGGGGCAGATTTGCAGAATCTGCCCTTTTGCGACCTGTATTTTTGCATTTGGGATGCATCACCCCAAATGCAAAAATCTCAATTTATGTAATCACTAAATTTGCGATTACTTAAATTGCGATTGCATTTAGGAAATCGCAAATTGCGATTCCCGAAATGCAATGAATTAACCCAAAACAATTTGCGATTTCACAATTAAGAAATGCAAATTACTATCAATTCCAAGTTGACGGTAATTTGTGAGAACTTTGAAAAATGCACAAAAGTGCAGGTTTCAAAGTTATATGTTGCACACAGACACACCCTTGGGGCATGTGTGTGTGCAACATTGCACCCTTAAAATTGCATGAGCAATTTGCATGTACCTATTTGTTACTCTCAAATTGCACATGCAATTCCCATTCATTTCTATGGGATGATTGAGCTGCGGTGGCAAGACAAAATGGCCACTCCGTAGTGCTCCTCTGTGACACCGAGGAACGGCCGGTCTCAAAGGGATTCCTCTAGGTGGCGGTGCCGCGGCTCTCTAATCGGTCTGATAAAGTGCTGGCTACTTTTTTCCCCCTGCTCCCGGGGCACTCCTCATTACGGCCGCCATTTTGTGAGCTCGGCACTTGCATTCTCCTTTGGAGTCAGCGCACCTGAAATGCTCTTTTGGTCAGTCATTTTTGGCCATTAGGAGCTCTTTTTACAATAGAAATATGCCCAATCCTATAAATTCCTCAGATTTTAAAGGACATTTGTCTACTGCATGTCGATAAACCACTTCATGAATTGTGATGGATATATCTCAAGTAGGAAAATATGGTTACTGTCCTTACTTTGAATGAACAGCGCTTCTTTAAATTTTGAAGCGGTTTAGTACCTGACTATATCTACCTGCCTGCTGAGTTCTTCACTTCCTTTGAGCTTTCTTTATTTCAGCTGCCATTCTGTGAGCTTGGTGTTGTCACTACTTATGGAAGCAGCACGCTTTATTGTCTTTTTACATAAAAAGTCTCATTCCTGCTAACCTGAAGTAATTATTCTCCATACGCTCTGGAAAAGGTTTATTCATTTTTGTGGAAATACACTGGTTCTCTTTGGTGATATATCTTTCGCACAAAAAAAAAATTCCTCTCGAAAATATTTAACATTTCCTCAGTCTGCTTTAAACATGGATTC
The DNA here is from genome assembly GCF_964204655.1 of Triturus cristatus. Classification (NCBI taxonomy): domain Eukaryota; kingdom Metazoa; phylum Chordata; class Amphibia; order Caudata; family Salamandridae; genus Triturus; species Triturus cristatus. The sequence continues at coordinate 359,945,932 of NC_140587.1, forward strand.
CGTGCAATCAAACAAACCTCAAGGGTCTAAAGGCTCTAATGCTAACGGTCGCAAAGACTCAGTCGGCAATACCAATAAAAGAGTCAAAAAAGATCCTTCCTCCCCAAATAAATCACCTCTTCCTTTGACCTTAGAGGTTATTATGGATGAACTGAGAAATATTCGGCCTTTCATGACGGATACCACTGCGAAGCTTCAAAGAATTGAAGAGAAATGGTCTGGTCTGGATTTAAGACTTACAGATGTAGAACAAAGGATCAGTGACGCGCAAGATGTTGTCGCTAGAGTGGATATTTTATCTAAAGAGGTTGCTCAACTGAAGAAAACATCAGAAGATTTAGAAAATCAGAACAGACGCAACAACCTAAAGATTTATGGAATTCCGGAAGGTTCTGAGGTTCCTGACATGACTACTTTCTTGAAGGCACATATTCCACAATTAGTAGGTTTGTCGAAATCTATAGACCTAAATATTCAGAGGGCTCACAGGATAGGTCCTCTCAACGTATCAGCCTCAAACAGCCCACGTGGAATCATTGCCTACTTTCTTTTATACTGTGATTTAATGGCGAATCTTAATGCAGCTAAACAATGTAAACAGATGCTCTGGTCAGGTCAAAAAAATTCTTTAGTCAAGATGTCTCCAAGCCCACAGCCAATCGCTGAAAAGGGTTTCTGACCTCAGACCCACGCTGCAATCCATGAATGCTCGCTACGGTCTCATCCATCCTTGCTTTTTCAAAGTAACATATAAAGACAGAACATTCACCTTTGAGGATCCTGCAGAGCTCAAGAAATGTATACACCTGCACAAAGGAGAAGATATGGAACTTAGTAAAACCTAATTGTTCTCGCTCATGTTCTCTCTCTTTTGTTCCACATGTTCCAAACTGTATCTTGTTTGACAATGCGTTGTCTCCCTAATGTTCGGTGAGTTCCCTTCCATTGTGTTGATTATGCTCTTTTCATTATTATTGTCCTTCCAATGATTTTTGATATTACATCTATTTATTCTAGTTGTTTCTCTTTGGGGTGGCTTCTGGTTTTCTCCCCCCCTTCTACATTAATGTTCTTTTCGTTTGTGACTATTATGGCTAAAGTCGTTTGGCTTTTTGTCATCTTTTCTACATATGTGCTTCAAAGGGGACTGTGTTCTCCTTTTGTTCCTCTTGTCCCTTTCTTACCTCCTACCCTTTATATCCTCCCCTTTTCTTTCTTCTTTTCTTTTCAGTATGTTACAGCTTTTCTTTCCATATATAAACTTGTTGTTATGGTTCTTTGCTATTTTTCACCTGGCCTGTATGGTTTTGGAAAACATGTTAATTGTTTTGTCTCCTTTTCTATCTTTAACTTATTTTCTCAAATTCTTTGTTTAATATCGTTTCCTTATTTATTAGCTTTCTTTTCTATCTGGATTTGTATTATTATCTAGCATTTTGGTTTTTGCTGACCAAATATTTTACTTATTTTAAGTTTCATGTATGCTTTTTTATACCCTCTTATATATTTCCTCGATGTGTGGATTACGTATTGTTTCATAGAATGTTAAGGGCATTCAAAACCCTGTGAAAAAATGAGTGTTGTTTCACACTCCTAAATTGAAATGCCATGTATTGCTACTACTAGAATCTCATCTTAAGGAGCAAGATATACTCTCCTTACGTAGACAATGGGTTGGAAATGTTTTCTATTCTCCAGCAGTTAATAATAAGAATGGTGTAGTAATATTGTTTCACAAATTGTTAAATATTCTTTTGCTAAATGAGGTTAAGGATAACAATGGTAGATGGCTTTTACTGAACATTATAGTGAACAATACTCAGTTTTCTTTATGTAATGTCTGCGGTCCCTATGGTATAGACTTAGTATTTTGGAGCGACTTTTCCACTCTCCTTTCTTCTCACGCTTTAGAAAATCTGATTGTGGGCAGTGACTGCAACCAACCTATGGACTGTTTCTTAGATCTGAAATCCCCAAACCAAATTTATCCCAAATAAAATGCAAAAGACTTTCCACAAAACTATAACTTCTAGAGGGTTGATAGATGTTTGGAGAATTTCTCACCCTGATGTCTTGCAGTTCTCCTTCTTCTCCCCTGTTCATTCCAGAATCGATTACATGTTTTTCACTCAATCATCTCTTCAATTCATGACATATGCGGAGATATGCTCAATTCTTATCTCTGATCATGCCCCCGTCATTGTACATCTTGATTATCCCACTTCCACACCCATCTCACACAGATGGCGAGTCAATAATGCCCTTTTATTAGACACTCAATTTATAGAACAATTTTCATTGTTTTTACAAAAAAATCTCAAGAATAATCTTCCCTCGGATTCACAGATAAACTTTAGTTGGAACTCATTTAAAGCAACTGCCAGAGAATTTAATATAGATTTTGTTGCCCCAAAAAAAGAAAGCAAAAGAGACACAATTGATGGACGGAATGCAGAACAAATCAGAAGATTCACCCCCAGTTAAGAGATCTGGGTTAAATCCACCAGGCTTTTGCTCACCACACCACCCCAGTTTAGACCTGGCCATATGCAAATCAGTCTTGATCCTGTGCCTCGTGGGAACAGTCCAGGCCAAACTGCCAAGCCAGGTCCTCCCTGGACTGGAAACAAGCATCCTAGGACCGGTTTCGGGGTTTCACCCCTTTTCAGCCAAGATAGCTTGATTCCAGTGGCATGGAGAGCAAGGAACCCACATCTGGGCATACCTGTCCCACTCGGGGTGACAAATGCAAAAACAACAGTTGGTGGACAGAATGCAGAGTGCTCTCCATGCCACTGGAATCAAGCTAACCTGGCTGAAGAGGGGTAAAACCCAAAACTGGTCCTAGTATGCTTGTTTCCAATCCAGGGAGGACCTGGCTTGGAAGTTCGGGCTGGACTGTTCTGGACTGTACGGGCTGGACTGGGCTGGGTTCAAACTGGATGGCATGGTGAGCAAAAAAATGATGGATTTAGACCCAGATCTCTGTACTGGGGTGAATGTATGACATTGTTCTGCATTCTGTCCATCAACTGTTGTTTTTGCAAAAAAGAAGGCATTTAAAGACGCAACATTAATTTTCAAATAAATCAAGGCCTCAGAACATGAATATTTTACCTCAAATCATGCTGACACTCGATCCACTCTCATTAAAGCTTAATTGCAATATAATAAACATTCCTGGGATAATGCTTGTGGTAGTCTGCTTAAATTTAATGCTAAAATGTACAGCAGTCAGAACAAAGCTGTCAGATCCCTAGCTAACTACCTTAACATTAAAAAACAGAAATCCAAGATTGTTGCCATTACAGACAGCACAGGGGTTAGGCATATTAGCGACTCCAAGATATTAGAATGCTTTATTGACTATTATACTACTCTGTATACTCTTGAGTCCTGCCATTCATCTGATCAGAAAGATGTATATTTTCAAGCCACTCTCAAATCCTCAGAAAATGCTGTTGACCTGACATCTCTCGATAGTCCAATCCTAGAACAAGAAATAACAAACGCTATTAATCAACTTCCAAAGGATAAAGCTCCTTGGCCGGACAGATTTTCTGTACATTTCTTTCTTCATTTTAAACAATTACTTGTTCCTCAACTGCTACTTCTCATAAATCACTTTTTAGCTAATGGAAAGACGCAAGGATCCTTCACTCAAGCTATGCTATGCTTGATTCCCAAAAAGGACAAAGAACCCTCTTATTGTAGTAATTATAGACCTATTTCTCTAATTAACACAGACTCTAAGATTGTTGCCAAATTATTAGCCCTTTGCATTAACCAAGTCATTCAGGATTTCATTAACATTTATCAAACAGGGTTTGTAAAGAGACGTTCAATTACAGATAATTCCAGAACATTCCTTAACATTATTCATTTAGCCTCCATGGCTGATTCACCGGTTGCTGCCATAACGTTGGAAACCAAAAAGGCTTTCGACAGAGTAAACTGGGAATTCATCATAAAATCATCAAATAACTTTATTCGGTTATTTGTTCACAAACCATCAAAGTGTAGATAAAGTAAAAACATTTATCTAATTACAGTCTAAAAATTTAATAACAAATACATTTCCAAATGGCAATTAAAAAAGAGGGCTATAGAATTGGTCAGCTAAACATACATCAGAGTACATAAAAAAAACAACTGTAGTGCAGGCTTGTTACTGTGAGCCATACTACGTGCAGATGCATTATAAGGGAGGGAGCGTTCCTGCAGTTCACAATACATAGAATACATGTACAACATGAGACAATTAATTTTACCGTGCAAGCTATGATAAAAGCTTCTGTCGGATTTTCCAGAAGGCAAATAAAAAGCGGCTAACAGCAAAAACTATCGGCCATGATACGTCCGCTTTTAGAATTCTATATGCAATCTGAAGCTGCCTTGCTCCTAAATTGAGGCAAATTGGTCTTATCCACCTCCTACATATCTGTTGATATCTTGGACAGAAAAACAAAACATGTTCTTCAGTTTCTTTAACTTTGGTACAGGCGGGACAGGAATCTAATAATAAAACAACCACCTCCTTTCAAGGAAATTTTAGCAGCAAATTGCTGTATCTGAATCTGACGTATAAACTTTTAGCAAGGGGGGGGGCGAGATTTGGTCCAGGAAGGTTTCTAATTGTGAGCATGATTTTATAGCTAAAAATTTAGATGATAACTGACCACTAGTTAAATTATTAGTATAGTGATCTCCCAACACCTCCCAGTACCTGACTTTTTATCTCAGTAAATCACCTCGCTCCCACAGATCCAACATATTCATTGACTTGCACCAATCTGTGATATGTATAAACCATGGTAGTTTTTTTGCACCATTAATCATCATAAGCTCCCGTAATGAGTTTCGATAATCAGTAAATTGAGGGGTTATCCATAGATGCAACCAGTAGATTAAGGGTTTCAGGGCAGCCAAATCACCAATTCTCTTCAACCCAAGGTCGCAATAAAGGGGAATTAGAGGAATTGTAATAGGTACCGATATGAGAGACCTAACAAAGATGTTTTTGCAAATCGTTAACTTATTAACAATAGAATAGCTCCAGATCTCGGCTCCATACGGGGCTCCGCTTTGGGCTTTTGCACAATAGATTTCCAATGCTGGGGATAGGGGTTGGGTGTAAGATTGTTTGTGAAATCTTAGTATAGATCTATGACATGGGGTTAGGGAGCTCTTGTTTAACTGATATTCCCAATTGGGTGACTCATTCAGACGTATGCCTAGGTAATCAAAGTTTTTTACCCGTTCAAGGGGTTCGTATGTAATCTTGATCTCCCTTAGGCCTCCCTGTTCTTTCCCAAACACCATGTACTTACACACTTTGTCTTAGAGGTGTAAAGTTCCAATCTCCTGTCCCTACAAAATTCTAAAAATCTATCCAATAAAATTTGCAGACCCATAGGTGTTTTAGATATTAATAGGGTGTCATCTGCAAAAAGCTGGATAGGGACTTTCTCACCGTTTAAGGAGGGCGCATCATTCCTACAACCCATTAAACAACTCGCCACATCATTAATGAACAGAGAAAACAACGTGGGGGCGAGAACACACCCCTGTCGCACCCCTTGCTCTATCGGTATCTTCTCTGTTAGTTTGCCATTTTGCCCCCATCTAACCTGGGCGTAATTGTCCATGTGGAGTGTGGCTATCACTGATACTAAGACCGCTGGGGCATCTAGGTCGAGCATAGTCTTCCATAACAATTCACGTGGTACTAGATCAAATGCGGCTCGCAGATCCACAAATGCTACATAGAGCTTCTGTTTCCTGAGTAGCACATATTTCCATGTTAATAAGGTGAAACTGAAAGCTTGGTCACATGTGCCTATTTTGGAACAAAAAACCGCCTGATAAGTTGACAATATCATATGATCGTCCATCCAGCCTTGAAGATTGTCTAACACTTGCCTTGCAAAAATCTTTTGTAGATTGTCTATCAGGCTGATGGGTCTATAATTGGAGAGGATAGCAGCATCGCCCTTTTTGTAGATGGTAATTACCTCTGCTCCCCTCCAAGATTCTGGTATATCCCCACCAGCCACTATGCAATTTGACAAGAGATTTATGTTCTGGTCCCATATCATAGGTTTTGATTTCTACAAATCTCCCGGTATCAAATCAGGGCCAAGGGCTTTACCTGCCTTTTATCGACTTATCGCTGACAGAGTGTCTTCTAGGCTGAAAGCCAATGCTGTGTTGTTTGCATTCGCCACAGGGGCAATAATTACAGAATTTTTACAACGGCCCTGTGGGTATTTAAGCTGCCCTGATCCTCCATTCTGGAATATAGTTTTGAAAAATGGTCCACCTAAGTCTCTGGCTGAATATGATAGCTAAGAGTGGAAACATTCTCCAAACTCCCCTTTGAGGCAATATGCCAAAAGAGGCGACTATCTCTACATTGAGCAGCTAGGACCAGATCTTGCCAATTTTTATCAGAAAAGTCTTGCTTTGCTTTACTTAGCGCTGCTTTATAACAATTGCGAGCCAAGATTACTTCGGCTCAAGAGCGCTCTCAAACTGCTAGTTGCAGAACCTTCTTGGCTCTCTTGCATTCGTTATTGAACGACTTGTTTTCCCCTGTACTGGCAGGCCTTCTACCAGAACTATTTTTGATAAAAAACAGTTTGTAAAACTTCAAAAAACGTGTTGTGCACCGATACAATATGCATTAGTTCAGGGGGTTGTGTACTTCCCACACTATTACACAGGTTAGTTAAGAACAATACAAAAAGCTTATACATTCTAGTGTATAAGTCCTGATCAGCTTGGACTTTAGGCCAAGTTACTCTTCTGTGGTTATTAGTTACATACAGCTCATCGTTTTTAGAGTTTTGACTTGAGAATTTCCTATCCAGATCCGTGCCCCTCATTTTCAATAATAAAGAATTATGAGCGCTGTTGGCCGTTTGTTCAATAATCATATCTTCGACTAACGACCAGACTCTTACGTCAACAAAAATGTAATCAATAATACTTATGTAGGCACCCCTTTTAAAAGTGGCCTGTCTTCCTAAATCGGATGCAGTTCTCCCATTGCAAGCCCTCAGGCTCCTGTCTGTGATTAAAGAAGCAATCTGCAGGGAGACATTTGATAGACTTTGGCCTTGTACGCCAGCAACCAAATTAGGAATACCCCATAGCTCATCATCTTCCTCGAGCAAAGTGCTCAATAAGAAAGAGGGTTCGAATGTAGCGTTAAAATCCCCCACAACTATAATTTTAGAGTTAGATTGATGTACTCCCACCAGATCATCTAGCAGTGAAAGTACAGGCGATTCGCTGCTATGTGATTCTGACCTAGCATAAACATTAAACAAGGTCAAAACAAAGCCAGTCGGGAAGACAAGCTGAATCCCCATAACATCTTGAGAATTGATTGACAATTGCTTATACTTGCAGGCTAGGGTATTTTTACAAGAATTAGCTGCCCACCACTGGCCTTTTTGTTGTTTTGGGCAGGTTAGTTTCCACACTGTAAGTGGTATAACCATTTATATACACCCTATCTATGGCCCAGGTCTCTTGAAAGACACAGATATCATTTTGCCCTATATAGGAGAACCATTCTGGATCTTGAAGTTTAGAATGGATCCCCGCCAGGTTCCAGGATATTAATGTTAGACTGTTATTTACCTCATTTTTAGCTATGGATACACACTCATGGGTATCTATACTAATAGGAAGATCATTATCACTGATTGAGTCAATCGGGCATGGTATTAGATGATGTTGCAAGGAGGGCGTAATCAGAGCTGTGCTAGTGATATTGTTAGTTAACACATCAGCATCTGCAATAAAGTGCAGATTACTTATAACTAGTTCAGCAATATGACTACTACCTTGGGAACCAAAGATTGGTTCGTTATCAATGCTCGAATGATCTGTGATAAATAGATTGGAATCAATGTTCCAAGTATGCCTTTGCCCTATGTGAAGGCTGCCAGTAGTACATTTCTCAGGGTGTTCCTTTAAAATTATCCTGTGGGGGGACTTGAGCTCGGAGGTCTCCTGAGCTTCCAGACGATCATTAGATGTTGTTACTATCGTGTTATCCCAGAACCTTCCTTAACATTATTCATTTAGCATCCAAGGCTGATTCACCGGTTGCTGCCATAACGTTGGACTCCGAAAAGGCTTTCGACAGAGTAAACTGGGAATTCATTTTCGGAGCATTAAAATGGCATGGCTTTAGTCCTCACATCATTTGTTATATTAAATTGTTATACTCTGCATCCTCCCCCTTCATTTGGGTTAATGGATGTCAATACAATTACTTCTCACTTCATAGAGGAGCTAGACATGGTTGCCCTTTATGTTCACTTTTATTTATTCTTGCCCTAGAACCTTTTTTGTAAAAAATGTGTCATTCTCCACAGTTTATGGGCTTCCAATTCACAAATGTTGACATTCAATTTACTGCATATGCCGACAACATCTTACTGTATCTATCTAACCCTATCACTTCTGTGCCAGTTTTTTTCTCATTGTTAAGGAAGTACTCTACAGTTTTGGTATATAAACTCAACATCGATAAATCTGAGGTTTTGCCCTTAAATTAACATTGTCAACCCGACATGTTTAAAGATATGGGATTCAAATGGAATTCAAAAAGTATTAAATGTTTAGGTATTTTATATACAAGTAAACATCAAAGAAACCATTAAAATCAACCTTACGAATATAGTTACAAAACTCTCGGTCTTAATAGATAGCTGGTCACCATTATTTTTGTCTAATTAAAAAAAGAAAAAAGATTTTATTGAGTGAGAAAACAGAGAAAAACAAAATACAGTCAACTTCTATCTTTCTCCCACACATATTTTTATATATCTCCCCGTGCTCACACCACCCCCCTCCCTACCTCCAGTCCTACCATTTTTCATGTGGGTTCTTCTTGTTACATTTTTAGGTTTCTTATTCATACTGGATCAAAAAATTATGAGCCAGATACAATTCCCTTGTCCAATACCAAGTCTTATACAAATGGATTTTGTTTCCTGGTTCCCTTTAACTAAAAGTACAATTTCTTAGCAGCATCTTTGTGTTATCACATTACAGTCAAAGTTCCTCCATAAAGTGCATATGCATATCTTGTTAACGGCTTCCCTATCGCTCTAATAAAGTGCCAAAAAAGATTTTTTAAAGTGCATACATGGCCTATCTAAGCCAGCCAGAAAGTGCATGTGCATACATTGTTAATTATATTAGCAGCCCGATAAAAATAGGTGAGTCATATCAAAAGGTGCATACATAAAAACCTCTAAAAGCTTTTAACTATCTTATGAATGTTTCTAATTTCCTATTTGAACAGCATTCTAAAATATGAAGTAATATACATTTCCCATATCCAATACCATTTTTTAACACTAAACTCACTTTTCTAGTACCGTTAGCTTACAGTGCTTTTTACCACTGCCCCTTCCAATTATCAGATTGCATTCAAATGCTAAAAACAAATCTTCACCACCTAGCTAGTAGGGCATGTAGAAATTACCCATCCAATTCCTGATTCCATTTAGCTTACAGCCCACTTTCTAACAGCCTAGGTCAAACATAAAGTGCATGTGCATGCATTGTAAACAATATTAGCAGCCTGGTTATTAAAGTGCAATATTTCAAAAAGTGCATACATAAAGTTTCTAAAAGCATTTGACTGTCTTGAACATATTTCTGATTTTAAGTTTGCACAGTATTCAGGAGTATAGAATAACATACACTTCCCATATCCTGGGCCAATTTTAACATCCATCTCTTTAACTGGTACAACTAGCTCTACCACGGCCATTTTCAATGATTAGAGTGCACTCGAATATTAAAAAACTTCGCCCCCTGACTTGTATGGCATATATGGCTTACCCATCCACTTGATTCCTCCAATTAGCAAAATACTGCCATATTGTTACCCCTTTCTTTTTGGCCTTATAGCCCCTTTGCTTATAAATAGCTTTCTCAAGGCTATATGTTCTCAGTAAGCGAGCTAGCCATTGATGAAAAACGGGCAGATTAGCGTCCAACCATGCTGAAGCTATGAATAATCTGTATACTGCCATTGCAATACAGATAAAAGCCCCACCTTCGTCTTTTCCCAGGTTGTTTATACCAAGCTGTTGGGTGTGCTAACCGGGTTCCTTGCGCGGAACCTGGAATGTAGGTTCCGTGCAGGGAACGTGGAACGGACATGGACGGCAGTTGTTGCCGGGTTGATTGCACAGCTGGACGTGAATAAAGAAGCTCCACCATACCTCCGTGTCGTCTTCTTTTCACTGGCGACGGGCTGGTCCAGCGTCCAGTCTCCCTTCCTGCGGGTCCAGTGACTCTGCCGACTTTCCTGCCTGGAGCGGTGTTCATGGCGGATGCGAATTGGGTGAGCTTCGTTGAGCTCAGAAGTCGATGGACCCGGAACCCTTCCTGTTGTTGCGCCTGCTAGCGATCTTCACCTGGTGAGACGTTTGATTGAGTATTTCTCGTTGTTTCCTGTTGTGGCACTTGAGTTTTGGTTTGATTACTTCGGCGCGTATATCGACGCGCGGCGTCATCACGAGCGTCACCGCGAGCACTCCTCGAGTCCGCCTCATTTGTTTACCGTTGCCTTGGCAACTGTCGTGCGTTTCAAAGCTAGCGCTTTAATTGAAGATCGTACAAGGATTTTACTTCATAGTCATTCCAAGCGCTATTTATTATTATTTATTACAGCTTTAATTGGAGGAAGAAAGCAACGTTTGTTGAACTGTGGTTATTTTAAAGCGGCAATTGTTGAACAGTGGTTATTTTAAAGTGGCAGCAACTCACCCACGCAAGATTACCAATGGATAACATTGTTGCTCCACCTCCGTTTTTACAGTCACCTGGTCCTCCTCCTATGCTGTGGCAACAATGGAAGGACACATTCTAAGCTTATCTAGAGGCAATCGATGGCGATACTTTCACTTCTAAAAAAAAAAAAAGCTTTACTGATGTACAATGTAGGCGCTGAGGCCAGGTCGATTTTGCAAACTCTACCTCTGGAGTCGGTTTGGACGTGCACCAGCGGAGGTGAAGATGGCGATTCACTAGTCGTTGATGACTATGCTTCATTAATAAAAACTCTTGACAAAAGATTTAATCCTACGCGCAATGTAGGTCTGGAGCGGCATACATTTTTGCAGCGCGCACAGATGCCTGGTGAATCTATAGATGACTTTGTTGCTGCTCTCAGAATTTTGGCTGTCAAGTGCAACTATAGGGAATTTCGTAATGAAATAATTCGTGATCAGCTGATTGAACGCACATGTGATAAGAAAGTTCAACAGAAACTTTTATCCTCAGACGATCCTGATTTAGAGACTGCTCTTATCTTAGCGAAGAGTGTTGAGGATTCTCAACTCTGTATGAAGGAGTTAAATACACCTGCATCAACATCTGATACCACATCTCTGTCTGAAGTCAAGCTGGTTACTACAAAAGCTCCTATCAAACCAATCAAGGGCATCAACACTAATGTTTCCCGTGTACCATCTGTGCTAATTTCCCGAAAACGAGAGCCGAAGGACAACATCCTTCATGTTATCGTTGCGGCAGCGCCTCTCATCTGGGAAATTTCAAGTTTTATTTTGCCATAAACCAGACTTGCTTCAAATGTGGGAAGAAGGGACATTTGGCACGTATGTGCAAATTGACTCTAACCCACAAGGTACCCCCACGTACTGTAAGGGCCATAGAAGAGGACTGTGTGTATCAGTATGAAGATGATGAAAGTTATGAATTATTAATGCTATCTTCGTCATCTATACAAGAAGAGGGGGTTGTAGAAATAGCTTCCATTGGAGAGGGTCAAAGAAGGAAAAACCCTGTGTGCACTATAAGTGTGAACAGAAAGGGCATTAGATTTCTTGCCGATTCTGGTTCCCCTTTTACTCTTATCAATGTCAAGGATTTTAAAAGTTTGGGCGACATCCCTGTAGCTCACTCTAGTATAAGGATTTTTGCTTATGGTGGCAAAAGAGTGGAGGTTTTAGGCAAATTTAAAGGGAACTTAGAATTCAAGGGTGATTGTATTTATGGTACTGTATTTATTGTGGAAGAAGGTGCCAATTTGTTAGGATGGCATGAACAAGGTGAACTAGGAATCATCCTCGATCCCAATCATGCAGACATGGTTTTATCCAAACGGGAAGCTAAACAATACTATGCTAGTCTTTCTGATGTTGCTCCTGTGCATACTATCACGACTGGGTTGCGTGTTGAGAATGATTGGATTCAAAATTATCCTGAAGTTTTTAATGGAAAGTTAGGCAAACTTAAAAGATTTCAACACCGTATTGTTCTTAAAGAAGGTGCTAAGGCTGTAACGCACAAAGTGCGAAATGTACCTCTTAGTATGCGCAGCGAGTTGAGACAAGAGTTGGAACGGTTATGTGCTATGGGGGTGATTGAACCCATAGAAGGGTCTGAGTGGTTGTCACCTATTGTTTTAGCGCGCAAAGCTGATAAGTCTCTTAGGATGTGTGTGGACTCGCGCGATCTGAATGCTTGTATATGGGTGGACCGTCAACCTCTACCGAACATTAATGAGATGTTGTCAACCTTGGAGGGTGCCAAGTATTTTTCTTCTCTTGACATATCTTCTGCTTACCATCAAATTGAACTGTGCAAAGACTCGAGACATCTCACGTCATTTGTAACTCCTGATGGGGCGTTCCGCTATTTACGTATGCCGTTTGGTTTGGCATCAGCTTCCGCAGTGTTCCAACGTCTCATGGGAAACCTGTTCAAGGGCACTGCGGGAGATGTGTTCTTTCAAGACGACATTCTTATTCACGGGAAGACCATTCAGGAGCACAATGCCAGAGTCAAGCACGTACTAGAAATTGTTAAGTCTAGTGGGTTAACATTAAGAAAAGACAAATGTAGATTTCTTCAAGAAGGGATTACCTTGGTCACCATATCTCTGCTAGAGGAGTTGAACCTAAAATGAAACTACTAGATGCCATTCAGAATGCACCTGAACCTAAGAACAGGGATCAACTACGTTCTTTTCTGGGGCTAGTTGAGTGCTACGCAAAATTTGTAGCTAACTTTTCTGATAGAACTGTATGTCTGCGTGGTCTTCTTAAGAAAAACGTGAAATATGTATGGTCTGATCAATGTGCGTCTGATTTTAAGTTGCTGAAAGAAGCAATTGTACAAGCACAGCCACTTAAACTATTCAACATCAATGATCAATGCATTGTCGCCACCGATGCCAGTAATGTGGGACTTGGTGCTGTTTTAATGCAAAAAAGATCGGACAATAGGGAAGAAATTATTGCCTTTGCTTCCAGAGCACTCCGTGGTGCCGAAGGGACCTATTCTACCATTGAAAGGGAAGCTTTGGCGCTATGGTGGGGTGTATTGTATTTTCGAAATTTCTTGTGGGCAATGATTTTGTTCTCAGGACTGACCACAAACCTTTGGTGGATCTTTTTACCACCAAAGGTGGGGGTAGAGCAACGCCTCGTATTGCTAAATGGCAGTACAGACTCAACTAATTCAATTATCGTTTGGAATATATTGCTGGTGTAAAGAATTGCGTGGCTGATTGCTTGTCAAGGTTGCCTCTTTCTGAAAATGTTGTTGAACCTGAAAATGATCATTTGGAAATGGTGTGTGCGGTCAGCACTATAGCTGATACGGGAGCTGCTTTATCTGAAGTTGATTGGAAACTGGCCATTTCTGAGGACGTTGAGCTCAGTAGGGTGATAGACTTTGTAACTCTGGGTTGGCCCAATAGTACTACTATTCCTTCGGAACTAATTCCTTATTTGAGAGTTAGTGACGAGTTGTCTCTGGTTGATGGAATTTTACGCAGGGGTGGGTTACTGGTTGTTCCTTTATCATTACGGAATAAGGTTTTAGATCTAGCCCATGAAGGCCATTTGGGTATTCGGGTATTCGGGCAATGAAGCGGAGGGTGAGGGAAGATTTTTGGTGGCCGGGTGTTGACAGGTCCATCGAACACTGTGTTAGAGATTGTGGTGCGTGTGTATTGAGTGACAAAACTCAGGTAACCTGTCCATCCTCTGTCAGTCCTATTCCTGTCAAAGAATCACCTTGGTGCAAATTGGCTTTTGATGTGGCTGGTCCATTCAGTGGCTTAGGGAGTTCTCCCAAGTATGTGCTAGTTTTAATTGATTACATGTCCAAGTGGCCAGAAGTTAGGTTAGGTTTGTGGACGGAATTAACTCTGGTATCATTATCAAATTTCTTATGGAGGTTTTTCTTCATGAGGGATTTCCGGAGGAATTAGTAACTGACAATGGTACCCAGTTGGTGTCTGCTGAAATGCAAGATTTTCTGAAGAAGCATGGCATTAAACATATACTCACCTCTCTTTACCATCCACGTAGTAATGGGTTAGTTGAGCATTTCAATCGTGTTATCAAAGAGCCGTTACAGTTGGCCTCCATAAATGGTCTTGATTGGAAGTTAGTGATTTCGTACATGCTATGGGCGATAAGAACTACTCCACACTACAGTACTGGAATGTCTCCGTTTTCCTTTCTGAGAGGTAGAGTTGCGGGTTCCAAACTTAACCAAGATTGGATGTTAAGGAAGGTGGTAGATTCACGAAGATTAGGGATGGTAGCTGATGTCAGAGCTGCTACTCAAGCCAGGTACGGATCTAATTGTCCCAAGCAGTCTTCAGTGTGTGAAGGAGACTGGGTAAGAATTAAGAAACCAGTGCTCATTCGTAAAGGTAAAATGGTAAGGCTTGGAATAAGTCTGCTGTTTCAGTTGTGCCTAAGTTAAAAGTTGAGTTTGTGAAAAACAAATTTGGTGTCAACACTCATGGTGCAACTCCAGCTCCTAACATTAATATTCCTAGGGATCGTGCATCTGGGAGCAACCTTGCTCCTCAACAAGGTCTTTTGAGGACTAAATTTCTCCCTGCCAGAGCTAGGTCATCCCCCGTCAAATTACAGGACTATGTTAGATTTTGATTTTCTGTATTCTGTGATCAATGCAGTTTTAAGGAGGTGTTGTGATTGCTGTCATGTAATGAGGGGTGTTGATTTATTTGTGAAGGGAGGGGGGTGTGTTGGGTGTGCTAACCGGGTTCCTTGCGCGGAACCTGGAATGTAGGTTCCGCGCAGGGAACGTGGAACGGACATGGACGGCAGTTGCTGCCGGGTTGATTGCACAGCTGGACGTGAATAAAGAAGCTCCACCATACCTCCGTGTCGTCTTCTTTTCACAAGCATAATTACCTGAGGGATAACTTTCACCTGTAACAGCTATTTCTTTTGTAAGAACACCTCTTATTCTCTTGTAAGCAGGACAAGCTCACTGCAGGTAGCAAACATATGCATTAAATCTGCCTTATATAACGCACACCGTGGGCAAAACACTCCTTTCCCCTCCCCCCATTTGGCAATCCAATATGGGGTATAATATAGTTCAAAGCATGTTTTATAGAACTGTGCTTGAAGGTTTGCAGGCATTAAAATCCCTATTGTGTTCATAAAAGCCTTTTAAAAGTCTACATCTGATATTCCCAACATCTCTTGCCACTTTGATGAGCATTTTCCCAAATCATCTTTCATATAGTTGTTCTGTAATGCGTATAACAGTCCAATCCTTGGTACCTCAGGTCATCTTAATCTATCCACTAACTCACAACTCTCAAATTTCTTTTTCCCTCCTCCCTTTTTAAGCAAAAATGTCACTGACTTGTAAATATTTAAAGAATTCTCTAGTAGTTAGATCAAATTTCCCTCTCACCTCCTCAAATAACATTAAGCCACCCGATGAGAAAAGGCATCCGTCCTTTATCCACTTCTCAAAGTAGTGATCATTAAAAATACCAGAGAGGTCTTTATTCTGTACAAAGGGCGTATAATAATTTAATTTCCCTAGACCTACCAAACCTCGTACAGAGGACCATTCCCTTAAAGACGGGTGTAATGTCTTAAAGCGTACTCTTTTGTAATATCCAAAATTGAGCTGGCTCCATAAACACCCTCTTACATTGTGGCCATTACCTTGTACATAAGGGTAGATATCACTAGATATCACCATCCCAGGGCTCGCATTCAGAAAGGCTATATAATGTTTAATAGAGGCTGCCCACCAGTATAATTTATGATTAGGTAAGGCCAGGCCACCACGCACTTTGGGCAAGAATAAATATTTTATCGCTCTTCTAGGTCTAGATTACGCCCATATGAACTGTGCAAAGATGCTTTCGAATTTTTTAAACCAGGAGTTCATAAAAATCAAGGGAATTGCTCTTAAGAAGTATAAAACTTTGGGAAAACATACCATCCTAACTATATTTACTCTACCAATCAATGTGAGGTGCAAATTATCCATTCTTTTAAGCGCTTTTTCATTTTACCGGCACACGGTTCCAAATTCTCTTTAACTATCTCATCGATTTCAGCAGTTATCACCATGCCCAAATAAGTGGTCTTTTTGACAACTCTTTTATCCATACTTGATGCAAATTCATTAACTACTATTTGTGTTTTGTCCCTATTTAGGGCATAGCCAGACACTAAGCCGAATCTTTGGGCCTCCTTTTCAATTGCTCTCATTGCCGTCTCGGATTGTAATGTGACTAATGGGACTTCGTCAGCATATGTTAACACCTTCTCTGGATGCTCTGTTTCAAAGAGCGGGGGATATCTGCTGAGTACTCATAGTATTTCAGAAAAGGGTCTATATAGATGGCGAACAATAACGGAGAGCATGGGCAACCTTGAACCGTGCTTCACGTTATTTTAAATGCTTCGCTCAGTCCCCCATTGACCCAAACTCTAGCCTAAGGATCTTTATATAGGGATTTCACTGCACGAATAAACTGTTCCCCTATCCCTTTCCTTTGCATGGAGGCCCATAGAAACTTGGCAGTTCGGGCTGGACTGTTTCCATGAGGCACAGGGTCAGACTGATTTGCATATGGCCATGTCTGAACTGGGGTGGCAGAGTGGGCTAAAGAACGGTGATGGATTAAACCCAGATCAGTTGACTGGGGGTGAGTGCTTGCAATGTTCAACACTCCGTCCATCATTTCCTTGGGTTTTTGCTTTGTTCGCCATAAGTTGGCAGGGTATGCTCAGACGTGAGTCTCTTGCTCACTTTGCCACTGGTTTCAAGCAAGCCTGGCTGAAGAAGGCTGAAATGCCAGAAACCGGTCCTAGGAAGCTTGTTTCCAGTCCAGGGAAGACATGGCTTGGCAGTTCGGGCTGGACTGTTCCCTTGAGGCACAGGGTCAGACTGATTTGCATATGGCCATGTCTGAACTGGGGTGGCAGAGTGGGCTAAAGAACGGTGATGGATTAAACCCAGATCAGTTGACTTGCAATGTTCAACACTCCGTCCATCATTTCCTTTGGTTTTTGCTTTGGCCCATAGAAACTACCAGGAGATCCTATCAAAAGCCTCTTTGGCGTCTAAAAAAATTGCGGCCATAGGGTTTCCTGCCACTTGCCTCACGCCAAACAGCGTGATGATCTTCCTAAAATGCTCTTTGGTGAATCTCCCCAGAATAAAACCATGTTGACTCTGGTAAACAATTTTATGTATCACTAGTGACAACTGGGAGGCTAGAGTTTTGGAGTAAATGTTCACATCCCCATTGATAAGGGTTATTGGCCGATAAAAACCTAGTTTCTCAATAGGTTTTTTTGTTTTTTCAAAAGATAATAATCTTTGCCATAGCCCATGATGCCGGTGAGTTCATCCCCTCTGTGATTTGTAAAGAACAAGGTCTTCATTATTTATTTCAATTGTTCTTGAAAGACTTTATAAAATTCAGTAGGGATCAAATCAGGTCCAGTCACTTTCCCTCTCGGTAAACTAGCAAATGCAGCTGCAATCTCATTCCATGTTAGTGGTTGGTCTAGATGGCCCCTCTCTTCTCTTGATAAAAGCATCTTAGCAGGCTGTTCAAGATATTTCCCTATCCATTCTTCCCTCTGCCTTCCCCCCCCCCCCGGTCTTCTGTATACAAAGTCTGATAAAAATTGCAGAAAGCGGTTCGGATTTCACTTACATCTGACCTCAAGCCTACCATAGGATCTCTTATTGCCTTGATTTCATTCCGAGTAATTTCTTGCCTTGTCCTAGCCGCAAGAAGATGACCAACTCTTTCGCTGCACTTGTACATCTCATCATGATGCAAAGTTGCTTTGTCAATAGCTTTTTTCAATAGTGTCTCCCCTATTGCAGATTTATTAATTGCGACCCCTAGGCAAGCGTCCTCTATAGTTTCCTTCTGTTGTATGGCCTTAATTGAATTGCCTTCAGCCTGGGCCAAACCGATTTGCAAAGAGTGAAGTTCCACCTTTTCAGCTTTATTTTTCCTTATTGCATATTGCATTGTTTCCCCCTGTATCTCTGCTTTTAGTGTATCCCAAACTGTGCCAAGGGAGGCAGTTCCAAGGTTCCTACCCAGAACCTCCGGAATCCATCTCTTCATGAACTCCACATAGGCCTTATCCACCAGTAATGCTCTTTCGAATGACCATGAAGAAAAAGATTTCTTCTGCTCACTCCCCCCTGCACAGCAAGAATCTGTGGATTATGGTCTGAAAGGTATGTGGGGGCCTTTTCAATTGTACTTTTTTGTCCGATCGAGTGCCAGACAAAAAAATAATCTAATCTTGCATGCTTCTGATGAGGTACAGAGTAGTACGTAAAACCTTGATGCTTAGGCCCTAATTTTGCTCAGGCGTCACACAGTCCATACTCTTGACAAATATTGCATAAAGCTTGGTAAATTTTAGGTTTCTTGCCTATATATGGTCCCAGTCGCTGACAAGATTAATATTAAAATCCCCGCATATCACTATAGGCAATTGCCAGTGTGATAATCCATTTGACAACCATCCCAATAGGGTGGGATCATCAACGTTACTATCGTAGAGAAAACATAACGTAAAATTAGGAAAACCGGGAGCGCAGCAACTAGCAATAACCCAACACCCAGCTGTGTTGGTCTTAACTGAGGAAAAATGTATAGCTTTGTTGTGGGCAAAAATGGCTACCCCCGAGTATGTGTGCCTTGAGTTGTCACTCCTATTATACTATATCCCAAGTATTTTAAAAGATCTTTTTGGCTCCTTTCTACGTGATTTTCTTCAAGGCACACCTTATCGGCTTGTAGCAATCTTAGCCCTTGAGATACAATTTGTCTTTTTTTTAAATCATTCAGACCACATATATTGATCGTTGCGATCCTTAACTTACTTATCTTTGAGTTTTTTAGCTTTACCCCACATTCAGAAATGATTTGCTTCACCATCATCCAATATACCATCCCTGTGTAGCTTCCCATATCCAAAACCCACTCCGTACCACCCATGTCTACCTCCCTCCTCCCCGCAGCAGTGACCCCCTCTCCCCCCACCCTCCCACTCCCCACCCCCCCAAATACCTAGGCAATCAGGCATAGCCTGAGTGATGTGCATCTAATAAACTGCCCCTCCATCCCCCCGTGAAATCACAAAACCATATCATTACCGACTATTCAACATTGCTCTCCAGACTAGCCTGGAAGGTTATTTATTACCCCTCATATCTACGGGGTTTCCCTTCCTTTTTCCTTCCTTGTTATTTCGTCCAAAAAGCACTGCGCTAAAATCTCAGAAACAAACATATGAGAGGTTGCTTTAAATTTATCTTTTAGTCTGGCTGGGTTTTGTAAGAAGACCTTTGCCCCTGCTTTTTGAAATGGTGTTATTAACCATTATTTTTGTCTAGGTGCGGTAGACTAGCAACAATTAAAATGACGTTGCTTCCGATAATTAATTTTTATCCGTCCATGCTCCCAATTACTCTTCCACTCTCTTTCTTTGAAACCATCAACCATTCCCTGATCAAATTCTTATGGAATATTCGCAAGACTAGGATCTCATTAATTCAACTTCAGCAACCCAAAGAATTAGGAGGAGTAAATTTCCCTAATCTTAGAATTTACCACTCTGCATTTACACTGAAACAAATCTTGACTTTTCTTTCTGATAACCCACATACAATATTAACTGTATGGAGCCTATTAGAACAGGACCGATATACACTACTCTTGTTCAATGCGACGATTCTTTTATCTCAGCCTCCTAGGTGCTTTTTATCTCCTATTCTCACCTATTCTGCAGCTATAGCTAATTCTCTGGTTACTGTCCATATCTCTTATAGAGGCATTTTTCTACAGACTCCTATTTGGTACAATAAACAACTAAAATTAAATAACAGAGCTCTTTTTTTGGAAAGAATGGATCAACTAAGGCATTATTACTATTGGGTATTTAATGACTGGCGGGTCTCTTATGGACTTCTCTGAGATCCTGAAAAAATACGATATTTCCTATCAACATGATTCTTAGTACCGTCATCTTAGAACGTCTATTCTTCATCTCTTTTCCCAGAACACTTCCTTGGTTCCACATAATCAGACCCCTCTCTCTCTTTAGACCTCTCCACTCAGTTTAAAGCATCTGCAGGCACATGCATCAAGCTAGGATTTTGCAAGTCCTTAATTGAGAATTTTAAGGATTCGCAATTAAGGACTCGCAAAATCCTATGCATGTAGGAATCGCTATAACAATAGCAATTCCAACACATTCCTTATTTGCGACGCGCAAATTGCGACTCGCAAATAAGGAATAGCTTCCCACTCATTCCTATGGGCCTACAGGCCCATAGGAATGAATGGGAAATTGCAAGCGCAATTTGCAAGTACCAATAGGTTCTCGCATCGCATGCAATTTCAAGGGTGCAAGGGTGTCAAAAGGACACACTGTTGCACCTCTGTAAGTGATCTGTGCATATGTGTTGGGCACACACATGTCCCAAGGACATGTGTGTGTGTAACCTACAACTTTGAATTTTTTCAAAGTTTTCGCTATTTACCATGTGGTATGATTCCACGGTAAATAGCGGGCCCAAATTTTTAAAGGCATCTTGCATTGCATTTTAGGAATCGCAATTTGCGATTCCTTAAATGCAATCGCAATGTAAGAAATCGCAAAAATTTGCGATTTGTTACATTGAGAGTGGCAAGTTGTTTCATGCATCGCAAAAGCTATTTTTGTGATCGCAAACGGCTGATTTTTGCGAATCACACCGTTTGCGATCGCAAAAAGCTTTGATGCATGTGCCTGCTGCTATTTACAAGATTTTGTCTTATCCTACTGATTTTAGAATTAAATCTAAGGTAGAAATTTTATGGGAAAAAGATTTGCAACAAGAATTCTCTTTCCAGACTTGGGGTTCCACATGGGCAA
Organism: Triturus cristatus; assembly: GCF_964204655.1. Classification (NCBI taxonomy): domain Eukaryota; kingdom Metazoa; phylum Chordata; class Amphibia; order Caudata; family Salamandridae; genus Triturus; species Triturus cristatus. Next base: position 359,967,195 of record NC_140587.1, read on the forward strand.
ACATTCACACCTCCTCATGATAAGCAAGTACAAAGCAGACATTGTATTATTTCTATAATAGGCTGGTTCTTACCCCCAAAGATCTTCAGAAGTTCAAGTTGAAGGATAATACACAATACTAGTCTTGTCCTCATGAAAAAAGTGATTTACTACATTTGTTTTTCTCTGTCCTTTGGTTAATAGATTCTGGTTGCTCATTTGGAAGAAATTGAATGAAAGTTTGTCCACAAATATCTCTTTTGACAGTCTACACATTTTTTGGGCGGTTCCTCCCCTTTATGGGGTGCTCAAGGGAGTGTGGGTAAATGTATTGATTTGTTCACAGCTATTAACCTACAGATTATTACCACAAATTGGAAGGATACTACTAAAATCTTTTATACTGCCACGTGGACCCTTTTAATGCCATCATCACAGATTAGATTACACTCCTGCCACCTCTATGCCCTTAATGATTAAAAAAGATTTACTTTGGTCACCACTCACAACATTTCTATCTAGGATAGCTGATCGACCCAGTTCTATGGTTACTAGATATGAATCCCATTGAGTGTTATTACGTTTAACAAGTTATTAATGTTATTATCACAATGCTGTTCTGCTTATTAATCGCTTTTCATTATTTCTCTCCCTCCCTTCCCTTCCTCTCATTTTTGACTCTTGTTTTAAAAATGCTAAACTGCATATGCTTATGTAAATTGTTTATATTGTTCAAATCTGTTTTGATGCTGTATTTGTTAATATTGTTCACATCTTATTCACAGTGCTTAATTAGAAGTGATAGAAGTGTGTGAACATGATATGTTTTTTATACTTATGCTTTACTTAGAATATTATCTCAATAAAGCATTCTAAACTCAAATGGAAGTGTGATACACAAGGATTGGCACTGGGGTTAATTGTCACTGAATTGATCTTAGAACTATGCTTAAAAGCAGACCCCCACCCCCTCTGCTCTCCAAGGCTTCAGAATAAAGATTTAAATTAGGATTGTTTACCACCCATTTACCAGTGACAAGCTTCTCCTCCACATCTACTGTTTCATCATTAATCAAACACATGGACCTAGAGAGATAGTTGGTAATTGAATTGGCGGTAGCTGTTGCCTTATCAGAAGTCAGCAGTGCCGTTTTTCTCTTACTCATGACTGACAGACGTGCAGAGCTTTATGTTAGTGACAGCCATATATCAAAGTGGTAGCCGTCTTGGCCTTGGTCGGACGTGGAAGGGCACAGACAGGCCTGCTTTCTACCTGGTCTTCATCCTGGCAGCACACAGGTGCTTTCTGAGGGAATTAAAATGTGCTTAAGAGAGCTGCAGGCAGGAAGGGAGGGCTCACTGACTCCGCCCCCTCTCACCACCTGAGGACTGAAGCATCCAAATGCTGGTGAATCCTAGTGCATGAAGGCCTGATGTGTTTTGCCCCATGCCGTGGGGAATGAAGTGCGCTTAAGAGCGCTGCAGGAAGGAAGGAAGGGCTCACTGTCTCCACTGCCTCTCATCACCTGAGGCCAGCAGCATCCAAATTCTGCAGAATCCTGGGACATAAAGGTGAACCCTGGGACATGAAGGCCCGAAGTGCTGACTTTATTTAAAGACAATCACAAATGGCCACCAATTAGACTGAGTCGCAATTTGCAGCCAACTTTATTAATATTCATGAGGTAGGTCGGATTATGACCCATATGGAATCAAACTTTATGAATGACCAGTGAGTACTTTGGGGCATATTATCAAGAAACGGCGTTAAAATTATCGCTGCTTTAGCATCAGAAAACTGCAGCTAAAGCGGCAATAATGGGCTTGATAATATGCCCTTAAGAATTCCCATAGAAGCCTATGTTCTGGTGTCAACATGGGCTTCTATTGGAATTCTCGGCGGCATATTATCGAGCCCATTATCGCCACTTTAGCTCCAGTGTTCTGCCGCTAAAGTGGCGATAATATTTACGCCGTGCTTGATAATATGCCCCATAGGTCTGGTTGTAAAATGTCATATTGCTCAGAAATTGCAACCAGTTTTTTGTAGCCAGTATTTTCTACATCTGGGCTTTATATCTAATGAAGGACGACTAGCGGTGGCAGAGGGCAAAGCAGGTCTGCAGCTCCCTACTTAAAATATATTTCTGGCCTTGCGCTCATCATTTTACTATAAATGAATACCTGGTTGTGTAAAACAGGCGTCCCCGTCACTCAAGCAAGTACCTTGTAGAGCAGTTATCTACATTATAGTCACTTAAGTAAGCCATCCAGTTTTTTGCACTCAGCCTAACCTCGAAACCCTGATGCATCACGTATTGTTTGCCATTTTTCTTGTTTGCCTTAGGGCCTTTACACTTGCTGTCAGTTGAACTTTAGAAGTGGTGCCACTCCGGGTGTGACATAAGTCTTGTTTCCAAAAATAAATAATACATTTTAACCTGCTTTTCGTTTACGTGCCATCTTTACATTAGTGGATACGAATGGAAACTCTGTAAAAAAAAATGCATGTCCACACTGGTCAGGCACCTCAACTCCTCAATCAGTGACTTTAATTCTCGTTTGGCTGGGAGCTGCATTGTACAATCATGGTTTGAAAAATTCCATTTTGTCTGTACATTGCTTCGAATAATTGTGTACACTGTGGAGTATATGAAGTGTTGGAGACTGAAATGCTATCTTGATCAACAATCAACACTGATCACTCATGGGATGCAAGGTCTTGCGAGATTTAGAAACATGTACAGGAAGCGGTGCTACTGTGCATTTACACAGGCGTCATTCATGAGGGTGGGTAGTCATAGGAGCCATCTTGGAAATTGAGTGTTATAGATTTATTGACTTTCTGACATGTTTTTTATATCTCCTCCAGCCATGGAAATTAAAGAAGAAAATGCTGTAGACATCCGAATGTAGAAGTAACCACTACCAGTGGAGGTCTGGAATTCACCCACTTCCAGCTTTCTGCAGTCAGTGGCCGGCATAACCTCTCCCGCCATAGGCGGGACTGGTCCATAAGTGAAACTAAGAACCAGGCAGCTTAGCTGATTGATGAATAACCCCAGGCACTGCAGTCTTCAAGCCAAAGGAGTCCAGGCTTTAACTTTATTGGTGATGCTGCACAGCATCACCTGGGTGAGCATTCTAAGATGGAAGGCAAGGGCTTTGCCAGGCTGATGATGCCACAGGTGTCAGGCTGTGAGATTGCCAGCTTGGCAAATGTTATCTGGCTGGACCCCCTCACAGCGTATGAAACGTGCCTGCATCACTGGCATGCAAATGCTGCATGAAGGGAAAATAATCTATCACCTGCAATTTTACTGGCTATAGAAGTGGCAAAAAAGATAAATAGGGGACAGAAAAAACAGGATGGCCGATCCCTGACACCACATTCATAAGCTGCCTCTAGGACAAAGGAGCAAAGGGAGCATTTGTTCACAACGTGGAGACAGGGCAGGGCATGCGCTGCTCTGCGAGGCATGCTGTATTCAGGTCGGGACTTGATGGTTTACCCACTCTCTGCCCATATTTTTTATTGGCTTGTGTAATTGTCCACTGTAAATTGTGGCTGTTCATTGGTCAATAGGCTTACTAGTCCCTCCTGTTACGGTAGTTGTTACTCAGTAGGCTTTAATTACAGCCTCCGAGCAATATTTCCTCAAATAGCTTTGTCTTCCCTGCTATTGCAGTCAGGACACACTCTCTCATATTGCTTTTTTTTTTTTTAAATGTATAGCACGAACGCATTTGCAATCGGTCTCGCATTTGCTAGAGTTTGTGCTAATGGCATTGTAAATGACATTGCCTTTTATTTATCTTTTTTTATAACAACACATAAATAAAAGGCATTGTCATTTTCAATGCCAATAGCTCAAAATATCGTTAATGCGGGATCTATTGCATTGCAAATGCTTGTTTAATTGTATTGACATGGTATATAATTAGCGGGTGCCAATGTGTTTTTTTTAGGAACAAATACTGCTACATCAGGAAAAATCCCATCATCCTGCATTGCCAGAACAATTATGATTTTCGATTTCACAACCCTTACATTTCAAATCAGTGACAGTTTTTATTCTTAGCAGAACGCCATTACAACATTCTCCCACTTGGAACACTGTCCTAGGGTGAGCTTGTAATTCCCATTGGCACTCACAGCCTCGCCAGCCCGTCGCTTTCCAGTAGATTAGCTCGAAGCAACAGAACACGTCGCCACCATCTACAATGAGAAAAGCAAGTTTGTATTCACTGACTCCACGCGCCTCAGATACTGACATCTTACAAAGAATGTGCTCAGTGACAGGAAGGTGACACTGAGGCAGCTCCTGGTAAGTGCCACTAAACAAGGGCGATGCTGGAAAGCATTTGCTGTTTGCTATTCGGTTGGCCAGCCAGAGACGATACAATCCTGCAGGAGAACTCGCGTTGCTTCATATTTTATGGGCACTCCAGTTCACGATGTAGAAACGCAACTCAAGTGTTCCTTGACTACACAGATGCGGTCATAACGATTTTAACATTATATTATGTTAATCCAGTCAAGCGTGCATATCCTGACAGGTCATGCAACTATCATTACCATTCCAGGGCCTAAGTCAGAGCCCCAGACTAACTCCAGGGGCAAGACCCTAATGAAGTAAAGTCATTGCACTTTTTCCATCCCTTTCAGTGTCAAGAAGTTCAATTACTGAACAGTTCTGACATTACTAAAGGGCTCTAAAGTATCTTACTTTTATTAAGTAGCAGTCCCAGAGCAATGGGAATTTAGATTATGCAACTGATTTTTATATTATGCATCTGCCGCGCACAATCATTTGGTGTCATGTATCATATTCCCTCAAAGTTTATTGCAAAACAAAAAACAATATTGTCATGCACGGTGACGTTTAGGGACCCGTGCTAAGGAAAGCACTGGCATAACGAACCTTGAGAGTGGCCCCGGCAAGGCACGTGGAGTGGCCCCCTCCGGACTCAGGAAGGAGATCTCCGGTCAGAGTACTGTGCTCAGGGGGGCCCCCAGAGCTTGGGGGACTTCCCTCACTGCGGGGGCCTGTGTTACGCCACTGAAGGGAAGCCTGGTGTTTTTCCATGCATTTCAGGAGGGATGGCAACCCCCCCCCCCACACACACATACACACTAATATTCAAGGCAATAATGTTCTGCTACTCTGATTCCTCTGTTCTGTTTTATAGGCTCTCAGCACAATTGCAGGTCTCAGCCTAAATCAAACACAAGGATATGATGGACGGAGAACTGTAACTTTTCAGGCACTCACCCCCAGTCACAGATCTGTGTTGAATGCATTATCGTTCTTTAGCTCACTTCGCCACTTTGGAGACAATTGCGCAGCTAATTAATTGAGCTGCGCCTGTCAGCAGTAAGTGTGAACAGGTTCCAACTCCTTTAGAAATGGGCACATTAACTAAAGGATAGACAGCTAGAATAATTATGATGTGCCTCTCAGCGTTTACTGCGACAGGATCCTAAATCCTCAGCTGAACTGCTGAAAGAGTGCCGTGTGATGTGCGCATAACACTTACAAGTCAAGCATGGAATTCTGTCTCTAAACCAGAAGATCAGCTGCCTGCGCAGGTTCCCGCCTCACTATGATGGGAGTGCAGGCGATCACCGCCGAATCGTAATGAATAAACTATGCACTCCAGTTGCTGTTTAAGATTAATATTTATTTTCCCATCACATCAATGAGGCTGCCTCACCTGCTTCGTCTTTCAACTGCCCCCAGCATCAACTGTCGCCGACACCGAATGCACAGCACGTGCATTTCATGAGTGTCGCACAACATCAATGCCTTGAGCTGACCACGATAAGCAGTGTGGCAAACTATATAATACATAAGTCACGATAAGTTCTTACACCAAATACATTATTTTGCAACCAAACAAATGAGATTGAAATCCGATAACAAGCAGGCCTTCAGGAGCAAAACGATTTACTATTTGCACATTGTAGAAGGAGAATTTGAGGACTTTCAAAGCTTTAACAAATTTGCCTCATGTGGAGAAAATATTGGTTTTTCAACTAGTCTTTGGTTCTCATAATTTTGTATGAAATCCCCTTTCGCTTATTTTGAAATGTGGATTGAAAAAGATTCACACTGAAGCACATTACTTGTGTAAAAGTGCACTTATGTCTCACAACCGAGCTTCCAAGACTGCATCTGCAAACACTAGCACAGCTCATTGTGCTTTTTTCAATTGTATATTGATCCAATTTTGGCAAGCATCATGGCAGCAGCCACACTACTCTCCAATGCCAAAACTGCAGAGCCTGTGCTTTATGTGCCACTAACTGAGTCTGTCAGAAATTGGGTTATTAATTAACAACTTCATAAACACAATCTGGTCAAGTCTCAACAAAGTTCTAAGAGAATGTCCATACAACCACTGAAATAGAGGAGAGATTGAATTTGATGAACGTGTATGAGGATGGAGTTCAAAACCTGGCGGCACAGTTGAAGATTGTTTCTTAGGGTCCTTTCCTCCTTGTATTTAATAACCTTGAGCTAAACAATGTAATTAATACATATATTACATTGGCCACCACAGATCTTGACAATGTCTGACAGGCAATGTGGAATCAGGTGTGATACAGTTTACTATTTTGAAAACTAAAATCAGATTTGGATGGCCAGATGGAGCCAATGGAGTACCAGAGGCTTGTTGGTGATCCATCTGTATTTTGCCAGGGCTTTTTAAGAGTTCTGTTGGCTGGGCGTCAAGTGGTAAACTGAAAACCCTCCAGTTTCTTTAGGAAAATCTAATTGTGGTGTAGAAAATTAAACCATTGTCTTCAACTCTGTATTTAGAGTTTTCTCTAGTAATCAAAAAATGTCTATTACCGTCAGTGGGAACTCACTCCTGAGTTAAACTGAGGAAGCCTCATCTTCATTAGAAGAAGAAACTGGTTCAGAGCAAGCACACAGCAGAAAGCATATCTACTATTTGGCTCACAGTTTACATTTGGTCACTTCTTTCGATAATCAAGACGATTCTTGCATTGAGCACTATTGCAGAGGGCGATTGACAAATGTGTGAAATATTGGGGGTGCCTCATTGAGAGGTATTTGTCTAGGGTCTACTTACCGATAAACCAAAGCTTCACCTTTTTTGATTTAAAGTCTAAGGGTCTGATTTGATTCTTGCCGATAAGGATGGCAATTGCGACGGAGTATCCTTACCGCCAATTATGTGATCCGCCCACTAAATTTAGATGCAGTTGGACCTTGGTTTATTTATGGCGGGACTACTGCACCTCCACCATGATTAAACCCCTGTGACAGCCCTGTGGAGAGCCGCGAAAGGCAGATCTGTAATTCCGCCCCTAGATTTACTCGTCACTGCTAGCAAAACCTTGGTGGTAATGGGCAGTGAAAACTGTTAAATGCTCCCTTTGCAAGGGGAGCATTTTCTTTTTTCTTTTGGTTTTTGAAAATAAAAACGAAAACAGTATTTGCAGGGCTCCATCATGTTGACAGAGCTCTGCACCAAATTGCAAAAAGCATTGACAGGAAGCGCTGTGACGGCGGTTGTTGACAATTTTTTCGAAACGCCAGCCATCTTGGATCTCATTTCTAAATTAGGTGGCCGGTACCTCCGTCAGAGGGGCAGAGTAATGCACTCTGGTTCGCTGACAGTGTAAGGGGACATCTGCCTATATCTAAATTTTGATCTAAGTCACAAAATTTGAGATGGTTTTTCTTAAAGTTTTTCAGATAAATGTGTTCTTAAAATGTCTTCTTAAATTATTGTATAGAGCAAGTCAATCAATCAATCAATATCTTTATTTTGGTTCAAAGAGCTATAAAAGTACAATACAAAAGAGTAAAATCATGGAAAATATACAAGTAAGAACATAGTTCATTACAGTGCATACCATAATCAATTCAAAACCATGATAAATTCCTTTGAAAACAGATACAATATAGTATACCTCAATGATATCTCTGGTACCAGGCAGTAAAAACCTCAATAAGAGTCCAGAAAATGGGCTCAAGAGTGGGTCCGCTATGCCATCTGGACAGATATTATAAAACTTCCAGTTTAAAAAGTAAAGTGTATAGTGCATACGATCTTTGAGAACCTGCGTGAGATCAAGAGGGGGGCACCATTGTGGCAATACGTTCTTGCTAGCACGCCTCATTGAAGTTAAGAACTTTGAAATTGTGTACACAATACTGCTCCTATTGTCTGACTTACATACTCTTAGTGCATGGCATCAATCTCTGAGCCTAAACAGCTGACATAGAGGAATAATCCAGCAAGCATGCTTCTTAACATAAGCACTACAGAACTATCATAAATGCTCGTCATTCTCTTTGACATTGCAGCCCATAGGAGACAAGGTAAAAGAGATGGCACCTTTAAACCAAGAACCAGTAAAGGAGAATGTTGGCAAAACCCCTATCTTAAATTTAATAAAAATAGCTTGTGAGAACAGGACATTGAGGTAATCCATAAATTCTTCAAAATCTGGGGCACGTTTAAAAGTCAGATAGGAGTCTGTTAAACTGCCTGAAACAATCATTGAAATTTTGCAGCAGTAAACAAATTCCCAGTAGTGGGTTTTCCAAGTTTAACGTGCGCAGCTTGGAATTGTAGAAGGGGACAGACAATACTCTCTTAATCCTAACCTGGTCAGCCAGACCTTAATGTGAGTTAGCTGTGGAACCATATGTGCTCGAATGTTGGCCAATCTCTCCATAAGACAAGCTCTATAGGGCTCAAATGCTTGCATCACCCATATCCTGATCAAGTATAAAATGGGATTTAAATAGGCAAGATCTGAGAAATGCCTTAGGTGTACATCGTATGTTAGTAAGGGGGCACACTTTGGGAGCCTAAGCAGTGCTTTAATAAAAGCGTTTTAATTTTAATCTAATACATCAAGGTTGCAATGGCCACACACATTTGCCTCAAACAGTGCAGCCCCACGAGCTTGGACTTTATAAATCTCCAGGACCGGGAAAATCGGTTATGAAGAGGCTCTGTTGGCAACTCTAGTGATTGACCCAGCTCTATGTTTCAATGTCAGTGAGGTTTTTGAAATTTGGCCCCTCCATTTTTAGTCATTAAATCTTACCCCTAAATAATTAAACACAGAGACCCTGTCTAATGTGACAATGTTTGTGGGTACCCATGCAATAGATCTTTAAAGGTAGATTGTCCTTACTCCTTGTTGCAGCTTGTAGGTCGGAATGTTGTTACAGGGACTCTCAAGCGTTACTGTAGTTGTTAAGGTTTTGCTGTTTAACCTCTAGGACACACTCTTAAGTGTAGAAGATTTTCACTTTACTAATCCTTGTTATGCCATTTTAGAAAGGGTCAAAAAATGTTTTGCCAACTGTAAAGTGGAGAGAGTGTATGCTAACAGACCAGGATTGAATTTAGTCCACAAGCTATTGATCAAGGCTAAAGACCTGATCTGACTTTTTTATGAGAAGTTACAACAACAGCAGTATGTCTGGCCTAGTTAGTTTAAAAATCATGTGTGAAAGTCTCTAGGTCTTCAAGAGCGGACTATCACTATGCTGTGGTATAGCCTGGAGACAGGTATTTTAATACAGGGATTATTGCAAATTGCCATAATAGTAGGCAAGGGTTTTTATGTTGGTTTTCAACATATGATTTTACTCGCTGACAATCCCTGCGAGTAACAGATCTGCACTTTGGCTATCCTTGTTAATCCTATTATAAGGGATTAAAGTTTTGCCAACTGTAATTTTGTGTAGATATATATAATTTCTGACTTTATGCCTGGGGTTTGCATGTGTGAAACCTCAGGCAAAATTCAGTGGTCTTAATCTGGAAGTGTTGTTCGAGCCAATGATAAAATCTGTAGGCCTATTTGTTTCACTAGGAATATTTATGTGAAATGCCATTGGTCTGAAAGGTTTCTTGTGAAACGATAGAAAAAAAGTCAGTAGCCTTGCAATTTATTGTGGAAAGCATTTGTTTAAACCAATAGACCTTTAAGGGTAGATTGGCATTACAGTGTAACAAAAACTGCAGCCTGGTATTATGTTAGATGGCCTCTCACTGATTAACTTAGTGAGCAAGGGCTTTGGTATTGGTTACTCCCTCTGATAAAACCTTTGGGGTGGAATGGAGTACTGTGTTAGTCCTTGATGGACCTTCTTGAGTTGGGTAGTGTCTTCTGGGCCTTTGAAAAAGAAAAACTCTACTCAAATACAATAGAGGGTCTTTGGGCCAGTCCTCTTCTGTCTGTTTGAGTGTTACCGCCCCATGACAGCACACTGAATCTGGCAATCAGTTAGCCCACCAGTGCCGATGTCTCTATTGCTCTGTGAGTAATGTCATCTGACCTGATCACATGTGCACAATTGCCTGAAAGTGACTGTGCTTCAATGTCTGAGCTGGTGGCGAGTCCATTCGTTTTCAATTTATTTTATTTTATAGGTCCCCTTTCATTTATTTTGTTATTTTGTTTTAGTGCTGTGCAGATCACTACACTGTACTGCCAGTCTGCTTGCTTGCTCCTCATTTCATCTGCAGTGTCCTGAATCCTATACGGCTGTTATATCTAAACTGGAAAGGCATCTTGGGATAGCATTGTGTATAGTCTATAATAGTTTTACTGCTGTAAGATGGCCATCAGGGTTAGAAGCATTAGGTTGGCAACTTTGGCTTAGTACAACGGGCATACACTATATACTTTAGAAGATGGCTGTCCAATGTGATGTTACTAGGAGGCTACCTTCAAATGGCTTTGTACATAAGGCATCTTTCATTTTACTGCTCCAAGTTGGCAAACACGTTGCTCTTAAAAGTGGCAGCTATACTGGAACCTTAAAACAACGCTACACTGTGTACAATACCATTGTAAAATGGCCAGTCGCTACTATGTTTAATTTAATTTTTGCATTGTAGGCACATACATGCCAAATGTTAGAGGCAATATGCTTTTTTTTATACTTTGATTCTTTTAATTTATCTTACATAGAGTTTGGGGAATTTGTATTTGTTTTGCTGTGTAATTGGGTAAAAGCAAGATTGAGTCTGTAGGTGGGAAAATTAATGCATGAGTGCAAGAATGGGTAATAGGGTCCAAGTGTGATGACTTATTAACTGCCTAAACTCTTCAGTGGCTGAAGAGGCTGATTCAAAATGTTTTGTTTTACATAATGACAGATTCACAAAGCCTTTTTTTTAAGTTGCATTTTGTGTGCAATATGTAGCATTTGCAAGTTGCAAACTCAGACCTTATTACCAAAATCGTGCCCTGGGGAATTTTCCAGTCCCAGATTGCGCTTGCAACAAAAAGACATCTGTCACATGGCTGGATTCAAACAGTCATAAATGCAAGTTAAAGAGAGGGAAATGGGTGGTCAGATCCAGATAAATTCTATTACTACCCTTTGGTCCAGACCTACTTTTAGAGGATCCTTGGCTCATGCTTAATCCACCAAGTACTGTTGTGGTCCGCAGTCCTACTAAATAGGGTGAGTCCTGTGAACTTTGCTGCTGCTATTTTTTACGTATTTCACATAGGTGAATAGTCACTTTAGTTCACTTTGATGGTACACCACTTAATCATTGCGTTCTATGACGCCTATGCATCAGTAATCACCACTGTTCTTTATAAATTTGACTGAGATGAGTCACCTCAAAGGCTGTTTTTTCGTCTGTTTGTTTTTCATTTATCTATTGCCTGTGGATATGTCTAGTTTTAATCTAACTATGATCAATATAACCTACCATCCTTTTATTACAGGTAGCACCAGACCATGACAGGTATTTTAGTTAAATGATATTGTTTCACATTCAAACTTGTTGTGATTGAGAGACTTAAAATACCATATAGTCTTCCCTTTTTTGTAGATAGTTATCACAGGTACTGAAGAATCGCGAGTGCATGAGCTCCGAGCGAGAAACATGTTGACCATTAACACTAATTTTAAGCACTCTAATTAGAGACATTATACTCTACTGAGTGCCACTTACACTTTTTTAATCAGGGAAGGAGACCTTTAGAATAAAATTGAATTCCTATACTGGTACTATCAACCCTGTTTTAAAATCACTTTTCCACATCTACATCAACCAGGCCCCCATACCCGCACTTCACCAAACGGCTGTTGGATTGAAGAACTCCGATAAAGTGCCCCTTTTTAGGGAGCCCGTTAGACATTGCACCGCCGGCCCGACGAGGAGCAGCCCAGATGATGAAGCATGACACCTGAAAGGGTGTGTGAGGGCATTAATATCCAACAAAAGGATTACCAACTTCGCACACATTGTGCATGTAGTCCAATCCAGCCTTCGTGTTGATTCACCATTCTTCTCCTTCATTTGAGGAACAGCAGGTAAAACTCTTCTTGGTAGTCTTACAGATCCAGCAAATCACAACACTCCAGGTCATGAAGGACACATTTTCAGTCTAAAGCATTCTCGGTTTCATAGTCTTGGTTTACAACCATTGACAAATTTACACGAATACACCACATTGCAATTGCTTGAACGACGAAAAGTCCAAGACTTGAAACAGTGTCCATAATGACATGGTTCGAGGTGGTCATCCTAGTTCAGATGGTAGTATTGTATAGTACTGTAAAATCTGCATGGGGCATCATGTGGCCGGTGTTTCCCTGCACCAATGTCTGACGACATACAGTAGAAGGCTACCCAGTTTATTATGCATGAATGAAAGAGTGTCTGCCCTGTGCAGAGAGAAATGGGAGTCATGCAGCACGGCACTAGGTGTGCTCTAATTGTGTCTCTGAGGTTGCATGTGTCAGGGATGAAGGAGGGCTGAAGGTAAATCGAGCTGCACTGCCACATAAATACTATCATTCCTAGATTTCCATAACTGCATCCCTTGTCATCAGATTATAGGGCGAGGATAAGGGGTGGTTCTGGATGGGTGGCAGACTCTTGGAATCAGCTGGGTCATTACTGATTTGGCGATGACTGAGCAGGTTTTCTATTATTTGTGGGAGAACATTGTAGGTATTTGCTCGTAGGACAGTGCATCGATGCAAGACTTTCTGAACCTGAGGATAGTTATTAGGGCTATGCTAGATCTTAATCATCAGTTTGCCATTTGGTGAGACTTTAGTCTTGTAAGACGGTCCAGTGCAATTCGTGTGTTGTGAGTGCTACAGAACACCTCGAAGCGGACATATCTTACAAATTGGCCAGTAAAGAGCATGTTGGATGGAGGTGATCATAGGTGCTGAGTTGTAGAATCCGTCTGGTGGCCCAATTCTAGATGCGCTGGAGTCTCCAGAATATAATGTTGTGGGCCACTGGACAATGTCTGATGGCTTGATCGAGACAGGAGAGGACCTGAACTCTGTGGAGCCACTCAAGGAGTGTTAAAAAATCCAGACAAATGTCACCATGGTGTAAGAATACGATTTAGTGAACTAATTTACCCACAACTGAGTGGAAATGTTGGAGTCAATAATCCTCAAAGTCATGATAAGGTCTTGACCTATTGGTGGTATCCACTGGTTTGTGGGGTAAGAAGGTGCTGTGCGGACCATTTTACAAGAGCAATGTTCTGTTTATGAGGCCTCAAGCTTCGGGCAGTTGCTGGAAATCGAGTGAACAAAAGTAAAGGAGCCTCCTGGCTAAGGGATCATGAATCCATGTATGTCCAGGTCAGTTTGTAGGATTTCATAATTTGATCATGTATGAAAGGATCACTGACATTAATATCGAGAGACAGAAATATTGTCTCAAAAACATTGTTAGTAAAAATATTGTGATCCTATGCGTATAATGTAAAATACAACAACATTGTGTAAAAAATATTGTTGACCAGAATATCAACAAAGAATAGGCAAAATATCAGCTTTAATGCCGTTTGATATTTCAAAGTTATATATTGGTTACTTAAAACATTTAATGACTATTTAAAATAATAATAGTAAATAGAGCGCATCCCACACGGAAAGAGAAAGTAACAAGGAGAAATAAAGATATTTGCCTTGTTACGCCTCTGTCAGGTAGGGGCATCATTTTGGCACAAAACTAAAGAAGTTTTCTAAATCTGTTTGTGCCAAAATACATAGGTGTATGCGCAGGAATACCAATGCTCTTCCCATGTAAGGCCTACCCAATGCAAAGGAAAGCAAGGCAGCACTCTGCACTGCCTTGCATTACTTTGCGTTTACTTAACCATACTAAGTGGCTTTGCATGGCTTAGTAAATGCTAAAAATAATTTTGTGTTGGGTCTGCACCACAACCCCGATGCAAAATCATAGTAAATCAGAGCGTCATATCTGGAATTCCACTTTATGGATCGTTTGGATTCGATTAATGGAGTAAGTCAGGAAAACTATAGAAACTGAACTTTCATCCTGGATTTTGTTTCAATTATTTTTCTGGAAAGGGTAGATGAATATTATACATATTAGAAATTACTTAGGGCCTTATGACGACTTTGGCAGTTCTACAGCAGACGGTGCAATGCACCTCCGGCTGTAGACCCGCCAAAGCTGTGGTGCAGCCGCCAGCAGATTTGGAGTTAAATGCTGTGACGGTCTGTCGGGCTCATTGGAGAGCCTGACATGCAGACCACCACACTCAGAGTGCCGACTGCACCTTCTTGCACTGTGTGGCATACATGCCACACCATACAGGAACAGGGGGTGCAAAGTAAGGGAGGCACAGTGTGTGCCCCCACCTTCCTGCATGAACCTCCAGGCCCTGGAGCAGCAGTTGGCCCTGTTAGGGCCCACTTTGTTGCCTCTTTGCCATCATTTTCATGGCGGGCTCACTGTCATGAAAAGGGCAGTGGGCAGGCAACTCCTAATATGCTTGGCAGTGCCGCAGCGGCACCGCCAGCATATTGGTGCTCCTGACCGCTGAGCGACGGCCATGGGATCCTTGATTCCCGGCAGTCGCAGGAGTCCTGTGGCGGTCCGACCACCACAGTTGCAATACTGCGGGTGGGCCAGAGGTATGGCAGTGGTCGGCCCACCACCACAGGTTTGGCGCTACTATGGACCGCCAAACTCGTAATAAGGCTCTTAGAATTTGTTTGAATGAGAAATCTAGGGCATTGCACCATTCTATCAGCCAACACAATGTCCACATTCAGACATGTTCCCACCCGCTAGTAGCCCCGTTTTTGCATATTTTTTACAATTTCAGCATCAAACAATATAATTGATTGAATGATCACAATTATGTCTGCAACTCAGTTCTACATAGTGCACTTCACATAATCCTCCCCATTACAATTTTCAGACCGCATTCTGTTAACCAAAAAATGATTTAACACATAGCCTAATAACTCGATGTTAAGACGTGGAAGCTCCCACAAATAACCAGTTTCAATTTGGCCTCTCGAATACTATTAGTTCCGAGTTATCCTTATAATTGAATTTTGGTACATGTCAACAATCATTTTTTGTATGCAAGGGAAATAATTAGGCATCGTTTTCAAAAAATAAATCTGCATGCTAATTGATTTTGTCAGTGATTAATGTGATGGAAGGGCTGAAGTTCATGAAGTCCATAATGCCCTGTCACACATACAACATTAATTAGTCATGTTATTCATCACGGAAACGCAAGTCTTTCTTTGTGTTTTTTTTCATTAGCAAGCAAAGGGTACGTGATTAAGGGGCGAGCTCACCAGGACTGCCTCCCAGAGTCTAGTGCAAATACTTTCCGGATTTCATTATCCGTTGTGAAGCACACAGCTGAGCAATATTTTAAGCAAATTAACAGATCATCACATTTCGCTCACAAATCAACAATTTTCAAGCCATGTGGAATTATACTGGTTGGAGAAAATACCAGTGCAGAGGGAGGAACAGAGCAAGAGCAGAACTGATCCTGACAAACCAATCTCACCTCCATGAACACATCTATAATACAAGTGTTTGACACAATCAGACTTGTCTAAACTCAGCAAAAATTGTTGATTTTTTGTATGTGTGGCCTGAATGAAGCAAGGTTCAGCCTCTGAACTGGAAAAGCTAATGCAACTCAAGAAACTGAAAATGGACAGCTTTAACACGCTGTGAGACACATGTCTTGTGGACCTGAATGTTTTTTCAATTTCATTAGTGGTTCATTGCAAAGGAATTTTCATAGGCTGTGTTATGTGTGTGTATTAGGAAGAGAGCTTCACTTCCTTTGCAGTCACAAAGGGTACCCATCAACAGGACAGATCAAGCAGCAGATCACAGAATGTACTCACAGTGGGGCCAGTCATTTGCACAACAGAAGCAATGAATAGGACACGTTACAATGCAAACTTTTACAACGCATGCCTTTACAACGTGGTTTTTACATTGCAACATCCCTTACAATGCATGATTTTACAACACATGCCATAACAACGCATTTTTAGAAACTATACTTACAACGCATTCCATTACAATGCATACCATTACAACGCATAATACTTTTAGGGCAACAGCAGTGTAAGTGTTCTTGTAGTAGTGAGTCAATTTCCCTCTCTCTGTAGTAAGGAATATCCAGCCACTTGGTAAATCCAGAGTATTCTTTATTCGTGGCAAAAATGAACATGAACAGCCAACACGTGTTTCGCCCCTTTGGCACGATTTTGGCCAGGGCTTTCTCAAGGCTGTACGTGAGGAAAAGAAAAAGAACAAGGAAAATGAGTCCAAAAGGAAAGGAGTTTTATTAAGAAGAAGGAGTTTTTTTAAAACACCCTGTGAAGACTTCGAAAAATAAGGTTGAGTATGTGATGTTTAAGAACCCGTATCCATAGATAGATGCCGATGTGACGCATTCCTTTCGAATTATTGTGAACAGGTTAGTATTGTTTGGTTCTCCTCATCGATTAGAGGGTATTGGGCTTGGTAGTAGTAAGTCCGTTGGATTAGTTGCATACAATTCTGATAGAAAATCACGCATAGAATGAAGTGGCAACATATGCAGGGAGAGAGTTACTACACCAGAGAAGATTAGTAAAGGTTGGTGAGGTATGGGGTCAAATGCAAGATGCAAGATTGAGATGGATAGATAAGGTCAAGTTTATACCTTAGAATTTAGCTCAGAACAGTTTCCCGTATGCTTCATCTCATTTTTTCATTTTTTCATTTTTTCAAAGGTTACTGTACAATACAGGTAAACCAGCCTCTGCACAAAATAATATATATATATGTAGTAGCAGGATAAGAACAGGGGAACATAGTAGAAAAGGAGGAAGGGGAAAACATTTTTATGAAAGAACCAATCAGTACAAGAACCGCCCGGTGTTTGGTGGTCAGATATTAGGCTATGCATAGGCATTGTAACGATCGTAATTACGTTATTAGTCACATCTCTTAAGGTTATTCCAATAGTTCAATCCAGAGAGCCTAACAACAAACGATTTGGGAGATAAGGATTTTTGTATTTATTCTCCAGTTATGGAGAGTAAACAAACTCGTTTAGATGACATGGCGTAAGCCCATGGAGAGGGTTACGAAACATGCAGGGGACCCAGGCTTAAGCTATGCTGTTTTAAAGAAACGTCTCCATAAGGCTAGTTACTTACTGTCAGGCTTGAGGATCGGGATATATATTATTTTGTGCAGAGGCTGGTTTACCTGTATTGTACAGTAACCTTTGAAAAAATGAAAAAATGAAAAAATGAGATGAAGCATACGGGAAACTGTTCTGAGCTAAATTCTAAGGTATAAACTGAAATGTAGGATAAGAGGTGTTTATGGATCATAAACGGGCAGGGCAATCATCTTCGGCCTTTCAGTCAGGACAACGGACACGAGAACCAGTATAGCAGGACTGGCCTCAGGCAAGGGAGGCAGCTTGATTCTGCCTAGTCATGCAGCGTCAGCCTTTCTCAGGCTCGAGCTTACGTGTCCTTAACAAGGTGACTCTGCCGGGGTCATCGTCCGTTCATTGACTATGTGAGGGCAAGAAACAAGATGGATGCCGTAACTAAAATGGATGCTGTGACTTTTAGAGAGAATGCCCTAGTTTCCAGTGAATTCGTGCTAGTTGCGCAGCGAAAACACTGTCACGTATACAATGGATCGTTTGCGGTTCATTGGTACCAAAATCGTGTCAGTACTATGATACCGAATTCACGGGTTCGGATCGCTACAGAACCTCACCTGGGATCCCTGGGATCCCTGGGCCTCAGAACTCTAAATCAGCAGTGTAAGGGTTGGCTAGTGTAGGAGTAAAAATTACTATTACCACTCCAGTGAGTGCAAAAGTAGGGTAAGAGTTGGATAGTGTAGGGGTACAAATTACTATTCCCACTCCAGTCAGTGCAACAGTAGGGTAAGTGTTGGATAGTGTAGGGGTACAAAATTACTATTCCCACTCTAGTGAGTGAAACAGTAGGATAAGTGTTGGATAGTGTAGGGGTAAAAATTACTATTTCCCATTGCTTACCTTATAATGCATTGTAGTGGCATGCGTTGCAGTGGCAAGCGTTGTAATGGCATGTGTTGTAGTGACATGCATTGTAATGGCTGCGTTGTAATGGCATGCGATGTGAAGGATGTTGCGTTGTAATGACTGTGTTTTAAAGGTAGTACGTTGTAATGACTGTATTGTAATAGTTGTTTCTGGAAGCAACACTTCTGCCTACCCACAGAGGAGGCAGTGATCCAGATGTGCTTAGGTAGCATCATACAGAGAAGATTCAGAGGGGAGATATTGATCCATTTTTTAATTAATCTGTTTATAAATAAAAGCATTTCAACAAATAACCGAAATCAATTAAATTCGAGTGCATCAGACTTTTACAGAAACTCACGTTAAAGGAGTTTCATATGTCGGGCCCTTAAGGATGGCGTAGTTGGGGACAATTAACGAAAAGGCCGACAGTGGAGTCCTGAAGTGCGGAAAGTCCGGGACCAGCTCAGTGTGGCTTTGCTATCCTGCCAATGTTTCTGAATCACTAGATATTTCCCAGGGTACTTGTTTTTGGCACAGCTGTTGGGCCCTTGATTTTTAGGATCGCACAGACTGCAGATCAGATGATTCTCAGGACACCGCTGGTGTACCCGCAGACTGGGGAAACGCGGCATCGGTGACTCTCCTCTCCTTGCAGTCTAGAGGGGTGGACCCAATGGCCCTCTCTGCTGAAGCTTTGAGTGGGGACAGATTATTCCTGTTCTTTGTGTGGGGACAGATTATTCCTGTTTTGGAGTGCATACTGGCATCTAGGAGAGCTTCCCACTTGCCTCTCTGAGTACATTAAGTCCAGAGGCTTGGGATAGACGGGGACCCTTCATGTTTATTTATTTTTCTGTGAATACTATGTTCAAATTACCTGCATAAGCCCTGTCATAACCTTTCCCAGCACTAGACCAAAGGTAAGCTGCACATCCTTTGTGAACACTACATGTGCACTTGTTATTATTAGGGATAACCATAGCCATGAGTAGGGAAAATAAATGGGTCCCAGGAACACATCACTCTAAAGCATGAAATCCAGGTTGGATAAGGAGCAACTGGGATTTCGAACACAGTGATCTGGTGAAAATGCAGGTTTTGCCGGGTGTGGCAATGCAAGAGTGCACGTTGATACAATCAGACCTTGAGAGCACAGTGCAAAAGGGATTGAGATGCTAGTAGGGCTTACAGACACAATGTCTGGATTTATTGGAATCCTGCAGTGAAAACAAATACATTTATTAAACCAATATCAGGCTGTATTACACAAGATGTGGGTGTTTGAACTGCACTCAAAATGCCATATGCCAAACAAAAAGATCCTCTGAAAAAGCCCAGTGTACGACTTGTATTTCTGACGAACCACAGAACATTAGACAGACCCATAACAGAATTTACCTACCATCAAGTCCACACCAGTACCTACTAGCCTTGAAAAAGACTAATGCTAGCGAGGCACATGGAGTGAAACGCGAGTTGGCATCTACCTGCTGCTTATGATAAAGAATTGAAGCCCAGGAGAACAAAATAAAATACATTGCGATAAGAAAATATACAAAGGTTGTGAATTGATGAGGATATCATTGTCATTTGCTAATGTATACTGAATAGGGATTACACTATGCATGTTATGGTGTTTGCCTTCCCTCTGTAAATGTATATATTAATCTGGGTCAGGGGACTCTGCCAACAGGCAATGGAGTGAACACACACACACCAACCAGATTCTTGAGTTAAGTAGGATTAGGCTTTAGAGTAGTAAATCATGTTTTTGATACATATGTTATGTAATGACTTTGTAAGAAATATCTATTTTTGCATGATCATCCCCAAGTTTGTGAACTGATGCTGCTTGTTTTTTTTACTCCAAACGTGCACTGAGTCTTGCCAAACAGGCCTCAGTGCCAGTGATGTGACCCTTTAAAAGTACATAACTAATTGTCTCACCCAGAATTAGCATAAACTAGCTTACTTACAAGTCCCTAGTATATGGTGCCAAGCGTACCCATGGCCTGTAGTTAAAGTGTCCCTTGTGGATTACAGCACTTATTGTGCCACCACTAGTGTGGTTCAGAATAAATGTAGTACTTTTGTACACTTGCACATCATTTACACGTGTTATACGATAATCACATTAATCTGTATGTATTGTATTAATTAATCAACAGAAAGTGCTGCATTTATTTTTTTGTAAGAGCCACACATACTCAAAATATACTCAATATATTTACTCTTGTTAATTGTACTTGTTTGGAAGCCATTTTGATGCAAAGTTAGTGTTAGAAATTGTGTTTATGGTTGGCAGAATTATGCACCCTGTCCATGCAGGAACCATTATCCTAGTCAGGGTACATGAAGTTCACACTAAACGTTTACTTATGCTCACCCTCGGGTATCTTGGCACAGAGCAGTCAGGCTATACTAAAGAGGCAATGTGTAAAGTATTTGTGCACTCCCACAAAGTAACACAGTGAAAACACCACAAAAATACTCCAAACCAGGTGAAAAAAAATTGAAATATTTATCTGAATAAAACAAGACAAAAACGATAACATAAAACACACACAAGTCAAGTTATGAATTTTGCAAGATTAATTACAAATTCAGTGCTTAGAAATTAATTGGTCCAACTGGGGCTATCTGGTCGTGCTTGACTGGGGCAAATCCAAAAGTTCTGTCTGACCACGATGGAGCGTGGGCTGGATTCAGGGGTCATGCAGACCATCTGACAGTACCTTGGTTGTGTTAAAAGTCGGAGATGATACGTTAATCAAAGGAGGGGATGTGTCGCTTTTGACGGCGATGCATTGTTTCCAAACTTGGGACCATCATAGATACATCAGTGTCAAGAAGTGATGTGCGTCGGGCTGATGCATGAATTTAGAACTGCTAGGCTCTAGGCTATGCATGCGGCATAAAGCCGTGCAGGTCTGGGATGCGTCGGCATCCTGGGATGGTGAATTGCAGATGCCAGCAATGCAGTGTCTCAGACTTGTGCAGCTGTGGTGAGAAGAAGCCCTGTTTCAGCAAAGTCGAGCTAGGCTATAAGCTGTGGTAGTTGCATAGTGAAGTTGGCCAGTGATGTCCACGGCTTTGGTGCAGGCAGTGGTGATGAGTTGATATCACAGAGAAATGCGCCGGTTCTAATTGGTGCTTCAGTGTTGATACCTTGTTTTCTTGGGTTGCAGCACCAAACACTCACTTCTAAATGCTCAGGACTGGATTTGGCACCACTTACCATTGCAGGGCTGACAGTAGACGAGCCCAGGTGCTGGCAACAAGATGCAGGTGAAGTCTTTGATATCCCTGAGAATTGAGAAACAAGAGGAAAGCCCAACAAGCCCTTTGGAGAGCCTTTAGGGATGCAGGATGCTGAGAGTCAAGTCCAGTTCTCTCATTCACAGGCAAGAAGCAGCAGGCCAACACAGCAAAGCAAGCAGCAAAGTGGCAATCCCTCCTGGCATCATAACAGCTCTTCTTTCTGGTGGAATGTCCTCAGTTCCTGAAGTGTTCTGAGTATATGATGTCAGAGGTCCAGTACTTATATCCATTTAAGCCTTTGAATTAGGTAGATCTCAAAAAAAGGTCTTTGTAGTGCACAAGACCCTACCCTGGCTCTGGACTCACTACAGCGGGGTATGCAACCCTTTGTGTGGAGACAGGCAAAGTCCTATTCAGGTGCAAGCTCCCCTGAACTCCCTTGCTGGGATTTCTGACCAGACAATATGTGCCTTTTACTATGGTGGGCCTCTTGAGGTTGTTCCTGCTATTGGGAGTTGGAAAAGTAATGCAACTACAAGAAAATAGATGCAGCGCTCTTCTTGCGCCTGTTTTCCCAATGCATCACCGTTGTGCGAGAAGAATCTCTGTGCACCACGCGCCACTGTCGAAACCGATGCAGTGCCTGTCACTGGTACAAGAACTGATGCTTTGAGTGATTGCTGCCGCATCGATCACCAAGGCATTCTGGATTTCCACACATCGTACCTATGTGTCAAATTTCCCAACGCATCACCCGTAGACCAGAATCATCTTGGAGTCGACGCATCACTTCCCCCTACAGACCAGACACGACGCATCACTTCTCCTGCGTGCAGCAGAACTGTCACATTGCCTCCCCATGGTCTCAGGAACTGACAGAGCTCTTTGTGTTCTCGACGCTTCCTATCTCCGCAGCTGTTTGGCCTTGTGAATTTTGTCACAACTACAGTTACTTTGATAGAAATCACGCATCCATTGTTTTTTATGGACCCAGTTACTTAAAACCTTTTTAAAGTCATATACTTAATAAGTGTATGTTGGATTTGTGTCATTTTGGTCTTGTTGAGTTTAGCTAAAGATACTTTCTTTTTCTACAACTAGTGTGGTGTCCATTTGTGGTAGTATCACTTTATTACTGTGTGCTTTGAGTACAAATACTTTACACACTGCCTTTGGTATAGGCCTGTTTGCTCATGCCAAGCTACCCAGGATATCAGCAGGGGTTATCTAAAGTGTGTATCTCCCTTACCCTGACTAGAAGCAAGGGTTCCTATTTGGACAAAGTTACCTCTGCTTACTAGAGACCCCCATTCCTAACAAATAGTTTTTCACTACTAGGATATGTAAGACTTAAAAGTACATGTCCAGCTTTTTAAATACACTGCACCCTGCCCTTGGGTCTGCCTACAGACTACATTCGGGGTGACCTATTTGTAAAAAAAAGGAGGGCTTGGGCCTGACAAGTAGGGTATCTTGCCAGGTTGAAATGGCAGTTCAAAACTGCACATACATGCTTTGCAGTGGCAGTCCTGAGACCTGTTTGAAGGGCTACTCATGGGAGTGACACAATCAGGGCCCAAGGCCCACTATTAGCATTTGATTTACAGGACCTGGACTCATGTAGTGCACTGTACTTTGGACTTATCAATAAATCAAATAGGCCCATCATGGAGAAACCAAATGTCTTTACATTTTAGACACAGACCCCATGCACTTTAACACTGGTCAGCAGTGAAAATATTTGCAGGTTCCGAAAGCCAGCAAAAACAAAGTTCAGCACACAGTCGAAATAGGAGGTCAAAAAGCAAAAAGTCAGGGAAACCATGTCAAAAGCTGCCAGGTCTAACAGTTAACCTAACCTGTAACCAGACCTGAGTAACTCATTTAATTTTATAAAAATGTGTTACCGGTGTCTTGCATTTCTCTCCTCTGCAGGTGTCTTATCTTGTGTCTCACCTTAATTTAGTAAGCAGTATGCTTACTATATTAAACTTATTGCTTACTATGTTAGCTTTATAGTAGCTGGAATTTAATGAGAAATTGGCTTTAGACATGGAGACTGATTTGTTGGGAGAGACCCTCCTGTTCCAGGCAGGGTGGCCTGATGTTGTATCCAAGGTCACGCAGATGGTTGCTCCTTTGTTCGGCTCTGGGAAACAGGGGAGTGTAACAGCTCCCAGTGAATGATTGTTCTCGTTTGGTTTGTCTGGTGGAAACTAATATGGAAAGTCTTGTTGAAGTATTTCTCATGCTTTAGCTATGAGTTCGTTAGAAACGTTTGGCAGATCCTGTCCTGACTTCGCTGAAAGAAGAATCCTTCTGAACTCTTCTGATTTTCCCTGCTCAGAGTCTTGAGCTTCATGGTTGAGCACTGATACGGTTCCTCTTGAACTTTAAATTAGTTTATCTGTTGCCTTCCTCATATAATTGCCCCTTTTCACTTTTGATGCTTTATTTAGAATAGGGAAGTTCATTTAAGAAACCTCCTTGGTTGAAATTTTGTTTGTGCTATGTAACCCAATTTATCATGTTTTCCTTATAATTTACAAATTTAAACTGCATGATCATTTAAATATGTATGTGCTTACAATATATTTACTTCAATTTTGCGGATTGATTTAACTTGTAACCTGAACTACAAAGCTAATAAAACCCCTAGGTTTTGGAAAGCATTTTCCCTGTCGTTTCTATGGAACCACATGTGTTTCCCTGTAATTGAAAGGTATTGCCTATGTTAGCTCCTTTATTACACTTCAGGTTGACAATCAAAATTATATACGACCAGTGGAGGATTCTTTTTGATGATTTTACTAAGAGATTGAGATTCAAGGATCCCAGCTTTATCAGGTGTGACATAGCAGAGCATCACTCCAAGCCACTATTGTTGGTGGGCTGAGCAGTTTTAAAACTCTAACTTGACCGCCATTTAAAGTCATAGCATAGCCTAAACCTTACATTGTAACATACATATATATATATATATATATATATATATATATATATATATATATATGTATATATATATATATATATATTATCTACTGGCGGTCGCCAGTAGATAGTTATAGTTAGGACCGTGTTTCCATAGGAAACCCGCAACATTCTATTTGGAATAACTTTGGCGCCGGTTGACGAATCCTCGCGAAATTTTCAAAATAGGTGGGGCGCTCCGCTCCGCTCGTACCCTAAAAGTCTCGGGGGATTCGTCAAGCGTGGGCCGAGAAAAAAGGGGGGTCCCAAAATGCGTTTTCCCCATGCATTTTTCCATAGGGACCTTTAGTCCAAGGTACAGCCCGAACGGCTGAACAGAATTATTTGAAATTTGGCAAAGAGAAAGTCCTCAGGTCAGGGATGTGCCTTTTGAATATCTGGAGTCAATCTGTTCAGTAGTTCCTGAGAAAATTGCAGTTAAAAGTACATACATATCTATAGCCGCGCACCGTGCGCGTACGGTATGCGTGCCGTGCGCGAGCGTAATTCTGATTGGTGGTTACATGACAGTAAACATTCCAGTCGGTCGAAATCAGGAAGTGTCAGCCGCCATTTTGTGTGTCTCGCACTGAAAAACAAAGGTCAAAAACGTGAAAAGGGGGAAGGTAGAGAGTTGCAGACCCCCTAGCCTTTGTCAGGGGGTCCAAGAGGAACCCAGAAGTGTGAAAAAGACATTTTTATTTTTGTAAAAAAAAATCGCGGGGTACGCGTACTGTGCGCGTACGGTACGCGTACGGCGGTAAAAAAAATAAATATAAGAAAATAGAATTAAAAATCAAAATTAAATGTTTAGATGTTAGGTGGCTCTAAAAAGATTTTCTATTTCTACCCCTTCTTCTTCCAGTACCATAAGGATATACATCAAGAATTCCTGTGCATCTTGCTGGACATTTTGAGTAAGCTCAGCTCCTACCCTGAAAGTCTCGGGGGGATTCGTCAAGCGGGGGCCGAGAAAAAAGGGGGGTCCCAAAACGCGTTTTCCCCATGCAGTTTCCCATAGGACATCTAGTCGAAGGTACAGCCCGAACGGCTGAACAGAATTACTTGAAATTTGGCAGAGAGGTAGTCCTCAGGTCAGGGATGTGCCTTTTGCATATATGGAGTCAATCTGTTCAGTAGTTCCTGAGAAAATTGCATTTAAAAGCACATACATATCTATAGCCGCGCACCGTGCACGCACCGTGCGCGCACCGTGCGCGCACCGTGCGCGCACCCTAACGTGCGCGAGAGTAATTCTGATTGGTGGTTACATGTCAGTCAACGTTCGAATCGGTCGAAATCAGGAAGTGTCGGCTGCCATTTTGTTTGTTTTCAGTGCGAGTGTGAAAAAGGAAGGTGGCGAACGTGAAAAGGGGGCAGGGTAGAGAGTTCCTGACCCCCTAGCCTTTGTCAGGGGGTCCCTGAAGGACCACAAAGGCAGAAAAAAACATTTAAATTTTGTTTTTTTAAATCGCGGTGGTGCGCGCATTGTGCGCGCACGGTGAAAAACAATAAAAAAATGTTAATACGTAGTTTATTGTTAAATAAATATATAAAAAAATAATAATACAAACATAACTTAGCATTTAAAAAACCGTACACATTCACTGAAAAAACCATAGGTTTCAAACAAGGGATAGTTAGGAATTAGCATTTAAAAAACCTTGCAAATTCACTTATAAAACCATAGGTTTCACACATGTTATAGTTAGGTGGATATTTCACTCGTAAAAAACCAATGAAATTCCCCCGTTATAGTTAGTTCAGATAACTATAACTCGCGCGACCGCCACTCTATCACAAGGATGATGTCATCAGTGATGTCATGAGTGATGCCACTGACCTTGTCATGAGTGATGTAATATGTGACGTCATGAGCAGGATTGCGGGCGCGCGAGTTATAGTTATCTGAACTAACTATAACGGGGGAATTTCATTGTTTTTTTACGAGTAAAATATCCACCTAACGATAACATGTGTGAAACCTATGGTTTTTTAAGTGAATACATATATATATATATATATATACATTTGAGATGTCATCAGTGATGTCATCAGGGATGTCACTGACCATGTCATGAGTGATGTAATATGTGACGTCATCAGCAGTGCATTGCGGGCGCGCGAGTTATAGTTAGCTGAACTATAACAGGGGAATTTCTAGGGTTTTGTACGAGGGAAATGTCCAGCTAACTATAACACCCCTGAAACCTATGGTTTTTTTCAGTGAATTTCTAAGGTTTTTAAATGCCAATTCCTAACTATAACGCTCCTGAAACCTTTGGTTTTTCCAGTGAATATATATATATATATATATATATATATATATATATATATATATATATACGGTCGCTAATAGGGAGTTATAGATTGGACCAAAGTTTCCATAGTAGAAGTGTTTTTTGTTTTGCGAATAACTTTGGAACCGCTTGATGAATCTGCACAAAACTTTCAAATATCTTCCCCTTTTTGCTTCCACTGCTTTGTTGAAAGTCACAGGGTTATTTGTCAAGTGGGTGCCAAGAAAAAAGGGGTTCCAAAACGCATATTTCCACGTCAAGTCTATAGGGAATTTTAATTTTTTGAAGACGACTACAGCCCAAACTGATGAACAAATTTGGAAGAAAGCTAGATGTTTGTCTAGAAAGCGTGCTTTTTGTGGTTTGGTATAAAGTCGTTCAGTAGTTGCAGAAATATTTAAGTAAAAAAAATATAGATATCTGGCAGCCCAAAAACCTACCAAAATGCTACTGAAATTTGATTGGCTGCCAACACTTTGACCAGGAAGTGTTGGCAGTCATCTTGGGACTCGGTTAAACTGAGACACACACAGAATATTTTAAAGAAAAGAAAAGGGGGCAGGGTAGAAAAACTCTGATCCCATGGGCCTCTTGGAGTGGTCCAAATGGGATCCTCCATGGCTCAAAAAAAGAATTAAAAAAAACTTTTCAGCAGGGTCCACGGATCTTGCCAATTTGTTTAAAAAAAATGAAGCACTGGCTCCCGCACTTCATTCATTATTTGCCCCAGGTGGGCCAAGTCCCGGGGACATATTTTTTTTATAATGGGGGGCACCCGGACCCCACCTCCTGGGTCTCAATATTACCCGGGGTTAACAACCTTACTGGGGCTTCTTTAAAAAAGAAAATAAAGCCATACCGGCCTCCCCCACTGCCCTGGGGACCAACATCTCCCCGGGGATTATAGTTTTATAAATGGGGGGCTCTTAGACACCCTCTTTGCCCCTGGGACTGACACCTCCCTGGGGCTTCATCTATAAACAAATGGAGGGGCCGTGTGGACCCCCCCCCATCAGCCCTAGGGGCTGCACTTCCCCAGAGCTTTGAATTTACATAATGCGGAAGCACATGGACCCCCAAACCCTAGGGGCCTCCACCTCCCTGGGGCTTCAGCTATAAACAAAGCGGAAGCCCGCAGACCCTCCCCCAGCCCCAAGGGTCGGCACTTCCCTGGAGTATTTCAATTTTCATAATGCAGGGGGCAGTGAGGGCACGCGAACAGTCCCGGGGACTGCCACCTCCCTGGCAATTTCACCAAAAACAATACAGGGGCAACCTGTCCCCCTTGCAGTCCTGGGGACCATCACCTCCACAGGGCTGAATCACAAAATGGAGGGGGCATGGTCTTCGATGACCTCTAAGCAGTCGGGCTGTGTGGGACTTACTGGAGGTAAGTCATATGCAGTGCATTGCAAGGGTGCCCGTTATATTTGGCTCCGCTACAACTGCTGAATTTCACTGGTTTTGTACGAGTGTAACCTGAGCCGTGGTGGTTTACGCCCACTGGGTCAGAGAAGTTTAAAACGGTGCAGGTGCGCTGTGAACTTGCTGCTATTTCCTGTTGCTAAAGCCAGTTATCAAGGGCGAAAGGAGCCCGAAACATGTTTGGTGAAGATATCGATTGTTCGGCATGCTGATTTTGTTGCAAAGACACTGCTGAATCCTTGAAGCCCCATAATAAAAGGACACAATTTCACGAAGTGTGAGGCACCTCAATTTGGGAGCAAACCTTCATTTGGATGTATAGCGGCTGGCTCTAGTTGCGGGGCGCCCCGCTGTTTAGAAGGCGGATCTAAAGCGCTGGGAAAATGAGGCGCTAAGGAACTACGTGACCGATTGATGGGACATGAACAGTCAAGGTTTTCAGTCGTGTTTAGTGCAGCTATCCACTATGGTTTCAAACAGCAGACGTACGGGATACAATAGCACCCACTGTGGGTTTTATGAACAGTAGAACTTCATCGACCAGAATGCCGTGGTTGTTTACGCCCACTGGGGCAGAGAAGTTTAAAATGGTGTAGATGCGCTGTGAACCTGCTGCTGTTTCCTGTTGCTAGTATCAAGGGCGAAAGGAGCCCGAAACATGTTTGGTGAAGATATCGATTGTAATGCATGCTGATTTTGTTGCAAAGACACTGCTGAATCCTTGAAGCCCCATTATAAAAGGACAACATTTCACGAAGTGTGAGGCGCCTCAATTTGGGAGCAAACCTTTATTTGGATATATTTATATATATATTCAATGAAAAAACCAAAGGTTTCACACATGTTATAGTTAGCTGGACATTTCACTCGTAAAAAACCATTGAAATTCCCCCGTTATAGTTAGTTCAGCTAACTATAACTCGCGCGCCCGCAATGCACTACTGATGACATCACATATTACATCACTCATGACATGGTCAGTGACATCACTCATGACATCACTGATGACATCTCAAATGACATCACTGATGACATCATCCAGTGAATGTGTGTTTTTCTGAAAATTAAATATGTTTAATATATGTATATCTCAAGTAGGCCTGGGCGAAGCACTACGCTACGCTCGCGTAGTTTGCGAAGTTCGCGCTACTTCGCACTACGCGAACTGCACGTAGCACAGTGCGAACACGCGTAGCGTAGTGTTGCATAGTGCTGCGGTCATTTTTTGCTTGCTCGCGGTACTCAACGTCAAGTTGGCGACCACGAGCATGCAAAATGACATCCTGGCGAGACTTTTTCCTTGTTCGCGATCGCGAGCATGGAAAATAAACCTCCCGGCGAGATTACCAACGCGAGGAGGTCAGGTTTCTCATTGCGAGGGGTCGCGTATGCTCGCGACCGCTCGCGATGAGAAACTACCAGTTCGCGTTGAGAAAGCTGCCACTCGAGTAAAAATCTACTCGAGCAGCAGAAAACTACAGCTCGCACTGTGCAAGATGCAATTTTCAATGATTGCACAGTGCCGGTTGCTTGTCCGCACTGTGCGATCATTGAAAACAACATCTTGCACAGTGCGAACATGTTACTACGCAGTTCGCGAAGTGCTACGCGTAGCTCGCGTAGTGCGAACTTCACTTTGCGTAGCTTCGCGAAGTGCTACTTCGCGAACTACGCCCACCCTTAATCTCAAGGTCGATGGAAGAATAAATGAGTATATAAGTGTCTAAATTGATGATTTGTTTTTGAAAAATTGATTGTATTACTGACTGATTAAGTGTATCTTTTTGAATACATGGCTAAGTGAGTAATGTTTAAATGTGTAAATACCTGTATCAGTCTCTCACTTTGTATATAAGTGGCTGCATGGGTTGGTGAGTAGCTACATGAGTGTCTATATAGGTTATTAGTTGGTTTTTTGAGTATCAGTATGAGTGTCTGAGTGTCTTCATGGTGCGTTGGGGGGGTATTACGTAGTGCATAGATGCATGAATGAGTGACTCACTGTTTGTATGTGTTGAAGACAGCATGTGTGAAGGACTGTATGGGTGGATGAGTGTGTGCATGGGTGTGTTAGTGAGTGAATGACTGTCTCAATAGTGTCTTCATAAGTAACTACATATGTTTTAAACTAGTATATGTGACTATTGGTGTTTATAAGTGAGTATATGTGAGAGTGAGAGATTGGTAGACTTCCTGTATGAATAAGTATGTGTTTCTATAAGTGATTGTTTAAAAGACTAAGTATGTGTAAGTTTCTGTAAAAGTAAGTGTGGTGGTGTGTGTATAACCGTATATGCAAGTAAATGGATGTTTGATTCTTTATTAGCATGAGTGACTATGTGTGTGAGTAACTCTATGGATGAGTGGCATTGTGTTACAGGATGTTTAGGTGTATGAGTACATATGATGTGTGAGTACATGTATGAGTGACTGTATAGGATTGTTGGTGGATGAGTGGATGTGTATGTGGATCTTAGAATTACTGAATAGGTTGTTGTAACTGTTATTGGTATGTCCATTTTTTTGAAAATTTCAGTCTCTATTTTTGAATGTTTGTATCAAAGGTTATATTAGGGTGAGAGGAGGTCTACCACTCTGTCACAAGGATAATGTCATCAGTGATGTCATTTGAGATGTCATCAGTGATGTCATGAGTGATGTCACTGACCATGTCATGAGTGATGTAATATGTGACGTCATCAGTAGTGCATTGCGGGCGCGCGAGTTATAGTTAGCTGAACTAACTATAACGGGGGAATTTCAATGGTTTTTTACGAGTGAAATGTCCAGCTAACTATAACATGTGTGAAACCTTTGGTTTTTTCATTGAATTTCTAAGGTTTTTTAAATGCTAATTCCTAACTATAACGTGTGTGAAACCCATGTTTTTTTCAGTGAATTTGCAAGGTTTTTTAAATGCGAATTCCTTACTATAACGTGAGTGAAACCCATGGTTTTTTCAGTGAATTTGCAAGGTTTTTTAAATGCTAATTCTTTTTTTTTTCTTCTTTTTTTTTTTACATATTTTTATTTTAATTGTCTATCCTTTTTTAAAGACTATGGTTAAATTTTTTAAATTCTACAATATGTTTTTATTTTACAATTTTTTTAAAATAAACAGGTAAAATTTATTAGCAATACATTTTTTTTTTTTTTTTTACCGTGCGCGTACGGTAAGCGCACGTCTTGCTGTAATTACGTTAGATTTCTACGCTGTTTGCGTTCATTTACGGAATTTGCGTAGACGCACGTCACGCGCGCATAGCGCGTAACGCGTATGCTGCACGCGCACGTTACGCGGAAGTGAAGGGGCGTGCCTGTTTTGCGCGTGCGCGTGTCTTTTTTACGCGCATGCGTACTTTTGCCGTAAGCGCACCGTAAGCGTACCGTAAGCGTACGGTAGGTCATGTGATCATGAAACAAAACTTTTGATTGGTTGAAACTACTTTCAGTTCTAGAACTCTCCTACACCACACCCATTCCCCTCATTTCTGCTTGTGATCCCTTAGGAGAAGGAGCTGGGTTGTCTTTGTGATACGATGGCAGAACAGCAGAGCCCTTCTGAGAGTGAGGCTAGCAGCACTACCTTGAGGCAGAGAGCGAGGAAACAAAAGACCTCTTACATATGGGAGTATTTTTCTTTTCCAGAAGGCCAGCAAAAGGTAAATGCACCCTTAGTGACTTGTAAGCTGTGTGGCCGTGTACTTTCAAGAGGGAATCCCGACAGGAAGTATTCCTTTGGGAATCACACCATGATGAGACACCTTAAGGATGTACACAGAAGGACACATGCTCGACTTACTGAAGGTAACCCTTCAGTAAATCAACCAAGCACATCCACAGCAGCTCAGCCTGGACCATCATCTGCAGTGCCGAGTCCTTCTTCTGCAGGTCAGGTGAGCCCTTCATCTGTGGGGGGAGCATCTCCTTTTACTGGTCCTCTGGAAACTAACCCTCGGTTTCTGAGGGTTGAAATACGGTGCGCCACTTGTCATGATCTAATTTGTTATAGGGAGACCAGTATTTCCCTAGTGAACAATAAAATAGATCAGCACACTTGTCGTACCGTCTAATATTCCCATTCTTTCTTTCCTCTGTCCCTGCATGAACACAACGGCTCTTTTAAGAGCCAACCTTACCTTTCATCTATTTTTTATATATGTTTTTAAAAACTTTTTTTAATTTTTTTTTTACCGTACGCGTACGGTACGCGTAATTTTTTTTTTTTTTTTTAAAAAAACACTAAAAATCAATTATCACATTACAAGGTCCTTGGGAGACTACAATGAAAAACTGAAAATGTGATTGTAGAGAAGTGGAAAAAAGGGACCATGATATTATTGACTTACCATACCCACTCAAAAAAATATTTATTCATTTAAATTTTTTTTAAATTGCTTTAAAAATGGTTCTAGTTTTCGAAAATTTTCTATCTCAATCTGAAAAAAAAGAAAAAAGTATTAATATTTAATAAAACATTTTATAATACAGTACACATATTTACATATTTTTCAAAAAATATTTTTGCCTTTTTTTTGCTGTTTTCAGAATATATTGCATTTCACTATAAATTGTGAAAGCAATTGCATTCATCATTTAACAGCGGGCAAAAAAAAAATTAACAATCTCAAAGATTGTTTTAAAAAAGCCCACAATCTCTTTTTGCATAAACATAACTTTATGAAAAAGCATAATATTCTTAAAAAATATCATCTAATATCAATACTTATTTCTTTAAAATACCGTCTGATATTTTTGTTTCAGAAGTATAATCACAATAATATATCTCAAATAACTCCACAATACATCTGGTTCCATTTCCTTTAGGCCAAATAGTAATTTTAAAATTCTATTTTGATTCAATTTCCAATGGTAATCCAATAAAAAACTAAAGTTTAAATTGTACAGATCTCACCGATTCTCTGTAACATTTTGGTTTCCGAAAGATTTATTAATAATTAAATAAGTCCACAATAGAATTGTTTACCTTTCCGCATGGCCAAATAGTAATTTTAAAAATCTTTTTGGAAAAAATTCCAAATGGCAATCCAGTAACATTCCAAAATTTAAATTGTGCAGATGTTACCGATTTTTTCTAAATTTTTGGTTTTCCAAAGTTTCATTAAAAAATTGAAAAATTCCACATTACAATTGGTTACCTTTCCATTAGGCCAAATGATAATTTGTTAAATCTTTTTATTTGTAAATTCCAATGGTAATCCAATAAAATGGTAAAATTGTTTTGTCCAGATGTTGCCAAATCTCTCTAAAATTTAGGTTTCAGGAAGATTAGATAGGAATTTGCTAAATCAAAAGGCAAACGTTGCTTAAAAATCAATTGGGAATCATTACACAGTGTCCAGCCTTTTTCACATTTAAGATAAACTGTGTAATGACCATAAGTTACAGTAGGTCCATCATGGAAAATTATTGCAACTGTTACAAAAGTTTTTCCTGAAATTGATAATTGCTGTCCTGTAAACTTCTTTATTAAAGTATCCAATTTTGAACCATCAGCTCTACATCGTTGCATCATTAAAATTACATACTGTCCGTATTCCTTTAAAATTAACGTTGAAAACATGTCAGATTTACACTCACCGCATTGCATGCTATGATTAGCATCTTTAACTAATTTAGCAAAAGTGACTGTTTTACTCTCTGGCAATGTTAAATAAATAAACCTTTCATTATCAAAATTAGAGCCACATATATTATAACAGTTTTCACAACTATGTTCCCATTTATAAGAGAGACCAAATACATTTTCAATGGGAACCCCTTCTTCTTCCAGTACCTGAAGAAAATACATCAAGAATTCCTGTGCGTCTTGCTGTACATTTTGAGAAAACTGTGTTCGTCCTGAACATACATCTAAAAGTTTTCTAATTTCAGTAGCACTTTCTATTTGAGTTTTATCATTACTCAGCTTTTCAAAAAGGAGACTCAGCACAGAACAGAATCTTTTTCCCTGATTTACTATTATCTGCTCTTGCAAACTTTCCAGATAAAATGCAACATTCAGCACTACATTTGCGTAGCAGTTGACACCAGAGCTATTTTCAAAATGACATCCTACAACCTGTTCTTCATTTTCCTTATTCTTTTTGCTTGCAATTACATCACTCCTTTTTTTTTCCTCCTCTCTACATCTTCATTACAGATATTCTCATTTCTCCTTTTACGAGAAACTACACGTTTCTCCAACACAGGATACTGACCTAAATGAGGAGCATAGCTTCTTCTTAATCTATCATACTCCTTTACACAATTTGTATCAGCACTAACTTTTGAATCATCAAAGTCTATCATGAATAAACCTGATAATGTTTTCACTCGTGACAAAACAACATATGCCATACCTTCTTTGAACACAGTTGAACCAATGTTCACAAATGCACAATCTACAGTCAATCCTTGAGACTTGTGAATAGTTACAGCATATGCTAGAGAAAACGGAAACTGCTTCCTACGTACATATAAATCTTTCACAAGCATGAAACGAACTGAACAACGACAAATGTCTTTAACTTCTTCTATCTGATCAAATTTTATTTTTAAACATTCAATTCCATCTTTTTTCTGATAATTAATAAAACCCACAACTCTTCCCATAGCTCCATTAACTAAACCTTTTTCAACATCCAAATTTCTCCTTAAAAATACTCTACAGTTCATGCAAACATATAGATTTTTTTCTAATCCAGCTGTTTTGGAAATGTTCTTCTCTAGTGAATCCAATTTATTTTTCAGAGTGCCTGTTAATGTGACAGTAATTCTTCCATCCTCAATTTTGTCCACTGCTTCCAATTTCCTGATATCTTCCTTTTCCAATTTCAAAAGCTCCTCATTGAATATTGAGCATTCACGTAGAGTTGGCATTAAGCAGATGACACTTTTGTTTTCTGCAATGTTCTTGTATATCTTCTCTGCAACTATTTCTTCCTTTGGAAATAAATTATGTAGCAGCCGACTCTGTAATGCTTTTTTGCCAGCTTCAGTGAGTAGTCCAATTCTGATATCTTTCAGAATACTTCCATATTCTTCATCGTTTGCTTGCCTCATATTAGTAGTAAGTTCCTTGTACTCAAAGAAGGACCAAATATTTGTATTACCGATGCTTCCCAATGACTTCTTCGTGTCTTCATGTGTCACAATATTAAACACTGGTTGTCCTTTAACTGGAGTAAGGTGCAAAAGATCTCCAAAAACTATGACGTGTTTTCCTATAAATAACACATCATAGTCTGTCTTCAGAATTTGCTGCATTCTTAAATGCACAAAGGCAAGCATTAAGTTTGATACCATGCTCACCTCATCAATAATGAGAACTTGCATCTTCTTCAATACTCTTGAAACTTCCAAGCATGCTTCTCCAGTTAGCTTGTTGTATTGTATTTTGTTCTCATGCTCCACTGGTAACATTAGCAAACGATGTAAAGTGATTCCTTTTATGTTATATGCTGCTAACCCAGTTGGAGCAGTAACCACACAAGACAAAGTAGAATCAGTTTTTTGCTGTAGGTAGCTTCTGATGACTTTTATAAGGAAACTTTTTCCAGTTCCAGCTTGTCCGCTTACATACATCCTGATTGGATGAAATGATGTGCATGAGCACTCTTTTTTTTCATGTAGAAATCCGTGATCAATTTTGTTTCTGATCTCTTCATAAATTTGTTGCTGCTCTTCGTTCAGTTGTCTTTCCAAATTTTGTAAGTCTATAAATTCTTCTTGAGCTTGATTCATAGCCGTTTCCACTTCATTCATGGCTATTGATGCTTCATTTTCAACGATTGGTTGTCCTAGGGGATCTTGACTGAGTGTTCCTGAACTTTGGCTGTCCTGAGAACTGTCTCTAGCTATTTCTGCTGCAATTGTAGTTTCCTGTTCAATTTCTTCATTTAACATTTGCAGATAAGTTGAGAATGTACTGCATTGTATGCTGTCTTTGCAAGCATTAAAAGAATCTTCATAGCTTTGAAATTCTCCCAGTAGTTCATCCTCTGTACGCCATGGTTTAAACAGCTGTAAAAGAGCCAAGTAGTAAAATTCCTTTTTGTCAGTAGTGTCGCAACTCAGCTTCCTGTGATTTATCAAACTTCCTTTTGTTTGCTTCACCAAACATCCTTCCTCACCCATGACTTTATATTTTCCATTGTTGATGTCTTCTGTGGCTTTCCGTGAATAAATGTAGTTCTGCAGCACTTCATAGAGACACATGTTCTCCAGATGATGACTTCTCTTGGGATAATATGTGTCCAACATGTTTGATTTCAAAATATCTGTACTTTCTGGGTCATTTTCGGCCAAATATTCAATTTCTCCAACAGATTTCAGTACCCGATTTCTCATTGCTGCAAGGCCTAAACTTGCCCAAATTATTCTTCTTGATTTCGAGTAGAGACTTGCAGAAGATAACCTATCTGAACATTCGTAGGATCCAATTTCTCGATGCGATAACATCTTCAAACTGAAACTGTACAGCTTCTTACTGACAGTTTTCTCGTGAGAAATCTCTTCCCACATTTCTTTCAATTCTGTTTTTTCTGATTTCGTAACGTAAGACGTTACATATCGAGCAACAGCAATGGAATTGTCAGCTACATACTGTATATCCATGTTAGCGTTCCACATGGATAAAATGACTGGGTTGTAGTCATTTATATTTTTTGATTCTTCTTTTCTTTTAAGGTTGTAGGTATTCTTAGGTGATTTTCTTGTGATAGTATGTCTCACAGATGACATAAAACTGTTTACTCTTCCATTTGAAAGAACAGGTCTAGGAAATCCAAATCGACATTTAGTGTAGTATTTATCTTTGCTCTTGTATTTCCGTCGACAGTATTTTCCACACCGATGACTTTGGAAACGTAAAACTTGCTCCTTTAACTTTTTCTCTTCTGTGCTTTTTGGTATAGCACATGTTGCATATTCTTCAATGTAAGATAACACTGCTTCATCAGCATCTGTTCCAAACTTTGGGGCATCCTTGATCCACAACAGCATATGAATATGAGGAGCACCTCTTGCCTGGTACTCTTTTCTCCAAAAGAAATCCACTACTTCTCCTAGAGGTGGATTTTTTTTATTGCAGATGAAGGACATCATAGCCTCAAATCTATGATTGAAATATCTGCAAACATTAACCGGATCCAATGAGCACAGTTCTCCTGCTGTCTTGTATTCGATGTTTTTAATGTTTGAATTTGCCTCTCGTAGAAAATCCAGTAAATCATCCCAAGCGTACTCAGCACAGCTTAGGGTAACGAACCATGTTGGTGTTCCTAAATTCCGTAACATGCATTTTAATTCACCATGACGTCGGTACCAATATTCATTTGTCCCACGCTGACAAGCCATCAGATTGATCAGTTGTGTTTCCAAATGATCATCTCGGTGCTGCACTTTCTCCATAAAATCCTTAGCAGACACATTTTGTAAATGTACTCCACTTTTTAAAATGTGATTTACTGCATAAGACAGTGCAGACAAGTCGCTTTCAAATAAAAGATGGAACAAATAAGGAATACTTTGTCGAAATCTGGGATCTTCAGCATATAGTCTTGTAGTCCGATACTCAGAAGCTGGAATCTGTTCCGGACGTTCATCGTATCGTCCTCCTTTTCCTGTAGGAAACAGCTGGGGAAAACATCGAGCTTCCAAGCTCTCCTCCCATACACTCACGGGAGTTCCTTTTGCTTTCTTCATCTGAAACAGATCAATATTGTCTCCCATAACTTCTTTTGAATGAAGAGGATGTATGCTAAAATGTTCATAAATTTCTTCTTCCTTTGACTTGTCCACTTTTTCAATTTGTCCAGTTGGTGTTTCTGTGTCTTCTTGTAAATCTTCTTCTTCTTCTTCTATATAAATTGATTCATACCATTTGTTATTCCTTTTCAAATACAAATTTGCTCTTTGTACTTTCCGTATATCTACCAGCTCCTGCCAAATCTTCTTATTCTTTGTAGGTACACCATTAACCAGAATAATTAATGGTTCAGTTTCCAAAGTATCCGCATCAATAGTTTCCATATTTTTTTTCAAATCCAAGGGCAAATACACCACTCTACCTTTTAAACCTCTCAGTAAATCTGAAGGAGGTAATTTACCAGTTTTGGGCTCCATACGTACTATGGTCTGGAACGGATGAACACATTGAATGAGTATAGACTCATATGTATTTAATTCAGAAAGTTCAGCAGGAATTGCATCCAATTCTAAATTATTATGTACAGCTCTGGTCGGCATTCTATTTTCTTCTAACTTATTCTAACAGTATTTACAAATACGCTGAACTTCACCCAATTCAAAACAATTTCCAAGAAATATATATGTGGCAAAATCCTTCCACTTATAATTATCTTCATTTTCACTTTTTCTATAGAGATCAACATACCTGGTTTGTTTTCTATAATGAGTTCTGCGGCAACAAATACAAGTAATATTTGGTCTTTCATTAGAGATTATTGCAAATTTTGTTATGTGATCATTAAATGTCTTACTTACAGAGGGTTCTACATTCTCTTCCACTTCTTCCTCATTTACTGTGTCCTTTTCTGCACTGTTTTGTTCAGGACCAAAGTAACAAAACTGAATTTCATCAACAACCTTCTCTACATCTGATAGCGATCCACGGAACAGAGCCCTATTCAATTCATCTAACTTTATTGCTGGACTTTTAGCAAAATACAACCGTCTCACAAACTTTCTCATTTCAGTATGATGAACAGCCAGCATCCTAAAATGATGGAAAACACTATTACACACTTTTCTAGATAGACAAGCCAGAGAATGACCCTGCAAACCAGTATTCTCTCTCACTCTGCATGGATCCAGACTTTGAAGCACCTTAATCTTCTGTTTTACACTTTTTTTACTATATTCTCTTAGAAACTCACAAAATTTATCAATAGATTCCTGACGCACAGTGCAAATACTACTACAATTCCAAGTGTACACTGGGGCTTTAGGACGTCTCCCCATAGCCTCATCCGCCATCACTTGTACCTCATCTCTTGGAACCATTATCTCCTTCTCCATTATGCAACCATTTTTCACTTCGTAAGCACGACCTCTGGTGTCAACTGCATGCAGCAAACTATTACTTTGAAAATAGCTCTCTTCATTAAAAAAAGGTTCACTACTTGAACTATGCATCCATTTTCCTAAAAACACTTTACAAAAGTTTGTTCTGTTCACTACTCTTTTCCTTTTGCTTTGTGATTTCAGTACATTAACCATTTTATCTAATGTACGCATCCTATTCAAAATTAAAATGAATAGTTTCCTTTTTAATTCTAATGCCTTTGCTGCAATGGCTTCAATTTCTTTTTTTCTCTTATAAAACTTAGCCTTTTGCTTATATTTCTTCACATCCTTTATCAAATTGGACATAACTCTTCTCTGAAACATTTTTCTACGTATCTCTTTAAACGCTGTTTTTCTGTTTAAGTTTATCTTTTTAGTTGCAGAAGGTATATTTGCATTAACTAAATGCTCAATTTTTTCCTCTCCTTTTCTATTGAAAACATTTTTTCCAGTACAGACATTTTGTAAATTTTTCCTTTTTTTGAATATGTTCTTTAAAAAATCTTTTGTTTGCTTACCAGAAGATTTTTTCTTTTTCCCAACATGAGCATCTCCAACTAACTTAGGTCCTCCAGTTGTCTTCAAATATAGGTTTTTTTTGTGGTCTTTCGTTACTCTGGATTTTGTAGGCATCTTAAATTTTGTTCACTGCTCTTCAGCAATACCTGAAAAAAACTAAAAAAAAATTCCTTTCTTTTATTTAAATATATTACTACATTTTTTATATTCTTTAGAAATCTTAAAATACTATAAACCCCTTTCCTATAAATGAAAATCACAATAACACCTTCACAAATTGAATTTCTAAAAATAATTCCTGTGTGCACACAAAGTCATGCTTTGAAATTAGGCAGAAAACTGCTTTTTCAGACCAGCACCATGTGTAACCTGGGTGACTGCCTACACGCCAGCAAGGGCAACCAGCCTTAGTGATGCTGTATGTATTTGCATTACTGACTGAAACCTCAAACCCCACTCGCTGGTGAATACTGTGCATGATTCCACAGGGTAAGCAGCTGGGTGTGTGCTAAGAGTCTGCTTCTGCACCAAAAAATGGCTCCCCCTTTCCATCTAATGCAACTGTGAAATCACCAGAGCAATACGCAATAAATCTCTGCCTGTAATTCCTATATGCACACAGAGTCATGTTTTCACATTAGTCACAAAACGAAATTTCTTTGCCATTTTGAAAGCACACTTACTACTCTTTTTTTTGGCAAGTGATAAACACTTTTACAGACTGACACATTATGAATCCACTTTTCAGATTCTTAAAAAAGCACATGTCCAAACTGCTTTTTCAGACCAGCACCATTTGTAACCTGGGTGACTGCCTACACTCCAGCAAGGGCAACCAGCCTTAGTGATGCTGTATGTATTTGCATTACTGACTGAAACCTCAAACCCCACTCGCTTGTGAATACTGTGCATGATTCCACATGGTAAGCAGCTGGGTGTGTGCTAAGAGTCTGCTTCTGCACCAAAAAATGGCTCCCCCTTTCCATCTAATGCAACTGTGAAATCACCAGAGCAATACGCAATAAATCTCTGCCTGTAATTCCTATTTGCACACAGAGTCATGTTTTCACATTAGTCACAAAAAGAAATTTCTTTGCCAATTTGAAAGCACACTTACTACTCTTTTTTTTGGCAAGTGATAATCACTTTTACAGACTGACACATTATGAATCCACTTTTCAGATTCTTATAAAAGCACATGTCCAAACTGCTTTTTCAGACCAGCACCATTTGTAACCTGGGTGACTGCCTACACTCCAGCAAGGGCAACCAGCCTTAGTGATGCTGAATGTATTTGCATTACTGACTGAAACCTCAAACCCCACTCGCTTGTGAATACTGTGCATGATTCCACATGGTAAGCAGCTGGGTGTGTGCTAAGAGTCTGCTTCTGCACCAAAAAATGGCTCCCCCTTTCCATCTAATGCAACTGTGAAATCGCCAGAGCAATACGCAATAAATCTCTGCCTGTAATTCCTATTTGCACACAGAGTCATGTTTTCACATTAGTCACAAAACGAAATTTCTTTGCCAATTTGAAAGCACACTTACTACTCTTTTTTTTGGCAAGTGATAATCACTTTTACAGACTGACACATTATGAATCCACTTTTCAGATTTTTTAAAAAGCACATGGCCAAACTGCTTTTTCAGACCAGCACCATTTGTAACCTGGGTGACTGCCTACACTCCAGCAAGGGCAACCAGCCTTAGTGATGCTGAATGTATTTGCATTACTGACTGAAACCTCAAACCCCACTCGCTTGTGAATACTGTGCATGATTCCACATGGTAAGCAGCTGGGTGTGTGCTAAGAGTCTGCTTCTGCACCAAAAAATGGCTCCCCCTTTCCATCTAATACAACTGTGAAATCACCAGAGCAATACGCAATAAATCTCTGCCTGTAATTCCTATTTGCACACAGAGTCATGTTTTCACATTAGTCACAAAACGAAATTTCTTTGCCAATTTGAAAGCACACTTACTACTCTTTTTTTTGGCAAGTGATAATCACTTTTACAGACTGACACATTATGAATCCACTTTTCAGATTTTTTAAAAAGCACATGTCCAAACTGCTTTTTCAGACCAGCACCATTTGTAACCTGGTTGACTGCCTACACTCCAGCAAGGGCAACCAGCCTTAGTGATGCTGAATGTATTTGCATTACTGACTGAAACCTCAAACCCCACTCGCTTGTGAATACTGTGCATGATTCCACATGGTAAGCAGCTGGGTGTGTGCTAAGAGTCTGCTTCTGCACCAAAAAATGGCTCCCCCTTTCCATCTAATGCAACTGTGAAATCACCAGAGCAATACGCAATAAATCTCTGCCTGTAATTCCTATTTGCACACAGAGTCATGTTTTCACATTAGTCACAAAACGAAATTTCTTTGCCAATTTGAAAGCACACTTACTACTCTTTTTTTTGGCAAGTGATAATCACTTTTACAGACTGACACATTATGAATCCACTTTTCAGATTTTTTAAAAAGCACATGTCCAAACTGCTTTTTCAGACCAGCACCATTTGTAACCTGGGTGACTGCCTACACTCCAGCAAGGG
The DNA here is from genome assembly GCF_964204655.1 of Triturus cristatus. Classification (NCBI taxonomy): domain Eukaryota; kingdom Metazoa; phylum Chordata; class Amphibia; order Caudata; family Salamandridae; genus Triturus; species Triturus cristatus. The sequence goes on from NC_140587.1 coordinate 360,009,690, forward strand.
CAACCAGCCTTAGTGATGCTGAATGTATTTGCATTACTGACTGAAACCTCAAACCCCACTCGCTTGTGAATACTGTGCATGATTCCACATGGTAAGCAGCTGGGTGTGTGCTAAGAGTCTGCGTCTGCACCAAAAAATGGCTCCCCCTTTCCATCTAATGCAACTGTGAAATCACCAGAGCAATACGCAATAAATCTCTGCCTGTAATTCCTATTTGCACACAGAGTCATGTTTTCACATTAGTCACAAAACGAAATTTCTCTGCCAATTTGAAAGCACACTTACTACTCTTTTTTTTGGCAAGTGATAATCACTTTTACAGACTGACACATTATGAATCCACTTTTCAGATTTTTTAAAAAGCACATGTCCAAACTGCTTTTTCAGACCAGCACCATTTGTAACCTGGGTGACTGCCTACACTCCAGCAAGGGCAACCAGCCTTAGTGATGCTGTATGTATTTGCATTACTGAGTCCAACCTCAAACCCTTAAACTATTCTTTTTTTATACCAGTACACCTTAATTTATGGTGAAAACATAGTCCATATTATTTTACATGTTCCTCACATTTAAATTTCTCCCAAAACAGAAAATAATAAACACAACTTCAACAAAAGGAATCCCATTTCTATTATTCATTTCTTAATTTACCATATACATCCCCTCTCAAACTCTAAACTCACCTTTAAAATTAGTTAGTTGTGAAAGAAATGTGGCACTCAAACAGCAGATTATCAGAGCCAGGATCTCTGTTCTTTACACCTCTCTCCTCTCAGCAGAACCAGATAATGGCAAACTTTCCCTCTCTTTTTCCACACATATCCATGTTAGTTTCAAATCTCAGTGCTTCCCCCTTTTTTTCAAATGTAATTACACATTTCTATTGGTTGAAAACCAACCCTTTTCCAAAAGTACCCTTCCCCCAACTTGACTTCTGCCTAGTACCCTTCCCCCAACTTGACTTCTGCCTGCTACCATAGCAACAGCTCATGGAGTTAGGTCAGAAGTTCACCAAACAATGTTTCAATTCCACAGAGCAAGAGTGCTTGACTTTTCAAACCTAACAGCAAATCCATAGTACTGTTCTTTGGTAACACATTTTTTTGTACCAATACAAAACATGCTTCTATTAATTTACACATACAGCCTAGTTTTTATTCTAGAATGGTATGAAACAGCCAATCAGTTCTTTTTTTTATGAAAAAAATATGTATGCCTCCATTTCCAAACTGTCTTTCTTTTCATATTGCCATTCTACTGAAAGACACCTCCTGAGTGCATCCAGTTCTCCTTTGAAGATGTTCACAGTGTGGATTGTAGGGCACAGCTATGTCTTCTGGAGTGAAAAGTATGCAGAGAAAACAGATATGGTGAGAGACCTTGCTTTGCCAAATGTAGACATTAAATGGATTGGTCAGAGAGGGTTAAAGTGGCACCAATTGATGTCATTGGTGAAATCCTTCATGCACATCCAACACCCTGACCTCATAATAGTGCACTGTGGTGGCAATGACCTAGGCACTTTGACTGGGGTAGGTCTGGAAATGCTTATGAAGGACACCTTTGCACAACTGTTTTCACTTTTCCCTAAAACTGCCTTTGTGTTTTCTAACATATGCCAAAGGCAAAAATGGAACTGGTCCAATCATTTCTGTCCGCAGATTGACAAAGCAAGAAAGCACGTCAACAAATCTGTTTCTGCTTTCCTCTGTGACTATGGTATGGGTTCCATTTACCACAACAACTTGCGTTACGACATGCAAGACATTTATAGAGGAGATGGTGTGCACTTCAATGATGAAGGGAACAGAGTCTTCCTCTTGAACCTTAGACTCTGCATCGGTACTTACTTGTAGGTACCACTAAAAAATCACTTCATAAACACAACAGCTCTTTTTAGAGCCCCCTAATATCTAAACACTTAAATCTGCATTTCATTTCTTTTTTTTTTTTTTTTTTACCGTACGCTTACCGTACGCGTACCCCGCGATTTTTTTTAAAATCAATAAATGTTTTCTTTGTACTTTTCTGTCCTTCTTTGACCCCCTTACAAATGTTAGGGGGTCTGTAACTCTCCTCCTTGCCCCCTTTTCTTGTTTTCACTCTTTTTTTTCTGAGTGAAACACACGAAATGGCGGCCGCCGCTTCCTGGTTTCGACCGATTCGAATGTTTACTAAGATCTAAAAGCCAATCAGAATTGCGCTCGCGCACGCCACCGTACGCGTACGGTAAGCGTACCGTAAGCGCACCGTAAGCTGGCTCAGATATATATATTGATTTAAAGGCTATTTTCTCAGAATCTACTGAACAGATTTACACCAAACCTACAAAAGGCACTTCCTTGACCTGAGGACTACCTCTCTGCCAAATTTCTAGTAATTCTGTTCAGCCATTCGGGCTGTAGCCCTGTCTAAAGGTCCTATGGAAAAATGCATGGGAAAAACGCGTTTTGGGACCCCCCTTTTATCTCAGCCCCCGCTTGACGAATCCCCCCAAGACTTTCAGGGAAGGAGCGGAGCGTAGCGCCCCACCTATTTTGAAAAATTCGCGAGGATTCGTCGACCGGCGCCAAAGTTATTCAAAATAGAATGTTGCGGATTTCCTATGGAAACGTGGTACTAACTATAACTACCTACTGGCGACCGCCAGTAGGTAATATATATATATATATATATTTATTCATTTCAGGTTGGCTTGGTTGGTATTTTACCAATTCAAAGCTGTAATACTGTGCCTGGAGTGATAAATGGCTTTTGTCATTTTACAGCTCGGCAAGGACAGCACTGTGCTAGTCCTATGCTTAAAGACTTTGCTGTAGAAATGGCAAAAGACTTTGTCCATTTCTATCTCGGCGTGGATAGCACTGTGCTAGTCTTATGCTTAAAAACTTTGATAGAAAAGCAGACATTTGAGGTGAGCAGATCTAGAGTGTCGCTGGTGTTGAGAGTGCTCTATACAGGAGCTGCTTTCCACCTAAACTTGAGAACTACCCAGAGTTCTATGCTTCTTTTTTGCATATAGATATATATATATATATATAGTTATATATATATATATTCACTGAAAAAACATAGGTTTTAGGGAAAGTTATAGTTAGTTGGACATTTCACTCATACAATACCAGAGAAATTCCCCCGTTATAGTTAGTTCAGATAACTATAACTCGAGCCCCCGCAATGCACGGCTGATGACATCACATATTACATCACTCATGACATGGTCAGTGACATCACTGATGACATCACTGATGACATCTCAAATGACATCACTGATAACATCATCCAGTGACTGTGTGTTTCTGTAAAGTTTAAATATGTCTAATATATATAGGGAAAGGCGTATTGAAGAATGAGTGGGGGAATAAGTGTCTGAGTGGATAATTTAGTAGGTGCGTGCCTGACTTTATAAGTGAGTGATTAAACGTATCTTACTGAATGCATGAGTTAGTGACTAAACTGTGGCAATGTCTGTATCCGTCTGTCTGTTGGTGTGTAAGCAGCTGCATGGGTTTGTGAATAGCTGCATGAGTGTCTATATGGGTTATTGACTGGTTGTCTGAGTGTCTGTGACTCTGTGCATAAATGTGTGAGTGGGTGATTCACTGGGTGCATGGTTTCAAGAGTGCATCTGTGATGGTCTGTATGGGTGGGTGAGTGTGTGTATGGGTGTGTAAGGGAGTGAATGTATATCTCAGTGGTACATGTGTGAGTAACTACATATGTGAAAGGCAGTATATATGTGTGTTGGAGTATATAAATGGCTATAAGTGAGAGTGTGTGATTGTGAGAGTGGCTGTATGGATGAGTTTGTGCTTGTATCAGTGATTGTATAAGAGCATAAGAATGTGCTAGTATTTGTATGAGTAAGTGAGCTGGTGTGTGTGTATAACTGTATAGGTGAGTAAATGGCAGTGTGATTAAATATTTGCATTACTGACTAGGTGTGCGCGAGTGTCTATATAGGTGTATGAATGCATATGATAGTCCTGTACTGAGTGACCATAAGTATGAGTGACTGTACAGGTGAGTGAGTGGATGTGTGTGTAAACCTACGAATCAGTGAGTGGGTATATAGTTATTGGTGTTGGAGTGTCTATGGTTTTGAGAATGGCAGTCTGTAATTTAGAGTGGGTATATCAAAGGTTATATTAGGGTGTGAGAAGATGCATCAAATTATCACACGGATGATGTCATCAGTGATGTCGTCAGTGATGTCATTTGAGATGTCATCAGTGATGTCACTGACCATGTCATGAGTGATGTAATATATGACGTCATCAGCATTACATTGCGGGGGTGCGAGTTATAGTTAGCTGAACTAACTATACCAGGGGAATTTCTCTGGTTATGTAAGAGTGAAATGTCCAACTAACTGTTAACTTTCCCTAAACCAATGTTTTTTTCAGTGAATTTCTAAGGTTTTTTAAATGCTAATTTCTAACTATAACGTGCCTGAAACCTATGGTTTTTTAAGTGAATTTCAAAGGTTTTTTAAATGCTAGTTTCTAACTATGCCTACAGAGGTAGGACATGCGAAGAAAGAAGAAAAAACGCACACAAAGAAGCAAAAGAAATGCAGGAAGAAGCAACAGAATTCCACAAAGGGGGAGGAAAGTGCAGGAAGAAGCAAGACATGTGCAGAAAGAACCAACAGAGGAGCAGAAAGAGGCCTTGTTGCAAAATCATCCTGTGCCCACAACTTATTCAGACGGGTACTGGTGGTAACTGACTCTAACTAACCAGGCCTAGAGCCAGTGCTATGCTAAAAGACACTTAGAATACAGTGAAAACACCTACAGATACTAGGAAACACTATGCGTTGGAGTACCCCTGTAATTAGCATGACCTCCTCTGTAAGGCCCTAGTACATAATAGGGCAGGGGATTAAAACTACCTCTAAGTCAGAGGTGCAGAAACATACTGCTTTAACTAGTAGTCGTGTTTGCAGAGTGGTGGAGAAAGGGTGCTTGGCGTCCAGCCAACGCTCAGGAATTCCGCTGCGTAGGACTTACAGGAGGTACCAGGAGGGATTCTTGGCCCCCAAACTCCCTCAGGACTAAATTGGACTTCAGCCCCCATCCCGTAGTCAGCCACGAGGCACGTTTGCAGAGTGGAAGAGAAAGGGGGCCATGGCCTCTGAAGATGTCTTAACAATACTGGAGGTAACAAGAGGGATAGTTAGCCCCCAAGGACATCCTTGGGGGCCAGCTTCTCAAACTATTACCTCCAGTCAGTCCCACACAGCAGCACTGGTAGGTACTCGTACCAGGCCACACCCACTTTGCCCACCTCTCTACAAACGCACTCCCTGGGGTGCTCTTTGATGGGGATTGAAGTCCCCTTCACTGCTGGGGGTCCTCTAGGGGCCAACTAGCCTACCTTTTACCTCCAGTAAGCCCCACGCAGTGGGATTGGTGAGAGGTAGACAAAGGCCACACCCCCTTTCTCAACCACTCTGCATACGCTCCCCCTTGTGCGCTGTAAGTTGGGGGATTAATTCCCCTTGAATCCTGAGGGTCCTTGGGGTCCAACTAGCCCACCAGGTACCTCCAGTAAGAGCCACAGAGCTGCGTTGTAGAGAGGTGTAAAAAGGGGCGTGGCCTGGACCACCTCTCTGCAACGCAGGCCTGTGGGGCTTAATGGAGGTACCTGGTGGGCTAGTTGGCCCCGAGTGGGGCCCTCAGGATTGAAGGGGAATTAATTTCCCAACTTAAAACGCGCCACATGGCATGTTTGCGCACATGTCACCTCAGGCCCCGCCCCCTCCCTTCACCACTGTGCAAACACGCCCCATGGCACGTTTTACACTGGGGATAAAGTCCTCTTGAATCCTGAGGGTCCCTGGGGTCCAAGTAGTCCACCAGGTACCTCCAGTAAGCGCAACAAAGCTGCGTTGCAGAGTGGTGTAAAAAGGGGCTTGGCCTGGACCACCTCTCTACAACGCAGCCCTGTGGCGCTTACTGGAGGTACCTGGTGGGCTAGTTGGCCCCTAGGGACCCCCAGTATTGAAGAGGAATTAATTCCCTATCTTAAAACACAGGGCGTGTTTGCAGACATGTCACCTCAGGCCCCGCCCCTCCCTTCACCACTGTGCAAACGCACCCCGTGGCACGCTTTAAGTTGGGGGATTAAGTCCCCTTGAGTCCTGAGGGTCCCTGGGGTCCAACTAGCCCACCAGGTACCTCTATTAAGTGCCAAAAAGCTGCATTGCAGAGAGGTTTGAAAAGGGGCAGGGCCTGGACCACCTCTCTGCAACGCAGGACTGTGGCGCTTACTGGAGGTCCCTGGTGGGCTAGTTGGCCCCCAGGGGCCCTCAGGGTTGAAGGGGAATGAATTCCTCAACTTAAAACACGCCACAGGTTGTGTTTGCACATTTGTCACCTCAGGCCCCGCCCCCTCTGTTCACCAGTGTGCAAACACACCCCGTTTTAAGTTGGGGGATAAAGTCCCCTTGTATCCTGAGGGTCCGTGAGGTCCAACTAGCCCACCAGGTACCTCCAGTAAGCGCCACAGAGCTGTGTTGCAGAGAGGTGTAAAAAGGGGCGAGGCCTGTACCACCTCTCTACAATGCAGCCCTGTGGCGCTTACTGGAGGTACCTGGTGTGCTAGTTGGCCCCCAGGGACCCCCAGTATTGAAGGGGAAGTAATTACCCAACTTAAAACGCGCTACAGGGCGCATTTGCAGAGTGTTGCTGGGAGGGGGCGGGGCCTCGGCGATGCCAGACTTTTTTTTGTTTTTAAGAAGGGGAGCTGTGTGGCCCCCCTTCCTTTCCTATTTTATGGGCCCTGGAGACCCCATCCTCCAGGGCCTGAACCCTAATTTTTTATTTTTGGGAAAAATGGAAGGGGGGCCACGTGGCCCCCCTCCCGAGGCCATATTCGGCCCCGGGTCCCTATCCCCCGGGGCATGGCCAGTGTTTATTTTTATTAAATATATTTGGAGGCGGGGCTGCGTGGCCCCGCTTTTCAGGCCATTTATGGCCACGGGGATCCCATCCCCCGGGGCCGGCCTTTGCATGTTTTTTTTTCTTTTTAAAATGTTTTATTATGCGGAGGGGTCACAAGCCCCCCTCCTGGGCCACTCTTTGCCCCTGGGACCCCATCCCCTGGGGCCTGGCCTCTTGTTGGGGACAGTTGGGGGAGCCCCAATGCCCCCACAGTCCCCGCCAGCTCCCCACATCCTGCGGAGCCGGCATTGCTTTTCCACACGGAAAGCTGCTGACATGCGGCTCCCCATGTGGAAAAGCAATCTGGATGGATTTTGGAAGAGAGGGCAGGTTTCCTGCATCCTCTTCCAAAATCCAAACTACAGTTTGCTATGGCAGGGCGGGAGCCACGAGGCTCCCGCCCTGCTATAGCAAACAGCAGTGAGGCCCCTGTAAACAATAAAAAAAAGCCCCGGGTATGGCGGTCCCCGGTGCTGCGGGGGGCTGGGAGCCCCCCGCAAATATTTATAAAAAGCCCTGGGGGTGGCGGTCTCCGGCGCTGCGGGGGTCCCCCTGGGCGCCCGCAATTACATTTCACCATGCCCCCAGGTCTTGGCCCACCCGGGGGCTAAATAATAACCTGCGCTTCGTTTTTCTTATTTTCACGGCAGTATTAGCAGATCGTCCACGGATGTTGTCGTTTTTTTTAAAAAAAATGCTTTTTTTGGCCCTGGGGTTCCTTGTGGAGGCCTAGGGGGTCAGGGTGTTTCTACCCTGCCCACTTTTCTTGTTTTTTGCGTTTGTTTTTCTCTTTTCTTGTGACTCGGTTCTACCGAGTTACAAGATGGCTGCCAACACTTCCTGGTTTGGAGTGTTGATAGCCAATTAGAATAAAGCTTGTGGTCGGGAGGGTCCGCGGATCCACCGAGCCTCTAGATATCAAAACTTTTATTTTTTGATTTTCTCTGCAACTACTGAATGGATTTACACAATTTAAAGGTCTCTGTCTGAACCAAGGGCTACCTTTTTGCCAAATTTGGTGTAATTCCGTTCAGCAGTTCGAACTGTAGCCGTGTCTAAAGTTTCCTATGGGAAATTGATTTTCCGACCTCTTTTTTTTTAATTTCTCTGGAACTACTGAACGGATTTACACCATTTAACAAAAAGGTCTCTTTCTGAATCAAAGGCTACCTTTTCGCCAAATTTGGTGTAATTCCGTTCAGCAGTTCGAGCTGTAGCCGTGTCTAAAATTTCCTAAGGAAAATAACATGGAGAAAACACGTTTTGGGACCCTCCTTTTTTCTCGGCCCCCGCTTGACGAATCACCCCGAAACTTTCAAGACAGGAGCTGACCAGAGCCCCCCACGAGTTTTGAAATTTCGCAAAGATTCGTCATCTGGCGCCAAAGTTATTGGGAAAACCGAAAACGCTTTTCCTATGGAAACTAGGTCCTAACTATAACAATCTACAGGTGACTGCCAGTAGATAAAATATATATATGTGTATATATATGAACCAAATGCTCTCTCCCCAGAAGATAGAAAGCACAACAAAGCTCCGGAGTGCAGAAAGCGGCTTTATTGAAATTCTTGCACGCAGTGACACAGTTCCATGAAACGCTTTTGTCAGACGCGTTTCAGCCTTGATTGGCTTTCTTCAGTGCCGGTTCCATGGGCTTCTCATTGTCCTTGGGGGTCAAACAAAGATGTTATAAAGACCACTCCCAGTCAGGTGATTACTTGCCCCTCCTCCATCTCAATGGTGTGTCAAACATCTCGCGTTTATCTTGCCAGGCACACAGCATGCTGGTAGTTGGAGTCCTCTAGGGTTGCCTATTAGGTAATTAAGGCAGACCCAACACCAAGTGATGTCCCAATGGATATTGGATATCGGGCCCCACACCACCTTGAGTTCCCAGGGAGATACAAAAGCTGTTTAAAAAACCCCTTCTCAGGCATCCAATTTGCCTCCTCTCTCTCCTTGCAGAAATCAAACCTCAGTAGTCCTTCAAGCTGCTGGGGGGGTAGCGTGTTTTGCAGTACACTGCAGAGTCCAAAGATGCTGCTTAACTACGCTACTCCTGAACGAGAGGGCGTGTTGTAAAGCCAGCGACAGCTTGCTGTTGAAACATGAACCAAAGGCTCTCTCCCCAGTAGATAGAAAGCACGACACAGCTCCGGAGTGCAGAAAGCGGCTTTATTGAATTTCTTGCACGCAGTGACACAGGTCCATGAAACGCTTTAGGCAGACGCGTTTCAGCCTTGATTGGCTTTCTTCAGTGCCGGTTCCATGGGCTTCTCATTGTCCTTGGGGGTCAAACAAAGATGTTATAAAGACCACTCCCAGTCAGGTGATTACTTGCCCCTCCTCCATCTCAAGGGTGTGTCAAACATCTCGCGTTTATCTTGCCAGGTACACAGCATGCTGGTAGTTGGAGTCCTCTAGGGTTGCCTATTAAGTAACTAAGGAAGACCCAACACCAAGTGATGTCCCAATGGATATTGGATATCGGGCCCCACACCAGCTTGAGTGCCCAGGGAGATACAAAACCATTTAAAAAAAACGTTCTCAGGCATCCAATTTGCCTCCTCTCTCCCCTTGCAGAAATCAAACCTCAGTAGTCATTATATATATATATTACCTACTGGCAGTTGCCAGTAGGTAGTTATAGTTAGGACCTATTTTCCATAGGAAATCCGCAACACTCTATTTGGAATAACGTTGGCGGCGATTGACGAATCTTCGCAAAATTTTCCATACTTTTGGCCAGCTCCGGTCCACTCCTATCCTGAAAACTTCACAGTGATTCATCAAGCAGGGGCCGAGAAAAAAGGGGGATCCCAAAACACTTTTTCCCCATGCATTTTCCCATAGGACCTGTTGACGCAGCTACAGCCCAAACTGCTGAACGGAATTACACCAAATTTGGCAAGGAGGCAGTCCTCCGTTCAGACTCGTGCCTTTTGCTTAAATGGTGTAAATCCGTTCAGTAGTTCCTGAGAAAATTAGAGTTAAAAAGATAGATATATCTGGGCGGAGTCTAACCACACATCTCATCGTGAGATCTGATTGGCTGTCAGTACTTCATCCAAGAAGTGTTGGCAGCCATCTTGGGACCAATATACATGATAGCACCTCATTAAAAAGCATTGCAGTTAATAGAAGGTTTTAAGACTTTAGTTACATTATAAATCATTTGTTGATGGTACCATACTCATTTTAGGAATTGTGGTGTGTTCTAAGGTGATTTTACCATGTGAAAAAGCCTTCTGCTGTGATATCATGAATCATGTTTGAGAGAAAACTATTTTCTCATGCTTTTCCCACAGAGGTTTTGAAGGTGATCTATAAGCTAAACTGAGAGCATATTTTCGGTAAATTCACATTATCTTTCTCAGTCATGTGAGAATGAAGTCTGACATTCTCAGTAAAACATGTACACCCAACAAGGGCAGAGACTGTCAGTTGATTCCTTTGTGTTCTACTGCAGCTTCCCAGAGTCTTCTAAAGAAGAACTAGAGCGCTAACAGTCCCGCTTATGACAACCGTATTGCACACCTGAAGCCATCTTGATTGGAATAAAGTGGTAACTCTTAAAACATTTAATTTAAAAAGGAACACAATGAGGGGGTTCATTTTGCCATAGAAAGTATGATTAGTGCTGCAGAAAGAAAAATTAGGGCACATTTTGAGTGACTTCTCAAATCCTCTTCTATTTCATTAAAAAAATTCTGACTGAAACATGCACTTTGAATACCAGCAGCAGACTTCCCTGGTGAGCAGTAGCTTTACTACAGTGATCTAATGAGCAACTAGAGTGCTAACATTCAGAATTTATGGCAAATGTGTGACACATCTGAATGCCTTCTTGATGGAACCAAAGTAAAAAACTGAAAGTATTTCCTACTAAGGAGACTGCAGTAAATGAGGAAATTAGGAAACGTCATAACAAATACATCTCCCAAGATGGCCACCAGAGACAAAAGAGCCCAAATGCAGCACAAATATCACCCAGATGTAGCCCACATGTAGCCCAATGACAGAAGTGTGCAAAACACTTATTTTCTGTGTATTTGCAGTCTTATATAGTGCAGACTCGTCAGGTATTGGAGTGCTTTACATGAGCATTGGAAACATCACACAAGATGGTTGTAGATATGGAGAGATTAAGTGATTTGACCAGAATCACAGAATGTTGAGCTGAAGCGGAAACTCCAACCTGGTTCCCCAGTTGCAAAGTCTGCAGCTCTGGAAGTAACATCACATCCTCTCCCTAAGTGCAACATTTAATCAAGTGGTCAACTGGATAAAAAAACATAAAGATTACAAATAATTTAAAAGATCTTTGTCGCTATTTGAAAACTCAGAAAATATGTCCTCATTTTAGTTTTTTAGAGCACTAACCATAATTTTGATGCAAATAAGACCCTCTCATATATGTAATTTCTAAAGGAAATGCTCTAGGTATTACAGTTTTGATTACATCAAGATGACGTCAGGCGTTCCACACTTTTGCAATAAATATAGAATGTTAGCAATCTAGTTGGGATACTGTTGAGAGGCAGAGGCCAGTGGCACGGAGTCTGAAAATTGAAGGCATGTAGGAGAGTGCAGAGGCAACAATTTGACCACACTGGGCAGGCAGGAAGGGCAGTAGCAGCACAACAGACTATGGAGGGCAGTGGTAAGGGGGGCTGGGGCAACACACCAACAATACAGGACTGTCAAGAGAGGCTGTGGCAATATAATAAACCATTGTGGGCAGAAGGAAGAGGCAGTGGTAGTACAACCATACATGCCAACAGACCCGTTTCAGCCAGGAAACGTCCGATGTTTTTAAGCTCAAATGGGCTTTATTTGATCGGTCTCCTGTCTACAATCTCCTCTTTTTCAATGTAACTCAAAGGGGAAAATCAATACCCCAGTTTTTTTCAAAATCTCCCTCTTACCAAGTTCAAAATGTTCGCAAGTATGGTACATTGGATCATGGTAGGCAGGAGGAATTGGGGTAGGGACATGGACTCAGATAACAGAGGACAGGAGGGACATGGAGAGGTGCACCAAACTGACCCTACAGGGCAGGCATCAGGGTTTGCAGCAGCACAATACACCACACAGGGCATGCGGGACGGGAGTGCAGCACAACAATCCATAGAAAGCAATAGGGAGGGGACAAGACCATGCACATGGACAACAGAGAACAGAGGGGAAAGAGGCAATGGTAGTTAACTGACCATAATGGACAGACAGGAGAGAAAGCTGCAGCATAACAGACCATAAAGGGTAGGAGAGACGGATCAGGGGCATTACAATGGAACAGACAAGCCAGGAGGGAGGGAATAGGGGTATGCACATGGAAACAGAGGGCTGGGGGAAAGGGGGCAGGGCACGAGCAGCAGGATGACCATGAAGGTCAGGCAGGATGGGCACTAGAAACAAGATTCACCATGGAGAGCAACAGTGAGACTATGATGGCATACACACAGACCATGGAGGGAAGGTGGGAGGGGGTCAGGGGCGGCTAGCTGACCACACAGGGAAGGTGGGAGGGGCCATGGCAGCACAGAAGACCATGCATGGCAAGAGGGAGGGTTAGTGGCAGCACAATGGCTATGATGGGCAAGAAGGAGGGTGCAGGGGCATGCACAAAGGACCATGGAGGATAGAAGGGAGGGTCAGGACCTGGGCACAAACAAGAGAGTTCAGGGGAAGGGGCCTCACAACAGACCGTGTGGGGCAGGCAGGAGGAGCAGTTGCAGCACAACAGACCAGGGAGGGCAGAAGGGTGTGGCAGTAAAATGGACCATGGAGGACAGGAGGAAGGGGATAGGGGCATGGCATGTGGACAGGCAGGGTGGAGGAGGCAGGGACAGGTTACAGTCATCTGACAATGCTGGGCAGGTGGGAGGGGAGTGGCAGCTCAACAGAACACTCAGAGTAGATAGGAGTGGCAGGTCCATGGAACATGGTGGGCAAAAAGGATGGAGCAGGGGCATGCACAAAGACATCGGAGGGCAGGGCGAAGGAGAATAGGGGCAGCAATCTAAGCACAGAGGCTTAGAGGTCAATGATGGGCCATAGAATTGGGCAATGGAGGGCAGGAGGAGTGGACTGGTACATCATGCTAAATGGAGGGCAGTGGCAGCACATCAGACCATGCATGGCAGGAGGGAGGAGGCTAGTCCATGGATTCAGATAACAGAGGATAGAGAGGAGTTGGATGGGGCAGCAAACTAACTGTTCAGACAAGGTGGGTATTAGGAACTTTATTGTTTTTAAAATGTGTGTCTCTGCGAACTACTTAAAATATGAACAAGTATGCAGCATAATCTCACTTTTATTCAGGAAGAAGAGGACGTTTGTGACTGTGACTCCGGTCTCACTTGGCAGAAACACCCCCTGACTGTCCACCCCCATGGCAAAATGTAAGGCCCGTGAAATGGGTAGGTGGACGCAGTGGTATATAGAACATAGTCCTGAGAGAACGATTGAAAATGAAAACTAGATATAGTGTATGGTATAAACTATGCACCAAAAAGTGTGATATAAGATGAACCGGGCGTGAAATATAATATGCAATACATTGTGCGCAATGACAGATTCATTGGAGAGCGCGAGATAGCACAGGCACTAGCGCGTGCTATGCGATATGTGCCTTGGAGTGTAATATGCACAGGGCAGTGTTGTGTAACCTAACTAGTCTCTAAAGTTGTAATATAAAATATGTGCTGGGGAGTGTAACGTTGCATATGCACTGTGACAAAGATATGGATCCCAGATTGTAATATGTATGGCATAGCGCTGTGCGTTATAACATAGGCATTGAGGAAGGCTCGTTAGATGGGGCAATATAACCAGTGCGAAGGCAAGTGTGGCATGACATATTCACAGGGTGGTGTTACAGTGTACATGGGCTAACTATTACGCCCCTGAAACCTATGTTTTTTTCAGTGATATATATATATATATATATATATATATATATATATATATATATATATATATATATATATATATATATATTGTGTTTGTGTGTTTATGTATCTACATCTGTACATATATCTATATCTATACATATATCTATACCTATACCTATATCTGTAGATAGATAGATAGATAGATAGATAGATAGATAGATAGATAGATAGATAGATAGATAGATAGATAGATAGATAGATAGATAGATAGATAGATAGATAGATAGATAGATAGACAGATAGATAGATAGACAGACAGACAGACAGACAGGCAGGCAGAGAGATAGAGAGATAGATAGATAGATAGATAGATAGATAGATAGATAGATAGATAGATAGATAGATAGATAGATAGATAGATAGATAGATAGATAGATAGATAGATAGATAGATAGATAGATAGATAGATAGATAGATAGATAGATAGATAGATAGATAGATAGATAGATAGATAGATAGATAGATAGATAGATAGATAGATAGATAGATAGATAGATAGATAGATAGATAGATAGATAGATAGATAGATAGATAGATTATATCCCTAAGGCAGGTACAATGAGCTCTAGGGCAGGATGCTGTACACTAAATAATGGACGCGTATGTTACATATTCTGACAGCAAAAACCCCACATTGTTATTATTACTGTAGAAAGGCTAATAGCCCCATTGGCTAGTGCAGGGTTACACACTGACAACTCAGCAGTGCTAACTTCTGAATGGGACTACTAAATGTAGTACGTTTAGGTATCAAATGAATACTTGCATTAAACCCAAGTTGTTGCTCGATTCAAATTGCCCAGAGTTTTCAAGTGACTGTTTATGGCTGCACACAAGCTGTTTTCCTAGAGAGCCTTTAGCTTTCCTTGGATAGGGGTAATGACTTTCAGCAAGAAACACAAAGGATCTGTGATGCAGGAATGCCAGAGTGTGATCCCCAAAGCCAAGCTTCAAAGGGGAAGTTATCTTTGAAGGGTAAATAGTAGGCACACATAAGAGGGATGCTCTTTTGTTTTAGCAGACTGGTTGGCATCTCAGAAAGACAGGGAGAAACAGTTGTCAACTAATGTTTTCATGGCCGTGCAGCCCCTAGAAGCCACACTTCTGGGATGGGCTAGTAGGCTCCACAAGAGAGGAATTCTGCCATGTTGGGAGAGGGCAGAATGGTGCATCTTGGGAAGGCTAGATGCTACACTTTACAAGAAGTCATCACTGTGTAGGAGGGATCCTGGTGGTCCATTGGCAAGGAGTCACCACATCCCTTGAGGTCAGGAACTGGACTTAAAAGTGGAAACCCTGGCACCCAGACCTCAGATCACATCTGTACTGGAGAGAGAACCAAAGGAAGACTGCCATACTGTTATCTGGCCCCAGCAAAAAGAGAATGCACCAGTGCCTGGACTGCACCTGTTGCAACTTAAACCAACAAAGAGAGAATGATGTGTGTGGTGTCCCACTCACAGAAAAGTCTTCCCCAAACTGAGAAGTTTACTCCATGAGTCAGTTTGCTGACAAAGCCTACCTTGGTGAGTTGGTAGCCAAGAATGCCTGACTGCCACTGACTGGCAAAAAGTGCAGCCTGGGAGGTCCAAACCTTCAAAAGTTGCGCCTGAGTCTGCTGGACCCATTAGAGATGTCAGACTGCAGTTTGATTGCGCAGTAGGAAGTTACAGTCAGTTAACGGCAACCACTGGTTTCACTGTAAGCACAGACCAGTAGCAACTATTTATTGTCTGCACTACACTTTGACTTTGAGTGACATCGACCCCTGTGGCTAAAGTAATCCCACCATGTTTATGGACTGTGGGGTGGCCCCATTAAGACCCCTGATACCGGCTTAGCATCCTTGAGCTTCTTCAGAATCATGCATCAGGACCACACCATTGATGTCTATGGCCCTTTGCCCATAGAACATAGAACCGGACTGGAGAAATATTTTGCTGCAAGGTAACTGTTTTACTGGACCTTATTAGTCACCATTACTTGTTGGAATTGCATTTACAGCTGTTTTCAAGTCACTTGTCGTGGCTAACCCTAAACGTGAGTCATTGTTGACAACAATGATTTATTATGCTAAGTGAAAAACTCAAATGTATTGTTTCTTTAAAAATTCATGTCTCTAGAATCCTCCTGTGGATTTTTGTTATTGATGTGTCTATTTAAAGATAAAATACTATCTATTTTCATAAATTAGTGTCAACGTTTTCTTATTCAACTGTTCTGGTACTTCTAAATGCTTTACACTTGTTTCTTGGAAAAAAGTCTGACTGCTCTGAGCCACATCTAACAAAGACTGGCCTAAGGTTTTATAAAAAAAACCCGGCTGGAACTGATACAGAACTGTGACTTTATTACACAGTGAGATCGCACAACCCTAACATAGAATAAACAACTTTCCTTCCAGACTTTAATGGACATATGTAGTAACCTACAGTCTTTCCTTGATCAAATTTGAATTTCACAGTAGAAAAATCTTCTGTCTTGACAAATACTGACAACTATGAGTGAGGAGTCTTGTGAAAGTCATGGAATTGAAATGTAAGCCTGTGGGTTAAAGCTAAAGTTTTTCATGCTGAGTAAAATTTGAGATAGTCTTCTGACGAAAATAGTAGTTCTTTTTGAAGGAAAATGAGGTGAGGCTGATTCAGATGGATTATTACATCTGTGCGTCATACCTGTTTGACAGAGATATGACATTGCTATATTGTGACTGGAGAGTATAGGATTTTTAGACTGAGCAAAGTATGTAGGCACTTTGGTATGAGATGGAGGCCAGTGAAGAAAGGGGTGGGATGAGTAGGGAAACCAAGGCTCCTACACTCCCCTGTCCAACCAAACATTGACTCTCCTCAACTAACTTGTAAAGCAATAATAAAAGTATTCACTATTGCTCTTCATCTTTACCCCTCTTCACTGATGTCCCACGTTGGATGCACTCTAGGAACATGTTGTTTATGAATATGTTAACTTGCACTGGCCTCCTTGCTGGTAAATAGTGCAAGGATTAGATGAAGTAAGGATGTGGAAGTCGAAATTGGTATCCTTTAGCAAGAAGGGGGTCCTTCCTTGTACCAACTGCATTTGTAACTCTAGGGTTAGAGATATGGTGATTTTATGTTATTCCAGACACAGCTCTGAGATATGGTGGGCCTCTGAAATTCTTCACTTCCACACTACTATTGAAGATGAATATAAAATCCTTTATTAGTTGAATAAAGTGTCTTAATATAGCCTGAAATCTGGTGAAACACAAGTTTTCACTCCTATGAAAAATGCTTCACAATGCTGTGTGGCATTGTTGGTGATTAGGAATCATTATCCTGCTGCAATAACCTAGAAGAAATCCATTTGGAATAGTCTGTACTAGAAAAGGAACGTTTTTCTAGCCCACAAGGCCTGTCCCTTTCCCATCAGAATTTGTCGGCTGAGATGTGCCCCCAAGAGCCACTACTCCTTTCAGTCATAAGGAATGAATGGCTCTTGTGGTTGCTAAGATCCATTTCAATGATGCCATTGCTAAAAAAATGAGAGAATACCGTTAGGTTGCAGCAGAAGTGAATTCACTGTCAGCAGGGTTGAGGTCACGATGCAGAAGGCAGTCGTGAATACTCCAAGGGTTTCACCAAAAGACAGTGCGGAGTAAATGGCATCCATGTTTTATGTGCTATAGAAGTAAATGACCCTTCCTGGACAATTGGCTGGACAAAAGGAGGGAACAATAAGGTGTTATCCAGTAAGAGTCAATAAAGGGCAAGATGCAAGATATATTCACCTCAACACACAATAAGACAAAAAATAGAAAGTCAGGATAAAGAAGTTACCGGAAAATTTCTGGCCATTACAACTGTACCCTGCTGTATCACTGTGTTTTCTCCCTCCGTTCTAGCTACAAGGCCCATTTCCTGTTAGGCGGGTATTTATGTTTTGTTTAGACAAAAAAAAATTGTGTTTCTCTTAGCCTATACCCCCTTTCAAGTGAGCCAATGAGTCCTTTTTTATAGCCTCAAGAAGAACATTGTTGTGGCTGCTGTTTCCATGCTACATTGTGGAAAGTCAGACATACTTCCCTTTTTGATGGTGAAAAAGTCTTCAGCTACTGCTAGGGTAATTCTTCCGCTCAATCACTTTGCCAGTCAAGAAGGCTGTTGATTTATGCTGTCATTCACTCCTCAATTGTGTTATTTGTCCTATCTATGAGTTTAAATGATTTATAAGCTCAAGTTAATGTTCTTCAAAACATTATTCATCACTTAGACTAAACAAATAGCTCTGCATAATGGTTATGGTCCACACAGGTGACCATTGACCTTTTTTACTTCCTGAGTTCACACTGTTCACATGATCTATGCATCTATTGAAATGTAGTACAGAGGAAGAAGGACAGGAGACACATCTATGCTTTGCGTATTTTAGAGTCTAAAATGTACATTTAGAATTAGGCAAACACTGGTAGGCATTTACTGCAGGCTACAATTTCCATAGTTTTCTTTACAAATGTGAGCAAATGCTTTGTTTTTAGCTATGGTTTGAAGTTTAAATGTTGGTATTGGTAAGAAAACATTGTGGATTAGCAAGCCAAACTGCCCTGGCTTTCCATTGTATTCTATTTTTCAAAAATGTCTAGGTATAGTAGGATTTCCAGGTGCTGGCCAATGTCAGGCCCATTTTGTGCAGCCACCCACTATCACAAATGTCTCTATTTTTACTTTCCTCAGACTTCCTTTTCACTTCCTTTTCTATCCAGACTTTTTTGTAAACCTACTATGGTATGGTCAAAAATTACCAGGTCACCCACGTACTGGAGTAGGTGCAATCTGTGTGCCCCTATTTTGGGAGTAACCAATGTTGCACCACGAAGGGCCTTGCCTATATCTTCAGTATTAAGGTTGAAAAGCGATGGGGTTAGGACGCAGCCCTGTTTCAGGCCCAGATGCGTGCACAGCCTTTTGGAGTCTGTGTCCCCAGTCAATTTTTTTCTTCACCTAGATGTCCTCACAGAGACCTGGACCAATGACAGCTTTACTCCCGACATCGCAACTGCCTTCCCTGATTGATACAAGAGCCTGTGGAAAGACCACCCAACCCCCCCGGAGGGGGCCATGCCATCATTCACAAAAGCTCCCTCCGATTGACAACCCCCAACGTGGATGATGCCTCGCCCCCCCATGGAACACATCCACCTACAGATCCAGCCCGACCACAGAATGACACTCCGCGTAATGCTCGCCTACCGACCGCACGGATCCCGCTCCTTGTTCACAAATTCCATCGAAGACCACATGGCTCCCCACAACTTTGCCTCCACAGACTACATACTGCTCGGAGACCTGAACTTCCACCTAAACAACCTCAGCGACCCCAACACCACTGCACCCCTAGAGAATCTCGCCAACATTGGTCTGAAGCAACTCGTCTCCACCCCACCCACACAGCAGGACACACTCTCGACCCATCTTTGCCAGAGAAAACAACATTCACTTCAGTCACACCACGCAACCTCTCTGGAGGGACCACCACGGTCTATTTCTCCTTCTGGAAACCCTCTGTGCACAAGCTTACGCCACGCCTCCCATGCAGAAACTTCTGCAAAATCACCGAAGAACACCTCACCTCTGCCCTCAGCTGCACTCCTCCCCCTACCATGACAGATGCCAACACAGCAGCAAACGAGTTTCCCCAATGGGTCGTCAACTTCACCAACACTCTCGCCCCCCCTCCAGAACTTCACCAGACAACACACTACGAAAGCCGCCAAGGTCACCATGGACCTCCGAGAATCCATGCAGACGACTGGAGATTGCATGGAGAAACAGCGAAACCCTGGAAGCACTCACCGCCTACAAGACCGCCACCACGACACACTACCAACTCATCGAATCAACTAAAAGAAATGTAATTCAGGACAGAATCCTCTCCAACTCCCACAACCCCAAGGAACTCTTTGCCATCATACAAGAATTCATCAGACCCCTCAGTGAAACTACCAAAGTCCCTCCCTGCCAAGACCTCTGCAACAAACTCAGCTCCTTCTTCCACCACAAGATCAGGACGCTCTACGACAACTTTGACGACCAAGACCACGTCACCAACCCTTCACCTTCCACCAGCAACATCACCCAGCCAACCCTCCTCACCTGGATCCCCATCACCAAAGAAGACACCGCAAAGACTATGAAAAGCATCCACTCCAGAGCACCCACTGACCCGTTCCTGCTGCACACCTTCCACAGGTCCACCATAGCACTGGAACTATGATGGACAATCAACCAGTGGGTGCTCGCACAAGTAACACTGTTGGGCGGCGAGGTGTGGTGCGGCGGGGCTAGGTGGGTTGTTAGTGGAGTGTGACATATGACGGGAAAGTGGAGAGTAAAGAAATTAAAAGCACTTACTTTGCACTCGCAGCATCGCCAACTCGGCGATGCTGCGAGCGCATAGTAAGGCTTTTATTTATTTATTTCTTTACTCTCCACTTTCCCGTCATATGTCACACTCCACTACCCCCACCTAGCCCATCCCCGACCACGCCTTGCCACCCCACAGCGTTACCTGTACGAGCCACCACTGCAATCAACTGCGCCCTTGAAACAGCTATGTTCCCTAATGACTGGAAACGCGCTGAAGTCAAACCCCTCCTCAAGAAGCCCTCCGCAGGCCCAACTGACCTCAAGAACTACAGGCCCATCTTTCTTCTCCCCTTCACCGCCAAAGTCAGTGAGAAAGTCACCACCCAGCTAACGCACTTCATAGAAATCAACAACGTCCTTGACTCCTTTCAATCCGGACTCCGCAGCAACCACAGCACCAACATTACCCTCATAGCTGCCACTGACAGCATCCGCACCCTCCTCGATCAAGGCCTCACACTGCAGCCCTCATACTACTTCACCCACCGCAAACTAGCTTCCAGACTCCATGACGACGATATCCAGGGGACTACTTTAGACTGAATTTGATCTTTTCTCTCAGGCAGAACAGAAAGAATAAGACTCCCGTCCTTCCTCTCCAAACCGACAAAGATCAGATGCGGAGTACCTCAAGGATCCTCCCTCAGCCCCATGCTCTTCAGCATCTACATCTATAATCATCAAAAAACACAGACCCAACACAGTATCATACGCCGACGACACCAAGCTCATCCTCTACCTCACCAAGGAACCCGACATCACTAGGCACAGTTTTCAAGAAGTAATGAAGAATGTTGCTTCCTGGATGAGCAGCACCTGCCTGAAGCTCAACTTGGAGAAAATGGAAGTCCTCATCCTCCGGTCCACCCCCTCCACATGGGACAACACCTGGTGGCCCCCCCATCCTCGAAAACCCACCCACCCCTACGGACAACGCCTGCAACCTCGGCATTATACTCAACTTCTCACTCACCATGAGCCAGTAGATCGACACCTTGTCCTCCACATGCTTCAACACCCTCCGCATATTCCGCAAGACCTTCAAATAGATCCCCCTAACTCTAGGAAGACCATCATGCACGCACTCATCACCAGCAGACTGGACTACGGAAATGCGTTCTACGCCGGAATCAACTAAACACTCCTTCACAAACTCCAGACCATCCAGAACGCTGCAGCCAGACTCGTCCTCAGCATCCAACGACATGGCTACAACACCTAGAACCTCGGCGTCCTCCACTGGCTCCCTGTAGAAAAAAGAATAACCAACCAGAGCCCTCCATAAGACCGGACCCAAATACCTCAGAGAAAGAATCTCCTTCCATGACCCCAAGAAAAACCTGCGCTCCACCGACCTAGCCCTAGCCACGGTACCCCGCATCCATAGAGCCAGAACAGGTGGCAGATCTTTCTCCTACATCGTAGCCAAGACCTAGAACAAACTCCCCTCAGAATCAGACGAAGCCCGACACTGCACCTATTCAGAAAGGACCTCAAGACCTGGCTCTTCGAATGACCACGGAGCTGCCTGCAAACCCCCCCCCTCAGCCTCTTGAGACCCTTACGGGTGGGTAGTGTGTCGTGTAGTTCCTATAAACCTATATAGGATCTGCATGTTTAGACAACATAGACTTTAGGATTGGTGTTCAGACTGATTCTAGAAACCCCCACCAGGTATGTTTGCCTGTGTACTAGCTAGCTCACAGTACCACTAGAAACCCCTCTTACCAGGGAGAGAATAGTTTTTGGCAACTATCGAATATGGCAACTCTGTCCCATCAGGGATCGTGGAAACAGTGCAACACTTTTTGCTCAGTCACTCGTGCTCACTTTTGTCTCAGAGAGATACACAGAATAAACGGTGGGGACGTATTCAATAAGCATTTATTGAACCACCATCATTCTAATGTAAAATAGGTGTGCTGAAACAACCATTAGACACAAACAGATATAAATGATTATAAGCACCAACAGAGAAAAGGATGGTAGATTTCTACCATAGTGCAAAAACAATGAATACAGGCTAGTATAAAAATGCATGATAGTAATAAAGTGTACTCCTACGATGCAACCCTAACTAGATGTACCTAGCATGTATGTAAGGGTAAATCCAAGAATCCTTCTAGGATAAAGTCAACCCCGTTGCCTGAAGTGAAAGACTGTGGGACCCTGTCTTGGTCTCGATATGGACACCCCGCAAGGGATGTCAGACCACTGCGAGCTGGAGTGGCTGCGTGCAGGAACCTCAGCGTCGTGCATCAGCGTGTCATCATGGAAGTCTTTTTTCTCCTCCCTGCCTCAGCAAAGATATGGTGTTTATATACCCAAAGTGGTACCCTCAGGGATTCTACCTTGCTGTGTCATGTCGGACTTGGGATGATGAAAGGAATGACCCTTATACACAGTTATTATGCAAGAGATTGTGGTTCCGCTGAGTTTCCAAGAATCTCATGCATAATGGATGAGGCTAGTTTTCAGGGAAAACCCCATGTCCTGTAAGCAGTACTGTAACTAGGTAAAAGGTCAATCCCAGGAACCGTTATGTATTGTAATGGTAGGGGAGAATATAGGTGAAAGTTTACGTTGCTACCTGAGCCAATTTTGGGGTACCTATATGAAGCATAACAAGTGTACTCTATAAATCCCTGATTGATAGATTAATGTGTTACTATATAGTGAGTTGAAAGCCTTTAGAAGGTTATCTTGGATATTCCAGCTCTTCAGTTTTTTCCACAGCTTATTCCTGGAGACACCATCAAACACCTCTGAGTAGTCCACAAAGCAGGCGAAAACTGGCAAGTTGTTATTGGAGTTTGCCCGCTGGGCCAAGTATGATAATGTTACGAGGGGTACGATTACAATGTCGGGCGGAAAGACTCCTCCTGGCAGTTGGATTCTCCTCAACTGTGTAGGAGCCTTTTCGACCAACTAGGTCGGTTTCCGATCCGCCCGAAGGATTACGATGTTCGTGGTCGGAAGTTAAACCAAGCAGTCATTCCAAATCAGTTCTGACTGGCTCTCTTAGTATTCGTGTCAGTCGGAACCACATTGTACACCCCTATGGACAGCATTTCCGTTTTCCAGATTACGATGTCGATTTCCAACTGCCTTTACGCGTCTGCCTGTCGGACACAAAAAGGCTGTCAGAATGGACTTTGGGGGCCCCTGGCAAGGCCCCTTTCATCCTGCGGCCTCCGGCTGGGGGCCGAGGGAGTCTCTAAGGGACCCCCCCCTGCAAAACCCTGCACTGTGTGGCAGGAACCGTGGGGTGCCTGCGAAAGGGTGCAGAGTATTTCCGCACACACCCCATTTCCTCATAGGAGACTGTGTTACGGCCGGCTGTCGGTCGTAACATGAGCTCCCCTAGGAAACAATGAGAGTCTGACCAAACAGTGTTCAGTCGCATCGTAATGCGGTGGGCGGAACCGCCGGCCGCAAGTTGGTCAGTCACGATTCCTAGTCGGTGTCAGGCAGAAAATATCCACCTGCCATCGTAATGAGCCCCTATGTTGTCAATCATTGAATCACCCTTTCGAAACCTTGTTTGGTAGAATGTCATTTTCCTTGATCCAATTATTTAACTCATTTAAAAGAGAACTGACATATGATTTCCCTTCTATGTCCAACAAGGATATTAGCCTGTAATTTTTGGGATCCATTTTGTCACCTTTCTTGTATATTGGTTGCGACATAGAGCCTCTCCAGGATTCCTGTATATCTGCTTTCATATAGAGAGTAGATAATGTTTCTGCCCAGTAACCCAGGACATCTTTGAACATGCCACTTGTGAGGCCATTGAGCCCTGGTGCCCTGTCTTTTCTTATCTTTTTAATAATTATTTAAAGAGCGTACTATTCCTGTGCCCTACTATTTTCTGTCTTTGGGAGCCCTTTGGCTGCCAATGTACTCTCTGCGAGCAGGGTCTCCCTGGACCCTTTTAGCAATGCACTTGGATGAGTTGAATATATGTTCCCTGCATGTGCTTGCCATGCTTCCACGGTTACTGTATTCCGCCAATCTGTCTTTTCATCCTCTAGATTGGCTATATAATGCCAGAATTGTTTCTGTTTGTTGTTTTTGCACAGCTCATGTATCATAATCCATTCATCTTCCTTGTGCCTTTGTTTTAAATTCCAGGTAGGATGTTTGTGCTCTCGGTTGGCTCGCTTGTATGCCATCACAGTAACTTGTGGCCCTGCTTTTTGGTGGATCCTTTTTGCTCGCTTTAGGGTTCATGTGATATCCCTTAAGCAGCCTTTGGTGTCTTTTAACTTACTCCTGGCTTTCCATTTCCTCTTGTGTATTTGTGTCTGGGCCCCTTTTAAGCGGGCAGTGCGCAGGTGTGCTGCACAGATCCCCCAGTTTTGTAACAACAGGATAGGATTTTCTTTTTTCAGCCCATTTCCCTTCTCTAATATCCATTTATCAATTTTTACTGAGTTCCACATGATCCTCCTTAGCAACTTGTGTTCCTCTGAGCCCTTGGTGTTGCTAATGGCCTCAATTTGTCTCCATTGCTCTACGTTAGGATGGAGGTTTGCTCTAAGCATGGCATGATCACTTAGTTGGCTTTCCCGCAGTTCGGGCTGGACTGTCCCCATGGGGAACAAGGTCAACACTGATTTGCATATGGCTGGGTCAAACTGGTATGGCATGGGGAGCAAACAAACAATGGATTTAGACCCAGATCTCTGCACTGGGGTGAATGTAAGACATTGTTCAGCATTCTGTCCATCAATTGTTCTTTTTGCATTTGTCACCCAGAGTGGGACGAGTATGCCCAGATGTGGGTCCCATGCTCTCCATGCCACTTGAGTCAAACTGTCCTGGCTGATGATGGGTGAAACTGGTCCTAGGATTCTTGTTTCCAGTCCAGGGAGGACCTGGCTTGGCAGTTTGAGCTGGACTGTTCCCATGGGGAACAGGGTCAAGACTGATTTGCATATGGCTGGGTCTAAACTGGAATGGCATAGGGAGCAGAAAAACGATGGATTGAGGCCCAGATCTCTGTACTGGGGTGAATGTATGACATTGTTCAACATTCTGTCCATCGATTGTTCTTTTTGCATTTGTCACCCTGAGTGGGACGGGTATGCCCAGACGTAGGTCCTGTGCTTTTCATACCACTGGAGTCAAGCTAGCCTGGCTGATGAGGGATGAAACCCCGAAACCAGTCCTAGGAAGCTGGTTTCCAGTCCAGGGAGGACCTGGATTTGGCATTTCGGGCTGCACTGTTCCCATGGGCAACAGGCTCACAACTGATTTGCATATGGCTGGGTGTAAAATGGAATGGCATGGGGAGCAAAAAAACTATGGAGTTAGCCCAGATCTGTGTACTGGGGTGAATGTATGACATTGTTCAGCATGCTGTTCATCAATTGTTCTTTTGCATCTCAAATTACAGCATTCGTTGTTTGATGTTCTTGCTTATGAACAGATAATTTATGCTGGTGCAATTGATAAAAGAGGGAATGCTTGTTGCTGTAAGTTGTGCTTCGGATGCCCAGATCTCTGCTGAGGCCCGTTCATGAGCTTAGAAGAAACTGCGAAATTCTCTTTCTGCGGGTCTGTTCCTTCTATTGATGGCTGCGTCTCTTCCCAGATGGTGGACATTGAAGTCTCCTGGTATCACCTCGGCTATGGACAAATGGTCACACAGCTGCTCTTCTAATTCGGTTATTGCCTTCTCTGTTTCTAGCTTTGCAGCTTCCTGCCAGTTTAGGTATACATTTATGATTAGCAGATCCTACCCTCATATGCCATCAGAAATGCCCTCTAATATGACACTCTGAAGTCTGTCCGATAATCTCCTTTGTTCTTTAATGGTAACTTTTAACAAGTGCTTCACGTATAATGAACGGCAACCGGAGGGCCTGCCATACAAGTGTACTTTCCTTGTTGGTATATGGAGGCCAGTGAGGTCCTCTAGATGTACATATCTGGTTGCCCTACGTTTCTTGCAGGCAAAGTAGGTCCCCCTCTTGTAGCGCCTTCATAGCTGATCCGTTACTCTGGATGCTTGAGATGCCGGCAACATTCCATGAAATGAGATTGATGGTGGTCTTTTTGCTCAATGACATACTCCTTCACCTTTAATGACTTGTTTCGGGCTCTCGGTTGTGGGGGTCCAATGCCCCTCTTTTTTGCTATGAGCAATTGTTATTTCTGGTCCACAAGGGCAGTGCTATGTGGTCCTGTCCTTCTCGTCTCTTTTCCTCTGCTACATTGCCTTCAGATATTCTTCACTGAGTTGAGCCCATAACTGACCTATACTCTATTCTGAGATTTTAGAAGCCAAAAATTTGTTGTACAGGTTGGACCCTGTCTAACAGGCCTTGTCGGCTGCAGGTGTTAAAGCCGCCTCGCCTTCCTGTTAGATTGTTGAGCACATGGGGATAATGTTTTTCAAATGACTCCTGAACGCATATACCTCAATCCTCAAAGCACTTGTTCTCTAACAGAATTGAGTGTGCAAGCCCAGCTGTCTTCCATGTGGCTATGGTGTGTTCTAGGATGTTAGGTTGATTTCCGCCCTCAAATTGAATGCTTAGAAGATCTCTGCTTGTTATGCAGGCTAGTGAAGGTATATTTTGAAGGAGTCTCAAGAATGTTGTGTCTCCCTCGCAACCTGAACTGTGGGTGAAATATAACTTTCTGAGTTGATTCTGCATGGGTGCTGGCATCTAACTCAATGCTCTTTATGGCTTTTTAGGCCATGCTTTCTGATTGAGTGTCATTTCAGCTTACACTCTGCTGTGTCCACTGGTGTAACGAAAGTTGAGGGGGCCCCCTTCAAGGTACATGAAGGGGCCCCCACTGCATATTTAATGTGGAGCTCTCAGGACTGAGTACGGTGCTGAGGGGGCCCCCTGCAGCGTGGGCCCCCCGCACTGCAGGGGCTGGGGAGGCCTGTGTTATGCCCCTGGCTGTGTCCTGTGCACTGAGTCACTCTGTAGTGCCACTAATCTTCTATCAATCCCTCGCGGGTCGATTAGCTCGACCTGCATGACCTGACAGGATACGTTGGTGGTTGTTCCTCTTTACACTCTTTGTCCTTCAACTGTGGAGCTCGCTGGTCTACCTTGCTTGTTTTCTCTTGACGTGAGCCCAAGCCTCTCTCACAGTGGCTTAGGGTTCCCCCTTTTTTGTATCCCTTTGTGTTGCAATTTTTCAGTCAAATATTGGGTACAGGTCCTCGCTTTCTGTTTCTTCTGTGTTTGTTGTTTGCTCCACTGCAAAGGGATGCTGCTCCCAGCTCCTCTGTGCAAGAGTCTCTCTTATTGTTTTTTTGCCATTTCTTTAGCCTGTTTTCCCCCCTTGTCCGTAGGTTGCTGGTCTTAGTTATGCTACTGTTTTTTTAATTTCTGTTGAAGGTAGCGTTTTCCTTTCCGTCTAGGCTCATGCCTTTTGGTTGTTGGTCATTAGAGCTGTTGTTGCTGATATTGTCAACTTGAGACTTGCGTGTTCTCCGCTCTAGGCCAGTTATATTTTGCTTTTTTTAACTTTTTGCTGTGTCAGACAGAAGTGCAGAAATATGAGGAATCTTATTGCAGGTATCTGGTGCTGCGGGATTAAGCATTTGGGGCATATCACTACTGAGTCTCCACCCTCAGTCTGTGCCTGTGTGGATGGTTCTAACCTTTTTTTCGTTGTGTACGTTGACTCTGAGTCTGTGTTTGGTTTGGGGCCACTGGACAGATTAAAACTTCTCATATCCCTGATCATTGTTGTCAGCACTTCTAGTAGTTTTGACAATTTTTCCACTATACTATTGCAGTGGCATTCATTTTTCATTGCTCTTTTTTCCATCTCTTTTTTTTTAGCTATCATGTTTGTTATGATAAAAGTCAGAGTTTGCATAGTGTCCATTTGCACCTCCAATTTGTGCGACTGCTACATGAGGACATTTGTGCCTGCCGTTAGAGTGACGTTGAGTGATGCTAGCAATGTTTCTTGACTTTTGTGGGGGTTTGAATTAGTTTCTGGTGTCACCCATGATTGTTGACCTGCTTGTTTACCTCTAAGTTATTTATTACATTTGACATGCTTAATGAAGTTATATCCGGCTGATGTTCTTCCGGCCACAAGGCCATTCCTGTTCAGCCCTTCTGGTCTTCTCGATGCCAGTGGCCTCATTGAAGCCCATTTTGGTTGCCACCCAGCTGAATCCTTCTGTATGGATTTCTGCCATAGTCCCCACCGACCATGGTTCTCGAGCATTTGTGTGCTCTGGTGTTTTTGGCAGCTTTTTCCCCTTACTGTGCCTTCTGGGCATGGTATCACAAGTAGATTTGAAGTTGATATTGAGGAGGTAGAGGAGAGCTCAATGACGTCAGATGCATATTCCTTTTCCCTTTCAGTCAAGGTTATTTGTCTTTTTTGCCATTGTCTCTAACAGTTATTTTATTGCTTGGTGGATCTTCCTTGCCTTGAGGACTGTCATGCTCACTATCTCGGATAACATATTGCTCATCCATATCAGAGATTCCTTTTGCCTGGGCGGCTATGAGCCGATTCCTTCTACTGTCGGTATTACCGTCTCCCGCTGTAACTCCTGATCGAGTCTTAAATTATTCCACCTGGGTTATCCATACTTTTGTTTCTTTTGTTCCCTCCTGTGCTTACCCCAGGTAACTAGATCTTGCTTGCTGCGTTCTCTTTCCACCTTTTGCCATGTATGCTGCTCTCTTTTGTAGGAAGAGCCCGTGGGCAATTTTCCAACCAGCAGCAAAATACATGGGTCAATGTGTGCCCCCTCTGCCCTCTCTGAGCTTGCTTTCATTTTGCCCCTGTACTTCCTGTGCCTCCTTGGTTCTCTTCGGGGCTCTCTTCTGCATGATTCATTAATTATTCATGAAAAGCACCTCTTTTTAAAATTTTGCGTGAAGTTTTGCATAAAGTTCTGCTTAATCACTGAATCTTTAGATGGTCTCTTTCCACAGTCTTATCACGTCTTATCTCGAGCTTGCCCACTGTTGTCTTGGCTGCTTGCACCACATCTCCTAAATTCAGATGCCCTTAGAGGTGTTGGAGGTCTTGG
This sequence comes from Triturus cristatus, assembly GCF_964204655.1. NCBI lineage: Eukaryota > Metazoa > Chordata > Amphibia > Caudata > Salamandridae > Triturus > Triturus cristatus. Next base: position 360,039,042 of record NC_140587.1, read on the forward strand.
AGTCTGTCTGGTTGGAGCTGTTTAGGGGTTAATAGAAGTAAGGCCAAGAGAGGGGGACGGGAGCTTACCTTCGGCCACCTGACCTAGGTGGGCCACTTCCGTGACCAGGCGGCTCAACCTGCCGCAGAGGCTCTATCGCCTCTACTCCCACCTCCGCTATGTCTCTGTGCATCTGCCCTCTATGTCTCTAAACTCCAGCCACTGGTGGGGTACAGCTTGGCAGGAGGAGGGGCGGGTTTTGAGGCCGTAAACCGCGGCTTGAGCTGGGAGATGGGGAGACTGCCAGAGGCAACCCACGGCATGCCCCACTGCACTTGCGCCCTTTGTTGGAGACTGTTTTTACTGATTTAAAAGTGGAAAAGCAAGATGCTAAGACATTGCTGCTTCTCATTGTTCACAAAACACCTTTTGCAAAATATCCCCCACAATTGCATGCATTACAAGTATTTTAAAATTTGGAGTTGAACAAAGAACACCTATTACTAAATTTGGACTTGTGGTTATATTTCGGAGACGCATAGTATTCCTTAATATCCAATTTAGATTAAATGTAAGTTTCCTTGTGAAGTGAGGCATGGTCAGCAAACATTTAGAAATAATTACTAGCAATGACTCTGTCGTTGGCTATGTGTATGACTGTTTTAAAAAAATAAAAGCTGTGTATCTCTTAGATCACAAGAATAAGAGAACATCACACTATATCACTTTTGTAGCTCAACTTCCAAAACAAAAAAGTTACGGATGTTAATATTGTTATGAAAGTCAATTTTCACTATTTACATTTAATTTTTGTAGACATGTGTTTGTAACTTTAAAGCAATTAAGCTAGTGACATCTATTTTTTAATTGACTTCTCACATTTCCTTACATTTCTACGATCAGTAAAACAGGATTTTTGCACTCTGTCACAAGTTTCTGTACACTTTTCCCTTTGGTAAGGGTTTCTTAAGATAGTTGCATCAAACTGTCTCCCAATTTTAAGCTGCACTGTAATTTCTAATGCAAGGCATTTTGTGAGTGCCCTGATGTGCCATTATTGACTGGCATCTTGGGCGGTCTAGTTGTCCACTAGTCATGATCTGCATTCCTGCTGAAGACCGTTTAAGCACTCAACAATAACCTGTGTAGTATCCTCTTAGGGGTGACAGTATGGTAAAGAAGGAAAATGTTACACCTCTGCTCCACCACACTCAGTGGTGGGAAAAAGGTAAACCTTTTTTATACAACCCTCACCCACTCTAATAGTGGCAGGCTTCATCATTTGGTTCACTCTGACTCCTAAACGTCATATTCAAGTAGCTCTTTGAATTTTGTTTTTTGGGGGGTTATATACTATTAGATACAATATCTCATCTACCCCAAAGTATCCCTTTATTGGTGGGGGGATAGGAAGGATAGAACTATAATTATATGGCACAAACAGGATGTTGTGATTCCATGAATCTAATGGTAAAACGCCAAGATGGTTCTGCCCTATACTACTGGCCTAACATGGGTCATGTGTATTCCTCAGGGCAAAAGAAATTAAATGGTTCCCCCAATGGCGCACCTCTGTAAATATTTCACTGGTAATGCGTAGTATGCAAAGATATGCTTTCGTATGCAGTTACAAAGTGGTGTACTTGCCGTTTTGGAAGTACCTGTGAAAACAAAAAAGAAATAACAGCTTCTGTAGAAAATATCTATACAGCATGTGTTAGCTTGGTGGCGTGCTTTTAACCTTCTCTTATATGAATACTGTTGTAAACTGCCAACATCTATAGATATTGCTCTCCAAAACTACTGGTACTGCTTTTTTGAGTAACATAGCTTTGACTGTTCTACACTTCTTCTGCTTATTTTGTGACAGCCACCCCTCAGCTCGGTGCCACTTGTCATATGTCTGAATTTCGGGACTAATATTTGTGTTCAGTACAGTTTGGGGCTCATTACGATGTTGGGCAGAAAGCTTCCTCCTGACACCGACTCCCATTCGGGACTGACCGACTTGCGATCAGCGGTTCCAACTGCTGGATTACGATGCAACCGAACGCTGTTCGGTCGGATTCCCATTGTTTCCTATGGGAGCTCGTCTTACGCCTGACAACCGGCTGTAACACAGGCTCCTATGGGGACATAGGGTGTGTGCAGAAAACCCTGCACACTCTCGCAGGCACCCCACGATGCCTGTGCAGGGTTTTACAGGGGGACTCTAAAGTACCCCCTTGGCCATCAAGCAAAGGTCGCAGGGCTAGGCGGCCCTGCCACGGGCCCCCAAAGTCACTTTCCTTCAGCCTTTCCATGTCAGACAGGGTGACGCAGAAAGGCTGTTGGAAATCGACTTAGTAATCCTGACGTCGCAAGCGCTGTCCATAGGGGTGTACGATGCGGTTTCGACCGACACAAATACCCCGCGAGTCGGTCGGAACCGAATTGGAATGACCACGCAGTTTACATTCCGACCGTGAACATCGTAATCGGACACTTGGAATGTTAACCGGCAGAGTCGGTTGGAAGGGCTCAGAAGCATTCAGGGAGATTTTGACTGTTGGGAGGAGACTTTCCGCCCGACATCATAATGAGCCCCTATGTGTACCATAAAAGCATTGTTTAAATAGATATTCTTGTGAGGTAATGATCAACAAACTGACAAAAGGCCGAATGGCCATGAAATACAAAAGTATATTTTAAAAAACTCAGGGGCAGATTTACAAGAACTGGTGCATCTCTGCATATTTGCAGAGATGCGCCAGTTCAATTGCGTGAATGAAAAATAGCCTTGCCCCATCATGAATGCACCGCATTTACAATGCGGCGCACCATGGCGCAAGGACAGACAGATGCATGACGCATCTTTTGTCAGAAAGGCAACGCATTGCTGGAGTTGTGTCGTAAGCACGACGCAACTCCAGCAATGGTCAGGAATGCCTATTCCGACCATGCTGCATCACTCCTTACGCCTGCTTCAAACAGGCGAAATGTTTTGACGCAGTGGTATCATAAAAGTCACTTAGTGAAATCTTGTAGATTTCACTGAGTCACATTTACGAGGCTTCTTTGCGACAGAACGCCCACCCTGCCTACATTATACCTGACGCAGGTATAATGTAGCGCAGGGCTTGACAACGTGACGGATCTCCCTAGATGCGTCACGTTGTTAATATATTGCATCGTGGCCCATTGGTTACGATGCTGCTGAGTCAAAGAAGTGATGCAACGGCAAAGTAAAGTTGGCGCACGGGGCTTGTAAACCTGCCCCTCAGTGCGTGTCACATTGTCAAAACACCATCAACTTACCCTAGAGGTAGGTAAAGTATACTCTTCAGGGGCGGTAGGGGAAGGCCTTGTAGTCACACTCTAGTTTATAAAGTAGTAGAGGAGAGAAACTCAGGGTAAGCATTGCTCAGTGTAACGTTTCTAGAAAGAGTTAGTGTCACAGAGGGAGACCAACAGGTTCCAAAAGGCCCGTTGGCTGTCTACTCCCATCATCAAAGGCCCCTACCCTCTGTTTTGCGCACTGCTCAACTTTGTTGGTGAATTGTGACTGTTCTGGTGCCCATTATATCGCCTGAGGTGCCGGACAGCTAAAATCAATATTCAGGTCATGTGACCTGTGAAATGCGGACGTGCGGTGGAGCGCACACACACGTTCACATGATTGTCATCAGCTGTGACATACTCGCAGTCTCTCTGCTTGGAGGTTGGGAGGGGTGTTTACTGCTGGTGAGGCTGGGAGTGCTTCTCCAAAAATCTGTGTGCGTGCAGTCAAGGAAGACGCCTAAGATCCATGTGGCCTCCTGTCCAGGTCTCTGATGTATCGAGTCAGGGGCAAATGTAACAAGTCCAATAGTGTGTCTGTTCAACAGGTCCATCATGGGAATTGTCCTTCCTTCACCTGTTTTTTACTAAAAGCAAACATTACGATGTGTTTTGTGTAATGTTTTTATTATGGTTAATGGAGTGAGAGTCATGGATATTTTAAAATGTAAATTTCAGTAAAAAGGGCAGAGAACAAATATATATGCATCACTTGCAAGATCCACACCAAACCCACTTAGAAGTCATCTTGGCCAGTGTACATCTGTCCGTATGTACGTATGCATGCACACACACACACACGTGCACACGCACACACACCAAAATGACTTCAAAGTGCACTTGGTGTGGATCTTGCAGGTGATGCATTATGGTTAATGGACTTCCCTCCACGATGGAAAATTGAATCGTGGGTATATCCAAGTGTAAAGGTCACCAAGGTACATTTGGCTAAGAAGGTGTTATAATCATATGATTTTTTCAGATATCGCACAATATCAGTGTTCATGGCCTATCGTAGATTCAGTTAATGCCATCGTATGTCATCATTAAGACCTCCTTTGTTTGTCTGAAGCCTATAGACCCATCTTTGCTTTTTTTCCAAGAGCTTGTTGGTGATGTTGCCTCATGAATTCAATTCTTTATTCTCTATATTTTCTGTGTTTATTTCTTTTAAACAGAAACCTGGCTCACTGGGTAGGAGCTAATTCCTGATAAGTTTAATAAAGGACAAATCAAACAGAATCAGAGGTAATATAGAGATTATCAAGCATAACACAGTAAAGATCAAACACGTTCTAAAAAAACTGAATTATGAACTACAAACACTTCTTAGTAGCATTTCTTTGAAATTAGCTACCTTGAGTGTCATACACATTTACAAGTCATCTGACTACCCTGGATCCACACCCACATCCCCATGAAGAAGTGTCAACCCTAACGATTGATATAGAAAATCTGGTGCTTCTTGGGGATCTAAAGTTTCAGTCCAACTTCAATGATCCCACAATTTTCAGTAATATCATAGCTACCCTAAGTCTTGAATTACTAAACCAGTAGCCTGCTCACATTGCAGGTCATATACTAGATTACATTTTAGCCTCAGCCAATCTAATAAAGTGCACAAAACCACCCCTTGAACATAGTCTGGCCACTTTGGAATCACAGTCCAAATAAAATTAGCAAAACTCAGAGGTAGCTTTAAACCCTCAACATTGACCAGCAGCACAGCTTGAATCTTTTTATCCCAGACCAAGTTGCTGCACAATTAATAAGTCTATGGACCTAACATGGCACCACATACATAGATCCAAACCCTATCATTGAGTTTCATCATTTCAGTTCCACACACTTTGCTATTCTGGATGAAAGATTGTCAATTTGGGAACAGACATCTGCAAAGCAGAGATAATCTTTGGTTATAATGCAAGCTGATTAACATTGAACTACAAATTCAGATAGTCGAAAGAAAATAGAGAAGAGGCGTACCACTCTATCATGCTCTTTTACAAAAAGCAAACATTAAAGCTGAGAGAATCTCCTCTACATGATCCCACCAACCTTTCGAAGAGCTATTTTGCATTGTCTCTGAGCTTCTACGCCCCCAAGATATGATATTGAAATACCACCCTCACAAGTCCTTTGTGACAATATTGATAATTCTTTTCCTCAAATTAATGTTCTACTATCCAGGACTCCATCATTAATAAGCCAATTCTTATGCTTGATTTTGCCATTTACATGTATTTGCAGACAAGGAGCTGTGAAGAAGCTTCCACAGAAATTCCACAAGAGGCATTCTCGCAGACCATAATGAGAAGCTGCCCTGTAGGTTTCCTCATATGATGTGTTTCCAGTATAGCAACTCAAACTACTTCTTTTAGCCCCATGTGGCATTCTCATTACTGTTTTCATTAGGTCCTTAAAGCATGGCATTTTTCCAGTGCTCTGGCTGGCATCTGTTGGAAAATGGCCCGGTCTGCAGGATTGCCCCTTAACTTTCTGCCTTCATCCTCTACTTTTACTGACCTCATTTCTGTTGGCCTTAGGACTCTGGGCCGCCCTTTACTACTGCTAACCAGTGCAAAAGTGCATGTGCTCTCCTCAAAACATGGTAATATTGGCTCATACCGAATTCGCCCCGGACAACCCTGAGGGCAGGGTGCAATGTATTTAAAAGGTAGGCCATGTCCTTTTAAGATTTACATGTCCTGGTAGTGAAGAACTCTTAAAGTAATTTTCACTACTGGAAGGCTGATCTCTCCCATAAGATAACTTTGGGATTACCTTATTCCAATGTCAAAGTGTATTTCCTCAAACTGTATTTCTAGGCCTGGGCAGAAAACTACGCTACGCTCGCGGAGTGTGCGTAGTTTGCGCAACTACGCGCAACGCGAATTGCATGTAGCACAGTGGAAAAATGCGTAGCGGGCATTTTTTGCTCGCTCGCGGTCCTCAACGTCAAGTTGGCGACCGCGAGCGTGCAACATCAACATCCCGGCAAAACTTTTTCTTCGTTCGCGAACGGCACCATCAAGTTGCCGATCGCGAGCATGGAAAATAAACCTCCCTTCGAGATTCTCAACGCAGGGAGGTCAGGTTTCTCATTGCGAGTGGTCGCGTATGCTCGCGAACGCTCGCTATGAACAGTTACCAGTCCGCATTGAGAAAGCTGCCGTTCGAGTACAAATCTACTTGAGCTGCAGAAAATGACCGCTTGCACTGTGCATGATGCCGTTTGCAATGATTGTACAGCGTGGACAAGCATCCGGCACTGTGCAATCATTGCGAATAGTATTTCCCTACTGCACAACGCAGTTCGGGTAGCTACGCGTATGGTGCGTAGTGCGAAGTGCACTCTGCGTAGCTACGCGTAGCGCTACTACGTGAACTACGCCCAGGGTTACAATTTCCCCAGTAGTGAAGATATAGATTTTCTAAGTTTGGTGTCTCTGGAATCACAATTTAAAATCCAAGCTTATGGTGAAGTTGGATTTTAAATTGCACTTTTTAAAATGCCACTTTCATAATGTGTCTAGAAATACCAAGTGCACTACAAGTGCCCAAACGGGGCGTAATCACATTTTAAACATGAAATGAAACTTTGATATGACACATATATCAACAGTGAATGATCAGTTACTCATAAAGCAAAAACAAAATAAACATAGAATATGTAAAGATAAATTGGTAATAATTAGAACAATAAATGAGTTTCCAATGAACAAGATGAATTCGTGTGTCTTTTAATTGTTTGTAAATAAAGATGGTAAAGTTCGACAGAACGTTGCTTATTTTCAGCAATGGTCTGTGCTTCCAAATTCACATGTCAAATCCCAATGCATTTCGGGCTTTTAACTAAGCCCTTCGTCAGGGGGATCTATAAAAACGACAATGTTTTTGTAAGTTGAAATGTATACATCAAAATTATCACAACAAAACATGTACAATCATGCTTCTCAAGGAGAGTCAGGGTTATAAAGGATAGCATAATGGTCATTGCAACAGAAGTGAAATGCCACCACCAGAACAGCGTGAAGAAAACAAAAAAATAAAAAAACGAACAAGCGAAAACCCTCTTTAACACACCCGTGTACTGCGATATGTAACAATATGTGATCTGGATACCGGCAAAGCGTACCTTACTATCCTACGATGCGTGAAAAAACAAAATGGCTAGAAAACTTCTTGCAGAGGCCAGAATATATCTATGAATCTCATAAAGTTGTGCTAAAGAAAATAAAAACAAACATTCAGGATACTGGAAGTCCATCCAGATAATAAAAACAAACATTAAGAATACTGGAAATCCATCCCTGGTCAATCCACATACACCAGACGAGTGAAATGCGCTTATCGGCAATACACCCCGACAGCAAGTTAAGCATCTGAGTAACGACTCAAAAATCAATTAATCTCCGTTTCCCACCACTGATAGCGGCAAGTGAAAACCTTCAGAAATGCGGTTACAATATTCTTCCGGCGTCTACAATCAAAGAGTATGACAAAACGCAAGTATCAGAATCCCTACCTGCAAATGTAGGCTAAAAGATTTGGATCTCGCAATAATGACGCAACGCTTACCAGATCAAACTCCAGTCCACGACAAGCCCACACCAACAGTAGTGTTTGAAGAGACGCCTGTGATCACATGCTATAAAACAGAACCGGACATAGAAACAGGACTATAGTTTGGCTGCACTAATCTAATGATGCCACAAACGAAATGAGGTCGCCATCTTGGAAGAGGGAATCAACACTAATCGTGAACTACACTAAGTCCTAAAGAAACAAATGTGCGTGAAAACTCATATTTTCGTGAAAAAATTAAATAAAAAAGAGTACCAAGAGGAGGAAAGCAACTGATGCAACGATCATATAATGCTTTAGAAAATCAGGGTAGATACACATTAATACAAACACAGTACATTAACAACCTCGTACAAATGTGCTGAAAAACCCCCCTATAAGGGAATTCAAAGAAAACAAGCCAATTCAAACTTATCATTAAGCCCCTTGGGCAGGAGACTTTGCATAAACCAGATCCAGTAAGCTTCACGTTGTAACAGAAACTTCGTGGTGTCCCTGTCAGAACGTAATGTGACTTTCTCCAAAATGCCAAAACGTAGTTGAGCTATGGAATGTTTTTTGTCTGCCCAATGGGCTGCAAGAGGTGAACTCGTGGTCTTGGTGCGAATTCTACTCTTATGTTCAGTGATACGAACACGTATTGCCCTTTCAGTTTTCCCAACATAATGCAAATCGCACGGACATTTAATGAAATAAATGACATGATGACTGTTGCAATTAGCATCAAAACTTAAAGTAATATTTTTGCCAGTCCATGGGTGTGTGACATATCTACCGGTAATGACATTATGACAATGTGAGCAATTCATGCAAGTCGTCATGCCTTTAAAAACTGTATTAGGTCTAGCAATAGACTGATTGAGGATCTCTTTTAGATTATGCGATCTCCAGTAGGCGAATAAAGGTGGCTCAGAAAAAAGGTTTTGAAAATCAGATTCATTTTGAAGTAGATCCCATCGGTGTAAGATACTTTTTTTGATCAATTTGGAATTGCTAGAAAAAGTAGATACAAATACTTCTCGACTGGGAGCGACAGGCTTGTTTTGCTTGAGTAAGAGTATTTCACGACTCTTCATCAATGCTCTGTTTTCAGCCTTATTAACCACTTTAGGGGGGTAACCCCTGTCCAGAAACATGGGATCTACTTCAAAATGAATCTGATTTTCAAAACCTTTTTTCTGAGCCACCTTTATTCGCCTACAGGAGATCGCATAATCTAAAAGAGATCCTCAATCAGTCTATTGCTAGACCTAATACAGTTTTTAAAGGCATGACGACTTGCATGAATTGCTCACATTGTCATAATGTCATTACCGGTAGATATGTCACACACCCATGGACTGGCAAAAAGATTACTTTAAATTTTGATGCTAATTTCAACAGTCATCATGTCATTTATTTCATTAAATGTCCGTGCGATTTGCATTATGTTGGTGTTGCAGGGATTCTGCTTATACACAGAACTATGCGTAGAACCCCAGGACCTCAGTGAATTGTGGTGTACCAGAAACTCACCTCAGAACCCAGAACCCAGTATCCGGCTAGCATAAGTGTCCCATTCGTTATCCGAGATTTAGCTCGGCGGTCCCAATGAAAAGACAACCCAGAACAAGCGACTCAGTATACTCTCAGGAATGGTGGGAATCGGAAATACCTGTTTGTATATTATTCTCACATCAGTCCACAACAATAATCAACAGGGACACGGTGTAAATAAAAAGAGTTTATTTTTATAGACCACGTGTCCTAAGATGCAGTACTTTGGCTAATACAAGCAGACAAATGATTAAAATCAAAACCATCAGCATCGTTACAATACCATAGAATATAAAAGGGGTGATCATGTTATAATGACAGTGGATACTACCACCTTCCCTTTACTAAGAAGCTAATATTATTATTAGGCTAGTAGAAGGTCTCTTAGGCTTGAATAGGGGACCCCATACCTCAAAGATCAGCTTAGTGAAATCACATCACAGGAGCATCAGGAGTCTTCTCGCAGGAAGGCTCGTCTTCGGTCTGAATAATAAACATGATGTCTGTGATATTAAAAGCACCAACTTTCAGGTATTTGCAGCTGCTCGTGTGTTATGGCTAAATAGTGAGTCGATCAACCTAGAGTGGAAAACATGCATTGTGTAATAATCCAGACTGTTTGTCACACCATGTACAGACCAAGGTCGCTGCGCAGAGCTCGGGATGGTAACAATAGATTGCTCTCGTGTGAGGCAAGGCTCGAGTCAGCAGTTTGTTTAAGAAATAACATGTAAACGCAGTGTCGTGCGCAAAAGCAGCAAGATGGCTTTCCAACCTCTAACGTGGTTATGCTAACTTAACAATGTATGTACGTATTAAGGGAGTCCTTACTACATGCCCCCTTGATCGAAGCACTACTTAGTATGCAAGAAAAGAGAGAACGCAGAGTTCAAGTGCGACAGAGCAGAACAAGGCGTATTCAATTTAAAAAACAAGGTTCAGTTCAGGCAAAGTCCGAGAATGAAAAAAAACCAAAAGTGGAAAGAAAAAACAAAAAACCTCAAACGTGCAGTGGGGGGTGGAAAAAAATGAAAAAACGCCTCACCGGGCAGAAGTGCAGACGCACAGGGACTGTTCAAGACACGTGAGGAAAATACAGTGGACGACAGTTCACTCAATCCATGAATGTATATGCAGCATATGTGGCCACTGCTTCCAGCAGAAAATCATTGGCACTGCCACTGAAGGTTTCAGCCATCCAGTTAATCAAAGAAAAGGAACATACATGTTCTTCCATTAGCGGAGCCTCTAGCACCATCAGAGGGCAACCAGCGTGTACTTCCAAATAACTCATATCCAAGAAGTCATATGCCGCCCTCGCGATGTCCCAATTACCCAGGATACCATGCGCCGCACCGCAGGCCATAATCCGAACACCAGAACAGGCGAACTCGTGAGACACTAAGGGCCTCATCAGTCGATCATAATCCGGGTCCGGAGACACCATGTTGGTTAAGCACAAATCCATAGGCCATTCAAAGGGACAATCTAGGCAGTGGAAGACAGGTTGCACGCAGGTGAAGTAGGAATACCGGAAGGATAATCCATATGCCAGGCTCAAAGTCGCCAATGGCAGGACGCCATAGTATTCAAGCATCCTGTCACGAAGAAGCTGCAGACGGGACAGGCTGTCGTGTGGCACAGAAAGAGCAGCCATTCCGTAGGATGAAAAGTAAAAGTAGCACACCTGCCACTAGCGCCAGAATTAACGGGACACCTCCAAAGACGCTCGAGAAAATAGAATGAAAAAATGCCGGAATCACACCAAAAATAGTTTGGAAAGAGGTCACGAGGCCCGAGCCCACAAGTTTAAAAAAATGAGCCAGGCCGGTTGTGGACGAGGCATTGAAAATTGTTTGGATCAAAGCACCAAAATGCAGGGGGAGGTCAGTATTCAAAAGCGCCTGTACCTCAGTGCGCGTATTTGCTACGTGAAGGACAAATGTTTCTCGGGAGGAAGTCAATGGCACCTCCTATTGGGACAATAGCGCTCTTATTCTGCTCATCTTGTTGAACTCTGCTTTCAAGGTTGGAATCGAAGGCCAGATGGAAGCATCCAGCCGCCCATGCGGGGGAGGAAACAGAACATTATTGCAGCAGACAACCCTCTGCGATACAGTTACTATATATGGGATTCCGACTAACATCCCGCAGCAAGCTTCATTATTTAAAAGTAAATAACTACCGTTTGCAAGCAGCGTGAAAGATGGTGTAATCACTGGTACAGGGATACCTTTGAGGACGCAGGCCAAATTTGGGGCGTTCACATTACACGCACCGTGCAACTGAATGTGCCGACATACTACAGAATGATCAGGTGTCGTCGTACACTCCTCACCTTTCAGATAAACCTCAGTACCGTCTCTAGTACATCGATACGTAAAAGGGAGGGACCAGACCTCATGTATGAAAGCGGTACCCAGCTGTTCATATCTACCCAGAGCATAGTGTTTCATACAAGAGGTAAACTTAAAAAGGGCGAACGGGAGAGTTATCAACCCATGTAATAACCACACTGCAGAATCCAATTCCGCCACAGAGAAAGGTAACGGCTCCAACTTTTCAATATGTAACAAAGAATATGAAGCATCTTTCATGGACATGAACTGCTGTTTGTCAGTAAGGTTAAAGGGAAGAAATAATGATGTTGTATTCAGATAGTCCCAGGGGACCTTCCCTGCCTTCAACGTTTGTAATGTCCATGCAAACTGCATAACAGAACACAACTGGTTTTGACCATGATACAATACTGGCATATCATCATGCACAATATCAACAATTGAAGAAACAATATTATCTAATGTATAAATTCGAGAAGAAAGAGTGCTAATGCTGTTATCGATAACTGCTAATACTTTTTCCATATTAGCTTGATCAATAGCTCTCAATCGTGAAGCTGCCTCAATTTGCGACAATTTCCATACTTCGTTGTAAATAGCATACGCCCATCTTTTGGATCTGCCACCCACAGGACCTTTAACAAAATCATTCAAATCTATTTTGTCATGTAATTTTGATAAATGAACTTTGACAGATGCCAAGGTGGAATGTCGCAGCCAGGACTGACATAATTTCCCTACAGAGTATGTAGTTACTGTATGTGACGACTCAAACCGTGGGTCTACGCGTTCCTGAGTATACCCCGGCTTCAGTCCTAGAAAACGACGTTGACAGGTATCAGAACTGCTTTGCCAAATTAACCATCCCTCACTACTAAATTTCGAAATATTAAAAGATGAATTAGAAACTAATGACTGCAAAGCAGGAAGGGACAGATCTGTGTGATTATCCCAATTTGGGTAAGCGCCCAGATCCGGCACAGAAGGCGAATTTAGTTTTTTAGAAGTGGCCAATCCGAAACAGGTGGTTTGGAAGATGGTTGAATTTAAAAACAACATATGATTTGGTACTAGACAGGCACGGTGTAAAGCTTCAGTTCCCTGAACCTGCCACGGTTTGGAACCCCAAACCGACTTAAGATCAATAGTAGCCTTCCATAGATCATAACCTTTGATTGACAGCTCATCCATAAAGGACTTAGAATAAAGCAATTTGGTGTGTGTCAGTCTAACCTTTGAGGCAGACTCAGGCTTAACTTTAAAATAAAAGGATGCCGGGTCTGAAACACTGAAATCAGTAAAATAAGTATACTTATCAACTAATGTGTGTGAACTGCCAAAAGAGGGGGTGGGACAGTGTTCCCATTGGGTAAAATTTACAAAATTTCTAAATGTATTCGCTTTATGCAGGAAGTGATTGCCATAATGCTGAAAACAATACTGTTCTGCATAATTAGCCGCATTTTCATACAAATCCTCAGCATCAAAAGCGGCATAATATTTCAAATCCGAAAACAGTGCCTCAATGGTGTGTACATCCCAATCATCAGAACGTATGTTCTGTTTAACTACATCACCCATAGAAACACGAAATACATTAGGTACATTAATGACCTCTGTAGGCCCATGAATTTGAAATTTAACAGCATCCCATGCGATTCCATCCATGACGGGCCAGGCAGTAATATTCACAAAAGTCTGGTCCCTTTTCATGATGTGGGACGAGGAGTGGGGGGGCCAAAGTTCCATTGATAAGTCTAATTGCTGATCTCTCTTTGAGATAGTGACCGTCCACCAGACGGAAAAACACTATTACAAATCCAATGGACATAAACAAAAAAATACTGAAAAGCATTAACCAGATGTATGTCCAAGGGGCCACCAAAAAATGTCTTTTAAACCAACTAGCAAAAACAACAATGTTCGAAGGTGGGGTGGAGGGCAATGAATTAGTGTCAAAGGAGAAACTGGACTGGTCCAGCGCCGTAGATTGTAAAACAGGCGAGTGATCATTTGTAGGATAAGCATACTCAGTGTCATCGGGCAGACCACCAGCCGGTGGTACTAACAGGGGATCAGTAACTGACTGCATCTCGATGGCAACATCAGACAAGGTGTTAGAAGCAGGAACCAACGTTGAACTTCTTTGCATCGTCTGGCATGAAACTGCTGGAGCCAGACTAAGAAGTATCGGCCACTCGCTGAAGTTTGACATTGTCAATAGAGATGTACCTGTTTTCTTTTCGACCAGGAAGTGGAGGTAAAATGACTGTTCTTGTACCCTGCACTCCAAGCACTGGAACCGTTGCACGATAAGAGGGGCCGAACTCCTTCTTGTTCTCCACCTTCTCACGGACCAGGTCTCCAACTCGGGGTAGCCAGCCGACTACCGGAATCTGAACCTCAGCTTCAGATGTGGAGGGCAAGTGTTCTTTCGAAAGAGAGTCTCTGGCTTCTTGTAGAGTCTGCAAAACAGCACAGTGATCATCTACGTCAAAGGGTGCGGTCGACGCCGCCATGTCTAGACCATCAAGGTCTGGAACAAACATTCTGATTCCGAAGAGCATCATGTACGGGGTCCGCCCACCCAGAGACCTTCTAGGGAGATTATTAAGTGCACGTTGGACGTTATACAAATGGGCTAGCCAGTTCCGGCCTGTGCCTAAAACACGTGCTGTCAATGATTGCTTTAAGTCACGGTTCATTCGCTCCACCACACTATTACCCTCAGGTCGGTAGGGGGACGAAAATTTGACTAGGACCCCCAAATTTCTCATAGCCTCCTTGTAAGCCTTAGAGGCGAACGCAGGGCCCTGATCAGAATGGAAGGTACCACACGCAAAAGTTCCCACAAAGACACGCAAATCCCTGATGACAGTCCGCGAGTCAGCACTCCTTTGTGGCCATACCCAAAGAAAACGTGTGCACGAATCCACTGCAACCAAGATATACTTGTACGCAGTATCAGAAGAAAAAGGACCGCAGTGATCTAAATAAACACAACCAAATGGCTTATTAGAGATGTACAGCTGTGTCTGTGGTGGGCGCGCAACAGTAGAAGGTTTAATCTGTTGGCAAATGTCACAATCAAGAACATATGCGCGCGCTTGTTTATATAAACCAAACCACCAGTAACGTTGTTGTAGCAGAGATATTGTAGCTGACACACCGGCGTGGGCTGACGCCAACCCCTCGTGCGCAGCTAGGATCAGTGCTGGTCTGCAGTCCGCGTTGGGAATAATTCTGTCACCAACGTCGTTAATCCTCACTAATGGGACGTTATCAGGACTTAAATGATAAATATAACGAGAGGGAAAACCCTTCGGGTAATCACTTCCCTTCTCTGTAGCAGCAATAGCTGCCAAGATGTCATCATCAATCTTACTTTTGGATCTTGTAACTGCTGCCACTAAGTATGTAGCCACTGCTGTTTTTGCTGCCTCGTCAGCTAAGCTGTTGCCGACAGCATGGACACCAAGTCGTTGGTGACCAAGAGTGTGAATAACATTCACGGGAGGGAGACGTTCTTTAAAGTCTGCCACTCGAACCCAAAGCGTTTTATGCTTAATTGTGCTACCTTTCGTGTCTCGATAATCATTCTGAGACCAGAAGTGTAAATTGTCATTGTAGGACTGGACACAGTAGAAGGAGTCACTCACTATAAGAGTAGTGACTCGGGGATCAGCAAACTCCAGTGCAAGCACCAGAGCCCGAAGCTCCGCTAATTGCGCGGTACAATCACCCAATGACTGCGTATGCACTGCATCAGATTGGAATTCACCATTTACGAATGTACCCACGACAATTGCGCAAGCCGCTGAATAAGCGTGCTTTGATCCAATTGCGGGCTGCGCAGACCCGTCAGTGTATATGACACAATGTTATTCTTCGAGTGGGCGCAAAGACAGAGGTGCCGGATGAACGAATTCATACTGCAAGTACTCTTGAGTCTGTAATGAGGCATCAAAGATGTAAGTGACATCTGGCGACGTCAGTGTTGTGGCCCATTGTATCCACCGTGGATGCAAAGCTTTAGAATTTGGTACACTTGCCTTAGTCACTGCTTCTAAGGCAGGATATGGTGTTACAACCAGAATCTGTTTCCCATGCGACAGTGCGCGTTCCTTGAGGATCGCCATCTGCACAGCAGTCCGAACTTTTTCGACCGTGGAAA
Source organism: Triturus cristatus (assembly GCF_964204655.1). Lineage (NCBI taxonomy): Eukaryota > Metazoa > Chordata > Amphibia > Caudata > Salamandridae > Triturus > Triturus cristatus. The sequence goes on from NC_140587.1 coordinate 360,054,975, forward strand.
AACGTAATTCAGCAGAGGTGTACAAGTGGGATTTGTACGCAATGGGGACTGTATCGCCCTCATTAAACGTCAACTACGTGAACCCCACGGCGCCTGGTACTATTCTTATTACCAGGTTAGTGCGGTTATCACGTGTCAGCAAGTATTGTGAAGCAAGAAGGTCAGCCTGTAAAGACTGTAAAATTGCAGAGTGTTCTAGCTGCCAGCTAGACTTCGAAAACGAAGGTTGTACCAAGGCGTAAAGCGGCTTGATACGCTGGGCATAATCAGGAATGTACGTATGGCCGAAATTCAGAAAGCCCAGCAGAGATTGTAATTTCTTCAGTGTCGTAGGAGCACTTAAGCATGCGCACTTCTCCAGAAAGTGGGGGGCTAACCCCTTACCTTCATTGTTGAGCTCGTAGCCCAAAAACAACACTGTATATTCTGCGATGTGAGACTTCGCAAAATTGAATTTGTAGCCATAGTCAGCAAAACTCACTATAATATTGTCGACTCGAGACAGATGTGGCATCAGCTCATCATCCGTAAGATAGATATCGTCAACATAGGAGTATGCATCGGGGTCAATTCTTTCTAAGAGAGAAACCACGCGAGCAGAAAAGACGCCAGGGCTATTTTTGTAACCCATGGCTAATCTTGCAAACTGTTTTTGTTTGCCGCCCGAAGTAAACGCCGTCCACTGGCTACTCAGTGTGGACAGGTTGTGGCTAAAAAAGCCATTGGAAATGTAAAGTGTCGTTTTAAACCTTTTACGCACGAGACTGTCGACTAAAGCCGAGCTATGTGTATTTTGTACCGCGCAGGTCCGGCAATGGGAGTTTAGGTGCCGGTAATCCAAAACTAAACGGTATGAGCCGTCAGGCTTCGTTACAGTGAATAAAGGGTTATTCATAGGGGACACACAAGTTTCAATAACACCCTGATATTCCAATTGTTCAAGGATTGCCGCGACGTGGGGTCTAGCTTCAAGACGCATGGGATATTGTGGTTGAGGCTGGGGCATAGACCGCAATGGAATCTCATGGCAGGGGGACAATCGGTCCCATCCCACCTGTGTACGATACAGCGCCTGCGCAAGCGCAAGCGCCCACTCCCCAGCATACACTTCAGCTTGGTCCTTAGGCACTGTGTGCGCAAAGGACGGGAGGATTACCTCCTCCCCTCTAGGAGCCTCTAAAATGAAAGCTGGAGGCCAATCTGCCTCCGCTAGGAGGATATCATAGGTGGTGGTCAGATTATCCCAAAAAATCCCTTTTATTGTACGTTGTATGTCACCCTCAATTAATAAGACTATTTCATAAAGTCTGTCAGGGGGAGCCACTCTGGTGTCAGCTGTTTCAACAGTAACCAATATATCAGTTGCTGTCACCGCCAGAAATGGACGCAGAGCTTGACGGACTATGGTAATTTCCGCTGCGCTGTCCAGTAGCGTCAGCGCCCATGTCCGGTTCCGAAGCTGTGTCCGCACTATCTGAGGCATACCTTGCCGTCAGAGCCGCCACTTTCTTCTTCTGAAACGGGGTCTTTGTCGTGCAAATTCGTCCTGCTTGCCTTTACCCTCAGTCTGTCGGGGTTGGTCACGCTGTTGTGGAGCACCCCGACCTTTGCCACCGCCTCCGCCACCGGACTGTGTAGCCGATGTTTCCTGTGAAGATCGAGGAGAACGCTGTTCAGAAACCTGAAATCTATCAGGAGACTTAATAGTAGCACGATCGCGCAGATCATAAGTGCGTTCACTACTTGACTGTACGGGAGAGGCAGGCCGAGAGCCCTGTTTCTGTTGCTGCTGCTTTCCCTGTTGTTTAGACCGCCAATTCTGTTTTGGAAAACTTGGTCGGTCGTCCTTACCAGAGGCTTCTGCCTTACCCTGCTGTTTTAGATCGGGAATTTTGATTACAGGCTTAACTCCTAAAGAGCTACGACCCAAATCCCGGTATGCACCAGCGATTATTTTCGCAAATTCCTGCGGTTTATCCTCTTCAGCAACTCGCCTCAGTTCATTCCGAACCTGGAACTGCAAAGCATCACCCTTAAGGTTTCCCATTATCATGGTAGCCACCAGGTCAAATTGTCCGAGGAGCCGCATCCCTAACTCTATCGCAGACTCCGCACCATGGTTCTCTTGAACACGTTTGATAACGGAGGGCAGCATCATCATAGACGGAGTGCCAAAGCACTGCGCGTACGTCGCTGCAAAGACCTTGCCCCAATTAACACAATCCTCTACGTTGGGGACCAAGTCTTTAGGCAAACTAATGGTAAGGATCCTGTGTTTCTCCACAGGAGATGTATTCGGTTATACCGCTTCTATCTGGTCAAATTTTTCAGCAAGCCAAAAGGGAAAATCATCCCTCGTTTGGGGGCGCTTGCCCATAACAGAATTAACCATAACAGGACTAATGACCACCGCATGGTGATCAGTAGGTTGTCCCGCAACCGCAGGAGCCCCCGCCTGCATATTGCGCGACACATACTGCACTAATGCCCTATATACTGTTATAAGAGCAGTGTGTAGTACACGCAACTCAGCCACCGTCACTGTGAGGTAACGGGGATGAGGCGTAAATCCGGCTAGTACCGGCCAAGTGGCCCCCGCAATTGACAAAGGGCCCATTCTCGGCGGTATAGCCACATGGGGAAGGCGCCATCAAACCAAATAAGATGCTGCCAAGCAGATATTGGTATTTCTTGTGTCCTATATGGTACATAGTTCGCTGGCACGGAAGTTGCAGTGTAAGAATGGAAGGTATTATCAACCGCACTCACCGCCGGAATCGTCACCCAAGAGTAGAACAACTCATATGGATATGCCGCATCGGCTCCCACCACAAAGATGACGTCCATGCCAGTGTCCGGCACCCCATACTGCGTCAAATGACGTTTCAGAGCTGCACGGCTATGTGCCGCTATATCTATCGACATTAGGACAAACTACACTCGTAGCTATCAGTAGCACAAGGGTTCAATAACCTTTTTAATGATCAAGCTTGAAGGAACCTATATCAATAGAACTAGGTAGGTTTAAATCCGTCAGACTTGTTATTCGGAAACAAGAATGAGGGTATTGTGGACTAATACAAGCACTACTAAGGCGTTTCAACTCATAGACCAAACGTTAGGTGCGCCATGTTGCAGGGATTCTGCTTATACACAGAACTATGCGTAGAACCCCAGGACCTCAGTGAATTGTGGTGTACCAGAAACTCACCTCAGAACCCAGAACCCAGTATCCGGCTAGCATAAGTGTCCCATTCGTTATCCGAGATTTAGCTCGGCGGTCCCAATGAAAAGACAACCCAGAACAAGCGACTCAGTATACTCTCAGGAATGGTGGGAATCGGAAATACCTGTTTGTATATTATTCTCACATCAGTCCACAACAATAATCAACAGGGACACGGTGTAAATAAAAAGAGTTTATTTTTATAGACCACGTGTCCTAAGATACAGTACTTTGGCTAATACAAGCAGACAAATGATTAAAATCAAAACCATCAGCATCGTTACAATACCATAGAATATAAAAGGGGTGATCATGTTATAATGACAGTGGATACTACCACCTTCCCTTTACTAAGAAGCTAATATTATTATTAGGCTAGTAGAAGGTCTCTTAGGCTTGAATAGGGGACCCCATACTTCAAAGATCAGCTTAGTGAAATCACATCACAGGAGCATCAGGAGTCTTCTCGCAGGAAGGCTCGTCTTCGGTCTGAATAATAAACATGATGTCTCTGATATTAAAAGCACCAACTTTCAGGTATTTGCAGCTGCTCGTGTGTTATGGCTAAATAGTGAGTCGATCAACCTAGAGTGGAAAACATGCATTGTGTAATAATCCAGACTGTTTGTCACACCATGTACAGGCCAAGGTCGCTGCGCAGAGCTCGGGATGGTAACAATAGATTGCTCTCGTGTGAGGCAAGGCTCGAGTCAGCAGTTTGTTTAAGAAATAACATGTAAACGCAGTGTCGTGCGCAAAAGCAGCAAGATGGCTTTCCAACCTCTAACGTGGTTATGCTAACTTAACAATGTATGTACGTATTAAGGGAGTCCTTACTACATTGGGAAAACTGAAAGGGCAATACGTGTTCGTATCACTGAACATAAGAGTAGAATTCGCATCAAGACCATGAGTTCACCTCTTGCAGCCCATTGGGCAGACAAAAAACATTCCATAGCTCAACTACGTTTTGGCATTTTGGAGAAAGTCACATTACGTTCTGACAGGGACACCACGAAGTTTCTGTTGCAACGTGAAGCTTACTGGATCTGGTTTATGCAAAGTCTCCTGCCCAAGGGGCTTAAGGATAAGTTTGAATTGGCTTGTTTTCTTTGAATTCCCTTATAGGGGGGTTTTTCAGCACATTTGTACGAGGTTGTTAATGTACTGTGTTTGTATTAATGTGTATCTACCCTGATTTTCTAAAGCATTATATGATCGTTGCATCAGTTGCTTTCCTCCTTTTGGTACTCTTTTTTATTTTATTTTTTCACGAAAATATGAGTTTTCACGCACATTTGTTTCTTTAGGACTTAGTGTAGTTCACGATTAGTGTTGATTCCCTCTTCCAAGATGGCGACCTCATTTCGTTTGAGGCATCATTAGATTAGTGCAGCCAAACTATAGTCCTGTTTCTATGTCCGGTTCTGTTTTATAGCATGTGATCACAGGCGTCTCTTCAAACACTACTGTTGGTGTGGGCTTGTCGTGGACTGGAGTTTGATCTGGTAAGCGTTGCGTCATTATTGCGAGATCCAAATCTTTCAGCCTACATTTGCAGGTAGGGATTCTGATACTTGCGTTTTGTCATACTCTTTGATTGTAGACGCCGGAAGAATATTGTAACCGCATTTCTGAAGGTTTTCACTTGCCGCTATCAGTGGTGGGAAACGGAGATTAATTGATTTTTGAGTCGTCACTCAGATGCTTAACTTGCTGTCGGGGTGTATTGCCGGTAAGCGCATTTCACTCGTCTGGTGTATGTGGATTGACCGGGGATGGATTTCCAGTATTCTTAATGTTTGTTTTTATTCTCTGGATGGACTTCCAGTATCCTGAATGTTTGTTTTTATTTTCTTTAGCGCAACTTTATGAGATTCATAGATATATTCTGGCCTCTGCAAGAAGTTTTCTAGCCGTTTTGTTTTTCCACGCATAGTAGGATAGTAAGGTACGCTTTGCCGGTATCTAGATCACATATTGTTACATATCGCAGTACACGGGTGTGTTAAAGAGGGTTTTCGCTTGTTCGTTTTTTTATTTTTTTGTTTTCTTCACGCTGTTCTGGTGGTGGCATTTCACTTCTGTTGCAATGACCATTATGCTATCCTTTATAACCCTGACTCTCCTTGAGAAGCATGATTGCACATGTTTTGTTGTGATAATTTTGATGTATACATCTCAACTTACAAAAACATTGTTCGTTTTTATAGATCCCCTGACGAAGGGCTTAGTTAAAAGCCCGAAATGCATTGGGATTTGACATGTGAATTTGGAAGCACAGACCATTGCTGAAAATAAGCAACGTTCTGTCGAACTTTACCATCTTTATTTACAAAGAATTAAAAGACACACGAATTCATCTTTGTCATTGGAAACTCATTTATTGTTCTAATTATTACCAATGTATCTTTACATATTCTATGTTTATTTTGTTTTTGCTTTATGAGTAACTGATCATTCACTGTTGATATATGTGTCATATCAAAGTTTCATTTCATGTTTAAAATGTGATTACGCCCCGTTTGGGCACTTGTAGTGCACTTGGTATTTCTAGACACCTGTCTAGATCTTCTTTGTTTGAGTTTCATTCAGGTGGTTGGCAGTGCCACCTCTCAGGTGCACACCTAAATGAGTAAATTATAGATCATTTTTAAAAGAATTGATATAAAAGTTTCATTTTGGCTGAAACGAGTGCATATTTAGCTGCTTTTGTTTATCTACTTTCATAATGTGGGCATTTTCTTACTTTAGCCATTTGTTGCCTGCTGCCTGTCTCTGATCACACGTGTTGGGTGGGTGACAGGTGGGGTTTGTGTATTCCCCCTAGACAGCCACATACAATTGGAGCTTAGGTGTAACTTACTGGGCCATCCTGGCAGGATTGGAGGGATGAGCTAGATCTAGCCTCACTTACACCAAACTAGGCTGTATCCTGTCCCCACACAAAAGACTGCATACCCCCCTGTAGTGAGTTTGGAGACAGCACAGGAAGGGCAGTACCTCTGTGCACTTAAAAGGACTGTCTTTGAAGTCTCCTCCACTGAGTATAAGTACTGGACCTCTGACCCCACCACCAGTTCGGTAGGCTTCTGAACTATTGAAGACTCAGCCAGGAAGAAGGACTGCTTAATTTGACTTCTGCATTGCTGTGCTGAACTGCTGTTTTCCTGCCTGGGTGAGAAACACTCTACCATGCATCACTTGAAACCAGAGTTATTTCAAGTGCTAGCATGGCTGGCCTCCTGATCTGAAGTCTCAGGAACATAAAAGACTTCCAACGACCCTGCTTCTGCACCTTGACTCTGCCATCTGTGAGTCTGCCCTGACAAATGGTACCATCTCACCCATGAAAGTGGGCCTAAGATGTGTGTTCCAGAGGAATCGATGAATAAGCTGTCAGACGGACGCATCTCCACTGCTGTGCAGATCAGAACCAGCGTTTGCCTCTGCTGTATTGATCGGCAGTGATGCATCACCACTGCCCTGTTGATTGGACTCATCGCCTTTGGAACCACCACTGCACGACACGGTTCCCAAAGCAAGGTCCTCCCATCCCGTTGATGGCACACTCGACGATACAGCTACCGCCTCACAGCTCATCGCTCAGCGGAGCCGACTCATCGTCACTGTTGCATGGACCAGGACCAGCGTATTGTCGCAGCTGCGTGGATTGCAATCAATGCTTTGCCTCAACGGTGTCTTGCATCCTCAACGTCATTATACCCGCGATTAAGGTACTTTTGTTCAGCAAGCGTAACTGTAGCCGGCTCGTACTCTATCACGGTCATCCTCAATTTTTGACTTTGAACAGTCCAGCACAACCAGATATCCCAAATTGAGCTTTTCTGCTTCTAAGCCCTAGATTTCACTATACTCTTTCAAATTCAATATCCCCAGTTCTGTTTATTGGATGTTTGTCATTTTTATCTAGTTATATTTATTAAATTAAGTTCTGTTTTTCTAACCTGGTTTGGAATCTTTTTGTGTGGTGTTTTCACTGATTAAATGTTTGAAGTGCTTCACGATACTTTACACATTTCCTTTAAAGTTAAGCCTGAGGCCTCAGGCTACCAGAGGGGGGGGCACAGGTTAATTTATGGTGTACTTGTGCCTTACCCTGACTAGGATTGTGGTTACTGCATGACCAGGACTTATTCTCCAGTCAACCAGGAACCCAATTTCTTACAGCAACCATTATGAAGGCTCTGTTAAAATAGCAGGAATAAATGAAATGAACAAACTTAGACCCATCTAATTTCTGGCATCCATAGACAAACTTCTGTAAAAAGTGCCCATGTGTCGCTTCAGAACTTCTAACTTAATGGATGGGCAACAAATGGGCTTCCTTGCCTTTCATCACACTGATCTAGTGGTTATGTTTGCCCTCAATAATCTTCACCATCTCATTGATAAAGGAGAAACTGGCATGATAGTCCTTTTACGACATCCTGCTTAACACCATGAAAGCATCAGGTCTAAGCAGTATGGTCCTGAAATACATAAAATCTTTCACTTCATGGAGACCACAAGTGTCCACTCTTCCCCCTTACTCTTTAAAGGTATATGACATCTACTGCAAGGTTCCTGCACATGTCAATTCTCTTGCACTTTCTGTTTAACATGTACATGCAGCCAATTGCTCCACCAAGCATGAGTATGCTTTTATAAATATGCTGATGACACTCACCTTATCTTTAAAAAATGTAGTGCATAAGAATCTCCTAATCTAAAAGTGAACCTTTTAACAGATGACCTTACCATTGTCTAGGAGGGATGACCAACAATGTATTAAAGATGAACCTGACCAAATGCAAGATCTTAATTTTCTCTACTTCATTGATAGCAGAATGGGACGTGAGCTCATGGCCCCATATTGTGGGCAGCCTTGCAATCCTTTGGTAGTGGTGCAGAACGTAGGAGTTCTTTTGGACATCAGGCTTTAGGAAGTCCAATCAATAAATGTGGCTCGGACCTGTTTCACCTGCCTTAGACTTTTTAAAAAGATTTTACTCCTTTATTGGTTTCTCTTTCCAAACAACCGCAGTGACTCTTCTGGTCCAATCTCATCTTGACTATGCAAATTCAGTCTACCTTGAATCTCCATACAAAATCTTATGTTACTGCAAATTGCTCAGAATGTTGTGGCATTAGTGCCTATAAAAGGTGCCAGTACATTGCATGTTGTCAGTACAGAAAATCTCAAGACCGGCTTTCCATTGCATCTTAAACAGCCTTTGAGGCTTCCGCAATTGTCCACATAATTCTACACCTAAGATTAACCTCCTTTCTACCCAATAAATGTTCCTTCTCTCAACCATAATGCTTCACCACATTTCGAAAACAATTTTTGATAGCCATCACCGTAGGGCCATGCAGGTAACTTATTGAGATTGTACTTTTGCTACAGCAGCGGCCAAACTGTTGAACTTTCAACTTGTTAGTTTGCGGGAAAAAATAATAGATGCCGAAAATCTGACTTTTTAATAAGTATCTTCTGTGTTTTTTCCCGCAGCACTGTTAAGTTTTACGAATGTGTCTTTCTAAAGCACCAACAAGCACTTGCATGAGTGCTCTGAAAATACATTATAACATAAAAGCATTTTGTGAGAACAACAGTTACTTTTTATGGGAAAACCATGAACAATCTACAAAGACGACCCCTTGCCAAATTCAAAATTTTCCCTAATTTTCATACAATGTATAGCCTTTTGATTCAACCATGGAGTTCACGCCTCTTTCTGGTATGTAATGGTTACAACATGGTGTGTACCAAGATGGACATTAAAACATAAGATTTTACAATGCAAGTAAATATGAGGCCATTTTTAAATGATTTACAATGCAAGCCTTTACAACACAAGTATTTTTTTTAATGACAACATGTATATGTCACTTAAAAAAGAAGGGTTTAAGGGTTATGGGATTGGGTACTAAGGGGCCAGGACTGGGTAGAAGTAAGGTGTTGAGAGTTTTTTAGGATTTAGGGATGGGTTGAGATAAAGGAAATGTCAGAACCCCATTCAGAGAAGGCCAGCGGGCAAGCAGGATCTACTGTATCCAGCCATGTCTTTTGGACTTGACATCATTAGCATGTTTTTCACCAAACTTTTTACCTTCCAAACTCCTGTTTTGCTGACTTTGTTATTGCTGGCTTTTGGAATTTGCACGTTATCACTGCTAACCAGTGCTAAAGGGCTTGTGTTCTCTTCTTTCAACATGATAGAATTGGCTTACACTCAATTGGCATTTTTAATCTACTCGTAAGATACTTGTAAATTGGAACTACATGTACCCTGGGCTTATAAATTAAATGTTACTAGTGGGCCTGTAGCATTTATTGTGCATGCTACTTAAGTAGCCCCTTTAAAACATATATCATGCCTGCCATTGCAGCCTGTGTGTGCAGTTTTGAACTGCCATTTCTACATGGCAAAAACATCAAACCTTTTGCCAGGCCTAAATCTCCCTTTTTAGTGCATATAAGTAACCCCTAAAGTAGGCCCTAAACAGCCCATAAAGTGAGGTGCATTGTATTTCAAAGTTGGACATCTACTTTTACAATTTACACATTCTGAAAGTGAAAAACTCTCAAAAATTGCTTTACCTTCCTGCAATACCTACCTCTCCCATAGGATAACATTGCTTTACCTTATTACATTTAATATGTTATAACTTTGCGTGGGAGCACCTATGAATGTCATGTTTGGTATTTGAGGAATTGTAAGTTAAATCCCTCTTCAATGGTAAAGTTGGATTTTAAGTCGATTTTCTGAAAAGACCACTTTTAGATAGTTGCCATTTTCTTATCCAACTCCTAACCATTTGGTGCCTGCTGCCTGTTTCCTGTGTCACATGAGTAGGTGTATTTGGCATTGTGTATTCCCTCCAGACAGTATCACAATGAAGGCCTGGGTGTTCGCAGAATAGGTCATCATGACCCAAATGTGGGGCAAATCTGTCATCTGTCACACTTGCACTTGAAAGACACTGCATCAGTTCACACACAAAGAACTTCACACTAAACTTTTGTAACTCCAGACAGACTGGGACCAGGACAGTGAGGCAGGAAATTCCAAATACCTCTGTGGGGGAGGGGATTACTCCAGGAGGTTCTCCCACTTCAAAGCTAGCACCAAGTATAAAAGTAGGACCCTTAGACCCACCCTTAAGATCCCCTTTGGGCCTGTGCCCTGCTGCTGTGAGGATTATCTTGCTGGACTGCTGCAAGAAGGACTGCCCTTGTCCCAGCTCCTCCTGGCCCAACTGTGAGTTCCTTTAGAACCAACACCACTTGCCGCCGTATGAAACATGGCCTCACATCGTAGCTCCTCACAGCCCCTTATTGGTGGCCTCACAGGAACCAGCACAGTGTGATGCAACTCTGTGTAGGACCGTGTATCACAGCCCTTGCAGCTCCTCATCAAAACTGATGCAAATTGATGCAGCATGCCTCGGAAACTTCGCAGCCCCCCAAAGGAATGGATGCAGTGCCACTCAACAGCCTGAATCAAAGACATAAGGTACAATCCTCAGTGGGACTAACCTGGTTCCTATATTCGGCAAGCACTTCATTGCGGTCAACCTAACCATGTGACTTTGTCCCGGTCTGGCGCGACCAGATAACCAGACTTGGCACTTTGTGCTTTTAGGTGCTATACTTACCTTAAAACTTTGAAATTACAAATCTCCAGTTCTGATACTTGGATTTTTGTCAATTTGGCCTCAAATAATTTATTGAAATGTACTCTATTTTTCTAGATTGGTGTGAGATTTTTATTGTGTTGTGTTTTCCTGTTATTACTGTTGTTGTGCTGCATAAACGTTGCCTCTAATTTAGGCTTTTCCGCTTTTGTGCCAAGGTACCAGTGGGTTAATCACAGGTTAATTTAGTGACTGTTGAGGGTTCACCCAGATGAGGATTGCAGCTGGTGCTTGCGAAGGGTTAACACCCCCTAAACCAACAACCCAATTTCTCACATGTATTAAATATACAGTGATGGCTACTCTGTAGTTATGGTTATATCAGTGTTCCTGCTGAAAGTCAATCTTTGTTTTGTTAAAAGCTGTGCTGCCATTTTTCAAATCTAGATTAAATGCAGCAAAAAGGTAAACACAGTATAGGCATAGCAAATTTGATGCAGATCAAGGTTAGATGGTGGGGGAATGGGATGGAATAAGGGGAGTAAATAAACATGAGTCTTTCCCATTTTAACTCCCAAAAGAGCCACTGAATTGAATTACACCACATTTGGCATAAAATTAGAACAGTAACCAATGGTATGACTTGGCTCAATTTAGTATAAATCATTTCAGTAGGTCTTCAGAAGTTTGTGTTACAAACATGTGTTGGGTGGGCTGCAACAGGTTACAAAAATACAAATGTGTTTTCTCACATTATTTTATTGACGCGTCCTAGTATTTGTGCCTGTGTGTGTTTGGGGTTGGGTTATCAGTCTCACCATCATGGCTAACTACTCTAACAAGGGCACCCTTGACAGCTATTTATTGAAAGTTAAACCAGGGTCAGATCGAGAAGCCACTCTTACAGAACTAAGGGCGAGGCGTCGTAACTCTATAGAGCATATTAAAAACATGTCCTTAATTACAACCTCTCCTTTTGAAGCAACTCCTCCAGACAAGAGTGTCCCTTCCCACCATGAAACTTTACATCTTTCGGATAATAACGACTTTCTAATATCTCCTGGTAACCCAATCACGGTTGATTTACATAAAGATTCGCCTTTAACGATTTTATCTCCCCCCATTGATGTATTTAGTGAACCAGTTGCACTGATTGACACATTATTGCAAGCTATGGAGCCCTTATCCCAAAAAGTCATCTCCCCTGGGACATCTAAATCATCAGCCCCGTTGCCCAGGAAAAGGAGGAAGTTAGACTCCGCGTTACATAAAAGTACAAATAAATTCAACTATAACTCTACGTTAGCTCATACTGATACAGGCCTTACTCCCTGTACTGATGGTATATCTCTTCCTGGTACCTCTGTATCCTGTTCTGTAAATGACAGTACTATCGCGGAATTAATGGGTAACACAGATAAATTATTTAAATCTCTTATGCTACCCATTGTCGACAGTTTAAAAACTATTGAAAAAAGGCTGGAGAAAGTAGAATCTCTATTGGGTGGCAAATGGGACTCATGTGTGAGTTCCGCAAAGCCAACAATGGCGTTCTCTGCTGTCTCAGCTTCTACTGTATCACCTCCTACTCTACCATCATTACATGAGACAGTTTCTCAAGCGGATTGTAGTACAAATAATGCAACTAATAACTATGCTGGAGGAACCACCATTCCTAAGTCATTTCATTTAAACAAGGACAGAGTTTGCCGGGGGAGTAATATCCCATTACAAGGGGGTTTAATGCCTGTTAGTAAAAGTTGCAACTTGATTCCTATGGTTAAGACACGAGGGCCTTTTTCTATCAACCTTCCACCGGAAGCTGTCCCTCTTGTAGTGGTGCTTGCGGGTGTTCCCACTCTAAAGGACGATGCCATAGAAGGATATTCACAATTAAAAAATAAGGTTATCCATTGGCTAGGACAAAATCGCCCTCTCCCCTCATACATCAATGGGGAAATCTTACATGTTAGGCGTCTACCTTGGTTAGGTAATACACCAAAAAACATAACTGGGGACATCATTTTATTCAATTTTAGGGACTCCAGAGCTGTTAGCCACATTTTAAATTGGCACACAAATCATAGGAGGTCTTCCATTACTACTTGGGAACTAACCTATTTTTTCCCTAGATCCAGGCCAGATTCCATCTCCAACCTTGGGGCTCCACTTTGTATACAACCTAACTTTCCGATCCCGTTGAGCAATCGATACGAGGTGTTAGCAAACCTTGAAGATGTAGATTGACTCAACAACAACAAGGTTGCGACAGTGAGTCCTGTTGAGCCATCATCCGCCTCATTCTTTTTTTGTAATGAGTTAAGAAACCCTCCATTGGAAGAAGGTCCAGATATTTGTTCTAATGACCCCACTGTTTTTGATCCTCTACCTTTAGTTAATTGCCCGACCAACTCTCAGGGAACCATGGGGAACTTACTCTCCTGGAATATTGCTGGGTTGACCTCTAAATTGGAATCTGTGGAGTGGACATGTTTTGTCAATAAATTCGACCTATGCATATTCCAGGAGACTTGGGCATGTGAACCCTGTTTTGTTCAGGGTTATCTGAATTGTTCTGTGCCCGCTTCAAAGGGCCCAAAGGGCTAGACCTATGGGAGGCCTAACAATATGGGCTCGCCAGTGTCTAAAGCTGGTTATTAAAGTTGTTGACACCCAAAATCATGACATCCAACTAATTAGATGGGATTTAGATAAACTAGGTTGCCTGGATATTTACAATGTTTATGTCCGGAGCAATAGGGGAGGGAGGTCCGAGGTTTTAGTTGCCTTGGATAGCCTTCTCGATATCCATTCCCCGAACAATAAAATCGTCATTGCGGGGGATTTTAACAGAACATTTGAACCCCTAATCAACGAAGATGATTTATTCGGTGATGAGGAGGATCGACAATGGGGTGTTCCTAAACTAGAGCTCCCTCCGGTTCTGCGTTGGACCGCCGATGTTATTGGCCTAAACACCCTATGTTATGAAAAGGGTCTAAGAGCCCTAAATGGTAGGACTAGTGGTGATAGGAATGGGACAAGTACATTTGATAATGGCCGACATAACAGTAGAATTGATTACGTGTTATGTAGTCTAAAACTATGGCCTTTGATTTGTGACATGGAGGTCGTAGAAAGGATCGAGAGTGATCACAACCCCCTGTGCACAACTCACAAATGGTGGTCCCACACTACCCCGCCTTCAGGCTCTCCTGTGTCTGCCCTTCCCCAGATTATTCCCACAAATGATATGCGGAGATTAAAGTGGGAAAACGTAGTAATCAACCACCAGGCTATTGCTAACATCAATGGTCAGGTTGATATAGCAATATTAGCTATAGAGCAGTTCAACACACTTGGCACTGGCTTAGATAAAGTTGAGGAATTACATACCTCTCTTTTTTGTGCAATCAATAAATATGTCCTCAAACCTGCGAAAAATAAAGGTAATAGAGCCTTTAAGCCTGCTAAGTGGTACAATGAACAGTGCAGGGATACACGATTAGCTCTAAGAAAAGCTATTAAGGGGGGGCAATCCGCTTTAATCCAAGCTGCCAGAAAGAACTATAAAACCAGTATATCCAAGGCTAAAAAAGCTTGGGATGAACACCACTGGTCCGAGTTAAAGGCAGCTAGTGATAGCAGGGATTCCCGGTTATTCTGGCACATCGTCAGGTGGGGAAAATCGGGTTTTCCCGAGTCCCCGCATAACAATGTGCCTGAAGAAGAATGGATAAAATTCTTCAAAAACCAGTATGCTGCACCAAATAATGATTACTTGGCCCAGGAAATTAGTGTAGATCTTCCCAAAGCAAATCCCTTTGGAATAGCTGAAATTAAGCTGGCCCTTAATACGGTCGCTTGTGGACGTGCCCCTGGTCTCGATGGAGTGCCTGCTGATCTATTTGTAAATGACAAAGAGTGCTGGTGTCAGTATATACACCTTCTTATTAATGCCATTGCTCTAGGTGCAGCAGTACCAAAATCTTGGCAGGGTGCAGCAATCATTCCTGTCTTTAAGAAAGGTGATCGATCCCTGCCGGGTAATTATAGGCCAATAAGCCTTATAGACACCATTCAAAAGGTCGTGGGACGTGTTATCGTCAATAGGCTCCTGGATTGGGTGGAAGAGACTAATGCCCTCTCACCATTTCAGGCGGGCTTTCGACGATCAACAAGTACGGTGGACCAGGTTTTCCGTTTTACCTTGTTACAATGGAAGACGGTTGTGCTGGGTAAAGGAAGCCTGTATGCGGCCTTTGTCGATCTACGGGCCGCTTTTGACCTTGTCCCCTGATCTAAGTTAGGGACGGTTCTCAAGAAGCAGGGTCTACCTAGCGATCTATTATCATTAATAATGAGGCTACACGAATCTAATTATGCCAGAATCCAGTGGGGGGGATTAGGTTCGGTAACCTCAGACTTCCCTGTCGAGAGGGGAGTCCGACAGGGCTGTTCGATGGCTCCCGTCCTTTTTACCTTATATATCAATGACGTTGTTGCTCGCATGACTTCTGCACAAGTGGATGCCCCTTTTTTAGCTGGGACTAAAATCCCTATTTTAATGTTTGCAGATGACACGCTTATTGTTAGACCTGTCAGCCCTTTGGGTGGTCCCTCCTCATCATTATTTATTTTGTCCCACTTTTGCCTCAAACCCTGTTAGAATTTTTCCTTTTTGGGAACCACCAGATTTTTTAGTGTTGCTGCAGATTCAGGGAGCCATTTTATCTACCCCTGGAACTTCTGTCTGTGGGCCTGGAGCACAAAATGGTGGCCACCTGTGACATCACCAGCACCCACTGGAACCTACTAGAACCTTCTGCAACATTCTGGAGCCCTGTGACAGTTGGAGGCGGTTTAGAATGTTGGGAAGCTAAGAATGAGAGTTGGCAGTTGGAGCTGGCATTTGGCACCTGACTGGTGAAGAGAGAGCAGCAGAAACTTGAAGGAGGCAGCAGGGGTGGAAACTTGTGCCTGGAGTGGGGTCCATAAACCCATCCCTGATACTAGTCCCTACTGACTGAGCCCAGCCTGGAGCCCTGTGTGGGAAGAAGCAAGAAAAACCATCTTAAGGACCTGGACAGCAGGAACAGGCCTTAGAATCCAAGAACAGCAAGATCCTGACCTGGATACTGGTTTCCCTGGAGTCTGACGTCGAGTAGCCTGGAGACCTGGAGCCCGAGGTGGAGAAGCGGCACTGACTGGAAAAGTAGACGTCGTACCCGGAGCCGCCAGAGGTCGAGAGAGGGCGCCGACGGAGGTCGGAGAAGTACCAGAGGTCGAGGAGGAAGTCACCCGAGGTCGAGTGAGCGGCGTCGACGGGGGAGTGAAGTCCGCCCTCCGGAGTCGCCGGAGACCGAGGTGAAACGTGCCGGAGGTCGGGAGTGGAGATCGCACTCCGGAGTCGCCGGAACCTGAGGAGAGGAGCACCGGAGGTCGGGAGTGAGGTCGCACTCCGGAGTCGCCGGAACCCGAGGAGAGGAGCACCGGAGGTCGGGAGTGAGGATCGCACTCCGGAGCCGCCGGAAGTCGACATCGAGCCAAGGCCGGCCGACGTCATCGAAACTGAGGTCGCCATCGGACCGGAGCCGCCCGAAGTCGACATCGAGCCAAGACTGCCCGACGCCATCGAATCGGAGGTCGAGATCGAGCCGAGGCCGCCGACATCGAACCGGAACCACCTACCGGCGTCGTCAAGAACTGACATTGTGCCGAGGCCACTGACATTGTGCCGAGGCCGCCGACATCGAACCGGAACCGCCTCACGGCGTCGACACGACTCCAGCGGCGTCGGAGCTTCAGAAAAAGGGCAGTAAGTGGAATAGAGGGCGCCTAAGGCCCTGTGGAATCCTAAGAGACTACCCTAGGGGTTAGAGAGGTGCTGGAACCAGCTTGACTGTGCCAGGGGTGAGCTGAGACTAATTCAGAGGGGTTGTGTAGAGTGAGAGAGCCAGGTCTCTAGTATTCCCCCCTTGATCTACCTCAGTTTAGGCCTCAGCCTTGACCAAGCTAGGGAGCAGACACCCTCAAGCCATCCACCTAACCACAAGCTGTGCCTGGGCCAAATCAGCCCATAGTAATCTCCAATGTGATCTGATTCTATAAGTGTCACTGTCAGCTTTTAATTATTTATTGAGAGCACAGTATTTATTGTATTTAACTTATTTATTGCTTCACTGTATTTATTGTTCCACAGTATTTATTGTCGCACAATATTTATTGGTTTGCAGTATTTATTGCCTCAGAATATTTAATTGCCTGTATGTATTGCACTTATATTTATGCCTTAATTATTTATGATCACCCCTATTTATTGAATCATTAAGACAGTATTTATTTGACCTGCACTATTTAAAAAGCCTTGTATATTGTGATTGTGTTATTATTTATTTAATCAGCAACTAAGAGAAAAAGAAGATAAACAGAGATATTTTCATAATTTTTACGGTGTAGAGTCGTTTTTGGAACGGATGCACGCATGGTTATTGTATGGGTATGACGTATGCTTAGCACGGTGCCTGATTCCTGACCACTCGAGCCAAGCTACCACTGTGTATGTCCTGGGAAGACCCCGTTACCACCAACCTCTTCAGGCGTGGGAGTGGAGTATTTTCCAACATAATTGGTGTTCAGTGGTGGGATAGAGCTGTGCCTACGTATACTCAACAATAACTGTGGGTAGTCCATAGGCCTACACCGGGAGTTTTCTCAAAGCGGCCTTCCTAATAGTGAGTTTTTGTTTTTCCAAATTTACTCTGGTGGTGGGAGGAGGTATTATATAAGGTACCCCCCTGCATAGTTACTGCAAATAACTGTCCTCTGACCTGAGTGGGCAAGATGGAGTTTGTACTGGAGAATTTAGAAACGTACACTGTGGCCCAACTCAGGGAGTTTTGTCAGCGGGAGGGGGTGTATTGTCCCCCAGGAGCAAAGAAGGGTGCACTCCAAACCAGCTTAAGGGCTTGGGGGGAGGCACGCCGAAAAAGCAAGGCTGAGGAGGAGGACAGGGATAGAGAGCCCGACAGTGAGGGAGCTGGTTTGTACCAACCTGAGGTGGGGAACCTGTCAGCGGGGCCCAGGACACTTTCCAGGAAGGGCAGCAGTGCCTCTAGCGGTGGCTTGTCTGAAGTGGAGTTAACAGACCGGAGGGAGAAAAGACAGCTCACATGGGACTTAGCAAGGCTGGAGAAAGAGAAGGAGGAACAGAGGATGGCTCATGAGATAAGGCTGAAAGAGATAGATCTTCAGATCCTGAGAATCGGGGCACACCCTGTACCTAACGGTGGCAGCGAAGAACGAGAGTACACCAGGGAACCCAAACCCTACCTGCCAAAGGACATAGTAGCTAGCTATGGGGTGGGTGACGATATCGCCAAGTGGCTAGCGGCCTATGAGGTCTCGTTAAGGGCCCATGGGGTTCCAGAGAAGTACTGGGGAGGGGGATTGTACAAGTACATGCCTCCAGCTGGTAGGGATGCATTATTGGCCCTCGAGGAGGATGAGCAGACCCACTACCCCACCATGAAACTGGCGCTCATAAGAAAGTTTGGACTGACACCCGAAAAGTACAGACAGAAGTTCAGGGGTAGTCACAAACTGGGCACACAGCATGGGGTGGACTTCCTGGACTATGCAAAGAAGGCACTAGAGGGTTGGATTCAGGGCAGTGAAGTGAGGAACTACGAGGGGTTGTTTGATCTAGTACTGAAGGAACACCTGCTTGAGAAATGTTTCCCTGAACTGCGTCAACACCTGGTGGATAGCAAGCTGACCAGTCCCCGGAAGCTTGCTGAGGAGGCGGACATTTGGGCTAGTACCCGGGTGTCCACAAGGGGGACTGGAGGGGATACTCAAAAGGCCGGACAGGGCGCCCCCCAGAAGAAAGAGGGAGGGGAAAAGAAAAAGGAGTTCTCCAAAGGCCCCCAAAATAATTACCAAGGAAAGGGAACAGGATTCACCCCTAGGGCTAACCCACCCAGAAACCCTAATCCTGGCCAGAGTCAGCAGCCAAGGGTTGTCCATTGCTACGAGTGCGGTGGCATTGGACACTATAAAGGTGATCCGAAGTGCCTGAAACGACCACCCCCTCCCACTGGAGGAAAGACCCCCGGAGTAGCTAGTGTAGTGCTCGGGGAGGAGATGCCCTTAACTAAGGGAAGGGAGTGGGCGGGTGTCACTTTAGTGTCCCTGGGAGAACGGGAGATGGTTCCTAAGATCCAGGTGCCCGCAAATACCGTAAAGTAGGGGCAGTGGGTCACCATCAACGGCCAAAGAGGGGAGGCTCTGAGAGACACAGGAGCCAGTATGACTATGGTACGTAGCCAACTGGTGTCTCCAGAGCAGGTAATTCCCGATGTACTCCACCCAGCCGCGATGGCTGACGGCAGAACAGGCCACTATCCAGTGGCCGAGGTTCCCTTTGAATGGGGGGGGGTTGCAGGTTCACTTCGAGTTGCCGTAAGCCCTGCCGTGCCAGTCGATTGTCTACTGGGGAATGACATGGAGCACAACGCTTGGAAGGAGGTGGAATACCGGACTCACACTGAGATGCTGGGTACACCTGACTGGGCCTGTGTGAGCACAGGGTCCGCGACTACCCGGAGAGGGAGTTCGTTTCGGCTGGAGCCTGGAACAAAGGCCCAGCCAGCTGCCAGTCAAGGGAAGAACCGAGGACAGGAGGAGCCTGCCTCGGCGTCCACACCCCGTAGGACGGATAGGCCACCGGAGGTGGTGGACCAGGAGTCTGCGGTGGGGGACGTTACCAAACTGGAGGACCTACCCATCCCGGCCGAGTGGCACGTGGAGGGAGGCCCGTCCAGGGAGGAATTCTGCCAGGGCCAGAGGGAGTGCCCTACCCTTGAGGGGCTGAGGCGACTAGGGGTGGGCGGAATTTGCGGAATTAACCTTCGCAAATTATCGCGAAAATGTTTAAAATTATCGCAAACAAGCAGAAATATCGCGAAGATGCGGAAGTTTTTTTCCGGCATGTTCGCAAGATTTTCTGCATGGTTGCGGGTCGCCAACTTACCCATGTGGTTGCTTGCGGGCGCGGCCATCTTGTTTTGAGTTGTTCTCGCGGTGCATGATCGCGAGAAGAAAGACGTGATCGCGCGACGCATGACGTCACTGCGGGCGCGAACTGTCGCGAGACAGCGCAAATGGCTAAAAACAATACAACATCTCATGGAGAACGCGACCGGATCAAGAAAACTTGTCGGCGAACGCAGGGATTCAGGTAAGGCGATCGCGCGCGCGCGAGAATGTATTATTTTACAGCGCGAGCAAGAAACAAATTATCGCCAAGCTGCGGAAACCGGAATTTTTGACATTTTCGCGCTCTCCGCGGAACGCAAAAATGTCAAATTATCGCAATTTCCGCGAACGGAACGAAATTTTCGCCCAGGCCTAGAGGCGACAGGCCGAAGCCCAGGCAGCAGGGAACGTTGAAGGGAACTACAGTGTTTACTGGGAGGATGGCCTCCTCTACAGTGAACCCAAGGCACCCCTACACGGATCGTCACGAGCCTTGGTAGTCCCTCAACGTTATCGAGCCTTCCTTCTGGAGTTGGCTCACGAGATCCCATTGGCAGGACACCTGGGGCAAGACAAGACCTTCGCCCGTCTTGTCCCACACTTTTATTGGCCTCAGATGAAATTGTCGTCCGATACCTACTGCCGGACATGTGTGTCTTGCCAAGCCAGTGGGAAAACAGGGGTGAAGCTGAAAGCTCCCCTGGAATCACTTCCTGTCGTTAGCACCCCCTTTGAAAGGGTGGGCATCGACATTGTGGGTCCGTTAGATCCGCCAACGTCAGCTGGTCACAGGTTTATCCTGGTCCTGGTGGATCATGCCACACGATACCCAGAGGCAATACCTCTGAGGACCATAACAGCACCTGTTGTGGCTAGGGCCCTGATGGGAATCTTCACCCGAGTGGGTTTTCCCAAGGAAGTTGTGTCCGACAGGGGGACCAACTTCATGTCAGCGTACATGCGGGCGATGTGGAAGGAGTGTGGAGTGACCTACCGGTTCACAACTCCTTACCACCCCCAGACCAATGGTCTGGTGGAGAGGTTTAACAAAACCTTGAAGGGCATGATCAGAAGTCTGCCTGAAAGCCGGCGGAGGAAATGGGACGTCCTCCTACCCTGTCTACTCTTTTCTTACAGGGAAGTGCCACAGAAGGGAGTGGGCTTCAGCCCCTTCGAGCTTCTGTATGGGCACCCTGTACGTGGACCTCTCAACCTGGTGAGAGACGGATGGGAAAGAACTCCCAGAAAGCTTCCCCAGGATGTGGTGAGCTACATGCTGGCCTTCCGGAGCCAAATGGCTAAGTTGTGGAAGCAAGCTTCTGACAACTTGGAAGCCAGCCAAGCAGTGATGAAGGCGTGGTATGACCACAACGCTCACCCTGTGGAGTTGGAGCCTGGCCAGAAGGTGTGGGTGATCGAACCAGGAGAGCTTAGTGCCCTCCAGGATCGCTGGTCAGGACCCTTTGAGGTGTTGGAGAAGAAGGGTAAGGCTACCTACTTGGTGGACCTGAAGACCCCTCGTCAGCCCCTACGGGTGCTGCACGCCAACCGCCTCAAACCCCACCACGAGAGGCCCGAAGTCATCTTGATGATGGTGACTGACGGAGCAGAGGACGCGGAAAGCGAGCCTCTCCCCGATTTGTTTGCGTCTCAAGAGAAGGATGGGTCGGTGGAGGGAGTGATTCTCTCCCCATCTCTAACTCCTGAACAGCAAGAGGACTGCCGCCAGGTCCTGGGGCAGTACTCTTCGTTGTTCTCCCTTGTCCCGGGTAGGACTCACCTGCGCGTCCATGACGTGGACACAGGAGACAGCCCACCTGTGAAGTCCAAGATCTACCGGATGTCAGACAAGGTGAAGGCCAGCATTAACGGTGAAGTCACTAAGATGCTGGAGCTAGGAGTGATCGAACCTTCTAGCAGCCCCTGGTCCAGTCCGGTGGTGTTAGTACCAAAAGCTGCACCACCGGGTGCCCAACCGGAACTGAGGTTCTGTGTGGACTACCGGGGACTGAATTCAGTAACCAAAACTGATGCTCATCCGATCCCTAGGGCGGATGAGTTGATTGACCGGCTGGGAGCTGCCCAATATCTAAGTACCTTTGACCTTACTTCTGGGTACTGGCAGATCTCTTTGACTGATGGAGCAAGGGAAAGGTCAGCCTTCTCCACGCCCAATGGCCACTACCAGTTCTGTGTGATGCCCTTTGGGCTCAAGAACGCACCTGCCACGTTTCAGCGCCTGGTAAACCAGATCCTC
Organism: Triturus cristatus; assembly: GCF_964204655.1. NCBI lineage: Eukaryota > Metazoa > Chordata > Amphibia > Caudata > Salamandridae > Triturus > Triturus cristatus. The sequence continues at coordinate 360,077,141 of NC_140587.1, forward strand.
ACCGGAATGGAGAGTTTCTCTGCTGCTTATCTGGATGACATAGCCGTCTTCAGTAACAGCTGGGAGGATCACTTGCGTCACCTGCAAGCTGTTCTCCAGGCCCTGAGACAAGCTGGATTGACGATCAAGGCCAGCAAGTGCCAGATCGGGCAGGGGTCGGTAGTGTACCTTGGACACTTGGTGGGTAGGGGAGCGGTGCAACCCCTCCAGGCGAAGATCGAGGCCATCATGGCCTGGGAACCCCCCAAGACACAGACTGAGGTCCGAGCTTTTCTGGGCCTCACGGGATACTACCGCCGCTTCGTGAAGGGGTACGGTACCATCGTAGCCCCCCTCACGGAGCTTACGTCCAAGAAACAACCTCAACGGGTAGTCTGGACGGAGGCTTGTCAGCAGGCCTTCGTGAAGCTGAAGAAAGCCATGTGCGAGGCCCCGGTCTTAAGGGCCCCAGACTTTTCCAAGGAGTTCATTGTCCAGACAGATGCATCAGAACATGGCATTGGGGCAGTGTTATCGCAACTCAATGAAGAGGGTCTGGATCAACCCGTGGTCTTCCTATCCCGGAGACTACTTCCCAGGGAACAGAAGTGGAGTGCAATAGAGCGTGAAGCCTTTGCAGTGGTATGGGCTCTGAAGAAGTTGCGGCCATACCTGTTTGGCTCGCACTTCCTGGTTCAGACCGACCACAGACCCCTTCGTTGGCTGATGCAGATGAACGGGGAGAATCCCAAGTTGTTGAGGTGGTCTATCTCCCTACAGGGAATGGACTTTCAGGTGGAACATCGGCCTGGAGTGGACCACGCCAATGCAGACGGTCTCTCAAGGTATTTCCGCCTTAGTGATGAGAACTCCCAAGGGGTTGGGTAGCTCTCCCCACTTTCAGCTGGGGGGGACGCGTGTTAGACCTGTCAGCCCTTTGGGTGGTCCCTCCTCATCATTATTTATTTTGTCCCACTTTTGCCTCAAACCCTGTTAGAATTTTTCCTTTTTGGGAACCACCAGATTTTTTAGTGTTGCTGCAGATTCAGGGAGCCATTTTATCTACCCCTGGAACTTCTGTCTGTGGGCCTGGAGCACAAAATGGTGGCCACCTGTGACATCACCAGCACCCACTGGAACCTACTAGAACCTTCTGCAACATTCTGGAGCCCTGTGACAGTTGGAGGCAGTTTAGAATGTTGGGAAGCTAAGACAGAGAGTTGGCAGTTGGAGCTGGCAGTTGGCACCTGACTGGTGAAGAGAGAGCAGCAGAAACTTGAAGGAGGAAGGAGTGAGGCAGCAGGGGTGGAAACTTGTGCCTGGAGTGGGGTCCATAAACCCACCCTTGATACTAGTCCCTACTGACTGAGCCCAGCCTGGAACCCTGTGTGGGAAGAAGCAAGAAAAACCATCTTAAGGACCTGGACAGCAGGAACAGGCCTTAGAATCCAAGAACAGCAAGATCCTGACCTGGATACTGGTTTCCCTGGAGTCTGACGTCGAGTAGCCTGGAGACCTGGAGCCCGAGGTGGAGAAGCGGCGCTGACTGGAAAAGTAGACGTCGTACCCGGAGCCGCCAGAGGTCGAGAGAGGGCGCCGACGGAGGTCGGAGAAGTACCAGAGGTCGAGGAAGAAGTCACCCGAGGTCGAGTGAGCGGCGTCGACGGGGGAGTGAAGTCCGCCCTCCGGAGTCGCCGGAGACCGAGGTGAAGCGTGCCGGAGGTCGGGAGTGGAGATCGCACTCCGGAGTCGCCGGAACCTGAGGAGAGGAGCACCGGAGGTCGGGAGTGAGGTCGCACTCCGGAGTCGCCGGAACCCGAGGAGAGGAGCACCGGAGGTCGGGAGTGAGGATCGCACTCCGGAGCCGCCGGAAGTCGACATCGAGCCAAGGCCGGCCGACGTCATCGAAACTGAGGTCACCATCGGACCGGAGCCGCCCGAAGTCGACATCGAGCCAAGACTGCCCGACGCCATCGAATCGGAGGTCGAGATCGAGCCGAGGCCGCCGACATCGAACCGGAACCGCCTACCGGCGTCGTCAAGAACTGACATTGTGCCGAGGCCGCCGACATCGAACCGGAACCGCCTCACGGCGTCGACACGACCCCAGCGGCGTCGGAGCTTCAGAAAAAGGGCAGTAAGTGGAATAGAGGGCGCCTAAGGCCCTGTGGAATCCTAAGAGACTACCCTAGGGGTTAGAGAGGTGCTGGAACCAGCTTGACTGTGCCAGGGGTGAGCTGAGACTAATTCAGAGGGGTTGTGTAGAGTGAGAGAGCCAGGTCTCTAGTATTCCCCCCTTGATCTACCTCAGTTTAGGCCTCAGCCTTGACCAAGCTAGGGAGCAGACACCCTCAAGCCATCCACCTAACCACAAGCTGTGCCTGGGCCAAATCAGCCCATAGTAATCTCCAATGTGATCTGATTCTATAAGTGTCACTGTGAGCTTTTAATTATTTATTGAGAGCACAGTATTTATTGTATTTATCTTATTTATTGCTTCACTGTATTTATTGTTCCACAGTATTTATTGTCGCACAATATTTATTGGTTTGCAGTATTTATTGCCTCAGAATATTTAATTGCCTGTATGTATTGCACTTATATTTATGCCTTAATTATTTATGATCACCCCTATTTATTGAATCATTAAGACAGTATTTATTTGACCTGCACTATTTAAAAAGCCTTGTATATTGTGATTGTGTTATTATTTATTTAATCAGCAACTAAGAGAAAAAGAAGATAAACAGAGATATTTTCATAATTTTTACGGTGTAGAGTCGTTTTTGGAACGGATGCACGCATGGTTATTGTATGGGTATGACGTATGCTTAGCACGGTGCCTGATTCCTGACCACTCGAGCCAAGCTACCACTGTGTATGTCCGGGGAAGACCCCGTTACCACCAACCTCTTCAGGCGTGGGAGTGGAGTATTTTCCAACACTTATCCTATCTGAAACTCCAAGTGGCTTGCAGTCTGCCTTGTCTATCTTTGACCATTTCTGTGGGGAGTATGGCCTAGAGGCCAATACTGCCAAAACAAAGCTTATGACTTTTAACCCCCACCGTAGCTTCAAATCCAAAATCACTTTAAATGACCGCCCGCTAGAAGTAGTGAATACCTTTACATATTTGGGCATGCATATATCTAGCGAGAAGAGTTGGCGGCATCATATTGATATCGCTACATTGAGACACAGGCAACTGGCCGGTGCTGTTTGCATAGAGCACAGAAAGTCTCTGACCAAACCCGTAAAACCTGCTCTACAGGTTTACGAAGCAAAAGCACTAGGCTCCGCTCTCTATGGTGCTGAGCTCTGGGGCTTTGAGAAGGTTGCTGCTCTTCAATCCTCAGAGAACAAATTTTTCAGGGCAATAACAGGTGTTCCTAAAAGCACCCCATTGTTGCCCCTTAAATATGATCTGGGTAGAAGAGCAATTTCAGATTTGGTCCAACTTCGTCCGATCCTGTATTGGCGCAGGTTATGGACGACTCCTGTGCTTTCTCACTATGCAGAGGGTTTTTTAGATATCATACAATCCGATATTTACCACAAAATAGGATGGTTAAAATCGCTTAGGACATCCTCGTCTGAGCTCGGCATGTGCACACTCTGGGACGATCTGGCGAGAGCCATTTTTCCATCCAAAAGCACTATAAAGACCACTTATTGGGAGATGGTTGCCCACCGGCATTGGAGCAACTCGAGTGCTGGCTCTATGACTGGAGAGTTCCTAGAGGCAAAGATGTATCCCTGCTTAGAACCATACTGGGACATCATAACAAGGCCCAGAGAAAGGAAGCTCCTTTTTCAATTGAGAGCAGGTGCACTTCCCCTCAAATTTTTGTCATCTAAGTGGGTAGAGGGATCTTGTGATAGATGTCCTGCCTGTGGTGTTAGTAAAGAAACCATCGGTCATTTTCTATTTGCTTGTAAGTCCTACGCGGCCCCGCGGCGTATCTGGCTGTCCCCAATGTGTAAAAATCTGGGAACAGCCAGTGGTACCGTGGCCCTGCGTATTATATGCACTAGCACTTTGCCCTGGATTTCAGTAGCCACTGCAAAATATTTAGGCTGGGCGTGGTTGATCAGACAGAGACTGCTAGTCATCTGACTATTTTCTTGTTTTAGAAGAGACTGCTAGTTCTTTGACTATTCTCTTCCATGTCATCTTCTTCTGCATTTAAATCTTTTATATCATGGTTTTTAATCTATTTTTATTTAATTATTTCATCCTTTTAAAATACCACTTACCGCCAATAGTACAGTACGTTTTATATAGGGTATTAGTAAGTCAGTAATTTGTAGAAGTACGCTTTGTAGCTGTTGTTCTGATTGCAATTTAATCATATTTTAATCTATTGTATGTAATTGTTATTGTAATTGTATTCTGCTTTTATGAATGAAATTCGAATAAAGCATACTTTGAATTGAAAAAAAATATACAGTGATGGCTACTCTGTAGTTATGGTTATATCAGTGTTCCTGCTGAAAGTCAATCTTTGTTTTGTTAAAAGCTGTGCTGCCATTTTTCAAATCTAGATTAAATGCAGCAAAAAGGTAAACACAGTATAGGCATAGCAAATTTGATGCAGATCAAGGTTAGATGGTGGGGGAATGGGGTGGAATAAGGGGAGTAAATAAACATGAGTCTTTCCCATTTTAACTCCCAAAAGAGCCACTGAATTGAATTACACCACATTTTGCATAAAATTAGAACAGTAACCAATGGTATGACTTTGCTCAATTTAGTATAAATCATTTCAGTAGGTCTTCAGAAGTTTGTGTTACAAACATGTGTTGGGTGGGCTGCAACAGGTTACAAAAATACATATTGAGAATGTTAATTTGTGATGTTTCCTGGAATTGGGGCTCAAGGACAGTTCGTAGACCCAAATTAATTAAGAAAATTAAAAAAATCACATTCAAGCCACTTGTCCACTCCTACTGCTTACGGCAAAAGGTTGTTTTCAGTGGGGACAGTCTGCCCATTGCTGGTTGGGTGCAAAGGCTTGCCAAAGTCTAAAAGCCATGTAAAGCAAGTACAAGAATTATTTTATAGGCATTGGAAGAAATATATCATCAAAAATCTGAAATCTGCTGGTACACTAAAAGTAAAGTGCAGTTACAGTTTGGATTGATTAAAAGATCTTACCATATGCTCAAAGAACTCTGAAATGCCCTAAAAATATACACTAAAGTACAGTGATGGTTACAAATTTAAAAAGATAAAAAAGTGAAATGTGTGGGTCATGATTAGATCAACAGTCAATAAATCAACAGATCAGCCATGAAATAATAACTCTCTGAGCAAAGGCAATGCTTATAACAACATTTAGATCAAAAAGTAACAATACTTAAACGTACATGGTAATTAAACCAAACTCAAACCAATTAATAAAATTGTATTTAAAGTTGTGTCATTGATAGTGTTAATGGGAATGTCAAATGTAATCTGATATGTAAGATCATTTATTACATTTGCAATTGTATCTATTACATCAAGAGAGAGGTAACGAGCAATACATTTGATTTGTGAGTTATAGTTTGTACGCAAGAAGTGCCAGCGGCAGTACGCCCAGCTCCAGACCACGTCACTAAGATCCAGGGCCTTACTGCTACACCATCACTTCTGGGCGTCACACAGCACAGAAGCTAAGTTCGGCCATTAAATGCTCTGTGCCTGCTACTCAGGCATGCACATGGTCTGGTACAGTGTCAGGGCTTTATGGCTAAAGTGCTTCAGACTGTCCAAAGAGTGTGTATCACTGAGCCTCAGCAGCACCCTAATCAGTCAACAATTGGGTGGTGCAAGACCACAGCACTGTTAAAAACGAGCAAACTCTACCACATCTGCCTGTGTGTGCTGCTGCAACCCATCCTGTGCTCCATGTGCGGGGTAAGTTACTGTTGCTGCTACAGGCATCTGGGCGGTGACTGGGCCTGTGAGGCTTAACAGAAGTACGGGTCCCAAGCCGCTGTGCAACATATATCATGAAGGGATAGCCCTTTTAACTCTCTTCCCCATAGCTAACCTGTCTTCAGTTTCCCCTGGCACAGGAACTCATGTTACCTCATATGCTTTTTTATCGCCATCCAAATCTACCTACTCAAAGTAGTGTTTGCTGATTTTTCACCCTTCCCTGGAAAACCAAATTTAACAAAGAGTGCATCAACCTTCCAAAATTCAGCAGTACTTTGTATACAAGATTTGTAACGCCCTCTACAGATCCAGTGTTTCTATACCTGGAAATTCCACTGTCTCTGTATTAACAGGGAGACCTATTTTCTGAGAAGACTAGAAACTTGTCAACATTTTTAGACAAAATATTGTGCTAGTTTTAAGAATTACTCTAGCTTCAAAGAATTACAAGTATAGCTTCTTGCACAGCAGAGAGTCCAATTCATCCTGAAGTAATTGTAATCAAAGTAATACTTTTCCTGTTACCCAATACAATGAAGTAGAGTGTAAGGGTTCAAAGGGTTCCCTTTCTAATTATTTGATTACTAAAGACAAGTCCTAAAGGGATAGGAACTTCCCCTTGTATCACACATTTCTTTTTAAAAAAATATGCAGCAATATGCCTGCTAAAGTATTTACATTTCCCAATGTTGTGTCTACAATGAACGTCATTATAGTCACCCACCGTGCACTAAACGCAAACACTGAAAGATTTCTGAAAACCCATCCCTTAGAATTTCTAATATCTTAGAGGGGTTATGATTTGGTCTGGCACCCTCACCCGTGAATACCCTGTGTCAAATTTCCTCCAGTGTACACCACATGGGATGCATATCCATTTGCAATTATTTACCTCTCTCTTCTGAACAACCTAAGTGTTGCAGAGCAAGCCACTCAATATTCAAACCCTGAATCTTTACCTCCAAGGAGTCACTACTGCTAGACAAGAGAAAATTAACATAGTTGGGATCAACTGAAGTTCCCAGCAGGGCTCTATCAACAGAGTCAACAGAAGGGGAGACCACACTATCCTGGGCTATTTTGGTGCAATTATGATAATTGCTGCATTTTCCCTCTGTGGTTCTGTAAAGACCTCAGTTGGAATTAGAACGGGGGAAAAGTCCAAAGAAGGACTTTCGTCCATTGCACCGCCAAAGCATTCACTGTGATTTCCTGAACATTGGGACTGCTGAACAAAATAGATGGAGGTGTGTGTCCATCACAGAGGCAAAGATATTCATCACTGTGGTTCCCCATTTTTCACTGTTTGTTAGAAAAATACCGTGATACATCCAGAAATGTACCAACGACAGAAACCTGCCACTTACACGGTTGGTTCCCCCTCCCTGGCAAATACACTGCTTTCAGAGAAAGAAGATACATCTCCTTCCACCTAAACATTTCTTTGGAAAGACAATTTGAGTAGTGGGACCCTGTTTCTCCTTCGAGATTTAAGTATGATTTGGCCACCTGATTGTCTCTTCATACTAAGATGGGACTCCCTTCTAACTTCAGAGCAAATGCCCTCTGAGCGCAATACAGAGCTGCCAGCTCTCATAAATGTGATGAACTTTGGGATAGACCCTGAAAAAAACCCTAGTCTAGAGTGGCTCCCCAACCTATTAAGCTGGCATCTGTTGTGACGACCTAGGCAACTGATTGATCAATGACACAGTATTTGGAAAGATATTGAGTATTAAATATAGGGACGCAGAAATATTTGAAAGAAATACTGTGATAAAAAACTATTGTGATGCAGAAATATCTTTGTCAAGCATATCGATTTTATCACGTAAATTATATCATTGTTAAGAATATCATTGTTTTTAATATTGTATTATCGTAATGTGTTTTAGAATATATATTTTATGTTATTGTTTGAATAATTTTTAGTGTTAGTTATAAACATAATTTGTTATTTGAAGTGATGTATAATTTTAATTTAATTTCTAATAGTAAATTATAGTGTTTTAGTGGGTTGCTAGGTTTGTAGGGGCATAGGTTGGAAAGCTAAGTTAGTAATAATTAATGAAGGAATAAATATTAATGTATTATTAATTATGTAGGTGTTTATTCATTATGAAAATTGTGTAATGACATTATATATTAGCTATATTTTAGGTGTGGGCTGTTGGGCTTGTAGGAATATAGGGTGGAAAGTTACTTATGCAATACATTTTCAAAGTTCAAAGTTCAAAGAAACTTTATTCGATTGTAGAGTAAAAACAATCATAAAAGTATAAAAACAAAACATTACAATTCATTAAAAATACATCATATCATTACAACCATTAAAATAGTACATGATCACAATTAATTAATAAGGGGACTACCTTTTACACAGTTATTCTTTTCCTGATGGAGATCACTTTCTTTAAGTACGCTGTGATTATGGCAACACAGAAATGATTGTCCAAACGTTGAATGTCATACATAGCCGGACGACATTGCCGATGCCCAAGCTCTCTTAAAAAGGGCAATAATTGCACAGACCTCATTTGGTGATAAAATGTACAAAATAGGACGGCGTGTATTGTGCTTTGGGAAGAGCTTCCATCGCAAGGACAGGGCGGTAATATGTGACACCAATTATTGACTGATGGGAAACTAACCAGTCTGTGGAACAGTCCCAACCTTAAACGGGTTAATAAAAATCTATCATAATTACCCGGAACATGGATCAAGTAGGGTTGAATATTAAAAGATGTTAAAATTATTTGATGTTTTAAAACAGTGGGTTTTACAATCTCTGTAGTAATTCTTAAAGATTCTAGGAAGAGTATACCCTCTTTTTTAAGCTCTTTCCGAGATATAGCAAGCATGGTGTGTGGATTCAAGAAATAATCCAATTTGCCAATATCATTTAAGAAATTACGTACATAATTCAACCATGGTATCCTTAAATAACCATCAAGTTTAAGAGCGTCAGCCAGTATGTCTCTGTTGAGTTTTGGTTCCTCATTTGTCCATACCCTATGCCAGAGCAATATCGGTTCCAACTTGATAAGATCGGATAAAAAATGGAGTCCTAATTCCGAGTGACAAATATGATTAGAGGAACTCCTCGGAACTGCAAGTATAAATTTGAGGAAACAATTTTCAAGTACCTGGAGCTGAGAGGTATCGACAAAGCCCCAGATCCCACTACCGTACATTGCGCCGGAGACGCATTTTGCTTTGTATATCTTAAATAATTCAGTAGGGGGTCTGGTTCCTAGTTTTCTAGTGAAGGATCTAAGGGCGGCAATTGTACGGTTCATAACCAGTTTTTTAGCCGAAATGGCCTCACCCCAGACATCCTTCTCAGTAAATAAAATGCCCAGGTAGGAAAATTGTTTCGTACACAATAATTGCTGACCCTCAATATATACAGGCTTTTTAATTTTAGGACGTCTACCACAGCGCATGATGAAGGTTTTGGAAATGTTAATTCGAAGGCCCAAATCCTTCATGAAGAGGGCAAAACTCTCCACCATGCGCTGTAAACCCACTTGTGTGCGAGACATTAAAACAGCGTCAACCGCATACATTAATAACGGTATTGGGCGACCCGCTATGTGCGGAGGGTCAAGGTTTAAACTGCACAGGGCCTTCTCCAATCCATTAATATATAGGTTAAAAAGGAGTGGTGCCAATACACAACCCTGCCTGACACCACTCCTAATAGGGATTTTATCTGTGCGTTGTCCCTTACATCCATAGCGAACGTGAGCAAATGCCTCATTATAAAAACATTTAAGAAAATAAATAATGTTATCTTCAACCCCGATTTGTTCCAGAAGTGTCCATAATTTGGAGTGAACCACACAATCAAAGGCGGCTGAGAGGTCGACAAAAGCCACAAATAGATTCTCCCTCTTAGCCCTGGTGTACTTCCCAGTCAGCATCAAGAAATTTAGGCCCTGCTCCACTGTTCCTAAACCAGAACGGAACCCGTATTGTAGATCAGATAGGACAGAATTATTTTTGACCCATAAAAGTAAACGGTCCAAAATAACCCGTCCTACTATTTTGGTATAGGAGTCTAAAAGGGAGATGGGTCTGTAACAACCCGGGTCATGTCTATCTCCCTTTTTAAAAATTGGTACTATTATCGACTCCACCCAAGAAGGTAATAGGTCCGTCCTACAACTAGCATTTAACACCTGGACCAGGAGAGGAGCCCATAAAGACGGTAAAGATTTAAACACATCAATAGGTACACCGTCAGGACCAGGAGCCTTACCTCCCTTGCTCATAGATATAGCCTTTTCGACCTCCTTTAGAGAGAACTGCATATTACTCAGTGGAGGATGATCCGTAGGTTTACATGGGGAGTAAATCGTTGTCTCTCCCTCATAGACTTTGGAGAAATAGTCAATCCATTTGTCCTCTGGTATAGCAATCTCAAGAGAAGGGGAGGCTTCCTCACTAAAGAAGGGACTTCTGATAATTTTCCAAAACCTTGCACAGTCATTACCAATCGAGGCCTGATGCAACGCTTCCCAAGATTCTTTCCTTAGCTCGCTTTTTCTCTCTTTTAAAGCTAATTTATATGTTGACCTTGCTCTGCGTACATCCTCTATACACCTAGGGCGGCTAGCAAGTGTTTTCTTTAAATATGAATATGCTCTAGTACAACTAGAGTTAAACCAACCTACCCTCGGTGCTCTATTGTTTTTACATTTCCTCGTCAGAGCAGATTTTATTTGGTCACAAATTAACGAGAAAGAAGCAAGGATATTATCAGGGGCGGCATCTTCCGATAAACAAATTGACAACTCATGGGCGCACTTATGTACAATGGAAGTTAAAACTTTAGGTTGATCGACGTTCTCCCATTTAAGGGAATACCCGTTAAGACTACCAATAGTCAAGTTCTCCCATAATATGTCCCGCTCATTATCCTTGACAATCGTTGTCATAGGTATAGACATAGTGAGGCACAAGGGAAAATGATCACTTAGGGCCACATCAGAAATACTAAAATCAGTAAACCTTTCTGCATGTCTATTAGAGGAAAGGGCAAAATCAATGGTCGAGGAACAACCACGGCCGTTAAAAGTTGGTAGAAGAGGGAAAGGGTTGTTGGAGGTTTCATTTAAGAAACCCAGATCAAAATGGCCCAACAATTCATTATATAGATCTCCTAAATGAGAGTGAGAAAAATGTAGAGAGTTCACTCCATCTTCAAGCCCCACGGTACATCGCTTATCAATCGCCATAGGACACAGGGTGCAATTAAAGTCACCCAACAGGAGGATCATTGCATTTTGTGCATAAGCTTTTTCTTGTTGAGCCACCAATATCGTCAAATTGTTTAATATTTTAGCGGCGTCCTCCAAAGCAAAATTATTATAGAAATTGATAAGGATAATCGGAGTAGCTATGGTGAAGACCAAGATCAAAATTCGGAAATAAGGGTCTTTAACTGGCTCCAATATTTTTAATAAAAGCAGATTATTGGATACATAGGTCGTCAAGCCTCCTTTAGCTCTGCCGTGGGCAGAGTTCACTGCTGGATTGTGGAGTGTTATAAACCCATTGATATGAACTGGGTCCTCTGTCCACGTTTCTTGGAAACACATAAGTTCCTGCTGGTATATAAAATTTTGCCACAAAGGATTATCAATTTTTGATTTAATACCAGCAATGTTCCAAGAACAGATATTACAAACCATAGTATTACTTGCGGGGCAAATAACGGGATCTAAGGTATGATCTGAGATGAGATCCGTCCTCAAAGAGGAAGGACCATTCCCTCTCATATCCTCAATATGAGCAGCCAACGTGTCCTCATTATTCAATTCACCATCTATTCCAAATGGCAGACTAGCTATACTAACTTTGTCATTAATAGAAGCCGGATGGTCAAGAGCAGAAGTAGTGGTTAATAGGGATATCCCAGTGTTAGGTGAAACTCTAGTTTGCTGTCAATCATTGTTATCCAGGCCCCTAAGAATATCATATCGATTAAAGGTTGGAACAGCAAATCTCCCTTCCTCAAAATAACCCTGGTTAGGGAATAAAGGACAAAAACCACACATCCTTTCCTGCCATATCGAAGAATAAAAATAGGCAAGCGGGACAATGTTGACATGATCACTAAGAAGTTGACCAGAATAACATTTCCCCAAAATATCATTTACCAGAGGGGGTGACTGAAAAGAAAGAATCACACAGTCCCCTCTTGAAGTTTTGGTAGAGGAACCAATCCAGCCTACTCTTCTGGCCATCTTAAAGTTGGAAAATAGTGCAGCGTTTGACCCGAATTTAACTGATAAAAAGTATAGGGCTTTGTTCCGCAAATTTGACCAGTTCTCTTGAACATTTGGGGGAAGGGGGGGGGACATTAACTAATACCACCGTATAAGGTAGAGCTTCTGGGGGCAAATTTATGGTAGGGAGCCTAGAAGTTGGAATAAAAGGAATCTCCCCAACATCTGCCCGACAAACAGGTGGGAGATTATTTTTTGCAGATAATTGGGGTCCCAAAACCTGTTGTCCTGACATGTTAGAGGGTTCCAATCTAACAAGGTCTGAAGTACTCCAATTTTTGAGACTCCAGAGGTGCTAGGGGTAGCACCCTATGACTTCGAGTACTTCCTGATGTGGTATTATAAAAGACTGCATGTCTTGATAATATCACAAAGAACTTGGCAACAGAAGCTGAAATATGAAAAGACATCTTTATTAAACTCAAATGAGTGAGACTACGTCGCACAGAAGCCTTAGCAACTGAATGAGGCAGTCTGCAGAACAGAAACCAGTGTTCGCTTTTATAATGCATATCATGCTCTGGGCAACACCGCCCTTCTCTTGCAGTTGGTCATTCACATATTTTACTTCAAAGAACAAACAGAGTCATGATTGCAATCTCACATTTCAGTTCAGCCAGCCCGCAATTATTTACCGAGCAAGGCTCAGATCCCACATCTGACCCCAATAAACATGAGCATCTCCTGTTTTGAGAAACAGGCCATAAGCAGGAACAAGCAGGTGCGAAAGTGATTAGCCGGAGGCTTGTGCACGATGAAAGGACTTTATGGTGTGTCAAGCCCTGATGCTAATCACAGGTGGCCGGAGGAAGGGGAGCTCGTGAGACCGGACTGACCTGGGGCAGCGGAGACCAGCTGCCCAGGTCATGGAGAAGTCAAGCAGAAAGCACATGTATTCTAAAGGCTCGTACTTGCTTATGTGTTTGTCTATGTGAGGGCAACTTATTAAGATGGCCATCGCTCCAAGATGGAACCCACGGAGTCAATGTATAATAACGTATACATAGTGCATTTGACAATGGGACGTTATGCAAAGCGCTTGTAAATACCGCATTAACCATTTGCGGTTTGCTAATACATGAATAAACAGGGGTAGGGCCCTGTCTTCTACGTGGTCCCAAATATCAAAGTACGACAGACCCTCCTTTTGCCCTTACATAGGCAATCACTATACTCATACTGATCTTAGTCCAGGTCTATAGACATGAAGTCATGGAGATGTTGCTGTAGCATCATCCTATTACTTAGCGACTCTCACGGGACACATGTAGTAGCACAAAGGCCACATATGGCAGGACAAAATAAGGAATACCTCTATCTAGGTGGCATAAGATCACACCCCCAACAGTTAGTGATGTTTACTACTAACTAGTGTCGATGCAGAAGCTGTATAGAGGAGTTGCTTACGAATTCTAATCTTTTAACCTGCTCATGTTCAGGAAAAGAGTGAAAAGAGTAAAAAAAAGACATAGGTTGGGAAGCGGGTGCAGAAGTCAATTGGGTAGAGAAAAACAATCCCACCCATAAATGACAATGTCATGTTTAAAACCCACTAGAAAACACATTATTAAGAATATTTAGACAACGGGAGAAAGTAGCGACCACTATTACAAATGAAACAATAATTTTTATGTTCAGGTGAAACAGTGGTGACCCTCATCAATGCTCTGAGGTGAAAAGGGGGCACCTTTCCACAGAAAATGGATTTTGTTCTGCTTATACTAGACAATGCCAGCAGAACAAACAGTCTTCTAACACCTAGTCTATACAATCACACGGAAACCTCTCGTGAAACCACCTATGCCCAGAGTCCGTTCAAAAAGCCTCTCTGGCAGGCTTCTATTGTCCATCAAATCTTCTTCTGTTGTTTTCTTTTGCATGGGCCTCTTCATTCAAGCCTTTCATGAAAAAAAAGAAAGTACTGCTCAGTTGGAGTGCCCTCCTGGCAAACACTCACAGCTCACGGTCTCAATGTTTCAAGGCAGTGCACCTGTGTCTTTCCTCTGCTGCAGACACTACAAATAGTATGCTCTTCATTGGTCATGGGCACAGATCATCTTGTGCAGACCCGGGACCATTCTCAGGATCCAACACTCATCATTCGGTATCAGAGGACGCTCAGGCTGCTCTTTCATGGGCACTGGAATGTAGTGCCTTCTGTCAATCTTGGATCCGCCGGTGCACTGCACTTCCATTGGAGCAAAGGGAAAGAGGGGGTGTGTGTGGCCAAAAACTCAGGCCAAGGGGCTCAAGGGACTGCACACTGTCAGAGGTTACCAGCACATGACAGGCGCTCTTTTGTACTGAAATTCTGTTTTTTGGCAAAACCAGCTCCTTCTTCCTTTCTGATGTTGAACGCCTTCTGATGAAGCAAGTGCGATGCTTTAAACAGTTCGTTGTATAACAAGGGGACTGTAAACAGGTGGCCTGCGGTCCTTCAAGGGAGTGGCCACACGCCATGGGACAATTTTGGTCCAGAATACACTGTCTTTCTCAGGAAGCAACACAAATAAAAGGCAGTAGGCAAAACAGTGCCTCTAAGCTTTTCAATTGGGTTTCCGTGTGAGAGCCTTCATCATCTAAGGGTAGATAACTACATGAGAATTCTATCTAAAATGGATGTCTTCACATATGGTGGCATTGTCTAATAGGGCAAACACACATTTTTTTTCTGAATGATTACATATAAGTGTTTCTAAATTCCTTATCTAGGACATTTCAATAGAGAAATCACATGGTACAGATTATCATAGGCATGTAGAAACCTTTCACATCAGGTGCACTAGGCAATACACAGGCTAATAGTCAGATATGAAAACAAAAGACAAGAACTAGAGGGTCCTGATATTTGCATGATTAGAACACATCTGATCCCACCAAAAATTAAAGCAGCAGGAACAAAAAGGGTAAAAACCACATTAAAAAATAGACATTGAAAATTCGTCATGTTCAAAAGGGTAAACGCAAGGTATCCCCTATTGGTATGGAAAACTTGTCTTACTATAATATTGAGTCAGTTAGCCAGGCTATCGCTATCCTGACAGTCAGGCTGGAAAACATTGAAGCAGGCCTAAGGAAAATTCTTGGAAACCAGTCTGGTCATACAAAAGGGAATTGTACATAATATGGGGGTTCCTGGTGCATCACTGCAGTCTGGAAGTATGTACCTGAACAATACACCTACAATAATAAATGGGCTGACTGGTGAAAGGAATACGGAAAAGGGAATTGGAACTAGGACACAACTAAAATCCCCAATCACTAAGCATAATGCGACATTGGGCAGGGAAGAAACAAAAGCAATAAAAAATAAAAATCTATAGGAAGGACAAGAATTTACTTGGGTGGTAGTCAGGCATGTGACATCACCAAGAGTACGGGTGATACACAAAAGGCCAAAGTCACATACGTTTTAACTCTACCGCTGGCGACTACACCATATACGGTAATCTTAGGTAATGTTCCAGTTCCTTCTGCAGGGAAAAATGAAAACCTAGTTTCCTTTCAAGAAGCAAAGGCCATATGCTACTTAGGAGAAAGGACACCATTACCTAATGTAATATAGAAATTAGGCCACCTTTAGTCACAGATCTATAATTTCATCCTTAGGTCCAATCAAGGATACATAAATGTAGGGCTGCCTGTTCCTTTAAGGGAAGGGCAGTATAACGTGACAGGTGACAGGTGACATACTTTGATCCTGTAGATCTTTTAGTTTTCTTTAATACCATTATAGCCAATTTAGACATGCACTGGTGAAGTGTTGCCTCTCATGTTCACAGCATGAAATATCATTAGCTGTGGAATTTAGTAACCAGAACAAGTTCAACCAACTATTGCATAGCGATGGGCATCGTCATGACTATCCCCATGCAATATAGGTAAACAAAACGTAAAGCCATCAGATATACTTGCTGTATATCAAGCACAAAAAAGCATAGACAAAACAATAGCATATGTAATAAAACGGTGACACACAACACCATGTCATGTACTTTATGCACTGTAAAACTGCAACCCAAAACCCAATATTTGGGCCTGTTTAATTTGTCAGGTTTAAAATACTTACCCTCCTTTTTGACAGTAGATCACCAGGCTATGGAAATCTGCTGTCAAACATAACTCTACTGTTTCTCTTCTAACATACAGGACCAGCAAGAACAATTCATGATAGAACCAAACACACAAAAATAAATTGCATTACTTAACTGTTACCCTCTTGTCAGTCCTTTCAACATCCAGCCACTCAAGTTTTACATTTCTAGAAATAAAAAATCGTTACACTGACACTCCATAGTAATTTGGCACCTACAATTTTCACTGTGAAAAAGAAGTTTTAATTGGGAATGCATTCTCACGTAGGCATGTAGCCTTAAATAAATTTTAGAAAAAGGCTGCATCTTGTTTTCTGTCTAAGACTTAATGCAACACTTCGTTTTCTGTTAAATAAGAACAACTATAGCAGGCATCATTCTATTTTCATTTTTAGAGCACCAATGTATCAGCAAAGCATTTAACATGATGTTTGGACTTTCAAAAAAAAAAAAAAAACCCTTTTCCCGGTGGAATTAAGTTCTTTAGTTTTAGTGATGCTATGGAGAAACCAGAAACCCCACCTTTAGAGGCCCGTGTAGCAAGGTCATTCTGCATTCCACAGAGGCAAGGCCCTAATTTAAAAGGTCATAAAAGTCAACATGGCAGCCTACTCATTGTTTACACTAAAGATAGCATCTCAGCAGCCTGACCGAGTTGCTCTGCAGCTCCCAACCCCCAGCTTCTGACACTCTGAATTCGTCAAAGCCAGAAGGCCTTCCTAATCCCTCCTAACTTGCAATAATTCGCTCTATGTTGAAAAATAATTTCTCCTTTGTAGGCGCTAAAAAAATTATCCCTATTCCCAGATTGTTAAACTACATGTACTGTGAATAATTCACAAAACTTAATAACACACATACCAGCTTTTAGAATAAATGCTTGTTGTAATCCTATGCAATGGTATACATTTCATCAACCTTAAGTGAATTGTATTCACAATGAGTTTTGATATTTTCTTCATCATTTAGTCATTTGCCTTTATTCGAGCTCTCTTATTCCCTTTTATATTAACATATGAAACTCAGTGCCTCCCGCCAGGTAATCACAATATTTTCACCCCTACTGCTAGAACCTGCAATCTCATCTTTCCTCTCCTACTTACTCAAACCAGTACTATATTCCTCTTTATTCCCTTCGTCAATACAACCTTCCTCACGTTACTCTTCATGTCTTTATTACTCCCCGTTCATCATCTCTCTCCCCTCCACGGCATCCTATTTTCCCAATCGTTCCTCTCCTTCCTACGCATTACCCAGTTCCTATAACCGTAGTTCTACATTTCTCCACCCCTCTATCATTACTGACTTCATCACGTACCTGCTCACAAACATCCTCCTTTTCCTTCATCAAAAAACAATTCTCCATTTCTCTTTCTCTATGTGGGTGCTAACTCCATTAAGGCCGTTTTGTATTAACATCAAATAGTTGCGGGTTGCGACACCATATTTTATTTAATTTCCCCAAGTTTTTAACAAGGTCTTGTTTTTCATAGCATGTTCAGTGGTATCGTGACAGACACAGCTAAAGTTAGAACCTTCAACCCTGATATTAAAACAAGCCTTTGTACTGGCACATTGACTCATTGAATCATAAGAAGGCACAACCTGTAAATACATATCAAAACCTAAACGTATGCGTTTACTGAAGCCTGGGACACTTTAAACAGCACTCTGAATGAAAGAAAATGCAATTGAAACAGTCTTTTTTACCCAAATTCGATTTTGATATTTTAAGCATTAAAAAATGAATATCCTACAATTTTCTGGCGTAATATGCATTACCAGAATGTCTATTACATAACCCATGAGTCAGGCATTGGAAATAATAACTTATACTGTATAAAAATGAGCTTGTTTGCGCCTGCGCCAAGGGAAAATTGTACGCGCGAATGCTTGTCATTTTAGTGATGCAACAAAACTTAAATCAAATTTTAATGCTAGGAGGTCATAGTATGAGTATTAAGCTTTATAAATATCAAAAAACGATTTTGAAAAGCACTTATTTTTTAAAATAATTTTTCCCATGATTAATAATTTTCCTTTTTTAAAAATCCCAATTATTCGTTTTTGTGATAATTCCATGTATAAAAAGCAAGCTGCATCCCTTGCCTATCATTTTGGACACATTTAACTCACAAGCCTAAGCGCATAAGCCCAATTTGAAACGCGCCACATTTTTGCGCCACTTTCATTTAAAAAGACGGTTCTGCCAAATTCCACCCGTGTTTAACTGGGAAAGTGCTGGCTGAAGGAGCATTCCTATCAAATATACTGCAGCTGAAAAGTTTGCCTGTGAACATTTAATACAATGCATCTAAGGAAAATGCTGTAAATTTATTTACTTTTGCAAAAATAGATAATTTCGTTTTTGGGGCCTTATATATATCTATTGAATGTGGTTCTAATTTTATCCCTAAAGCATTTAGCGGCAGTTTTGTATATGGGCACAATTGCTCATTCTATAAATTAAAGAGCAACACATAGCTATTTTGGCACATCACATTGTTCATTTCTGGATTTTTTTCCTAAGTTTCTACTTGATATTAACTAACCAGCAATTTATTTAACAGACTGAAAACATCAGAAGACCCACAAACACACATTGAGCTCATTTCAGACATAAACAGAAAAGGGTTAAACAGACAATACAGCGCGCTTTTGCCATTTTTCATAAATAGCGCCGTCGCAATTTACTTACGGAAGTTGCACTAATGATAAAAAAACCACAGACATTTAAACACACAGTTGACTTACAAATCAATACGCATGACAGAAAGAAAGAACAGCTTACAGACTATACTTGAAACAAACCATTTGCAAATACTGGTTGTAGGTCATATTTACAAGCAACGCTTTTCAATAGTGTTCCAAAAGGCTGCATAAACAGCCCCACAGACAGATGCATGTCCAAGAAGCAGCGAATGCGCTCAATTCACTAGCTCTGCCTAGCAGAACACCACACAAAATCGTTGTGCATATCCTCATTCATGAAACTGCGCAGAACTAAGGATCCTTGTTTTGTATTATGTCATATTTTAATTCCCTGGGGATACAAAATCACCAAGGAAGAAATATGTTTCTAAATCTAACCTATTTAGGTATTTCCCACACTATGGTACCTTTCAAAACAAAAAGCAACACATATTTCCATGTGAGCTTACAAAACAGGCATGCCAAAAATACTGCTGAAAACGCAAGTATTATAATCAAAACCAAATGGAGAAATATCTCCTCATTACCTGCCTACGCAAATTGCAATTCGCATATCCAAACCTATACAAACCAAAAGCTGGCCAGCACAAATTTCGTAATTCCAAAGCTACATTTCCAAATTTGCTAAGATCAGGCATCTTATAGCTCACTAATCTAGCTTCAAACTTCAAGGGTTTATCTCTACCAATAAACTCGCAAATATGCGAGACCCTCAGTTTTGGTAATTGCAATGACCAAATCAGAAACCAAGAAACCAACCCCTCGGCTTTGGTAATTGCGATAACCAAATTAAAGACCCAAAGAACCAAATTGACTGGGAGCGACCCACTTATACTTAATTCTTATTCTTAATAATCAAAAGGTTATCCAAATTCTAATTGTCAAGTTCTACATGCCCAAACGTCTTTTATAATACTCACGCCAATTGGGTTCTTTTTCTCACCTTTTGAGTGACATCATGTGGAGGATCAAAATCAGGAAGAGCAGAAATATACCGGACTACATAATCAAAGAATCTCCAGAATCCCTGTGCACAGAGTACCTTCTTGGTAGAATTCCGTTCTGTCCTTCCAGTAGATTTCAGTCTCCTGACCAGATCACTCCCACAGAAAGTCACTTCTTTGATGAGGCCCTAGCTGGTGGGCGCCAACTGAAGTACTCCAATTTTTGAGACTCCAGAGGTGCTAGGGGTAGCACCCTATGACTTCGAGTACTTCCTGATGTGGTATTATAAAAGACTGCATGTCTTGATAATATCACAAAGAACTTGGCAACAGAAGCTGAAATATGAAAAGACATCTTTATTAAACTCAAATGAGTGAGACTACGTCGCACAGAAGCCTTAGCAACTGAATGAGGCAGTCTGCAGAACAGAAACCAGTGTTCGCTTTTATAATGCATATCATGCTCTGGGCAACACCGCCCTTCTCTTGCAGTTGGTCATTCACATATTTTACTTCAAAGAACAAACAGAGTCATGATTGCAATCTCACATTTCAGTTCAGCCAGCCCGCAATTATTTACCGAGCAAGGCTCAGATCCCACATCTGACCCCAATAAACATGAGCATCTCCTGTTTTGAGAAACAGGCCATAAGCAGGAACAAGCAGGTGCGAAAGTGATTAGCCGGAGGCTTGTGCACGATGAAAGGACTTTATGGTGTGTCAAGCCCTGATGCTAATCACAGGTGGCCGGAGGAAGGGGAGCTCGTGAGACCGGACTGACCTGGGGCAGCGGAGACCAGCTGCCCAGGTCATGGAGAAGTCAAGCAGAAAGCACATGTATTCTAAAGGCTCGTACTTGCTTATGTGTTTGTCTATGTGAGGGCAACTTATTAAGATGGCCATCGCTCCAAGATGGAACCCACGGAGTCAATGTATAATAACGTATACATAGTGCATTTGACAATGGGACGTTATGCAAAGCGCTTGTAAATACCGCATTAACCATTTGCGGTTTGCTAATACATGAATAAACAGGGGTAGGGCCCTGTCTTCTACGTGGTCCCAAATATCAAAGTACGACAGGTCCTGCTGTGTACTAATGTCATCCACCTGTGAGGTAGTAGGAGGATCACCTCTCACCACAGGTTGTTGGTTAAGTGAAACAAGGTCGCATGACCTCTTCGGGAGTAATTCTGCTCTATTTAGTCCCTCAATATGAGTAATCCTATCCTCAATATTTGACAATTTCACCATGATGGGTTCCACAAAGGACATTATCAGATTCCCCATTTTTGTCCAAAATTCTTCCCCCATTAATAAGTTATTAGTATTAGTAGTGTGGGGGATAGCTGGTGTATTATTAGTGACATTCTTGGCTTTCCCTATAGGTTTATTAATAACATTACATGGTTTTGCGGGGCCCTTCCCCTTTATGTTAGTTAATGTTTTCCCCTCCTTAATACAATGATTTTGCTTCCGTTTCGCTTTTTGACCCCTAGTTGTCATACGAGTTACGGCATTATTAACAGTCTGTTCACAACCAGAAATTATAATAGGACTAGTAGATAGTACTTCTTCTTCCACAACAGCCATAGAGTTCTCCAACTGGTGATCAGGAATTTGTTCGCTAGGAAACATAGCAGGGGACAAAGATAGTCTAGGTTCCATGGAAATGGGCTCAGGTTGTGCCAACGGAAGAGATGGTAAGATGTCCCCCGATATTTGCAAGGAGCGAGATTAAGGGAGCCCAATAAAGGATGGAATTAGTAATGACTCCTGTAGATTAGATGTTAACAGCGAAGCATTATTGATGGAAAAAGGGGGGAGCGTACCAGCAGGGAGCGACAAGCGCCTTTCAGTGCTTTCAATGGCTGAAGAAACCACCCCAATGGTCTTTTGCAGCATCCGATCGATAGCTGTCAAAGTGGGGATAGCAGTATGAACGGTACTGTTAGATTGCTGGGCATTATGTGAGGTGGCAGATTTGGACTTGCCCATCATGGGAGATCGCATAGACAACAGTAGAAGCAAACAACAATAATATATGAGGTGGACCAAATTCACAGAGTCACTTACTGCTCGTAGCAAGGCAAGTAGGGTCGATGATAGTCCGGCCAAGGGGGGTGGCCCAGCCCTGCCTCTTCCTGCCCCGGACGGCCACAGACGGTCCCGCCCTTGTCCCGGGCTTCTCCCGGCGCTACCGGCGCGCGGTCCCGCGACGCGGGAGCGGCGTCGTGAATTTATGCGCCTTCTGGCGCGCAACTCTAGGTCACGTGGTTCGTGACCGCTAGAGCTCCTGGGTCTTGTGGTCCGGTCTCCCCACTGCGGCCGCGCAAGATGGTGATGCGGCGGCGGGAGGCCGGAGCCGCTTCAGGCAACAAGGGAGCAGGGGCAGGCAGCAGGGTCCACGGGTCGTCAGGGCCAAAGAAATCAACTTGCCAGGTAGGTTTTCACGGGAGACAAGGAACCCGCTCTGCCGCAGCGGCGTCGTGAATTTATGCGCCTCCTGGCACGCAATTCTAGGTCACGTGGTTCGTGACCGCTAGAGCTCCTGGGTCTTGTGGTCCGGTCTCCCCACTGTGGCCGCGCAAGATGGTGATGCGGCGGCGGGAGGCCGGAGCCGCTTCAGGCAACAAGGGAGCAGGGGCAGGCAGCAGGGTCCACGGGTCGTCAGGGCCAAAGAAATCAACTTGCCAGGTAGGTTTTCACGGGAGATATTTATATATTTATGTATTTGATAATTATGTACATCATGCAATATTGATTTATTTTAGTTATATTTTAGTTGTGGGTTGCTAGGTTTGTAGGGGTATCGTGTGAGACATGAATTAAGCAATAATAAATTAACAAATAATTAATAATTGTCAATGAATTAGTTGATTATTATCAATGATATCAATTGTGTTATACCCATTTATTTAGTTATATTTTAAGTGTGAGCTGCTAGGTTTGTGGGGATATAGTGTGTGAAGTTAATTTAGTAATACATAAATAACTTTTTTTAATTGATAATTACTTTTTCAATTGTTTAATAATCATTTAAATTGTTTAATATATTTTTAATGTTGATTAATAATGTTCATATTGGTAGTTTTATATTCGTTCTTAATTAATAGGGTTATTCAAATCTGTAATGCTTTTGAAGTGAAGTACTTACCCTCCTGTTGCACAATTGGAGTGGGAATAGTAAAATGTAACCCCTCTGAAGTCTAACACTTTCCCTTCAGCTGTACAGACTGGAGTGGGTTTAGTAAATCTTTGCTCTCCAAAGTCCAACACTGTCCCTACAATTGCACAAACTGAAGTGGAAATAGTAAATCTTACCGCTCTGAAGTCCAACGCTTTCCCTACTTCTGTACAGACTGGAGTAGGAATAGTAAATCCTACCCCTCTGAAGTCCAACGTTTTCCCTACTTTTGCACAGACCAGAGGTAGAATAGTAAATTTTACTCTTCCTAAATCCAGCACTTTCCCTACTGTTGACCTGTTTGGAGTGAGAATAGTAAATGTATGTATTTATTTATTTATATGTATACTTGTTTTGTTATAGTTGTAAATTTAAAAACTAAACCAAAAAATGTTATCTCATGTAAACTATATATTTTTAATAATAGTGTTACATTATATATATGTATATATAAACAAACACACCTGTGTGTATTTGTTTATATAGGTATATATTTATACATAGTATTAAATAGTATTTAAATGTGTTTACTTTACATTATATTAATGTTATACATTAAAATATTTAAAATGTGCTATTTTTAATTAAATATATATTACAAACAATATTTGTATGTTTTAACAATATTAGTGTGAAACGATATTTTTTTCCCAATCTTTTTCGACTTGCCATTGTAAGTATAGGGAAGCAATATTTTTGGAATCTATATTTTTGACACAATATTTTTGCATCATTATATTGTTTTCAGTCTGTCAGTAATCCCAATGAAACTCCTTTTAACAAATTGTCTTTGTTTAATCACTATATCAAACACTGAATATGTTCAGCTTGCTTCAAACACACACTGTACTTTCTTGATATTGAGTCCTAATGATTGAGGAGAAAAGACACCAACTTTTATAGGTGGAATTGAGCCCATGGAACTGCTAAATCTGTTAATGTCAACAACCCCTGTAGCCTCACCGATGTTTTTACTGTGGCAACATTCTCCTTCAATAGATTCTTTATGTGACCTTGGATTTTTCAACCCTGTCCTGTGGTAGAGAAGCACTGGCCAAACTAGCCATAAACCAAGCTCCAAATCCTTCAAGGAATTACCCTTGATGATGTGAAACCCATGGTTCTTCAGTGTGCCGCATAGTACTTCTCCATGTTATTGAGCCTTTAAGAAAGAAGATGATATACATTTATCCCCTTTGCATGCAACCCAGCCACCACTACAGTTAGGACGTTTGTAAATAGTCTGTGGACCAAATTTAAATCAAAAGAAAGTACCTGCAATTGATAGTGCTGAACTGCCTCCATGAATGTCAGCCATTTTTATGCTCGCAATCTACCAGTGTGTGAAAGTATGCACTTGTGATATCCAATGTCAATGGAATGCCTGCTTGGTTTATTAAAGGAATATTTGGCTGCAAGGTTGTCATTCAGAATGATTTGTGCCGTATGAATTCTTTGAATGTCTTAAATGCAGAGCAGGCCTGAAATATCCATCTTCTTTTCCAACTAAAAAGAAGGTGGGAAAAAGCCATAATTTCTCCTTGACTCCAGGACTTATTGCTTTCTTCCTCTCTTGTGCTTGAATTACATCTGTCATTGCTTTCTTTCTCAATGGGTCCTAAGAAGAAAGAGTTTTCCTGATCACCTTTTGGGGTAGTTTGCTCTTCCATTCAAATGCATATCCTGAATCCTGGACGTTTTACACTCATCTGTCTGAATCTGACTTTTTTCAAATGCTAATGAATTGAGAAACTCTGCCATACAATGGAAGGGCTGATGCTTCTACCATATAGCCATGATTTAGCATTTGCTGTTTGGTAGGAGGATGAAACAGGCCTTTGAGGTCAAGATTTTTCAGCAAAGAAACCTCCTAGACCACAGATCCACCCTAGAAAAGGTCTTCTCCTCTGCTACAGCTGAGATTGTACAATTCTTCCTTTAAAAATATTCAAACTGAAATAAGGGTGAGCTTTGAATTTTACTTGCCTGAAGGAATCTTTTTATATATCACTGACTATTTTACTAGTCTGTCAAACTGAGACCCAAAGAAAAACAGACTCACAAATGGCAGGTGCAATAACGATTTGAGCTGTGTGTAGTTTTGAACACACTGGCCAGACATGCCTACTTCCTGAAAGAGCAGCTAAGGAGGCAGCTGCTACTATCCATTCATCAAAGGTCGCATCTGACATGGTCTACCTTCTTCTGCATGACCTCAAATAATGTTTAGTCTTTCACTGTGATTTCACTGTATATGTGGGTTAAGTCCAAGCCTTATTGATGCTGAATAGACCTTTTTAAG
This sequence comes from Triturus cristatus, assembly GCF_964204655.1. Lineage (NCBI taxonomy): Eukaryota > Metazoa > Chordata > Amphibia > Caudata > Salamandridae > Triturus > Triturus cristatus. The sequence continues at coordinate 360,102,581 of NC_140587.1, forward strand.
GCCTCACCAATGATTGTGCCATTCATATCAGATGAAGCAGCTTTAATTGGTAATGATGATTGAGAAGGACCACTAGCCGGTAATGAATCCACTTTTGTCACAGCTGGAACGTAATCCTCATATGTATCCTCTCTATATTTCTTAGCTAAAAATCTTCAGAATTATTACTTCTCAATATCTCTCCACTCCTGGTCCAATATATTTTTGCTACTACATGCATAGGGAACGAGTCCTGCTTCTGGGTTATAAATCTAGAAACAAATCTTCTGATGATTCTTCCAGATTAGAAGCTGGAAAAGGAACAATTTTAACACCTTCTGGGTTTTCATTAGAGATAACTATACTGAACCAGGAGTTGTGTCCAAGTGATCTCACCGATGGGACCACATTCAGGTGAATATGTTACCTCTTCTGTCCGGGGCGGTATTAAGCCATAAGTACACGCGCCAACCAACTTGTAGCAGAGAGCTACAAGTTGGTTGCGTCCAGACCGGCGAGTTCTCGTTCAGTATAATATACCGAGGCACCACTATTTTCTATTTAATATTCATTATTGTTATATTTTTGACACACTTCACTTATATTGCAGTAGCTATATTTTCAACTGATCCTGGTGAAAGCCTGAGGGCTGGAACATGTCGATCGCCTATATGCCCTACCTCTAATGGTGGTTAGTCGGCATAGATCAGCTTATTGCTTTTTAATCCTGTCGCAGGGTAGCTTAATAAAATTTCCTGTCAGCTAACCTTGCAGGCAGTTTTTACTCAGTGCTTTAAATGGGCCGGTACTCACCGGTACTGAGTACCGGCACTTCTTAGTTTTATCTCTCCGAGTACCGGCACTTCTCTACTGCCGAGGAGAGTACTGGTACTCATGAAACGCTGGTGCTGGCGGTCTGTCTCTGACAGCCCAGGCACTTCTGTAGACCTGAGCCGAGCCCCCGCTGATCTATTCAGCTTGGGCTCATCTCCATACCGTCGGGGTGTTCACCATCACGCTGTGTTGTAAACACAGAAATCGAGGCAGCCGGTGACAGCGCTATTAAGAAAGCCGTGGGAGGTAACCAGGCTCAAATAGCCTTAACCCCTTCGATGCTCATGACGGAGCGGTTCCGTCATGAGCATCGGTTGGGCTGTGCTTATGACGGAACCGCTCTGTCATGAGCACAGCCCCTGGGGGAAGCGCTGGCGCTGCCCCCCTGGGGCATCGATCTTGCCCCCACAGAGGGGGGTGGCAGCGGAAGAGTTTCCGCTGCCACCCCCGAGCCCTCCCACGCTTCCCCATGACGTCAGCGCGCACAGCGCGTGCCGACGTCATCAGGAAGTGCTGGACGCGCTGGAATTCATTTCTTTCCAGCACGTCCAGCGAAGGAGGTAGGTGTTTTGCCTCCGGTGGGGTGGGGGGGCTATTTTTGGATGCCTTGAGGCATCGGGGAGAGGAAAGAGTATTTCCTCTCCCCTGATGTCTCAATGCTGGGCATTCCTGCTTCACGATCGCGCACAGCGTCGCGATCGTGGAGCAGGGATGCCCCACTAGACACCAGGGATGGGTTTTTTTGCACAAAGGAAGCGACCCCTTGGGCAAGGGTTGCTTCCTGGGGGCCCTAATGTAAATTAAGACTTTTCCGACCCCATGGGGACAGATCGGTCTTTTGTTTAGCCGGTTCTGGTCCCAGGGGGGGCAGAAAAGCCCACTAGACCCAGGGATTTTTTTTTGCTTCGCATGGGAAGCGACCCCTTGGGCAAGGTTCGCTTCCCGGGGGGACAGTATTATTTTAGTGATACTCTGCCTTGCCTGGGGGCAGATCGCCTCGTTTTTTGGGCCAGGGAAAATGTGAAAAATATGATGGAAGTGATCCCTTGGGCAAGGTCACTTCCGGGGGCCATTTTTTTTAAATTGGGAATTCTGCCCTCCCCTGGGGGCAGATCGGCCCCTTTTTTGCCCTTTCTGTCCCCAGGGGAGGCAGAAACACCCACTAGACACCAGGGAACATTTAAAAAATATGATGCAAGTGACCCCTTGGGCAAGGGTCACTTCCGGGGGCCATTTTTTTTTGTATTGGGAATACTCCCCCCCCCCGGGGGCAGATCGGCCCCCACTAGACACCAGGGAATTAGTTTAAATAAAAATGGAAGTGACCCCTTGAGCAAGGGTCTCTTCCAGGGGACAAATTTTTTTATAATTTGTATTTGGCCCCGAACCCCCCCACCCCCCGGCCCCGGACAGATTAGCCTGTTTTTTTTCTCCTGCTGTTTTCTGCCCCACCTGGCACACAACCCGATTGACCATTTGGGTAGTAACATAGCATGTTATAATGTTTATTGTTATATTTTTTGTGAATTGCAATTGTAATGTTTTTTTTTTACTTTTTTGTTCTAGGTGAAGGCTTTTGCTCTTTCCAGTTTGCGGTTTCATTACTGGTGGTTTTGCTGTTTGTGTAGTTTAGTAAGATACTTTTTTGTACAATGTAAATGAGTTTGATTTCTCTGCAAGAATTGTTTTTTGCCAATGGTGTAATAATAGCAGTATGTTTGGTTTTTGAGTGTCAAAAACTGTTTGCATTTGTGCTCGATGTGTATTTTGTTGTCTTGTGAGTAATTTGTTTTTTTTTCTTCTTTCTAGTTGGCTATCGTTGGTTTTTGCTGTGTCACTGCAGAGTAGGTTCTGGTGAGTGTAGCTGTCTCTTGTAAGTGAATTCTATAGTTTTTGAGTATATTGATCTTTGTGATAAAGGTACACATTTCTTTACTTACTTGGTTTGCACATTGTTGGTTGTTGTTGACTTGTTTGTGCAGTCTTATATCTTAGTAAGTGTAATGGCTAGCCGCAGGATTACTGCTCAGCAGGTTGTTGGTTTGCTTTTTGAGTCTTCCTCTGACCATGGTTCAGAGACTGACTCTGCATCTGAGGCAGAGGAGGCAGGGGACGATTCTGGCATTGAGTTTTCTCTCCATATGCAGTCATCGGATGATGAAGATACTCTTAGTGTGGATGAAGTGCCTGTGTTAGAGGAGGAGACTGATGTGCCGATAGTGCGGCAAGAGGCATCTGGGCTGCAGCCTGGGGCTGCAAGGCTTCCCGTTGGTGTAGTGCGACAAGAGGCTTCTGGGCTGCAGCCTGCGGCTGCAAGGCTTCCCGTTGGTGTAGTGTGGCAAGAGGCATCTGGGCGGCAGGCTGGGGCTGCAAGGATTCCCTTTCAAAGTGATGACCTCTGGGTTACCCCTGGCATGGTGCAGCCGGCATTGCCAGACTTTACTGGTGTTCCAGGGTGTAGAGTGAATACTGAAAACTTTTTGCCGATAAATTTTTTTCAGTTGTTTATGGACGATGTGTTTTTAGCAGAGATTGTTGAGCAGACTAATTTGTATGCTGAACAGTTTTTGAGGGACAACAGTGCCAGTCTTAAGCCACACTCTAGAGCTACCCGGTGGACTCCCACAAATCTTGAAGAGATGAAGAAGTTCTTGGGTTTAACTTTTTTGATGGGCTTGCTAAGGAAGCCATCAATGTCTTCATATTGGTCTACTAGTCCCTTGATGGCAACTGCTATTTTTCCGGCAGTCATGAGTCGTGACAGGTATTTGCTTCTGCTTCGGATGATGCATTTTGTTGATAATGGTTTAGCGTTGCCATGAGATCACCCTGAGTGTGACCGTCTTTTTAAGATTAGGCCTGTCCTTGATCACTTTGTTTATCGATTTTCTGAGATCTATGCTCCTGGGAAAGAAATTGCAGTGGATGAGTCTTTGGTGTTGTTCAAGGGCCGCTTGGTTTTTAGGCAATACATTCCTAGTAAGAGGGCACGGTAAGGAATCCAGGATTAACCCCCCTGGTTGTCCGTCTACTTTTGGAGTGACTGAGAAAATTGTTTGGGAACTTGGTAGAGGATTTTTTAACAAAGGCCACCATTTATATGTAGATAACTTCTACACTGGTGTGTGGTTGTTCAGGGAATTGGCCAAAGTGGACACTGTTGCTTGTGGCACAATCCGCTCTAACCGTAAAGGTTTCCCAAAAGAACTTGTTTGTCAAAAGCTTGTGCGGGGACAGTGCAGTGCGTTGCGTTGCGAGGAGCTTCTTGCTGTGAAGTTTTCAGACAGGAGAGATGTCTACATGCTGACTACCATCCATGATGAAAGCACTGCACCTGTGACTGTTTGGGGTCAGGTCGCTGAAGCGCGCAAACCTGTGTGCATTTTAGACTATAATAGGCACATTGGTGGTGTTGACAGAGTAGATCAGAGGTTGGAACCTTACGCTGCTCTTCATAAGGCTTACATTTGGCACAAGAAGTTGGCTATCCATCTTTTCCACTTGGCAATCTTTAATGCTTTTGTTGTGTTCCAGGATTCTTGCCCTGAGTCAAAGATGACTTTTGCTAGGTTTCAGGAGTCTGTAATAGACAGCCTTGTTGTAGTGGAGCAGGCAAGTGTTCCTAGAGTTGGAGTGGTGGAGGATGTTGCTAGAATGAGAGATCGCCACTTTCCTGATCACATTCCTCCCACACCCTCAAAAGATTTTCCCAGTAGGAGACATAGAGTCTGTTGGCGAAGAGGTACGCGGAAGGAGATTCGTATGTACTGCCCCGACTGTCCTTCTAAACCTGGGCTGTGTGTCTCTGCTTGTTTTAGAGCGTACCACACGCAAAATAATTTTTGGGAGCATTCATGAGTGGTAAAGTGAACTGCCTGGTCTGTATTCTTTGGAAAATGTGATTCTGTTACAAGGTTGGCGTTAGTGCAATGTATTTAGTTTCTGATTTTGTGTTTGTAGATTTGTATCTATTTGCGATTTGTTTGTGTTTTCATTTTTGTCTAAAAGAATCCTAAATGTGATGGTGGTGTGTGTAGGCTGGCGCTTGGCTGTTGGTGTGTGTGGACTGGCACTTGGTTGGCGGTGTGCATGGAATGGTGCTTGGCTGGCGGTGTGCGTGGACTGGTACTTGGCTGGTGGTGTGCGTGGACTGGAGCTTGGCTGGCAGTGTGCGTGGATTGGTGATTGGCTGCCGGTGTGCCTGGACTGGTGATTGGCTGGCGGTGTGCCTGGACTGGCGCTTGGCTAGTGGTGTGCGTGGACTGGTGTTTGGCTAGTGGTGTGCGTGGACTGGCACTCGGCTAGTGGTGTGCGTGGACTGGTGCTCGGCTGGATGTGTGTGAATAGTGACTTGCTGCTGGTCACTACACACACTGCTAGCTGAGTGCCACTCCACGCAATCCATCAGCTTGTGTAGTTGCTGTGTCAGGAATGTGGGCGTGTGAAAGTGATGGGCCCTTGAACGGCGCTGTGTGCTGGTGTGAGTTTTGTTATGTGATGGGCCCACGGCTGGCGGTATGAATGGTTTTGTATGTCTCACACGTATGAAAGGTGTATGAATGGCCTGTAAAGAGGTTGGTGCCTTGTCGTGGCTTTACAGCTCACGAGCTGTGAGTCAGTGGTTCAGTTTCTCGCCCTTTCAATTATTAACAGTGCATTTCATTTTTGTGAAATCACTTGCTAATACAATTGTATATACTGAACCATCACTCACCCTCGTGCCAAATCCAACCAGTATGTGTGTTTGCTTGAGGATTAGATGGCTGTGCAGTAATATTTGTCTTTCTGAAGCAGGGTGTACCTTGTCCCTTTTTGTGATTTTTGTAATGTGTTGCTTTTGTGCCTGGTGGTGCGAATGGTCTTGTGTGTATCACGTATGAAAGGTGTGTGAATGGCCTGTAAAGTGGTTGGTGCCTTGACGTGGCTTTCCAACTCAAGAGCTGCGAGTCATTGGTTTGGTTTTTTGTGCATTTAATTATTGACAGTGCATTTCATTTTTGTGAAATCTCTTGTTAATAAAATTTAATACACTGAACCATGACTCGCCCTCGTGCCAAATCCAACCAGTATGTGTGTGTGTTTGAGGAATAGATGGTTGTGCAGGAATCTTTGTCTTTAGTTTCTCTGCCAAGGTGTACTTTCCATGTAAGAATAACCCACCAACTGTAGATATTGTCGTAAACCCATGGGAGTTCATGGTGATGTCTCTCTTGTGAATTCAAAAAGTTATTTTATCCCCAATGTCCTGCAAACCTCAAAATGTCTGTCACATTTTCATTGCAATATTGTTCCAAAATTCTCACGCTGTAGAAACAATTAATTATGTCTAAACAATCTGTTTTTGCAAGTGGTGTCACCTGGGTTTTTGGCCTGATTCTCGGCGGCCATCTAGGGAAACCTACCAAACCCATACATTTCTGAAAACTAGACACCGGGCGGCTTCCAGGGAGGTATGGCTTGTGTGGATCCCCCAGCGTTTCCTTACCCAGAATCCCCTGCAAACCTCAATTTTAGCTGAAAAAATCACTTTTTCACACATTTTGGTGTGGGAAAGTTGTGGCATCACCGGGCTCACACAAATTTACCACCACCCAGCGTTCCCCCAGGTCTCCCGGTAAAAATGGTGCCTCACATGTGTGGGAGGCCCAAGTACCCGTGGCAGGCAAGGGCCCAAAAATGTTTTTGATCGGCAATGTTGATTTCGCCTCACAACATTTTGAGCCCTTGCCTGTCGCGGGTACTTGGGCCTCCCACACAAGTGAGGCACCATTTTTACCGGGAGACCTGGGGGAACGCTGGGTGGTGGTAAATTTGTGTGAGCCCGGTGATGCCACAACTTTCCCACACCAAAATCAGTGAAAAAAGTGATTTTTCCAGCTAAAATTGAGGTTTGCAGGGAATTCTGGGTAAGGAAACATTGGGGGATCCATGCAAGCCATACCTCCCTGGAAGCCGCCGGGTGTCTAGTTTTCAGAAATGTATGGGTTTGGTAGGTTTCCCTAGATGGCCGCCGAGCACCGGGCCAAAAACCCAAGTGACCCCCCTTGCAAAACCAGGTGGTTTTGCGATAGGCCATTTTGAAGTCGCCTCACTACGTTTTGGGCCCTTGCCTGCCACGGGTACTTGGGCCTCCCACACAAGTGAGGCACCATTTTTACCGGGAGCCCTGGGGGAACGCTGGGTGGTGGTAAATTTGTGTGAGACCGGTGATGCCACAACTTTCCCACACCAAAATGTGTGAAAAAGTGATTTTTCCAGCTAAAATTGAGGTTTGCAGGGGATTCTGGGTAAGGAAACGTTGGGGGATCCACGCAAGCCATACCTCCCTGGAAGCCACCGGGTGTCTAGTTTTCACAAATGTATGGGTTTGGTAGGTTTCCCTAGACGGCCGCCGAGCACTGGGCCAAAAACCCAAGTGACACCCCTTGCAAAACCAGGTGGTTTTGCGATAGGCCATTTTGAGGTCGCCTCACTACGTTTGGGCCCTTGCCTGCCGCGAGTACTTGGGCCTCCCACACAAGTGAGGCACCATTTTTACCGGGAGACCTGGAGAACGCTGGGTGGTGGAAAATTTGTGTGAGCCCGGTGATGCCACAACTTTCCCACACCAAAATGTGTGAAAAAAGTGATTTTTCCAGCTAAAATTGAGGTTTGCAGGGGATTCTGGGTAAGGAAACGTAAGGGGATCCACGCAAGCCATACCTCCCTGGAAGATGCCGGGTGTCTAGTTTTTAGAAATGAATGGGATTAGTAGGTTTCCCTATGTGCCGGCAGAACTAGGGTTCAAAAACTACAGCTAGGCACTTTGCCAAAAAAGGGTCCTTTTTCACTGCAAAATTGAGGTATGACCACGTTGCGTTTTGTGCCGTTTCCTGCCGCGGGCACTAGGCCGACCCGCACAAGTGAGGTACCATTTTTCTCGAAGGACTTTGGGGAACGCGGGGTGGGTGGAAATTTGTGGATCCACGCAGATTCCAGAACTTTCCATCACAGAAATGTGGGGAAAATGTGTTTTTTTTGTCAATTTTTTACGTTTGCAAGGGATTCTGGGTAACAGACCCTGGTGGGAGTCACTCAAGTCACCCCATCCTGGATTCCCCTGGGTGTCTAGTTTTTAAAAATATATAGGTTTGCTAGGTTTCCCTAGGTGCCGGCAGAGCTAGGGTTCGTAAACTACAGCTAGGCACTTTGCCAAAAAAGGGTAATTTTTCACTGCAAAATTGAGGTGTGACCACGTTGCGTTTTGTGCCGTTTCCTGTAGCGGGCACTAGGCCGACCCGCACAAGTGAGGTACCATTTTTCTCGTAGGACGTTGGGGAACGCGGGGTGGGTGGAAATTTGTGGATCCACAAAGATTCCAGAACTTTCTATCACAGAAATGTTGGGAAAATGTGGTTTTTTTGTCAATTTTTTACGTTTGCAAGGGATTCTGGGTAACAGACCCTGGTGGGAGGCACTCAAGTCACCCCATCCTGGATTCCCCTGGGTGTCTAGTTTTCAAAAATATATAGGTTTGCTAGGTTTCCCTAGGTGCCGGCAGAGCTGGGGTTAAAAAACTACAGCTAGGCACTTTGCCAAAAAAGGGTAATTTTTCACTGCAAAATTGAGGTGTGACCACGTTGCGTTTTGCGCCGATTCCTGCCGCGGGCACTATGCCGACCCACACAAGTGAGGTACCATTTTTCTCGAAGGACTTTGGGGAACGCGGGTGGGTGGAAATGTGTGGATCCACGCAGATTCCAGAACTTTCCATCACAGAAATGTGCGGAAAATGTGTTTTTTTTGTCAATTTTTTACGTTTGCAAGGGATTCTGGGTAACAGACCCTGGTGGGAGTCACTCAAGTGACCCCATCCTGGATTCCCCTGGGTGTCTAGTTTTCAAAAATATATAGGTTTGCTAGGTTTCCTTAGGTGCCAGCAGAGGTAGGGTTCAAAAACTACAGCTAGGCACTTTGCCAAAAAAGGGTCATTTTTCACTGCAAAATTGAGGTGTGACCACGTTGCGTTTTGCGCCGTTTCCTGTCGCCGGCACTAGGCCGACCCGCACAAGTGAGGTACCATTTTTCTCGTAGGACTTTGGGGAACGCGGGGTGGGTGGAAATTTGTGGATCCACGCAGATTCCAGAACTTTCCATCACAGAAATGTGTTTTTTTTGTCAATATTTTACGTTTGCAAGGGATTCTGGGTAACAGACCCTGGTGGGAGGCACTCAAGTCACCCCATCCTGGATTCCCCTGGGTATCTAGTTTTCAAAAATATATAGGTTTGCTAGGTTTCCTGTTAGAATCCGGGTTCTCTGGTTGGCACAGGTAGGTACTTGTGACAAACAGGGAACCTTTCCTCTAGTCAGGGTAAGGGGTTACACTCCTAAAATAACCCCTGCTCCCCCTCTAGGTAGCTTGGCGCAAGCAGACAAGGCTTATCTCAGAGCATTATAGGTTAAGCATTTGTGAACACATACAGAAACCAAGTGACAACACTACAAATGGACACCACACAGGTTTTTATATTAAAAATAAGGATTCTTTATATAGAGTTACCACAAGACCATTAAACGACAAAAATACACAATACTGTTACTTTGGATGGTAGAAGTTTGCTTAGTTCTCTTAAGTTCTTAAATGCGACACTTTAAGTCAATGTACCTTAGATGCGACACGCAGGGCAACGAAAGTGTTGCAATGATGCTGATGCAATGAAGTTTTTGGTGCAAAGAAATAAAGACGTGAAGATCTTCCAGATGCGTTACGCTTCTCCGATGTTGCGAGAAGGCTCGACTCGATGCGTCAGCTACAGCGGTGTCACCCCTTTACGCGATGCGACGACAGCGGCCTTGGCAGCGGCACTCTTCTCCGACGTTTGCGAGACGCCTCCACTCGATGCGATGCTGCAGCGGCGTCACCCCTTTACGGGATGCGACGACAGCAGCTCCGACAGCGGCGCGCTTCTCCGTGGATGCGAGGCGCTTTTCTTGATGTGGTGCAATGCGACAACTACGATGGCTGCGATGGCGACACGCTTCTTTCTCGATGCGAGACTCTTCTCTTGATGCGGTGCAATGCGTCAGCTACGATGGCTGCGATGGCGACACGTTTCTTCGGCGTTGCGAGACACTTCCGGAATGATGCGAGATGTTTCCGCTCGATGCGATGCTGCAGCGGCGACACCCTTTGCGAGATGCGACGACAACAGCTCCGACGGCGGCACGCTTCTCCTTCTTGAGTCGCGCTTCCAGCTCCTTGCGACACGCAGTCCCTCAGAAGGCCCAACAACAGCAGCAGGCACTTTCAAAAGACTCTGGGGAGCTGGGGGTGTAGTCCACTGGTCCAGGGAATTCGTTCAGGGGGCAAGTTCAGCAAAAGCCCTTGGAGATTTTTTAAGCACAAGTTGAAATAAAGTCTTTGTAGTCTTTCTCCTCTCCTTCCAGCAGCAAGGCAACCACTGCAGGTCAATCCCCCAGGTCAGGGACAGTACTCCTCCTTACAGCTTTCCCAGTTCCTTCTCCTCAGGCAGAGGTTCTTCTTGTCAAGCAGGATCTAATTTCTTGGGAGCAGGGTCCCAATACTTATACCCCTAATTCCTTTGTTCCTCTGGGGTAGAGGGGCCTTTGCCCAGTCCAAACCAGTTCTTGAGCACTTTGTTGACATGACTCTGCCTTTCTATTCAGGGTGCATGGCAGAGACATCAGCCGCTCCACAGGAGGTGGAGCCAGCATTGTGGTGGCAGAGCACAGCCCTATTCAGAGTCCAGGTGCACTCCTCCCACCCATCTGGATGTCAATCTCTCTATTCACCACCAGGTTACCTAGCCCTGCCCCTCTGGGTTTCCCCAGCCCTGTCACTCACACAAACCAGACAGGCAGATACACATCATAACAAAGGCGGGCTGAAATGGTTAGGCAAGCAAATACCAACTTTCTAAAAGTGGTATTTGCAAACACAGAATATTAAAATAAACTTTACTAAAAGATCAATCAATCAATCAATCAATCAATCATGGCATTTATATCGCGCACTACTCACCCGGAAGGGTCTCAAGGCGCTTGGGGAGGGGGGGGGGGGGTCTGCTACTGCTCGAACAGCCAGGTCTTGAGCTGTTTCCTGAAGGCGAGGTGGTCCCGGGTCAGCCGCAGGTGGACCGGTAGGGAGTTCCATGTCTTTGCCGCCTGGTAAGAGAAGGATCTTCCTCCGGCGGTGGCTCTCTGGAAGCGGGGGACGACGGCGAGGGCGAGGTTCGCGGATCGTAGCTGGCGGGTGGGCGAGTAGAAGGTCAGGCGGTCGTTGAGGTACCTTGGGCCCAGGTCGTGGAGGGATTTGTGTGCGTGGGTGAGGAGTCTGAACGTGATCCTTTTGTTGACCGGGAGCCAGTGCAGGTCTCTGAGGTGGCTCGAGATGTGGCTGCGTCGAGGGATGTCCAGGATGAGTCGGGCGGAGGCGTTCTGGATGCGCTGGAGTCTCTTCTGTAGCTTGGCTGTTGTTCCGGCGTAGAGGGTGTTTCCATAGTCCAGTCTGCTGGTGACGAGGGCCTGGGTGACTGTTTTCCTCGTCTCGGTCGGAATCCATTGGAAGATCTTGCGGAGCATGCGGAGTGTGAGGAAACAGGATGAGGAGACGGCGTTGACTTGTCTGGTCATAGAAAGAGTGGAGTCCAGGATGAAGCCCAGGTTGCGTGCGTGGTCCGTTGGTTTGGGTGCGGTGCCTAGGGCCGGGGGCCACCAGGAGTCGTCCCACGCGGAGGGTGATGGTCCCAGGATCAGGACTTCTGTCTTGTCCGTGTTCAGCTTTAGGCGGCTGTCTTTCATCCATTCGGCGACGTCTTTCATCCCTTCGCGGAGGTTTGCTTTGGCGGTGTCGGGGTCTCTGGTGAGGGAGAGGATCAGCTGGGTGTCGTCGGCGTAGGAGATGATGTTCAGGTTGTGTTGGCGAGCGATGGCCGCTAGAGGTTTCATGTAGATGTTGAAGAGCTTAGGGCTGAGCGATGATCCTTGCGGGACGCCGCAGATGATCGTGGTGGCCTCCGAGCGGTAAGGAGGCAGACGTACTCTCTGTGTTCTTCCGGAGAGGTATGAGGTGATCCAGTCTAGGGCCTTCCCTTGGATGGCGGTGTCGTGGAGGCGTTGTACTAGGGTGCGGTGACAGACAGTATCAAATGCAGCGGAGAGGTCTAGGAGGATGAGTGCTGCTGTTTCGCCGTTGTCGAGCAGGGCACGGATGTCGTCGGTGGCTGCGATGAGAGCGGTCTCGGTGCTGTGGTTGGTTCTGAATCCGGACTGTGACGGGTCGAGGGATCCGTTCGTCTCGAGGAAGGCGGCCAGTTGCTTGTTGACGACCTTTTCGATGACTTTGGCCGGGAAGGGAAGGAGCGAGATGGGGCGGAAGTTCTTGAGGTCGGTCGGGTCCGCTGTTGGTTTCTTCAGTAGGGCGCTGAGTTCGGCGTGCTTCCAGCTCTCCGGGAAGGTTGCTGTGTTGAAGGAGGCGTTGATGATGTCTCGGAGGTGGGGTGCGATGGTGGGGGCCACTTTGTTGAAGACGTGGTGAGGGCACGGGTCGGTCGGGGATCCGGAGTGGATGGTGTTCATGATGCGAGTCGTGTCTTCAGGGGTCACCTCGGTCCATGTCCGGAGGATGGTGGCTGGGTGCGTGGGTTCGATCGGTGGGTGCGGGGAGTGAACGCCGAAGCTGTTGTGGATGTCGGCGACCTTGTGGTGGAAGTACGAAGCGAGGGAGTCGCAGAGGTCCTGTGAGGGGGCGATGTCGTTGTTGCCGGTGATGGGGTTGGAGAATTCCTTGACGATGTTGAAGAGCTCCTTGCTGTCATGGGCGTTCTTGTCCAGTCGTTCCTTCAGAGATTTCTTCTTGGTGGTGCGGATGAGCTGGTGGTGTCTGCGGGTGGCGAGTTTGAGGGCGGTCATGTTGTCATCGGTCTTGTCGAGGAGCCAGGTCTTCTCCAAGGTGCGGCAGGCCTTCTTGGAGTCTTTGAGTTCGTCGGTGAACCAGGGGGCTTTCTTGCTTCTCGGCCTGATGAGTGGGTCCTTCAGTGGGGCGAGGTTGTCGGTGCTAGTGGACAGCCACTGTGTGAGGTTGCAGGCTGCTGTGTTAGGGTCCGGTGTCCTGCCGGGGGGGTTCTGGCTGAGGGAGGTGGTGAGCTGGTCGGCGGTGATCTTGCTCCAGTTTCTGTGTGGAACCTGCTTCGGGTGGTGGTGGGCCGTGTTCTTTGCGAAGCTGAAGTGGACGCAGCTGTGGTCGGTCCAGTGGAGTGCGGTGGAGCGACTGAAGGAGACGTACTTGCTGGAGGAGAAGATAGGATCGAGCGTGTGTCCGGCTTGGTGCGTGGGGGTGTTGACCAGTTGCTTCAGACCGAGGTTGGCCAGGTTGCCCAGCAGGGTGGTGGAGTTGCGGTCGTTGTTGTTCTCCAGGTGGAAGTTGAGGTCCCCAAGGAGGATGTAGTCGGTGGAGTGGAGGGCGTGTGGGCTGATGAAGTCCGTGATGTCATCGCAGAACTGTGCCCGCGGTCCCGGGGGTCGGTAGATGAGGGTGCCTCTGAGGGTCGTCTGGGGGTCGATGTGGACCTGGAAGTGGAGGTATTCGACAGCGCCGAATGTGTCGATGGACGCAGCCGAGATGCGAATGGTGCTCTTGTGTACGATGGCGATGCCTCCTCCGGTCTGGTTGATGCGGTCTCTCCTGATGATCTTGTAGCCGTCCGGGATGGCTATGGCGATGTCGGGGGCTGAGGAGGCGTTCATCCAGGTTTCCGTGAGGAAGGCGACGTCTGGGGATGCGGTGTCGAGGAGGTTCCAGAGCTCAACGGTGTGTCTGTGGACGGAGCGGGTGTTGAGTAGGATGCACTTCAGGTGGTTGCTGCTTCCGGTGCTGCTGGTGGGTGCGGTGCAGGATCGGAGGCAGGAGAAGTTGCAGGAGCGGCAGACGAAGGGTCCATGGGTGCGTCGAGGGGTCGCTCGGTAGCATCCGGGGGTTTGGGCGGTGTTGAGTGCGATGAGCGTGGCGAAGTCGTAGGTCCTGCGGGGGGGCTGGCGGGCACGGGGGCCAGGGGGTCTGGAGCTGGGCGCGGTCCTGGCGCGGACGGGCGCAGACGGGCTTACCTTTGGCGCACCTTCGGCGCTCAGTCGGCACTCCCGCTGCGCGCGTCCGCTGCGCGGTCGCGGAGGGGGCGTCATAAGTAGGAGCCCGGAGGGAGGGTCAGCAGGGAGGCGGGAGGCTGGGTAGCCAATGGGCAGTGAGGGGAGGCGGGACTGCGGGGACCGGAACAGGGAAGCGGGAGGAGGGGAAAGAGTGACCGGGGCAGTGGCGGCGGAAACGGCGAAAATAAAGAAAATCAAGCAGTCAGCGAGCGGAGGCCGGTACCTGTGAGCGGCGGAAGGAGGTAAGTGGCGCCAACGGAGGTTGCAGTGGGTGTAAGGCAGCGGCAGGCGTAGGCAGCGGCAGGCGTAGGCAGCAGCAGGGGAGAGGAGCGACCGCCTGTGGGTTACAGGGGGGTCACACTGACCAGCGCGGTGAGGATCCCTAAGTAGGAGCCCGGATGGAGGGTCAGCAGGGAGGCGGGAGGCTGGGTAGCCAATGGGCAGTGAGGGGAGGCGGGACTGCGGGGACCGGAACAGGGAAGCGGGAGGAGGGGAAAGAGTGACCGGGGCAGTGGCGGCGGAAACGGCGAAAATAAAGAAAATCAAGCAGTCAGCGAGCGGAGGCCGGTACCTGTGAGCGGCGGAAGGAGGTAAGGGGCGCCAACGGAGGTTGCAGTGGGTGTAAGGCAGCGGCAGGCGTAGGCAGCGGCAGGCGTAGGCAGCAGCAGGGGAGAGGAGCGACCGCCTGTGGGTCACAGGGGGGTCACACTGACCAGCGCGGTGAGGATCCCTAAGTAGGAGCCCGGAGGGAGGGTCAGCAGGGAGGCGGGAGGCTGGGTAGCCAATGGGCAGTGAGGGGAGGCGGGACTGCGGGGACCGGAACAGGGAAGCGGGAGGAGGGGAAAGAGTGACCGGGGCAGTGGCGGCGGAAACGGCGAAAATAAAGAAAATCATGTAGATGTATTTTCTTCTTCTGAGTTCAGGCATACTAAACTCGAATTTCTACCATGTTCCCTGGGTCTGTTAGGATCATAGGATATAACAATTCTAACAGCCCATTCTGGCCTATGGGGAACAGGTAGCCTTACAATAGTGAAAAACGAAAATGGCTGTAATTCACTATTAGGACATGCCACACACATCAGGGCTTGTCCTACCTTATGCTTACAATGCACCCTGACCTTGGGCCTACCATAGGGGTGACTAATATGAAGTTAAGGGAAGGTTTAGGGACTGGGAAGTGGGTACACTTGCCCAGTCAGCATGACAGTCCCAGACTGCACGCAGGTTCTGCAACGGCAGACCTTAGACACATTTTACTAGGCCGCTTCTGTGGGTGGCACAACCAGTGCTGCAAGCCCACCAGCAGCATTTGTATTTACAAGCCCTGGGCACTCCTGGTGCACTTTACTGGGGTCTGACAGTAAACCAAATAAGCCAATCATGGAATCCAACCAGCATATACATTTTAAATAGGGAGAGCATATGCACTTTAGCACTGATCAGCAGTGGTAAAGTGCCCAGAGTCATAGAACAGCCAACAACAGTTCAGAAAAAATACAGGAGGAAGGCAAATATTTCAGGGATGACCCTGCAAAAAGGGTCAAGTCCAACATTTCCCTAGGTGCCAGCAGAGCTAGGGTTCAAAAACTACAGCTAGGCACTTTGCCAAAAAAGGGTCATTTTTCACTGCAAAATTGAGGTGTGACCACGTTGCGTTTTGCGCCGTTTCCTGTCGCGGGCACTAGGCCGACCCGCACAAGTGAGGTACCATTTTTCTCGTAGGACTTTGGGGAACGTAGGGTGGGTGGAAATTTGTGGATCCACGCAGATTCCAGAACTTTCCATCACAGAAATGTGGGGAAAATGTGTTTTTTTTGTCAATTTTTTACGTTTGCAAGGGATTCTGGGTAACAGACCCTGGTGGGATTCACTCAAGTCACCCCATCCTGGATTCCCCTGGGTGTCTAGTTTTCAAAATATATAGGTTTGCTAGGTTTCCCTAGGTGCCGGCAGAGCTAGGGTTCAAAAACTACAGCTAGGCACTTTGCAAAAAAAGGGTCATTTTTCATTGCAAAATTGAGGTGTGACCACGTTGCATTTTGCGTCGTTTCCTGTCGTGGGCACTAGGCCGACAAGCACAAGCGAGGTACCATTTTTCTCGTAGGACTTTGGGGGACGTGGGGTGGGTGGAAATTTGTGGATCCACACAGATTCTAGAACTTTCCACCACAGAAATGTGGGGAAAATGTGTTTTGTGTTTTTTTGTCAATTTTTTAGGTTTGCAAGGGATTCTGGGTAACAGATCATGGTGGGAGGCAGTCAAGTCACCCCATCCTGGATTCCTCTGGGTGTCTAGTTTTCAAAAATGTATAGGTTTGCTAGGTTTCCAAAGGTGCCGGCAGAGCTAGGGTTCAAAAACTACAGCTAGACACTTTGCCAAAAAAGGGTCATTTTTCACTGCGAAATTGAGGTGTGACCACATTGCATTTTGTGCAATTTCCTGTCGTGGGCAGTAGGCCAACCTGCACAAGTGAGGTACCATTTTTCTCGTAAGACGTTAGGGAACACGGGGTGGGTGGAAATTTATTGATCCACGCAGATTCCAGAACTTTCCACCACAGAAATGTGGGGAAAATGTGTTTTTTTTGTCACTTTTTTAGGTTTGCAAGGGATTCTGGGTAACAGATCATGGTGGGAGGCAGTCAAGTCACCCCATCCTGGATTCCCCTGGGTGTCTAGTTTTCAAAAATGTATAGGTTTGCTAGGTTTCCCTAGGTGCCGGCAGAGCTAGGGTTCATAAACTACAGCTAGACTCTTCGGAAAAAATGTGTAAATTTTCATTGTGAAAATGTGGTGTGTTCACGTTAGGTTTTGAGCCACTTCCTGTCGTGGGCACTATGCCTACGCACACAAGTGAGGTACCATTTTTATTGGGAGACTTAGGGTAGTTCAGATTTGTAAAGCAACTGTTATTACCTATTGATTTTTGATGCATTTCTCCCTTCCAAATTAAAGACATTGTGTAAAAAAAAGTCATTTTGAAAAATGACCAATAATTCTCATGCTAGTATGAGTATTCCCAATTTCGAAAATGTGCAAATATGCACTGTTTATAAACTCTGTAATTTGTTCGCATTTCAGAAATACATAGGTGTCTTTCATACCGATTTTGCCATGTATACATTTTCCCACAGTAATTGCTATATACCTGGAACATAATATAAAACGATTACAAAATGCTGCTCAGTTTTTTACTCTGGGTTCGTTGGGCTCTTGGTGAACATACAAGTCCTATATATCCCCACAACCAGAAAGGTCCAGCGGATGTAACGGAACATTGCTTTCAAAGAGATGTCATAATTAGAAGAAGTTACAGGTGAAAACGTTGACACAAAAGGCTGCTTTTTTCAACTAATTTTTAATTTTTCCTATATTTAACTGGCAGTTTCTATAAAGAAACCTCGATGGATCTACACAAATGACCCCTTGCTGAATTCAGAATTTTGTCTACTTTTCAAAAGTGTATAGCTTTCCAGGATCCATTATTGCTTTTGTACCCATTTCTACCATTAACTGGAAGGAGGTTGAAAGCACAAAAAATAGCAAAAATAGGGTATGTCCCAGAAAAATGCCAAAACTGTGTAAAAAAATGTTGGTTTTCTGACAAAATTCTGTCATTCCCTAAAAGCTGGAGAAATTGTGATTTCAGCCCCACAAACCCTTTTTTGATACCATTTGCAGAGAAAAAATACCAGACGCTTTCATTTCCAGCCCGTTTTTCCCATTTTTCACAAAAAAAACAAAATGTTGCTGTATTTTGACTAATTTCTGGGAACCCTCTAGGAGAATCCACATTCCCTGAGTACCTTTAGAATCCCCATGATGTTGGAAGAAAAGGACGCAAATTTGGCGTGGATACCTAATGTGGTCAAAAAGTTACAAGGGCCTAAGCGCGCACTTCCCCAAATAGCCCAAAAAAGGCTTAGCACAGGAGGGGAAAAGGCCTAGCAGCGAAGGGGTTAATCCCACCTGACTCTTTTGTTAAGTGTCTGCTTATGCCTGTCTGCTTGCCTGTGATTGTTTTTTGTGAGAGAAATACGAGAGAAAGGGGGAGAGAATAGAAACACTTATGGAAGGTATATCAGAGGATATGTGTGGAATGGTTGTGTGTGCACGTCTGCTTGTTTCTTTCTGTGTCGCTGGAGAATATATAGTATTGTGCCAAGCAACAGCAATTAACAGTATTGATGTTGCACATATTAAAAAACAAGGAAATGTTAAAATATCACAGCGTTTGGCTTTCCTTGTGTAATGAGTAAACAAACCTTCTTTGTTTAGTGAAAGACATTTCTCATGTGTTTTGGTGTGTGCTGCAAGTAATATAGAAGTCGAGAAGTATCGGCATGACTACTAAGCCCCGCCCCCAAGCCCCGCCCACTCGCCACATTTAAAAGAGTACCTGCACTATTTTTCCCCCATTTAAAGCACTGCTCACGCACACTTCGTTTTAGTACTGCACCTTTTCACATGTTCTCTTGCATACACTATACTCACATAGGGCTTTAGTACAACCCAACTGCCTACATTTAAAACATCCCTGAGCTCCTCCCTCGTAGAGAGGGGGTTGTAGCCCGCGCTAGGACTAGGTCCTGACGCGAGGAGGCCCCCTATTATGAAGCATGACACCATTGGTGTGTGAGGGGAACCGTCCTAATAAGGGATATCCCTTGTGATCGATTTTGTTTTCCTGACTAATGTCCTTTCCAGTCATTTCTGTTGGACTCGTGGGCCCTTTTTGTGGCATTAAACATAAGATAATAGAGAAGGGTAGTAGTGTTCCCAAGTGGGAAAAGACCTGCACATCAAGATATGGACAAATATATATAAACGTCAACTGCGTGAAACAGTAAAATTAAAACTGGTAGTAAAATCGGGTGCTTGGCTAGCTACAGGCACTCACTACCCAAGGATGCCAATCAGCCGGATATGAAAAACCAATCTGACAATGTAACAGACAAAATAGAGCTATTTCAGCACAACCATAAATAATATATAGAAGGTCCAACTGAATAACCAATAGTGAAAAACCTGCGTTATTCAGAATGAGACAGACATGTATATATGTTCAAAGATGATGCCACCGTACCATCCAAAGCATTAAACATAAGCTTCCCTTAACATCCAAAAATGGACTTAGCACTAGGGAGGGAAAGCCCTAGCAATTAAGTGGATAAATAGAAAATACTTTCAGGTCCTTGCCCTGTAACAGCTGAAGCGCAACACCTGGGTAGCGCGGCTAGTGACACCTCTCAAGAATCGTATTTGTTGCAGCAGCGTAGGAATTTACCTTATTTTGTTTATTCTCTGGGCGCTCTGCACCGAGTTGAGGACTGAAGCCAAAAAAGGAAGTCTGGGAAGGGTCAGATTAGTAAGGCGGGCACTCGGGCAATGGGTGATGAGCTGGTATCTGAGTTGCAGCTGTCAGGTGCTTTTTTGTGCAGTCTGGTGGCGTATGTGGACTGTGTCTGTGGTGTTCATATGCCGCCAGTGGCCCAGTGTGGGCCTGAGCCGTCTTTGCGGAGGCAGATGGGCCTCTATTGCCACTCTTTTACCAATGTGGCGGAGGTGTCATTCCAACTCTCTGGCTGGGCCAGCCTTTGCCTGTATGGAGATTGAGCAGCGGGCCTGAGCAGAAGCGACCTCACTTATATGCAGGTGTGGTTCACCATTGTGAAATAATCCGTGCACAATGAGACTTGGCAACATTTGCATTTTTTTATCTCATTGAAGTTAAGACAACATGCCTCTTTTAGAGATCCCCTCCTTTCTTCTGTTCATAATATTTAAAAACACTGAAGCAGTGTTTTGCAAAAAGGACAATCCCCAATTGTGGGGCACTTTTTTAGGGTGCCCGGGCCTATTTTCGATCCCAATACAACCCCGAGTTAGGACTGAGGAATGGGGCGGCCAGTATTCATCTATGGAGAGTATTGGTAGGTTAAGTGGATTCAGGTTGCGTGGAAGTGAGGTTATATAATGCTTAAAACAGCCACCACAAACATATTTTAGAGGTGAAACAAATGGACATTTTGGGTCAGCCAGTGAACACATGTGCCCACTGCCGAGAACGCGCACAGTGTTAGGGTACCTGTTGAATGCCGGCCCAGCTTGAGCATCCGCAGGGCCCGCATGAGCCGCAGGATCTGCACGATCTTGCCCACGTTCTCCAGCTCGGTGCTCGCGCCGTAGGCCAGCTCCACCACCAGCGTGATGTAGAAGGGCAGGATGGAGACCACGTCGATGAGGTTGACCACGCTGCGCAGGAAGCGGCCCTTGTCGCGAACGCAGAAAAAGCGCAGCAGGAACTCGGCCGTGAACCAGGTCATACACACGTACTCCAGCAGGGCCGACAGCGGCGCGTCCACCGAGCCAAGATCCAGCGAGATAAGGGCCATGTTGGCGATAGAAAGCAGCACGAAACCCATAGAGAGGGTGCCAAAGGTGCGGGCGGCAGCCGACGAGGCGGGCTTCTCCATTAGTTCCCAGAGTCGCTGGCGTGCGCTGGCACAGGGCGCCCCGGTGAAGTCCTCCTCCTCGACGTCGTCCTCCTGCTCGTCCTTGCCGATGTCTAGCGCCTCGCTCTGCTCCTTGCGCCGAAAGTATTTGTCCCGGCAGCAGCGGTCCAGGCACAGCTCGCCCAGACCCCAGTACTCGATCTCCTGCAGGAAGGAGACGGCACAGAGCTGCTCCATCAGGTGCAGCCGCCCCGTGCGGTAGTAGTGCAGGACGTACTCGAACATCTGAGCGCTTCGATCGAAGAAGAACTCGCCCTCTCCGGGGCTGGCGTCGTCGCAGAGTTCGGCCGCCTCCAGCCCCCGGCCGGCAGCCAGCAGCCGGCCCAGCCGCGTCTCCGGGTGGCAGGACAGGGTCTGCTGGGACAGCACGAAGCGCCGGCCGCCCACGTTGATGAGCAAGGAGTCTGGCGGGATGTCGTGGCGGGGCCTCGGAGCATCGCTGCAGAAGACGCTGGAGTCCAGGGAGGAGAGAGAACAGGTGTCCGCTTCATCCTCCCCTGCCTCTCCGAAGCACTCCGAGGCACTCATTCCGCATGCTTCCTTTCCTCTTGACAGGTGCGTGCTCTCCCTCCAAGGGGGTCTGTCATTCCCATTAATCAACGGCACCGCGGCAGTTTACTATAAGAACACCTTCAACTTCTGCTGGTTCTGGAGAACAAGGTGATCAAAGGTTTTTCACAAGTTGTACATCCGATGCAATGATGAAAGGTGGAGCATAGCAGCCCTTGATTAGCCTTCCCCACAACAGCGACACAGACTCTGGTTTAGCTTGTCCCGTGTCTGAAGGGGAACACAAGCTAGGGCGCCGTTTCTGCCGAGTGAGGTAGGAGCCGTCACATCTCACCCTGTGCGCACACCCACTGCTGCGCCGGCACTGGCGAGCGCTCGCTGCTCACACAGGCTCAGCCCACCGCGCTGTCTGTCGGCACCTGGCAGGAGCTAGCTTTCACAGTCAAGTTACCTGGGCACCCGCCTTGTCCCTCCTGTTTGAGTATCAGGACGTTTCCCTTGTTGATTACGATGTGCGCCTGTCAAGTACAAGGCGCTAATGAAAACAAGTCATTAAGCAAAAAAACGAACCATGATTATTAGGGTTGCTTGTGAAACAACGTTGGATCGGGGGGAATTCTCCGGACGAGAGAGACCGGGAAATGGACGCGCTCACACGCCTCCGCTGCTGCGTCTCACCTCCTATGTACCTGTCATAGGAGGCAACCCTATATATACCTATTCTTCGTTCCCTGGTGATTATACAACACTTTACGCCACTATTTTATGTTACAATAAATGGGTCCTCAGAGATCCAGCTGAGGTTTAAAGCTTGCATTTTCGAAAATGAACAATGCCGGCTCCCAACGGGCGTTTTTTGTTGCTCAATTAAGCACCATTGAATTCACTTCAGAAGTTGTTCTCTTTCCTTGAACTCGTGACAAATTAGGTGAGCTTGAGGCTCTCCGAAGCGTAGTTTAAACCGAGTTTTTAATATTCGCCTTTGAAAGCACTTGAACGGTTTCGTTATTTAATATATCTATTTTCAGCAATTTAAACCCGTTTTCTTTTGCATTCCGAAAGTCAGTAAAAACAAATGCGCACTACTTTACTATCGAATCGGAAACTCTGGTATTAAGGAGCAGAGCCGCGCTCGTCTCTTTCCTCTCTGACACGAGTTGTTGAGGGTGCAGCAATACAGCCCTCTTTGTCTGACGACTGTCCCCACCCTGTATCCATGTGACCATCGCCCGCGGTGCCCTATCACCCACGGGACGTCACATCCATACAATCGAAATGCCACCTACCTGAAGCAGAATGGAGGGGTTTATACCGTGGTAATGACGGAAGGTCTTATGAAATCAGCGAGTTGTCCGCGTAAAAGTCATGTACGCAGCATAGCTACTCTATGGCTAAGAGTTGTAAAGCTCAGCCAATAGCTGTTTGGCACAGCTCGTGCATCTGCTCCTGAATTCTGCCCTACACAATCTGAGCGGTCGCATCACAAAAGTGTGCGACGCGCTTCCTGCTGACTATTTTGCTTATAAAATAGGATACTCAACGGGCGTCATCTCAGCCACTGATCCCCTCTGCGCACCAGCCTCGTGTTTTAACGGAGGTCGCTGGCAAACGGGACCTTTTTCTGTCTCTTAATCCAAAGTATCTTTTCTTTTATATTTTCATTGCGTAATTCCGTTTTCAATATTGTATGATTGTTTTTTTCCCTAAAATAATCAACTTCTTACAGATGTATATACCGCGAGACCAACTTATTCTAGCATATTAATAAACATTACTGAACGCGAACACACATTTTATATGGCTCAACCAGTTTAAAAGAAAACAACCTGCGGATAGAAATAAAATGCTATCTTCCTGAAAATGTAATGCACATTGTTACAGTTTGCTGGCTTAATGCACAAAAGAACTGATATGTCCACCTATGACTAGGCCTGGGCTAAAAATCCGTTCCGCTCGCGGAAATTGCGATCATTTGACATTTTCGCGTTCTGCGGAGAGCGCGAAAATGTCAAAATTTCCGCAATCCGCACTTTACCGGAAATTTTTTGCTTGCTCACGCTGTAAAATAATACATTCTCGCGTGCGCGCGATCGCCTTACCTGAATCCCTGCGTTCGCCGACAAGTTTACCCGATCCGGTCGCGTTCTCCACGAGATGTTGGATTGTTGGTAGCCATTTGCACTGTCTCGCAACAGTTCGCGCACGCAGTAACGTCATTCGTTGCGCGATCACGTCTTTCTTCTCGCGATCATGCACCGCGAGACAAGTGAAAACAAGATGGCCACGCCCGTCAGCAACCGCATGGGTAAATTGGTGAGCCGCGACCAAGCAGAAAATCCCGCGAACGGGCAGGAAAAAACTTCCGCATCTTCGCGATATTGCCACGTGTTTGCGGAGATTTTTAACATTTTCGCGATAATTTGCGAAAGTGAATTTCGCAAATTCCGCCCACCCCTACCTATGACTGCCGGTCCTCTTTGGAATGCTGTGCTGTGAAGGGTGATCTGTAATGGGAAATTTACAACGATGTCTGGACCACACAGTGCCTTTACCAACAGTGCTTGAAATGGAAAAATAGAAGTGCGGGTACTCTGTAGCAGAGTACCTCCTTGTTTCTGAGAAGTGCCGGTGCTCTCCAATTAAAAGTATAGCATTTCTCTTGATAAGTCCCGGTACTCTCCCTCCCAAAATAAAAAAGTGCCGGTACTCCAGACAGGACAGTACCGGCCCATTTAAAGCACTGTTTACCAAGCATTCTTTACAATGCAAGTCAGTCGATTACGTTTCTGTCTTCTTGCTTTGAACATCAAGCTTTACTATCCACTAAAGAGATACTGTTGAGAGTTAAACTTGACTATGGCCAACCTGGACTGCAAACAACTCAAAAGCACACCAATAAATGGTCTACCCAGTGCACAAAATCTTTTCAAATTCACAGACAAAGGAAACAACGCCACCAATTGCACGGACCACACAAATGCACTAAGCGAAGCCACAGATGCTGCAGTGACAAGGGCGCAAATCCATCGGACCAAAGACCATGATCACAGCTCGGTTAGCAAGAGCGCGGAGAGCATAGTGCCAGCTCTACCGTCTACAAGCTCTCAACAGCAACCAATTGATCAGCCCCTAGAGTCTCCAGTGGCAGGGGAGCTTACATCTTCGTTCCTCCAAAATCTAGGCCAAAAAATCGATAGAACACTAGATGTGACCTCAAACCTGCTGGGGGTGGGGGCAAACAGGGCCTCCACGGGCCATCAACGCAAAAGCAGACCATCATATTTTCAATGACAGCCCAGAAGCAGATCTTTGGAAATCACAGATGACTGAAATAAACAGTGACACCAATAAAGCTCTAATGTGGCAGTCAACTAAAATGGAAGTTCAAATAGATCTCCTGCAATCGATTGCTGGCCGCCTAGTCAATATAAGCTCCAGAGTGGATGAATTGGAAAACTGGATCGCCCAGTATTTGCTTTCCAACACAGGTGAATGTTCCTGTTCCTGCTCAATCCTCATAGAAAAATGGGTGTTGCTTCCCGGTATCCTAGCAGACATAGTAAAGACAGTCAAAGGAAGCAGGGAAACATGGCCCTCGAGCAACACAGATGACAGGTCAACGGCAAGCGGCCACCATCGGATGTTGAGACAAACAGAAGCAACTGAACTTGGCCCAAAGACATCAGCCGGACTGGACCAAAAAGGGGCACAAAGGAGCGAGGACTCTGTCCACAATGCTAAAATGGCACAAGGAGCACAAAGCCCCAAAAGTGGGGTAAGCGAGAGCAGCGATGTCCCCGAAACCAAATCGAAAGAAATCACTCCCGGCAAAGCTGGTATGCCCGAACATCCATTATCAAGAAGAGCAAAAAAGAAGATGAAAAATCAACAGAAAAAAACTAAGCTAAGAGGAAGACAATTGCAGTTAAGGAAGACCAATGGACCCCCACTAGGGGACCCCAAAGCCGGCCAGCTCTACCCAATCTTCATAACCAAAAACTGGGTCAAAAGGCATCTGACACTGTCCCGCAACCCGGAGATCAGCAAAAGCAGCCAACCATAATAAGCAATTTCATTGCGACAGGTCAAAAGGTGCAAACAAGAATAGGTCGATCCCCAGGAAACCAATCGACAGGGGATACAAGCCCTGCACCGGCTGAAAAAACCATACCGCAACCAAGGACAATAGCACCAGCACAGCACCAGGAACACTCAAGGCCAGAGCACGAAACTCAAATCAGGATCAGTCATAAGCAAACAAGGAAGCTTAGCCCTCGGACCAACTCTGACTGCGCAAGATCTTGGAAGAGACAAAATGGCCCAATCCTCCGGCAATTAACCATTGTCCATGAGGTAGGCGTCACCCCGAGATTCCACAGCATGGGACAGCATGACATTCTGAACCGGCGCAACATTCTCTGCTTCTTTAAACACCTCACTACTCTCGACCAGCTACAAACTGGGAACTTAGAATGGGTGAGATTCTTGAGCATGAAGGGGGACACACATGGCGACTCAACAGTAGTGGGCCTGGAGAAAAAGGAAACAGTAAAAGCCATCTTGAACAATTCCACACAACTTGCCGAGTGGGGCATCGATGTTCAGAATCTACCTTACCTAAAATACCCACACATCTTAGCACCAGACAAGGAGGGCAAGGACCCTTGGTCAGTCCTGCATGGGACAAACAGCTCAGGATTCCTCGAGAACATATGGAAGGGATATAAGGACTGCACGGGCATCAGGATCGCATGCCAAAACAACCAAATGGTTATTAGTGCTACCCCCTCCCTCCCGGACCAATCCGGAACCGCAGGAAGTACACAGAAGTATTCCTAACAGCTGCGAAACCAGGCCAGGCAGTTGTGAAGCCAGGAGAGGACCTTTTCCTGAGAAGAAACTAACTATAATCTCATGGAACATCGCCGGAAGCAGCAAGATCAGTGAGAACAAAAACCTGATGCGTTTCCTGGAAAGAGGAGACATACTCTGCTTTCAAGAGACCTGGGCCTTATCGTTCACCCTAATGGCAGGGTTCTACGAACACTATGTCCCAGCAATAAAAAAGAACCTTTTTGGTCGCCCGTCTGGCGGCCTATCAGTTTATATAAAACACACAAGCTCACTCGTAGTGACAGGAATAAATCTGAATTCACCCGGGCTGCAAGCCCTACAGATCGAAGGCCTGAAGCACAACTCACAGCCACTGCACCTCCTGATAATAAATTGCTACATCAACCCAGCACAGACCACAATGAAAGATCAGATGGAGGCACTGACATGGAAACTGGACGACCTCTTAAATAAATACAAAACTCACCAGGTTATTTTAGCTGGGGACTTTAACCTGAAAGATCTTGATAAAGCTGTACCTTTGTCTCGAGGTTTGGGCAGGGCCGCACCCTTTCTCGATCTACTCGACAATCATAAGTTATCCTCAACTCACACTGTGAAAGAAGCACGATCGAACATTGGGCAACCACAACCGACCTTCCGGGACATCTCAAGGATCAATTACATCATGGTTAGCGAAGCAATGGCGGCAAGTTTAGAAGACTTTTCAATCGAGGATAGGTTGGAAAGTGATCATAGGCCATTAATGGCAGTGTTCATGCTGGAAGTTCCAACAGCCATTATGCTCCAAGCCATCGGAGAGTCCAGAGGGGATAAAAATCTTGGCCTCCTCAGGAGAATCAGATGGACAGATGAGATAGGCACGAAGCTCCAAAACTGGCTGGATCTAAAACAGGAAGAGAGCCTAGCATCGCTGTCTTCACCGATAAAAGGCTGGAGGACCACTGTTCGAGGAGCTACAAGCGAGTTTGGCCAACCCCAGCCACAACGCTCCAGGTCCAAAACGCAACCAACTGCTGGAAACATCCGCCCAACTAAGGACATACGCAAAAGCAAACGCCTCTTGTGCAAGGCCCTTGTAATAAAGAAAAGACGGGGCAGAAAATGGAGAGGACCTCGATCGCATCATTGAGGGCAGTCCTAAGAAAGAAATGGTGTGAACATAAAAAAGTCCACATAGAGATAATGGATCAAAGTTTTCTCCCTGCTTAACCCTTTCGCTGCCAGGCATTTCCCCCCTCCTGTGCCAAGCCTTTTTTTGGTTATTTGGGGTAGTGTGCGCTTAGGCCCCTGTAACTTTTTGACCACATTAGGTATCCACGCCAAATTTGCGTCCTTTTCTTCCAACATCATGGGGATTCTAAAGGTACTCAGGGTTTGTGGATTCTCCTAGAGGGGTTACAGAAATGAGCCAAAATACAGCAACATTTTGTTTTTTTTCGGAAAAATGGGAAAAACGGGCTGCAAATGAAAGCATCTGGGTTTTTCCCTGCAAATGTTATCAAAAAAGAGTTTGTGGGGTTGAAATCACCATTTTCCCAGCTTTTCGGGGATACCAGACTTTTGTCAGAAACCCAACATTTTTTATACAGTTTCGGCATTTATCTGGGACATAGCCTATTTTTGCTGTTTTTTGTGCTTTTGACCTCCTTCCAGTTAATGGCAGAAATGGGTACAAAAGCAATAATGGATCCTGGAAAGCTATACATTTTCAAAAAGAAGACAAAATTCTGAATTCAGCAAGGGGTCATTTGTGCAGATCCATCAAGGTTTTCTTATAGAAACTAACAGTTAAATATAGGATAAATTGAAAATTAGTTGAAAAAAACAGCAGTTTGTGTCAACGTTTTCACCTGTAACTTCGTCTAATTTTGACAGCTCTTTAAAAGCAATATACCATTACATCCGCTGGAACTTACTGGTTGTGGGGATATATAGGACTTCTAGGTTCACCAAGAACCAGACGAACCCAGAGTCAAAAACTGAGCAGCAACTTGCAATGGTTTTTTATTATGTACCGGGTATATAGTAATTATTCTGTAAAAATGTGTACATGGAAAAATCGGTATGAAAGACACCTATGTATTTCTGAAATGGGAACAAAATATAGAGTTTAGAAACAATAGATATTTGCACATTTCCGAAATTGGGAATACTCATACTAGCATGAAAATTATCAGTCATTTTTTAGAATGACTTCTTTTTTACACAATATCTTTAATTTGGAAGGCAGAAATGCATCGAAAGTCAATAGATAATAACAGTTCCTTTACAAATCTGAATTACCCTAAGTCTCCCGATAAAAATGGTACCTCACTTGTGTGGGTAGGTATAGTGCCCGCGACAGGAAACGTGGTCACAACTCAATATCGCAGTGAAAATTTACCCTTTTTTGGCAAAGTGCCTAGCTCTAGTTTTTGAACCCTAGCTCTGCGGGCACCTTGGGAAACCTAGCAAACCTATACATTTTTGAAAACTAGACACCGAGGGGAATCCAGGATGGGGTGACTTGACTGCCTCCCACCAGGGTCTGTTACCCAGAATCCCTTGCAAACCTAAAAAATTGTAAAAAAACCCACATTTAACCCACATTTCTGTGGTGGAAAGTTCCGGAATCTGCGTGGATCCACAAATTTCCACCCACCCCGCATTCCCCAAAGTCTTACGAGAAAAACGGTACCTCACTTGTGTGGGTCGGCCTAGTGCCCGCGACAGGAAACGGCACAAAACGCAACGTGGTCACACCTCAATTTCGCTGTAAAAAATGACCCTTTTTTGGCAAAATGTCTAGCTGTAGTTTTTGAACCCTAGCTCTGCGGGCACCTAGGGAAACCTAGTAAACCTATACATTTTTGAAAACTAGACACCCAGGGGAATCTAGGATGGGGTGACTTGACTGCCTCCCACCAGGGTCTGTTACCCAGAATCCCTTGCAAACCTAAAAAATTGTCAAAAAAAAACACATTTTCCCCACATTTCTGTGGTGGAAAGTTCCGGAATCTGCGTGGATCCACAAATTTCCACCCACCCCGCGTTCCCCAAAGTCTTACAAGAAAAACGGTACCTCACTTGTGTGGGTCGGTCTAGTGCCCGCGACAGGAAACGGAGCAAAACGCAACGTGGTCACACCTCAATTTCGCAGTGAAAAATGACCCTTTTTTGGCAAAATGTCTAGCTGTAGTTTTTGAACCCTAGCTCTGCGGGCACCTTGGGAAACATAGCAAACCTATACATTTATGAAAACTAGACACCCAGGGAAATCCAGGATGGGGTGACTTGACTGCCTCCCACCAGAGTCTGTTACCCAGAATCCCTTGCAAACCTAAAAAATTGTCAAAAAAAACAAATTTTCCCCACATTTCTGTGGTGGAAAGTTCCGGAATCTGCGTGGATCCACAAATTTCCACCCACCCCTCGTTCCCCAAAGTCTTACAAGAAAAACGGTACCTCACTTGTGTGGGTCGGCCTAGTGCCCGCGACAGGAAATGGCGCAAAACGCAACGTGGTCACACCTCAATTTCGCAGTGAAAAATGACCCTTTTTTGGCAAAATGTCTAGCTGTAGTTTTTGAACCCTAGCTCTGCGGGCACCTTGGGAAACCTAGCAAACCTATACATTTTTTAAACTAGACACCCAGGGGAATCCAGGATGGGGTGACTTGACTGCCTCCCTCCAGGGTCTGTTACCCAGAATCCCTTGCAAACCTAAAAAATTGTCAAAAAAACCACATTTTCCCCACATTTCTGTGGTGGAAAGTTCCGGAATCTGCGTGGATCCACAAATTTCCACCCACCCCCCATTCCCCAAAGTCTTACGAGAAAAATGGTACCTCACTTGCGTGGGTAGGCCTAGTGTCCGCGTCAGGCAAGGGCCCAAAACCAATTGAGGAGACATTAAAATTACCTATCACAAAACAACCTGGTTTTGCAAAGGGGGTCTCATGAGTTTTTGGCCCCGGGCTTGGCGGCTATCTAGGGAAACCTACCAAACCCACACATTTCTGAAAACTAGACACCCGGGGGATTCCAGGGAGGTATGGCTTGCGTGGATCCCCCAATGTTTCCTTACCCAGAATGCCCTGCAAACCTCAAATTTAGCTGAAAAAATCACCTTTTTCACACATTTTTGTGTGGGAAAGTTGTGGCATCACCGGGCTGACACAAATTTCCTACCACCCAGCGTTCCTCCGGGTCTCCCGATAAAAACGGTGCCTCACTCGTGTGGGAGGCCCAAGTACCCGCGACAGGCAAGGGCCCAAAACGTAGTGAGGCGACATGAAAATTGTCTATCTCCAAACGACCTGGTTTTGCAAGGGGGGTCACTTGGGTTTTTGGCCCGGTGCTCGGCGGTCACCTAGGGAAACCTACCAAACCCACACATTTCTGAAAACTAGACACCCGGGGGAGTCCAGGGAGGTATGGCTTGCGTGGATCCCCCAACATTTCCTTACCCAGAATGCCCTGCAAACCTCAAATTTAGCTGAAAAAATCATATTTTTCACACATTTTTGTGTGGGAAAGTTGTGGCATCACCGGGCTGACACAAATTTCCTACCACCCAGCGTTCCTCCGGGTCTCCCAATAAAAACGGTGCCTCACTTGTGTGGGAGGCCCAAGTACCCGCGACAGGCAAGGGCCCAAAAAGTAGTGAGGCGACATGAAAATTGTCTATCTCCAAACGACCTGGTTTTGCAAGGGGGGTCACTTGGGTTTTTGGCCCGGTGCTCTTCGGTCACCTAGGGAAACCTACCAAACACACACATTTCTGAAAACTAGACAGCCGCGGGATTCCAGGGAGGTATGGCTTGTGTGGATCCCCCAACGTTTCCTTACCCAGAATGCCCTGCAAACCTCAAATTTAGCTGAAAAAATCATATTTTTCACACATTTTTGTGTGGGAAAATTGTGGCATCACCGGGCTGACACAAATTTCCTACCACCCAGCATTCCCCCGGGTCTCCCGATAAAAACGGTGCCTCACTCGTGTGGGAGGCCCAAGTACCCGCGACAGGCAAGGACCCAAAACTTAGTGAGGCGACATGAAAATTGCCTATCTCAAAACGACCTGGTTTTGCAAGGGGGGTCACTTGGGTTTTTGGCCCGGTGCTCGGCGGCCACCTAGGGAAACCTACCAAACCCACACATTTCTGAAAACTAGACACCCGGGGGATTCTAGGGAGGTATGGCTTGCATGGATCCCCCAACGTTTCCTTACCCAGAATGCCCTGCAAACCTCAAATTTAGCTGAAAAAATCACCCAGGTGGTTTTGAGATAGGCAATTTTGATGTCACCTCACTACGTTTTGGGTCCTTGCCTGTCGCGGGTACTTGGGCCTCCCACACAAGTGAGGCACCATTTTTACCGGGAGACCCAGGGGAACGCTGGGAGGTAGGAAATTTGAGGGAGCCCGGTGATGCCACAACTTTCCCACACAAAAATGTGTGAAAAAAGTGATTTTTTTCAGCTAAAATTGAGGTTTGTAGGGGATTCTGGGTAAGGAAACGTTGGGGGATCCACGGAAGTCATACCTCCCTGGAAGCCCACGGGTGTCTAGTTTTCAGAAATATATGGGTTTGGTAGGTTTCCCTAGATGGCCGCCGAGCACCGGGCCAAAAACCCAGGTGACCCCCCTTGCAAAACCAGGTGGTTTTGAGATAGGCAATTTTGATGTCACCTCACTCCGTTTTGGGCCCTTGCCTGTCGCGGGTACTTGGGCCTCCCACACAAGTGAGGCACCATTTTTACCGGGAGACCCAGGGGAATGCTGGGAGGTGGGAAATTTGAGGGAGCCCGGTGATGCTACAACTTTCCCACACAAAAATGTATGAAAAA
Organism: Triturus cristatus; assembly: GCF_964204655.1. Lineage (NCBI taxonomy): Eukaryota > Metazoa > Chordata > Amphibia > Caudata > Salamandridae > Triturus > Triturus cristatus. The sequence goes on from NC_140587.1 coordinate 360,134,251, forward strand.
AGGGATTTTTTCAGCTAAAATTGAGGTTTGCAGGGGATTCTGGGTAAGGAAACGTTGGGGGATCCACGCAAGCCATACCTCCCTGGAAGCCCCCGGGTGTCTAGTTTTCAGAAATGTATGGGTTTGGTAGGTTTCCCTAGATGGCCGCCGAGCACCGGGCCAAAAACCCAGGGGTCCCCCCTTGCAAAACCAGGTGGTTTTGAGATAGGCAATTTTGATGTCACCTCACTACGTTTTGGGCCCTTGTCTGTCGCGGGTACTTGGGCCTCCCACACAAGTGAGGCACCATTTTTACCGCGAGACCCAGGGGAACGCTGGGAGGTGGGAAATTTGAGATGGACTTCAGTATGGATTGTGGTGGACAGGCCTTCAAGGTTAACCCACAGTTGACACCACTAGGGTACACCTGCTTGTGCTAAGACATCAAGCCTTCTAAGGTCTAGTGTGGCCTTCTACGGTCTAGCATGGGAATGTGCTCCCTCAGTACAGTGGTGTGGTGGACTGGTCATGAATGCGGAACCCGGTTCCCCAGTTCCAAATTCCACAGCTCTGGCCATAGTGCCACATCCCCACTGAACACCATACTTGCCCACTGAAACTCGCACTGCCTTCAGCTGTAACCTAATTGTGCCCGCTATAAACACTTGGATGTGGCTCAATTCAAATTATGCACTTGATAAGAGTAATATGCTGCCTAAAAAAAGCAACCACTCATAGGGAATGCAAAGCATGTGAAATGTAAGCAGAAACAACATGGTTACCTAAACGATCACTCACTAACTATTCAGAAATCAGCGAGTGGTTTCACCTGAAAAGTTATGGACATGACTAGAGGGCCCTGAAGGGAACCATTTCACTGTCCATTGCTTATATCCTTACAAAACATAAGCAGTATGTTAGACCACATCCATAAACACAGAGCCATGGTGCACATTGTGTTTTCCAATTCACCCATCAACCAGGTATTGCAGTACCTCCAGGAATGGTACACTCTCCCACCCTGGAAACGACAATGCTGTTCAAAGGAAGACGAGAAAACAAAAGTAGCACTTCACTAGCAAACTCTGTGATGCTGGTGTATTTGGATGTAAAAAAAAACAATCTAGCCACTTTGCAACCCCTCTGTCTTACTTTATTTTGCCCCCCCTGGAAACAACAATGCTGTTCAAAGAAAGAAGAGAAAACGAAAGTAGCGCTTCACTGGCAAACTCTGTGATGCTGGTGTATTTGGATGTAAATAAAATCAATCTGGCCACTTTGCAACCCCTATGTCTTACTTTATTTCGCCCCCCCCTGGGAACAACAATGCTGTTCAAAGGAAGACGAGAAAACGAAAGTAGCGCTTCACTGGCAAACTCTGTGATGCTGGTGAATTTGGATGTAAATAAAATCAATCTGGCCACTTTGCAACCCCTATGTCTTACTTTATTTCGCCCCCCCCTGGGAACAACAATGCTGTTCAAAGGAAGACGAGAAAACGAAAGTAGCACTTCACTGGCAAACTCTGATGCTGGTGTACTTGGATGTAAAAAAAAAAAAAACAATCTGGCCACTTTGCAACCCCTCTGTCTTACTTTATTTTGCCCCCCCGGGAACAACAATGCTGTTCAAAGTTAGACGAGAAAATGAAAGTAGCACTTCACTGGCAAACTCTGTGATGCTGGTGTATTTGGATGCAAATAAAATCAATCTGGGCACTTTGCAACCCCTCTGTCTTACTTTATTTCGCCCCCCACCCCTCCACGCTAGCAGCACCCACCGATCGCTAAAATCCCCCCTCCCCATCCCCAAAACTCACCTTTACTCTCCGACACGCAGGAAGCAAATGGCTTCCTGCGCCTCGGAGAGCAAAGGGGACACCTACAATGACGTCAGTGCGCCTCGCGCGCTGACGTCATTGATGACGTGGGGGAGGGGGGCGGGGGGAGGCAGGGGAAGGTCTTCCCCTGCCTTCCCAGTTAAAAAAAAAAAGATCGACCACTCACGGGGGAGCACCAGCGCTTCCCCCGTGGGTGGGTGTCATGACGAGATGGTCTCCTCATGGGCACAGCGCGACTGTGCTCCATGACGAGACCATCTCGTCATGGGCACAGAAGGGGTTAAACAGAAGAATTCATCAGGACTAGAGAGACACATAAACCGGTTGAGCAGCAGAGGAGTTTAAAGAGAAAACGGAGTGGCAGAGCAAGCTTAGCTGGTCCACGTGAAGCACCTATATTCCACCGCTCATTCAAACAAAGGCAACACAGAAGAGCCCAATTATGGGGAGGACCCTCCCCACCAATCCATCACAAAGACCAGAGAAACAACCTCTAGCTCCCAAAACCCCTTTGAGGGTCAGGGAGACCAGGCCGAGATGCGTTGCATACCACCAGCCCAGATAAACCCTTAAATGGTCATCAAGGTTCTCAAGATCATGAAGAATAACGGTGCCCCTGGGCCAAATGGGATACCCGCACCGGTTTTCAAAAAGGCCCCTGATTTTTGGGCAACCGTCCTCACTTCTCTTTACAACCACTCCTTTATGACAGCAAAAAACTCTGATTCCCGGAGGGGCTCCATACTAGTCCCAATCTTTAAAAAAGGGGATCGATTAAAGCCATCAAACTATAGGCTCATCGCTCTGCTCGACCTTGAGGCCAAGGCCTATGCCAACCTCTTATTGAAGGACCTGGAGACTTGGGCCGAAGGAAAAAGGATCATTCCCTCTTATCAAACCAGTTTCAAACCACAGTCATCGACAATGGATAACATACTGGCACTAGTGCACCTAGCAACCCAAGGAGCAAAAAAGAAAAATCCACCACTCTTTTGCTGCTTTATCAACTACAGCACAGCCTTCAACAAAGCGGTACAAAATAGGTTATGGTGGAAATTAGAAAACTGGGGCATCCCGCCAAACCTACTGAAGGCTATTAGATCACTATATGAAGACACCTGGGCGTGGGTCAAAACCAACTACGGCACAGTGTACCCCAAAATAACAACAAACAACGGGCTGAAACAAGGATGTGTGCTGGCCCCCATCCTCTTTAGCCGGTACACGGCAGACTTGGGGGACGCCCTGAAAGGAGCCAGCATTGTAGCACCAAGACTAGGCAGCATGAGGCTGCCGGTGCTACAATATGCCGAAGACACTGCTATAATGGACCACACAAGGGTAAGCCTACAGAGAGCCCTAAACACACTGAATCAGTTCAACAACGATAACAACCTTACAGTCAACCAGGGGAAAACAAAGGTCATCATTTTTGGGAGCTACCACATGAAAAAGAAAGCGCAGTGGCTAATGGCAGATCTGCAAATCAATATGGAGGCATCCTACAACTATCTAAGAGTTTGGCTCACGAACCGGGTCAAGGCAAACGTCCACTTGAAACAGCAGTCTTCCAAGGCCAACAAGGTCATATTCCTGTTAAAGCAATTGAGTATACATCTTATCAGCCCCACCGCCGAACCAATACTGACTGCCCTAAAAGCAAAATTGCTGCCAGCCATTAGTTATGGCCACCTGGCCTTCCTGGGGTCGCAGGATGCCCTTCTCATCTCAGCCCAAGCCAAAGGGTATAAATCAGTCTTCTTCATCCCAAGGTCAGCAAGGAAGTTAAGGTTAAGACTGGAGCTTGGCCTGGTAAGGCCAGACCTGATGTGCCAAGGGGAGATTATAAAACTATACTTAAGGATTCTAAGGGCCCCAACAAATTCCTTAAGAAAACAACTGAGAGTTATCTTTGAGGGGCGAAGCTCGGCATGGCACACCAGTCTTGGCAGAGCACTCAGCACATTGAAGATCGATGAACAGAGCATACCATTGCCGAAAATTCCACTAAACGCCTGGAAAAAATCCATAAATAGTCAAGTCAGTGAAACATCATTTGACCTGGATCTTAAATCCTCCACTCTAGCCTCCACTTAGACCCACTGAACAGCTCCTATATGGTAGGCAAGGCACAACCCTACCTAAACAAGGCCGTGACACCACAAGCCCGAATCAAAATTCTCTTCATGCGACTATGTATACTAGGAATCATTGACTTCAACCCTGCATGGGCTCGCAAGGGGGAACCAACAAAATGCAGACTATGCACCTACATGAGGGAATCCTAGTTACATTTATGCTGCTTCCCCGCCCTTAGGAACGAACGCCGATGACTGCCTCGCCCAATTTGTGTCACCAAGGGAACCAAGACATGTAGTGAAGCATCAGACTTGTGCTTTTCTAAAACAACCACGATGGCCTTGGCGAGACTGGGGAAATTTATTCATCAGATTAGGATTGCTTTAAAGGCTGCAAATGAATATAATCAAACCATGGTGCCCAGCACAGTACAATAAGGGGGATAAAGCAGCCTGGCCCCAAACAAGCACAGAGCCCTGCACCCTCTTACCCGTCCTCCTGAGACTGCACCATATTATGGTTCTCAACAGAAGGGCCAAGGAGATTGGCCTACAGATTGCTGAAGTAGAAAATTACCAAGGTCTACTCAGGTGCCTCCGAAACTTTTGTGCAAGGACACGACAATGACCACTGGCGCTGGGAGATCGAGTGGGCACCGCGGTGGGGGGGGTGGTACATCAACCAAATTTTATCTGAAGCTTCTATACTTTTACTGTGACCATTCTTTTACCTGCTCGTTTTTAAGTTTTTTTTACTGTAATGATTTTAATTATTTGTACAGTTAATAAACAAATTCAGATTCAAATTCAAAATTCAAACTATGAGGTTGGTATTCAGTGTCTAATTACGATAATGTTAGTTTGGATTGTATGCTATGCATGTATTGCAAGGTCATGGGTCTGTGTGACTCCCTCCAAAAGCAGTTGAATGGTGTGCTCTCATCCATCAGATTTTACAAGTCCGAATTTGCCTCGGCAAAAGTTGGAGGTCTTTCTTTGCTGAAAAAGTTCGATAAGATTTGGCTCAATCTCAGTTGAGGGGGCATATATACCCGCCCCTATCGCTACCACAACGTCACTTTTACAGATGTTGTGGTGGCGATAGGGGCTTCACCATATGTACAAGGCAACCTTTCACGCTATGGTTAGCGTGAAAGGGGTGTGCAGTGAGTGTTGTGGACGTTCCACCACAACACCCATTGTATCACCCATTGTATTTGACGCTGCCCCTATGTACAAGGGTGGCGTACATAGGAGGCAGTGCCAAAATTAAGACCAGCAAAACCCTGGTCTTAAGTTGGCAAAACAAGGAGAAATGCATTATTTCTCCTAGTTTTTGCTTTTTCCATGTATGCTGCCTTGTGCAGCACATATGGAAAAAGCAAAATGCCATGGTTTGCTTATGTAAAGGAAGGTGTCCCTTCCTGTACATAAACAAACCTTTAAAAAAATGCCATTTTGTCACTTTCATGTGTGTTGCAAGAAGCAGCACACATGAAAGTGACAGAATTGAATTTTAGAATTGTTTATGTGCAGGAACGGACACCTTCCTGCACATAAACAATCCTCCCCTGCATGCAGACACCCTTGCACTCTAGTGCAAGCGTGCCTGCTTTGGCGCTATGTTGCTAAACTTAGCGCCATCGCAGGGGGAAACGCAAGGCTGCATCACATTCATGTAAATATGGTGAAGCCTCGCGTTTCAGAAGTGGCGGAGCGTGTCATTAAGCCAAGGAGGCTAATGACACGCTCCGCTACTTCCCTTTATCCATCCCCCGAGATCTCTCAAGCTTTAACAATGAATCATTGTGTGTTTTTCTTATCTCATCTATTTCTCCAGTTCAAGAATTTGTATTTTTGTTTTTCTATCTATCCCTCCAGCTTTGGATTGGTATTCAGACAAAATATCGAGGTAGAAATGTCGACTTACACAAATATCGAGTTGTAAAGATAGTGACACAGAAATATTGACAGCAAGAATATCGTGGTCAAGAATTTCGATTTTAAGGTAAGAAATATTGTTTTAAAAAATCTAGAAGAATATCATCTGCAAAAATATGGTTGTTTATTATATCGATTTTTTTAATTAGTGCTATGTATTTTAGTATGTCTTTTAAATGTATGTGATGTATTTTTTGTATAAGAATTGGTTATGTTTTTAATATATGCAGTACATTTTTAGTAGTTCTGTAGCGGGTTGTGGGTTTATAGGGGAATAGTGTGGGAAGTATTTTAATTATAATAAATTAATGATTATTTTCTATTTATTAATAATGTAATTGAGATTTTATAGTCTTAATTGTGGGAAATTATTTATTATTAATTGGCTGTTAAATAATATTATTATTTAATTGATAATTAATTATGGTAATTGTGTGGGTTGTGGGGTTTACACGGGTAAAGGGTGGGAAGTAATTTATTTTTAATAAATTGATAATAAGTTGTTCATTAATATTAATTAATTAAATGAAATTTAAATATTGAAAATGTGTAATTAATTTTAGGTGTGGGTTGAGGGATTTATAGGGTTAAAGGGTGAGAAGTTAATTAATTATTACATTTAGATGTAGGTTGATAATTGTGAGGTGTTATAGGGTAGAACAAATATATTTATGCAATTATTAATATTTTTGTTTCTAAATAATTTCTAATTAAAAATAATTATTTGTTTGAGAATAATTGTTTATTAAGATAATATTTGTAGGTATGAGTCATATGCATTTAACATTATAATATGTTTTTATTATGTAATATTAAATATATTTGTATTTTAATTTTTAACATATATTTTTGTATTTATTGATTTTTTACAAATATATATTTTTTGTTTTTAATATTTTGTTTGTTTTTAATTGTGAACTGACTGGAGTGGGAATATTAATTATTACCCCCTCCACAATCCAACACTTTCCCTACTGTTGCACTGATTGGAGTGGGAATAGTATATTTTATCCCGCCACTATCCAACACTTTCCCTACTGTTCCACTCACTGGAGTAGGAATAGTAAATTTTACTCCTCCGCTATCCAACACTTTTCCTACTGTTGCACTGACTGGAGTGGGAATAGTAAATCTTATCCATCTGCTATCTAACACTTTCCCTACTTTTACACTCACTGGAGTGAAAATAGTACATTTTATCCTTCTGCTATCCAACACTTTCCCTACTGTTGCACTCATTGGAGTGGGAATAGTAATTTTTACCCCTCTGCTATCCAACACTTTCAATACTGTTGCACTGACTGGGAGTGGGATTAGTAAAATCTAACCCTCCGCTATCCAATATTTTCCCTACTGTTGCACTCACTGGAGTGGAGTGGGAATAGTAATATTTACCCCTCCGCTATCCAACACTTTCCCTATTGTTGCACTCATTGAAGTGGGAATAGTAATTTTTACCCTTCCGCTATCCAACACTTTCCCTACTGTTGTACTGACTGGACTGGTAAATTGAAGTTGACATATTATTAAATAGTTTAATGTTTTAATTTATAAGCAATTTTTTCTATTAGATTTGTTGTTATTGAGATATATATATATATATATATATGTGTGTGTATATATATATTCACTGAAAAAACCATAGGTTTCAGGGGTGTTATAGTTAGCTGGACTTTTCACTTGTACAAAACCATTGAAATTCCCCCGTTATAGTTAGTTCAGCTAACTATAACTCGCGCGCCCGCAATGCACTGCTGATGACGTCACATATTACATCACTCATGACATGGTCAGTGACATCACTCATGACATCACTGATGACATCTTAAATTACATCACTGATGACATCACTGATGACATCATCCAGTGAATGTCTGTTTTTCTGAAAATTAAACATGTTTTATATATGTATATCTCAAGGTCGATGGAAGAATAAATGGGTATATAAGTGTCTAAATGGATGATTTGTTTTTGAAAAATTGATTGTGTAACTGACTGATTAAGTGTATCATAGTGAATACATGGCTTAGTGAGTAATGTTTAAATATGTAAATATCTGTATCAGTCTCTCACTGTGTGTATAAGTGCCTGCATGGGTTGGTGAGTAGCTACATGGGTGTCTATATAGGTTATTAGTTGTTTTTTTGAGTATCAGTCTGAGTGTCTGCATGGTTCGGTGGGAGGTATTACGTAGTGCATAGGTGCATGAATGAGTGACTCACTGTTTGTATGTGTTGAAGACAGCATGTGTGCAGGACTGTATGGGTGGATGAGTGTGTGTATGGGTGTGTTAGTGAGTGAATGACTGTCTCAATAGTGTCTTTATGAGTAACTACATATGTTTTAAACTAGTATATGTGACTATTGGTGTATATAAGTGAGTATATGTGAGAGTGAGAGATTGAAAGAGTTCCTGTATGAATAAGTATGTGTTTCTATAAGTGATTGTTTAAAAGACTAAGTATGTGTAAGTTTCCGTAGAAGTAAGTGTGGTGGTGTGTGTATAACTGTATATGCAAGTAAATGTATGTTTGATTCTTTATTAGCATGAGTGACTATGTGTGTGAGTAACTCTATTGATGAGTGGCATTGTGTAACAGGATGTATAGGTGTATGAGTACATATGATGAGTAAGTACATGTATGAGTGACTGTATAGGACTGTTGGTGAATGAGTGGATGTGTATGTGGATCTTAGAATTACTGAAGAGGTTGTTGTAACTGGTATTGGTATGTCCATTGTTTTGAAAATTTTAGTCTCTATTTTTGAATGTGTGTATCAAAGGTTATATTAGGGTGAGAGGAGGTCTGCCACTCTATCACAAGGATGATGTCATCAGTGATGTCATCAGTGATGTCATTTGAGATGTCATGAGTGATGTCATGAGTGATGTCACTGACCATGTCATGAGTGATGTAATATGTGACGTCATCAGCAGTGCATTGCAGGCGCGCGAGTTATAGTTAGCTGAACTAACTATAACGGGGGAATTTCAATGGTTTTGTACAAGTGAAAAGTCCAGCTAACTATAACACCCCTGAAACCTATGGTTTTTTCAGTGAATTTCTGAGGTTTTTTAAATGCTAATTCCTAACTATAACGTGCCTGAAACCTATGGTTTTTTCTGTGAATTTCAAAGGTTTTTTAAATGCTAATTTCTAACTATGCCTACAGAGATAGGACATGTGAAGAAAGAAGAAAAAATGCACAGAAAGAAAAAAAAAAGCAGAAAGAAGCAACAGAAGTCCTCAAAGACGAAGAAAAGTGCAGGAAGAAGGATAACGTGCAGAAAGAACAAAAAGAAGAGCAGAAAGAATCCTTGTTGCAAAATCATCCTGTACCCTCAACTTTTTCAGACGGATACTGGTGGTAACTGAGTCTGACTAACCAGTCCTAGAGCCAGTGCTATGTTAAAAGACACTTAGAATACAGTGAAAACACCTACATACACTAGGGAACATTATGCGTTGGGGTCCCCCTGTGATTAGCATGACATCCTCTGTAAGCCCCTAGTATATAATAGGGCAGGGGGATTAAAACTACCTCTTAAAACAGGCCACAGGGCGTTTTTGCACACGTTAACTCAGGCCCGTCCCCTCCCTTCACCACTGTGTCAACACGCCCTGTGTCCGTTTTTAGTTGGGAGATTAAGTTCATTTGAATCCTGAGGGTCCCTAGGGTCCAACTAGCCCGCTAGGTACCTCCAGTAAGTGCCACAGAGCTGCGTTGCAGAGAGGTGTAAAAAGTGGCACGGCCTGGACCACCTCTCTGCAATGCAGCTCAGTGGCGCTTACTGGAAGCACTTGGTGGGCTAGTTAGCCCCCAGGGGCCCTCAGTATTGAAGGGAAATTATATCCCCAATTTAAAACGTGCCATAGTGCATGTTTGCACACGTCACCTCAGGCCCCGTCCCCTCCCTTCACCACTGTGTAAACGCGCCCTGTGGCTGTTCTAAGTTGAGAGATTAAGTCCCCTTGAATCCTAAGGGTCCCTAGGGTCAAACTAGACCACTAGGTACCTCCAGTAAGCGCCACAGAGCTGCGTTGCAGAGAGGTGTAAAAAGGGGTGGCCTCAGAACACCTGTCTGCAGCGCAGCTCCCTGGCGCATACTGGAGATGCCTGTTGGGCTAGTTGGCCCTCAGGGACCCTCAGTATTGAAGAGGAATTAATTCCCCAACTTACAACTCGCCAGGGGGCGCGTTTGCAGAGTGCTGCAAGGAGGGGGCGTGGCCTCCGGCACGATGCCAGTCTTTTCTTTATTTGAATTTTTTAAGAAGGGGGGCTGTGTGGTTCCCCTTCTTATTCTAATTTATTTGCCCTGATGACCCCATCCCCCAGGGCCTGTCTCCTAATTATATTTTTATGACCCCAATCCCCAGGGCCGGCCACTGTTTTTTATTATTTTAAAAAAAAATATATTTATAGACACACCTAGGACATGCTGGACAAACCGTACGTACCTATCACCATGACGATTTGCGTGATATTCATTAAAAGGCGACTATGCATACAATGAATCCACGTGGAATGTATTTACACCACTAGTGAAGCTCTGACATGTCTGATGCCCTACCTTGCCTAATCCCGGTAGACACCCTTGTCGTTTATTTATACAAACATGGGTAGCTATTGACGGGCACATTTAATACACATGCACACCAAGCCATTCAAAGGGGATTCGACAAAAATTCGACAAAAACTATGCAAGATACCCCCCTCACGGTTAATAAAACACACATCCACTGCCGGATGTGTAATACTTTTTATTTTACTCTCTGGAAAGGGGACGAACATCACTTGAGAGTCACAGCGCACTCCTGGCAGAGCCCAATGCTGTGTTACACCCACCATTGCCTGCCGAGTGCCACACACCTCTGTGTTGTATTCCACCAGCTAGTGCATATGCTATGACACTCTCTAGCCTATGTGCACTGTAACACCACCCCGTGAATATGTCATGCCACACTTGTCTTCGCACGGGTTATATTGCCCCATCTAAAGTGCCTTCCTCGATGCCTATGTTATAACGCACAGTGCTATGCCATACATATTACAATCTGGGATCCATATCTTTGTCACAGTGCATATGAAACGTTACACTCCCCAGCACATATTTTATATTACAACTTTAGAGACTAGTTAGGTTACACAACACTGCCCTGTGCATATTACACTCCAAGGCGCATATTGCATAGCACGCGCTAGTGCCTGTGCTATCTCGCGCTCTCCAATGAATCTGTCATTGCGCACAATGTATTGCATATTATATTTCACGCCCGGTTCATCTTATATCACACTTTTTGGTGCATAGTTTATACCATACACTATATCTAGTTTTCATTTTCAATCGTGCTCTCAGGACTATGTTCTATATAACACTGTGTTCACCTACTCTTTTCACAGGCATTACATTTTGCGATAGGGGGTGGAGGGTCAGGGGGTGTTTCTGCCAAGTGAGCCCGGAGTCACAGTCACAAATGTCCTCTTCTTCCTGAATAAAAGTGAGATTATGCTGCATACTTGTTCATATTTTAAGTAGTTCGCACAGACACACGTTTCAAAAACAATAAAGTTCCTAATACCCACCTTCTCTGAACAGTTAGCTTGCTGCCCCATCCCCCTCCTCCCTATCCTCTGTTGTGTGAATCCATGGACTAGCCTCCTCCCTCCTGCCATGCATGGTCTGATGTGCTGCCACTGCCCTCAATTTAGTATGATGTACCATCCACTCCTCCTGCCCTCCATTGTCCAATTCTATGCCCCATCATTGACCTCCAGCTTAAACTCTGTGCGTAGCTTGCTGCCCCTATTCTCCTTCCCCCTGCCATCCGATGTCTTTGTGCATGCCCCTGCTCCATCCTTTTTGCCCACCATGTTCCATGGACCTGCCACTCCTATCTACTCTGAGTGTTCTGTAGAGCTGCCACTCCCCTCCCACCTGCCTAGCATTGTCAGATGACTGTAACCTGTCCCTGCAACCTCCACCCTGCCTGTCCACATGCCATGCCCCTATCCTCTTCCATGACGTCATCCATGTGATAAATTACCACATCTTCTCACACCCTAATATAACCTTTGATACACCGACTCAAAATTTCAGAGTTTCATTCTCAAAACCATACATACTGCAATACCAATAACTACATACCCACTTATTAACTCTTAGGTCTACATACACCTCCACTCATTCACCTGTACAGTCACTCATACTTACAGTCACTCCATACAAGACTATCATATGCATTTATACACCTATATAGACACTCACACACCACCAATCATCCATAGAGGTACTCTCACACCTAGTCAGTCATGCAAATAATCCCACTCCCATTTACTCACGTATGCGGTTATACACACTCAAGTTCACTTACTCATAAAAATAGTACCACATTCTTACGCTCTTATAGAATCATTAATACAAGCACACACTCATCCATGAGTTCAGTGTGTCCGGGCAAGAGTATAAATTTGTTTGTTGATTGGGATAAAATATCCAATTGATGCAAGTATATCAAATGATAATGGTGAGAAGTTTGTGCTTTTATTTGTCTGTAAGAAAAGAACAAGGATGGCACAGCCAACACGTGTTTCGCCCTCTAAATGGCCATCAGGCCTAGGGCTTCTTCAGGGCGGGTAATCAGTTAATGGGATATCATAATAAACGGGAGGGTTTGTCGACCCGAAGATTCTACTGTCTCGGCTAATGCCAGGTTTCGATCGGTTTCTGAGGTCGCGCTCACAATCACACACTCTCACATCTACCCACTTATATACTCTTACACGCATATATACTGCCTTTCACATATGTAGTTAGTCACAAATGTACCACTGAGATATACATTCAATCCCTAACACACCCATGCATACACTCACTCAACCATACAGTCCATCACAGATGCACTCTTAAAACCATGCACCCATAGAATCACCCACTCACACATCTATGCATAGAGTCACACACGCCCTACCCACACAAACACTCAGGAACCCATACAGATACTGAGACAAGCAATCAATAACTCATATAGACACTCATATAGCTATGCACAAAACCATGCAGCCACTTATACACCAACATACAGACACATACAAACATGTACACAGTTTAGTCACTAGTCTGCAGTAAGATACATTTAATGACTCACTTATAGAGTAAGTTACGCACCACAGAAAATCATCCATTTACACACTTGTACACCCACTTATTCTTCAACAGGCCTTTCCCTATATATATTAAACATATTAAAATTGTTCAGAAACACATACTCAATGGATGATGTCATCAGTGATGTCATCAGTGATGTCATTTGAGATGTCATCAGTGATGTCATGAGTGATGTCACTGACCATGTCATGAGTGATGTAATATGTGACGTCATCAGCAGTGGATTGCGGGCACGCGAGTTATAGTTAGCTGAACTAACTATAACGGGGGAATTTCAATGGTTTTGTACGAGTGAAATGTCCAGCTAACTCTAACATGTGTGAAACCTATGGTTTTTTCGGTGAATTTGCAAGGTTTTTTAAATGCTAATTCCTAACTATAACGTGTGTGAAACCTATGGTTTTTTCAGTGAATGTGCAAGGTTTTTTAAATGCTAATTCCTAACTATAACGTGTGTGAAACCTATGGTTTTTTCAGTGAATTTGCAAGGTTTTTTAAATGCTAATTTCTAACTATAACGTGTGTGAAACCTATGGTTTTTTAAGTGAATTTGCAAGGTTTTTTAAATGCTAATTTATGAATGTATTATTATATTTTTAAAATATTTATTTTACAATAAGCTACCTATGTATATAGTTATAGATTGCCTTTATCCTGTAATATGGAATGGCTCAGCTCTTTTCTTTTTTTTACTTTGGATAAAGTTGAACAGCATAGTTAATATCTTCTATAAATTTATAAACACTTAAAACATTTTTTTTATTTTTTTAAGGGTTTTTGACCGTGCGCGCACGGTGCACGCACGGTGCGCGCACGGTACACGCACGGTGCATGCGCACGTGCTCCGTGTGTATTACTCTGAAGATTCGGCATAGTGGGGGTGGGCCACTCTACCTCCACTCTCAACCTCCAAAAATTGACCTCACCATCTCCCTCCCTTGACCCCCCTATTGATAACGACTACCCCAATCCCCAATTACCTACTTCTCATCCCCCACTTATCTCTCTCTCTCCCCCTAACCCCCTTAACCCTTACTCCTCGGACCCCTCCTTGAATAACGGTAGCCCCAAACTCCTGTCACCTACTTATCATTCCCTTCTCATGACCAGCCCTCCCCCTGTCCCCCAAACCTCCCTCCCCCTGACCCAACCACTCACTTACTCCACCATCTTTTCCCCGCAATCATCTATCACAACTCCTCACCCCCCTACCAATCTCATACACTCTCTGCTCCTCCCCTTCCCCTCTACCCGCCCCTCAGGCTCTACCTACCCAACCCCCCAACCCCGCACCTCAACCCCCAATAAATACCCATCTCCCTCACACCCCCTTACCCTAACCCTCAATAATCACACATCCCCATCACACCAATTTATTCGTTTCTCACTCTCTTCATGCCCTTTTATCCTCTCTGACTACATCACCTGCAGATTTCTGCCTCCTGTTTAACCTAACCCCTCCACTCTCACTTAACAGATCCGCCAGCTATCACTCCATACCTACTACCCTATCTCCCCCCTCACACAGTAGGCCTCCATCCGCAACTAATCACGACCACTCCCTATCCCCAGACCATTCTCCGCCCACCTCCCACGCCCCTTCATCACTTCCCTGTACCCGGACTACCCCAAGCTTACACAACACTGTACTCGTCCTACCTACTTTAACTTCCGAACCCCTCACTCCTCCCAGCCCCGTCACCGCTCACCCCACACCATCTACCACTTCTCCCCCCTCTCTCATTAGTCCACCCTCTGCAAATAACTCAGACCATGCACTCCTGATACCTCCCCTCTCCTCAATTGCCCAGATCCTACATAACATTGAATGTGACCTATCAAATTTAACACAACCTTTGGAGATCACTCCCTCTCCGATGCCGTAAGCATAGACCTCTCCGCACCTCAAACCATCTCTCCCCGTCTGACCTCACCGACCTATGTAACTCCTACCTTACTAATCTGCCACCCACCAACCCTCCACTCCCTTATGCCCCCGTCCCTGTTATCATAGGGACAAATAGAACCCCCTCCCCCCCCGCTTCCCCCAGACCACCACCTCAACTTTCGCTGATCCACTCTTGCCCACCCTCTATACCTAACCCCACACCACTGAAATGAAGATTCGGCATAGTGGGGGTGGGCCAAGAGCCGCGACGGAGGAGACCGGAGGTATGAGCTGCGGAACGACTGCGCTAGTGAATGCGCCCACCAGGTGCATCACGGACTCTAACGGTAGGAGATCTCCGCTCACTGACACGAGCGACTCCTATACATAGTGGAGACAGCCTGGGGGGTAAAATATTTATAAATGAAGACTGAGAGCTCGGGTGGCTGAGATGTGAAGCGGGGGCGCCCAGACACGGCTTGCCTGACTTCCTCATGGCGCCCACCGCTAATGATTAAAGTAGCATGCAGGAGTGGAGATCAGGTGGGCAACTAGAGCCAAATTTCGGTGGGGGGGTGAAAAAGATTTCGGGGGGGGGCTAAGTCATCCAGCCATAGGCAGAGTGGCTGTAAGAAAGGGTGTAAACATGACAAAAGCCTCATTAACGAGTAAATGGTCTTTTAAAGACCTGTGACGTACTCGGGTGCGGGGGGCTGAAGCCCGGTGAGCCCAATGGGTGTTGCGCGCGTGTTTGAGATAACTATCCCACTGGGAAACTGCCCCTAGGAGCGACCAACGAGGCTTGCAGATGGCGAGCAGTAGATCAGTTGTCATTGGCCCTAACAAAATAGAGAGATGCAAGTCTGATGAAGTGGACAAGAGCTGACCCAGTGCTACAGTGCTGGCGAGGAGCACACACATTTTCCTTTTGGAGGGGAAAGTGTGACCCCAGGGAAATATTGGAGCGCTGCGCAGGAGGGAACAGCATCTGGGAGACTCCACAAATAAGGGGTGAAGGATCTTCCATCCACAGAGGGAAGAGGTGAGGGGGCATGGGCTGCAAAGACACAAAGCAACTGCCAATAACTCCAACAACACCACTTGGGAATGTGTTCGAACCCATCCTCTAAGGTTGCCCAGCGATGCCCTTAATCGGAGGTGACATCCATGAGTGCCTTCATCAATCTCTATGGTGCAAGTTTTGCGCAAGCCTCTACATAGTGTCCCACTCAAACCAGTCTGAGTGCTGGTGTTACGCAATAACCCTTACATAGGATTATTCAAAACCAACGGTGGATACAAGCCAGGCAAGGTTCAGGAGCTTTGAAAACGGCAAGCCACACTTCTTCACAAATCCAAAAGAACTCGCAAAACATTTGAAAGAATCCGCAGTACAAGAAATGCAACCTTCTGCAGGGGCCACTAATAAACGGAAGACTTTAACTATTCATGACCACCCTATACTTTTCTGTCCCTACTGGTTGATGTCGCCTATCTTCAAAATGGCACTTTCAGGTTGACGCCATGTGTAGCCCACAAAAGGTGTGCAGAAGGGCCGACTGGACATCAGCCATTGTTTTCCTCCTCATCTTGTTTTTCTATGCTTATTGAATGGTTGGGCCCTGGAGTTTTGGGATCGCCATCGTCGTAAATCCTGAGTAAACCCTGGAATTCGAGCCTTGTGTTTGTTTAACTATTTAATTTGCTCCAATTTTACGTTGTAATCTGTTTTGCTACCTAATCTGCTCTTGATTTTTAATTCCTCCCTTGGTTATCCTACTCCCATATTTTATCGTGTTTGTTTACCTATTTAATGTGATCCATATTTGCACTGGAATCTGCTTTTACTATCTTATCTGCGCCTGACTGTATTTCCTCGCCTATTTGCGCCCTTGCTTGATTCATCATATCTACCGTGCTTGTTTGACCTTTTCTACCCTACTGAATATCAATGATGTAATTCTGCTTTGCTATCAAATCTGCTCCTGATTTTATTCCTCTCTTGCTTAACACTACCTCCTTATCTTTCCCCCGATTTTTCGACCCCACACTCTCCCAGCGCCCCCCCTCTCCTCTCCTCTCCTCCCCTATCCCATCTCCTTTAACTTCCTTCTCTTTTCTCTGTCTCCCTCTCACACCCACCCAAAATGCCCCTTCACAGCACTGACCATCACCCTCAGGACCATACCCTCTCTAAACACGGCCCCAACTCCTGGACCATTCTCTACCCCCAAATCTCTCCAAACACGCAAGAAAAATTTCAAACATAAACTCCTCATCCGCAACCCTGAAACACTCATTGTCGACAACTACCTCAGCCTCACCTCCCCCATTATTACCAACTACATCTTCTACTCCAAACGCCCTTCCAAATGGAAGAGCATCTTCCTCCAACACATCCCTATCTCTAAATCAATCAATATCCCATATGGATTTAAAATATCCACCGCTCCCTCCCAGCCTTTCAGGGTGATATTGATATCTCCATCTTCAAAACAGGTAATATCCTTATACAAGCCTCACCTTCCCACCTCTCTATCTTTGAACACCACTTTAGCACTATGTCTCTCCTCTTTAACCATTCAGTGCCTAACACTCCTCCTCCCCAAACGAACAGAACCCCTCAAACCTCTTCTTCCCCCCTTCCCCCCACTCTACCTCCACTCTCAACCTCCAAAAATTGACCTCACCATCTCCCTCCCTTGACCCCCCTATTGATAACGACTACCCCAATCCCCAATTACCTACTTCTCATCCCCCACTTATCTCTCTCTCTCCCCCTAACCCCCTTAACCCTTACTCCTCGGACCCCTCCTTGAATAACGGTAGCCCCAAACTCCTGTCACCTACTTATCATTCCCTTCTCATGACCAGCCCTCCCCCTGTCCCCCAAACCTCCCTCCCCCTGACCCAACCACTCACTTACTCCACCATCTTTTCCCCGCAATCATCTATCACAACTCCTCACCCCCCTACCAATCTCATACACTCTCTGCTCCTCCCCTTCCCCTCTACCCGCCCCTCAGGCTCTACCTACCCAACCCCCCAACCCCGCACCTCAACCCCCAATAAATACCCATCTCCCTCACACCCCCTTACCCTAACCCTCAATAATCACACATCCCCATCACACCAATTTATTCGTTTCTCACTCTCTTCATGCCCTTTTATCCTCTCTGACTACATCACCTGCAGATTTCTGCCTCCTGTTTAACCTAACCCCTCCACTCTCACTTAACAGATCCGCCAGCTATCACTCCATACCTACTACCCTATCTCCCCCCTCACACAGTAGGCCTCCATCCGCAACTAATCACGACCACTCCCTATCCCCAGACCATTCTCCGCCCACCTCCCACGCCCCTTCATCACTTCCCTGTACCCGGACTACCCCAAGCTTACACAACACTGTACTCGTCCTACCTACTTTAACTTCCGAACCCCTCACTCCTCCCAGCCCCGTCACCGCTCACCCCACACCATCTACCACTTCTCCCCCCTCTCTCATTAGTCCACCCTCTGCAAATAACTCAGACCATGCACTCCTGATACCTCCCCTCTCCTCAATTGCCCAGATCCTACATAACATTGAATGTGACCTATCAAATTTAACACAACCTTTGGAGATCACTCCCTCTCCGATGCCGTAAGCATAGACCTCTCCGCACCTCAAACCATCTCTCCCCGTCTGACCTCACCGACCTATGTAACTCCTACCTTACTAATCTGCCACCCACCAACCCTCCACTCCCTTATGCCCCCGTCCCTGTTATCATAGGGACAAATAGAACCCCCTCCCCCCCCGCTTCCCCCAGACCACCACCTCAACTTTCGCTGATCCACTCTTGCCCACCCTCTATACCTAACCCCACACCACTGAAATGCATGCTAGTTAACTGTCGCTCCGCGGTCCTACATGCCACGGAAATCTCGGAAACCATCCTGAGTGAATCCATTGATATTGCATTCCTC
The DNA here is from genome assembly GCF_964204655.1 of Triturus cristatus. NCBI lineage: Eukaryota > Metazoa > Chordata > Amphibia > Caudata > Salamandridae > Triturus > Triturus cristatus. Next base: position 360,153,117 of record NC_140587.1, read on the forward strand.
ACTGAAACCTGGCTAAATGACCACTCAACGAGCAAACTTGACCTTCTCTCCCCCCCCGGAATACTCTATTCTTAGAAAAGACAGACCTAACAGAGTTGGGGGTGGGCTAGCCATTATCTTCAAAAAGGAACTTCAGATTTCCCTTCTCACTAACCCAGGCTACTCCTCATGCGAATACCTGGAAGCAGAACTGTTAACTCAAAACTCCCGCCCAATTCGTCTACACAACATCTATCACCCCCCGGGACCACCACAGCCCTTCATCGAGGACTTATCTGAACTACTGGCGCAATCAGCATTATCCAACTCATAAAATCTCTTTCTTGGGGATCTTAACCTCCATTGGAATGATACCAATGACCCCACCATCTCCCTCCTCACTACACTTCTTGAAGTCAATGAACTCAAACAACTCAGCCAATCTCCAACTCACACTAAAGGATCCATACTTGACGTCATTCTGTCCAACGATAATCTGACTTCCGTTACCAATATCATCCCCACTGACTGGTCCGACCATCACCTTATACTCTTCACCATTGCTACCTCAGCAAACCTCTCTGCCCCTAAAACTACCAGACCTAAGAAATTGACCAGAAATCTAAAAGGCATCCCCCCAGGAGTTCTACAATCGAAACTCCAAGCTCAACTTCTTCTCATTCCCCCTCCCAAAATGCGAATGAGCTCACTGAACTATTTAACAATACTGTTACAGATATTCTTGACCAACTAGCTCCGCCTAAACTCAAAAACCAAAGAAAGACCCCCTCAAACTCTTGGTTTAATACAGAGATAAATAATGAGAGACTGGCACTCAGACTGTTGGAAAGAACCTGGAGACACCATCCCTCACCCTCCCATCTTGCACTTCTCAGACATGCCAGATCCACTTACAAAAAACACATCCTCAAGGAAAAGGCATCCTTCTTCCGAACTCAACTTGACCGTGCCAAAAACAGACCCAGGGAACTCTTCAAAATCATCCGTAACCAAACTTTCCCCGCACCTCCAAATATGACAGCCTCATCAGACAGATGTGAAGAAATTGCCCACTTCTTCTCGGAAAACATTGCCAAAATTGACCAATCCTTCCTTCCCGCACAACTATCCTCCAACTCCCAATCCAATCCTGTCCTCACCTCTAATGCCTACTCCACATCCCCCCTTCCAGACAACACACTCTCTCCTCTGCCCTCTATCCTACTGCTCCCCAGCGAGCCTCCTCACCCACCCATTTCCATACCCCCCAACCACTCCACAGGCCTCTCACCTTCCACATCTCCAGTAACCAACTCACCTAAATCTCAACTTAAGAACAATGCCTCCTTGCTCAACTTTCTCCCCGTCACTGAGCTTGAAGTCCTCAATATAATTGACAATCTAAAACCGTCCTCCCACACAAAAGACCCTATACCCTCCAACCTTGTTCTGCCCTTAAGCACATCATCACCCCATTCTGGACCAAAATCATCAACACCTCTCTCTCCACGGGCTGTGTCCCCTCCTCCCTTCAGCTTGGTCAAATCTCGCCCATAATCAAAAACCCCAATGCTGACCCCAATGACCTAAATAATCTCCGCCCCATCACTAACCTCCCCCTTCTCTCAAAGGTACTTGAAAAATGTGTCCTACTACAACTAGACAAACACATAGAAAATGTCAACCTTCTCGACCCCTTTCAGTCGGGCTTCAGAAATGGCTGCAGCACCGAAACGGCAATGCTCAATGTCATAGATGACATCCATCAATCACTTGACAATGGCAAGACCTGCCTTCTTATCCTTCTGGATCTCTCCGCAGCATTCGATACAGTCAACCATTCAGCCCTACTTAATGTGCTTAAGACCCGTTTCGGCCTTAATGGCACCGCCTACAAATGGTTCATTTCTTATGTACAACACCGTACTCAGCAAATCAAAATTCAAAACTGTCTCTCTACCCCCACTTCTGTCTCCCTTGGAGTCCCCCAAGGATCTATTCTCTCTCCTTCCCTCTTTAACCTCTTTATGGAACCCCTCACCCTCATTCTTAACCAAGCAGGCATAAATTACCACCTCTACGCCGATGACACCCAAATCTATTACAAGATTAAAACTCATGCTGACATCTTACACCTGAACAACACCCTTACCAAGATCCAAACCAGGTTCCATTCCAATCATCTCAAACTCAACCCTAACAAAACCGAAATTATTCTCTTCTCCCCCAAAAATAACCCTCTACCCGTTCAATCATGGATCCCTGACCCCATTGCACTCAATTGCTCACTCACCCTGTCCAACTCCGTCAAATCTCTTGGCATCACTATCGACAACACCCTAACCCTTAATGTTCACATCAAAAACTCGGCCAAAGGAGCCCTCTTCACTCTCCGTCACCTCAAGTAAATTAAACCATTCATACCCACCGATGATTTCAAACTCGTAATTCAGTTGCTTGTTCTGTCACGTATTGATTATGGTAATGCCATCCTTAATGGAATCCCCAAAGTACACCTAGCTCCAATCAAAGCTGTGCTCAACCTTGCTGCCAGGCTCATCACGGACTGCAAACGCTTCGATCATATATCCCCGGCTCTCAAATCTCTTAAATGGCTCCCTATCGAAGGCAGATCTGCCTACAAAACCGCCTGCATTACTTATAAAGTCCTTCACCAAAACACTCCGCATTACCTCTCAAAGAAACTCCACACTGTGGGCTCCACTCGACCTCTGAGAAGCACCAACACCCTACTCCTAAGTCCTAATCCCACCTCTGCATAAAAAGAAAGCCACACAATCTCGTTCCTTCTCTGGCAATGTCCCTATTATCTGGAATGCCCTCCCAAAAAACCTGCGCTGTAATCCCTCCTATTCTAGTTTCAAAAAAGACCTCAAAACCCACCTCCTCAATTATTATTGGTGTTCCTAACCTCTGTCCTACTCCAGATTTCTTATCTATCACACTATATTTGTTCAGTAATTATATACCCTGTTCTCCTGTTTCACCATTTACCTAATTACTTAAATGTATAGCTCCTGCCCCTGTTTATTTATCTGGTCTTGTATAATGCTCATGTTGTCTGTACTTTGTAAATTTTTGTTGCACTACCTTTCATATGCTTTTATACCCTATGGTGCACATGCATCAACATTCGGGAAAGCGATTCCTTAATAGCGAGAAATAAGGAATCGTTATTAAGCAATCGCATTTCGGAATGCATGAACATATTCGGAAAAAAAAGCGATTTCTTAAAAATCGCTAACATTTACCGAATCCACAATAGCGAGTAGAGCAAACACCGATTAGCAGAAAGCGAAATCGGTATTAGCGAAATCGGTATTAGCGAACTCGGTAATAGCGTAACCGGTAATAGCGAAATCGGTAAAAACGGGTCGCTCTGGGAGCGGTCTTATGACATCACTACCAGGAAGTCAAGCTGCCTCACCCTCACTCGCCTGAGGAGCTCACAGGAGGAGGCACAGGACACAGGCTGAGGCTACAGAATCCCCACTGACAACCCATCCACCCTACCCTCACCAGGATGGACAAGGATGCACCAGACACCGCTGAAACTGCCAGGAAGAGGAAGAGAAAGTTCTCTGACCGGGAACTGGAGCACCTGATTGAGGGGGTGAGCAGCAAGCATGATAGGCTGTTCGGAAAGCTGTCTCTCAAGGTGCCAGAGGCGGAGAAAAGACGCATTTGGCTGCGCATCAGGGAGAGGGTGAATGCCGTGGGAGTGACGCCCCGCAGCATCGATGAACTAAAGAAGAGGTGGTATGACCTCAGGAAGAGGGCCAAGGAGAGGATCGCAGAAAGGGTCAAGGAGGCAGCTGGCACAGGAGGGGGGCCATCCACAGTGTCTGCAAACACTGCCCTTGAGGAGCTAGTCGAGGGGACCATCGAGCCAGAGGCGGTGGTGGGAGTCACGCAGATGGACACCTCCGGGGCAGCCACAACTGAACAAGGTAAGATGCATGCCTGCGCCTATACTCTGCATATCGTATACCCATTCCCATCCCCCCAGATCGATCACAGTGTGCAGCCAGAAGTGCACCACACAGATTCTCTCATATCAGTAGTGCATCATGGGAGTCGTAGTCATGTCAGGCAGGTGTGCAAGTATAGTCATAAATGCCTAAAAAAATTAGATCAGCAGTACAAGCAAAACATAGACTCAAATAATGTAATTAATAGGAGGACATGTATGAAAATCTACAAACAGATGTAGTAATAATCCAACTAACCATGCACTGTTTCACACACAGATGCTTCTCCTGGCGATTCTGATGATAGCGGGCACCTCATCATCTCAGAAACACCAGCTGATTCTGATGGCGACACTCCGCAGGAGGGTCAATCCCCACCTCCACCAGCAACTATACCACCACCACCACCACCTGCTGCGCCAACTGCAACCAAACCACCAAGACGCAGGGCACAAGTCCCACCCATGCAGGTGATGGATGCATGCCCGAGTCCTGCAACCCCAACTGGGCCAAGTCCAACAGTTGTCACACCTCCAGCACCACCACCAGCACATGGCCGAGTCACGCAGCGGTGCAGGTCCCTGCGCAGTACTTCTGATGTAGCCGACCAGGCAAGCTCCCCATATGGTGGCATCGATGCGCAGATGCTGCGTGTCCAGCGCCTGCAGGGGGACACATGGGGACCATTAGCCTACACATGTCGCATCTTGCTAAGCAAATGTGCACCCTGACAGACGCAGTGCGGAACATGACCACAGTTGTGGCAGAGGGGAACGAAAAACTGAGTGAGGACCTCCAGGAACTCACCCGTGCCATCAGAGCAGGACATCACAGTGAGCGACGGAGGCACAGACAGAACTTGCTCCGTTCCACTGCATCAACCAGGGCCATCACTAGGACTCTGTATTGTCCCGACGCTCCGTGTCACTGCAGGTGGACCTCGGCCATTACTGTGGTGACGTGGCAAAGGCCTTAGGCCAGGTGACCACTGCAGTGGAAACACTTGCAGAGCGGAACATTCAGTGGCAGCAACTTGGGAGGGGACGACGGCAGTAAGGCTGCCTCAAGTGTCAGCAGCGTATCCGTGGTGGAGACCAGCACCAGGAGGCGCAGTTCACGCTGCTCCACAGCCACAGGGACAGGCCGTGGTGAGGCCGTGGTGAGGTGGAGGAGAGGGTGATAGGAGGCTGGGCGTTCGTGGCAAGCGCCACTAGTCATACAGTACGGCATCCCTGACCATGGTGGGGTAACCATGGCCCTGTCCAATTGTACTATTGCACACCCGTGACTACAACGGGCATGTTTTGGTCCTCATTGTGTGGGGGAACTCTAATTCGCATTTATGTGTGACCGCACATACATCAGTGCTCCTGTGCATTAAACAGTAGCACCACTAATGATATCGTCATGGCTCATTCTTACCTGGGTCAGAAATGATGTTGTGTGATGTATGTCCGCCTCCTTTGGCCCTCAGCTGTGTTAGGAACGTGTGCCTGTCGGTGTTGTGCGGGTGGTTGGTCATCCCGGTAGTCGTCATTCCTGTCCACCTCAATGGGTATCCCCCTTCTGGTTGCGATGTTGTGCAGCATGGCACATACTGCTACAATCCTGCAGCAGGTGTCTGGTTTATATTGCAAGGTACCACCAGTCTTATGTAAGATTCGGAAGTGACTCTTCAGAATCCCAAAGGTCCTCTCAATCACATTTCTGGTGCTTATGTGGGCCGCGTTGTAGCGTTGCTCCTGTGGTGTTGCTGGATTGATGTAGGGGGTGAGGATATATTCACGCAGGGCGTATGCACTGTCACCTACAGGATTGAAGCAAAGGCTTAGCGACAGTGATGAATATATATGTGTGATGCTCATGTTATGAAGAGGTATGTGTACGTACCAAGCAGGAGTCCCTCTCCAAATTCTCCATTGAGTAGGCGCCTGTGGATGCCACTGTGTCGGAATATGTAGGAGTCGTGTGTGCTCCCTGGAAATTGTGCCTCTAGGTCCGTGATGATGTGCTTGGCATCGCACACGACCTGCACGTTGATGGAGTGGTAGGACTTGCGTTTACGGAAATTGTACTCATTGGCTGAGGGTGGACAGATGGGGACATGCGTGCAGTCAATGCATCCTATGACATGGGGGAATTGGGCCACCTGGTAGAATGCCCGTTTGGTGTGGTCCAACTGCTGTGGGGTTGTGGGGAAGGTGATGTGGTTATGTATCATTGTCAGCATGGCATCAATGAATTTGTGGAAGAAGCGTGATAGTGAGCTTTGTGATACGCCTCCCGCTACGGCGATGACCCTCTGAAAACTTCCAGAGGCCAGTAGGTGCAGGCTGCATAGGACCTGGACGTGCGCAGGAATAGCATTGGTCCGACGTGTCTGGTGCTGCAGTAGTGGTTCAAGGTCTGCAATTAGGCGCATGATCATGGCACGATTGAGACGATACTTGTCGTAAACCTCATCCTCATTTTGGCCAAGCAATGTGATGCGCACTCTAAAGACTCTCTCCTGGACCCTTCTCCTGCGCTGTCCTGCTGCATTAATTCGCATCCTCCTTGCAAGCACATAGAGGGCTGCCATTTTGTGCAAGGTAACAGGGTCTCCTGGCCCTATTTGTATGGCTTACTAATTGTTAGCATCTGTGGCACATTTAGAATTTTTGTAGGTTTTTTTATTTTTTTATGCAACTTTACCTCCTGGTTCTGATTCCCCTTAATCTGCTCATGCAAAATAGCGATTTTTGGGATTTTCGGTATTTGCGACTTTTGATGCATTCATTAGCGATTCGTCATTTGCGATTGGCACATGCCGGGCGCTATTAGGGATTTCGGTATTAGCGATTTATTGTTTTGCGATTCTTTATTTTGACGGGCTTCTTTTTGCGATTATTTATTTTAGCGGGTAATTATTTAGCGAAACTTTATTTTTTCCCGATTTTTGTTGATGCATTGGGATTCGTTTTTTGCCACTCGCTAACGGGTGATTTTTGCGATTCGGTATTTTTGCGAGTTGATTTTTGGTTGATGCATGTGCCAGTATGTGCCTTATACTATCCTTATCTTGTAAAGCGCTCTGATACCTCTGGGTCTAGCCAGCGCTATATAAAACCTTCAAAATAAATAAATAAATAAAATAAAAACAGCGTGAATGCTCCCTGTGTAAAGATGACATGTGAATTGGTATATCCATGATTGGCTTATTTGGTTTACCTGTTAGTCCCTAGTAGCGTGGCCTGTGTGTGCCCAGGGCTGGTAAACCAAATGCTGCTGGTGGGCCTGCAGAGCTGGTTTGCGCCACCCACAGAAGCAGCTTATAAAGTGTGTCTCAGACCTGCCACTGCAGTGTCTGTGTGTCTGTGTGCGCTCTAGAACTGCCATCTTGGCTGTGAAGTGCACCCACTTCCCAGCCCCTGAACCTTCCCTTGGCATCATGTAAGCAACCCTATGGTAGGGTGCATTGTATTTGTGAGGTAGGACATGCTCTGACGTGTGTAGCATGCCCTGGTAGTGAATTACACCCAATTTTGTTTTTCACTACTGTACGGCTACCTGTTCTCCATAGGCCAGAATGGGAGGATTGGCAATTACATTCTATAGTCCTAACTGACCCACAGAACATGGTAGAAAAATGAATTTAGCATGCCTGAGCTCAGAATATTATTATTATTATTATTTTTTTTTTTTGATTTTCAAAACCACAAGTGGCCGGCAGCGCGTTAGAAGAGGGGAAAGGCATTGGTGTACACAGCGATTTGCCTACAACCCGATACGGTCCGGCCGCGTCACAATGAGCGAACACATTCAATATAATAGCCCGTCAGGGATCGCAGCATTAACAACCGAACAGAACACCCAAACAACCCCCCACCCCGCCAACCTCACCATGAGAGCAATCTACAGGACAGTCAACAGCCTGCATCGCCTCCCTAAGTGTCTAAGGTGCAAGAGCCCATGCCTAACCGGGGGGAGAAGTGGGGCAGGCACATCCGGCAGCAGCGGGTTAGACAGCAAGTATGTCTTCAAGGGACCCCATATGTCCCGGGGCCGGGAGTTCGAGGGCAGGAGATCAGAGTACAGAGCAAGCTGGTCCTGCCAGAGAATCATTGTCCGTAACCAATCCTTGAATTTCGGCGCCCTCCCCCTGCCCCACTGGCAAGCCTCCCTCCATTTGGCGAGGAGCAAACAGATAGAGGCGAACCTCCTATAGGCCACGGGGAGCTTCTCAGTGTAACCCAACACGCCCATCAGCGGCGACGGCGGCAGCGGGAGCCCCAGCATCTTGCCCACGGCCTCAAAGACCTGCGACCAATAATCGTACAGAGCCGGACAGCTCCAGGCCAAATGCAGTATATCGGCCCCGTCAGCTCGGCACCTGTCACACCTGGCATCCGCCGGCAGCCCAAAGCGCTTCAGATGGGCGGGCGTGTAAAAGTATCTCTGCACGAATTTGAAGTGCGTGATGCGCAGCCGAGCACTCGCGGACACCCTCTCCGTCTGCGAACAGCAATAGTGCCATTCCTGGTCCGAAATTTCCTGTCCCATATCCTGGGACCAGTGATCCCGGGCAGCACCCTGTGGCGCACTGATCTCGGCGTATAGCGATTTATAAAGAATGGAGACCAAGTGGGACGCAGTCTGTGCTCCCAAGAGGAGATGGACCGAGGGAGCACCGGCGGCTCCTGCGGGTACTCCGGGGTGCAAGCGTGCATTCCCTCCCGCAAGCACGCATATAAGATGGTCTCCATAGTATCAGGGGGGGGCTCGTGGCATAGCTGCTGGAGGGTGATGAACGTCCCGTTAGGGTAGATGTCACCCCACGTGCTGATCCCTCGCCGTTTTTGAAGTTTATGGAAGATGCCCTCCCGGAGGAGGGACAGCTGGGGGTGGTATACCAGCGGCATCCGGGGGGAGTAGATCACTGGGGCCTGCAGTTTATTTGCGATCCAGCCCCACGTACGGTCTATGGTTGTGGGTTCCCGCGCCGAGACGCGCTGCAGGAGCGCCCCCTCTAACGGGACCGGGTCAGCCAGCCAGTGCTCCACAGCCATGTGGGCCGCATACTTCGACCCCTTGAACCAGTAGTGGGCACAGTGCGCCTGGGCGCACATATAATACAATTCAAAGTTAGGCAGTTCGAGGCCCCCGTCCGAGTACGGACTTGCCAGGGTGTCCCACCGTATCTGCGGCTGTTTGCCACCCCACACAAGGCGCAATCGAGCCGTGTGTAGTGTAGAAAAGAAAGGGCGGCCCGGGAAGTAAGGTATGTTCAGGAAGAAGTAAAGGAATTTGGGTAATACCACCATCTTGACTAACGAAATTCGGTCCGCAATTGAGAGAGGCAAGGCTATCCATCGAGTGATCGTGTCGGAGAGCGAGTCCATGGCGCGCCCATAGTTGGCACGGAGCACCTCTTCCCGGTCCAGGGCGACGTGCACCCCAAGGTATCGGACAGTGTCAGTGCACCATTCCAGCGGAAAGTCCAGCTCAAAGGGGACCACCACCGGGGTGAGCGGGAGTATTTGAGACTTCGCCCAGTTGATCCGCACGCCAGACAGCCCACCAAAACGGACGAACTCTCGCAGCAGCGGGTTCAGATGATGTTTCGGGTCCTTGACATAGAGAGAGACATCATCAGCATAAAGTGAGATTAAGATGGGGCGCAGCAGGCACCGCAGCGCCTTGTCCTGATGGTATTGGCGCACCCTCGCAGCCAGCGGCTCCATCGCTAGGGCGAACAGCAGAGGCGAGAGCGGGCAGCCCTGTCTAGTGCCACGCGACAGCAGTAAGGGTCGAGAGATAAGACCGTTGATTTGCACCCTGGCCGCCGGGGCAGCGTAGAGGAGCTGTATCCAAGCCGAGAAGCCCACCAGGAATCCCATGTTGTGCAGGACGGCGTGCAGATATGCCCATTCTATAGAGTCAAACGCCTTAGTGGCGTCCAGAAACACAGCCGCCAGGGGCAGCTGCGGGTCCACCTGCTGCATGATCGAGAAAAGGGTACGCAGGCTGTGGGACGTAGACCTCCCAGGAATAAATCCTGTTTGGTCTGGCAGGATCAACCCATCCATCAGGAGGTTCAATCGATTGGCTAGCAGCTTGGTAAGTATTTTGCTGTCTACGTTAATAAGGGACAGGGGCCGATACGAGTCACATCTGTCGGGCGGCTTGCCCGGTTTCAGGATTGATATAATTAGGGCTTCTCTCATTGTGGGCGGTAGCCCTTGCGTCTCCAGGGCCTCCGCATAAACCGCCTGCAGGATAGGGCCAAGCAAATCAAAATACTGCTTATAAAAGTCGCTCGGGAGGCCGTCGGGCCCGGGCGCCGTCCCGGATCGCAAGTGGAAAACAGCCTCTCTCAGCTCGTCAGTGGTGAATGGCTCGCAAAGGAATTCCCTCTGCCGATCGGAGAGGTACCCCAGAGTAATATCACTAAAAAAGGGGGGGAGGGCCGCTTCGTTGACGCCTTTGGAGCGGTATAGGTCAGTATAGAAATCAGTGAAGGTCCGCAGAATCGAGTCCCCATCTTTATGAGTGTTGCCCTCCCCATCCCCTACCTCCAGGACGTGGTTGGCATGTCTCGGTAGTCGGATGTCCTGTGCCAGGGCCCTGCCTGGCCTGCCGCCCTCTCCGTATCGCCTAGCCTGGGCATATTTCCCCCGGAACCGAATCTCCCTGTCAGCTTCAGCAGTGTATTCCGTCATCAGATCTCTCAGTTTGGCTCTCCCCTCCCCGTCGTCCTGTCGCCAGATGTCCGCCTCCAACCTCTTTAGGTCGCCCTCCAGACGGCGGAGCCGGTGACGGATGTCCCGCAGAACCCCGAAGCTCTTGGCTATGCAGACACCCCGTATGGTGACCTTGAAAGCTTCCCAAAGCGTACCCACTTGCTTCACTGTCCCCTTGTTCCTGTCAAAGAAATCAGTTATGTCGTCTCCCAGTTCCGTCTTAAAGACCTCATCTAAGAGAGCTTCCGGGGCTAGTCGGCAGTTTCTGGAGCCCACCAAGGAACCCGGGATAGTCAGGGTAAGGCAGACCGGAGAGTGGTCAGATAAGGTGCGGGCCAGGTGATCGACCGCTCGCACCCAGGTGCAGACCCCCCTAGACCCCAGCCAGTACTCTAGCCTGGACCATGAGGCATGTATAGTTGAGTGAAAGGTCCCCTCCCTTGTCGCTGCATGCCTATGTCTCCACAAATCCACCAGCCCCTCGCCCTCAAGCAGACCTCGCAGCGCATATAGTGGTGAGGCAAGTGGGTAGATCGGTCGTTGGCCGGATCGCTGACCGTGTTGAAATCCCCCGCCCACCTCCAAGATCTTCCCCCACACAGCATTCAGGACATCAGGACTGTCCATGTTGGGGCCATAATAGCTAACAATGATCACAGAGTGCGATCCCAGAATACCCCACATCATGCAGTATCTGCCTGCGCCATCGCTCCTCATCCCCCCACATCTGAAGGGCATCCCTCGCTTGACCAGGATGGCCGTACCTCTAGCGTATGTGGAATACGCCGAGAACACCCGGTGAGCAGCCCACTTGTTACCAAAGGCCGGGGGGCAGCGGGGATCAGTGTGCGTTTCCTGGAGGGCAGCAATGCTAATGTCATGCCTATCAAGGTAAGAAAGGATCTGTCTCCTCTTTCTGGGATCGTGCAGCCCCCGCACATTCCACGACAGGAGCTTGATCACAGCACTGCGAGGCTCTCCCATAAGGCATAAGGCACTTCAGAGGTGAATGTCATCCCAGACAGCGGCCATGGCAAAACAGCCATCCGGGCCCAGTAATGAGGACCGAGCGTAATGTCAGCAAGGTGGCATAGCATATCCCCCCCAGACATGTCAGGGCACTGTACACAACAGCTAACTCTCAATTCCCCATGAGGTCGACCCAGCAGTAACCCCTCCACCCACCCCTCCCACAACAGCGCCCCAATCGCGCCGGAATCCCGGAACCCTCCCTCCTCCCTGATACTCTGAAACATATGCGACCTTCAAACAGGTCAAATCCCGAACTTTTGTAACCTTACAAAACGTGGGAACAGGGGACCGCCCTTAGGGGGGCGCTGGCGTGCCTCTCAAACCCTCGCGTTCCGCCGAGTCGCGGAACCACCTAGGCTTCTCCTGTGGATCGAGGGTGGAGGAGACCCAGGGTGGAGGGTGCCCAACCCAACAAGGAAAGACCCCTGCAAGCTGGCTCCAAGGGTACCTGCAAGTCTGAGCAACCACATCACGAACAATTAAAGGCTGCACACTAGCGCAGCCGCAACCAGTCCAACACAAGTCACACAGTTCGACACCAGGCATAGTCACTTATCTGTCGGTGGCCGCACCGGGACAGGAAACGGTTCCCCTCCGCCACAGGCGCGACGTGCAGCCAGAGCAGCGCCCTCCTCGGACACAAGCAGGCCATCAAAGCATGTCCAGGGGGCCATCCATCCCAGCAGTGCAGCAGTGTGCCAACAACGCTCCTCAGCTAGGGTCGCCGCCACCCGCAGTAGCGAGCCGCAGTGGTCAACCGTCCCCCGGGGGAGATCGTGGGCCGGAGCGGGATCCCCCGCTGGGCCGGCCGGGGGAAGCGCGGCGGAGAGAGCCCAGGAACTCCTCCGCCTGCTGTGGATTGGTGCAGAGTATCGTGCGGTCGCGGTGTTTAATCCGTAGCTTAGCTGGGTAGAGCAGGGCGTATTCAATGTTTTCTTTGCGCAGCTTTTGCTTCACCTGAATGTATTTCCGCCGCGCCTCCTGCACCGCCATGGTGAAGTCGGGATAGATGGAGAATGAGTTGCCCTCGTATTGCAAATCCGGGATGTCGCGGGCCTTCCACAAGGCGGCATCACGGTCGCGGTAATTCAGCAGTCTGGCCACGATGGGCCGGGGCGGAGCACCCACCGGCGGCCGAGGACCCAGCGACCTATGCGCGCGTTCCACGATTAGATGCGCCGAGAAGGAGGACGCCCCCAGAGTGGAGGCCAGCAGCCGCTCCACGTAGTCCTCCATGCGCCCCGTGGCCGTGGTTTCCGGTATACCAATCAGGCGAATGTTATTCCTGCGGCTACGCGCTTCTAAGTCTTCGTTTTTGGCGGCAATCACTTTTAGCAGCTTGTCCATTTGCGACACCTGAGAGGCCATCACGGCAGAGGCGTCCTCAGTGGCCGAGATCCGTTTCTCCGCCCCCTTGAGCTGTTCCATGTGTTTGTCCTCCTTCAGCACCAAGAAGTCTAGCCGGGAGTTCATAGTGTCCATTTTCCCGGAGAGGGCATTGAGGCTCTGTTGCATCGCCATGAGCATAGTTTTTAGCTCGTCGCTGGGGCTGGGCGCAGTCGGGGTCATCTGCGACAGGCCAGGCTCGCCCGTCTCGTCCGTGGAGGAGCGAGTGGCCACCTTCTTCTGCTCGAAGAGCAGTTTAGACTGCCGGGCGTCTGTCTTCCCCATGGCGCCGCTCAGCCGTGGGTCCTCAAAGTGTCAGTCCCCCACAGTCGCCGCCCAGCAGCCAGCCGCCTCCAAAGCACCAACAGACCGCCAGCAGCAGCACTTGCGGATTCCAGCATCAGCAGCCTCCGTCCCACCTCACGATAAGGGCAGATCAACAGGCCACGGGGTCGATGGCCCGGCGAGGCGAAGCGGCCACCAGGGCCGGAGCAGACAGGCAGCGCCCCCTATGAAAGCGCCACAGGCAGGCCCTCCTCGCCTGCCCGTCCCGCGCACAGGGGAACCAACTGGCAGCCAAGCGCTCACCGCTCCGCAGGTCACCGCGTCGTCCCCGGCCTCACAGCACCCTCGAGCCGCATCCACCGGCCGACACCTCGGGCCCCACGTCCAGCCCCTCAGTTGCGGGCTCTAGCACAGCGGGCGCAACAGCGCCGGACCAGGGCAGGCACCACAGGGACTTCACCGGGGGGGAGGGGGGGAGCCTCCAGGCTCATGGGCGGTCCCCCCACAGCTCACGCCCGCGATGGGGCCCGCCAGGGACAGCAGATGCGTGCGGGGCTCTGCACCCGCCAGACGGCCAGGAGCGCCGATCAGCTTCCTCCGCTCCCGCTCCAGTGAGAGCAGGCCGCCGCACGTCCAGCAGGATCTCGGGCCCAGTACCTCGTGGGCGACACCGGGCTAGCGTAGTCTGCCGCAGCCGCCGCCGGCCTCCAGCACGAAGGGCCGTCGCGCCCCCCGGCCACCCCCACCGCAATATCTTCAGCGGTAGTGCAGAGATCGGCGCGAAACTCGCGTCGAGTGTTCAGCCTGGCATCCGCAAGGCATGCGTGGGCTCTCAAGCAGCGAGCGAGGGGTCCATGGGCAAATAATTAAAGTAGAAGCGGGTCGGGCAGCCGGAGCCTCACAGTAGCGCGGCCATCTTGGTCTGGCGCCACCTAGCGCCCTGAGCTCAGAATATTAAAATACATCTTTTAGTTAAGTTTATTTTTATATTCTGTGTTTGAAAATACCACTTTTAGAAAGTAGGTATTTTCTTGCCTAAGCCTTCCAGTGTGCTTTGCTGTTATGTGTATTGGCTGTCTGGTTTTGGAGGGACAGGGCAGGCTGATTCAGACCTGGGTTGAATAGAGAGATCTGCATTGGAGTATGGGGAGGGGTAGCTCCTGGAACTGAATAGGGCTGTGCCTGGCAAGGTGAATGCTGGCTCCACCTCCCACTGTGCGTCTGATGGCAGACCCCCTCTTTCTGAAAGGAAGGATGCAGCCTGGTAAACAAAGTGCTCCAGGGCTGGGCTGAACTGGTTCTGGCTGGGTTCAGTGTCTTGTGACTCTTTAGAACAAAGACTTTTGGGGTATAAATATCTGTGCCCAAACCCCTACAATTTGTAATGCTCCTGGACAACAAGAAGAACCTCTGTCTGCGTAACTGAAGGAATCTGCAGGAGAGGACTGTCCTTGTGCTTGTTTGCTGTTTCTTGGACTGGCCTGCAGTGGTTACTACTGGACTTGGAAGAAGAGGAAAAGGACTTTGAAGGAACTTTTATTTTATCTTGCTACAGCAATCACCCAAGGGCTAGAAGAGAGCTAGCCTCCTGCAGGAGTCTCAGGCACATCAGACTCCACCACCAGCCTCCTGTTTCCCCCCAGTGAGGATTTCTATTGGCAGGTGAGGCTCCTGTGGAGAAGAGAGTGCTGAAAATCGTCGCTAGCGAGCCGCTGCAGCTGAAGAGCGTAAGGAAAATCGTCGCGCTGCTGCCGCCGAGTGCTCGCTACCGGAGATCATCGCATCACCTGTCTGCGGGCTGCCAAATGCTCCCTAACCCGAAGATTATCACATTGCATGTTTGTGGGCCTGAAAGCGCTCGCTAACCAAAGATCATCGCATCGAGTTCATTGCTTCACGACATCACAGAGCGGACGCCGAACGTTCGCCATTTCATCGCATCGCATCAGGATCATCGCTTCCTCGCGGAGCATCATTTTCTTTCATCGCAACAAGATCGCACACGCAACAGGCTCGCGCATCATCCTCCCTTCGCGGCAAGGATTTTATCGCATCGCCGGCTTAGCGCGCAGAAGTTTGTTGCTTTGTCCTGCACAAAAATCAGCGCATCATCCTTCCTTGCGGTAAGGATTCAACGCATCGCTGGTTAGAGTGAGGAAAATCATCGCTACAACTCCTTAGCGACATTTTGGTTGCTTTGGTACAGAAACCAGGTATCTTGTGAGTAAAAGGGTCGCAGAGACCACTGCCTTGAACTGAACTCCTCTTTGCACATTTTGAACTATTTTTGCAGCCTTTCAAAGGGTGTAGTCTGCTTACTCTGACTTAGGAAGAAAGGTCCCTACTTGGACAGTGGCCAGCCATTGCCAACTAGAGACCCCCATTTCTAACAGGATGTTATAGGCATTTTAGGGTTTAGGAGTAGATAAGGTGCTAAGGTTTTTTTTTTAGAGTTTAGAGTGGGTGGGGAATAGGGTGGTAGGGTGGTAAGGTATGTTTAGGGTTTAGGAGTGAGGAACGGACAAGAGGTGGCATAGGTTTTTTTTAGGGTTTATGGTGGGTAAGGGTATTGGGTTGTGAGGGTGTTTTCAGGGTTAAGGGGTTGATAGGTGTATTGGGTGGTAAGGGTATTTCTAGTGTTAAGGGGAAGTTAAGGGCATAATGTAGTAAGGGATGTTTTAGGGTTTAGGAATGGGTAGGGGTATAGGGTGGTAAGAGTATTTGTAGGGTTTAGGGGTGGTACCAGTATTGCATTGTCACGGTGTTTTAGGGTTAAGGGGCTGGTAGGGGTACAGGGCAGAAAGGGTATTTAAGGATTTAGGAATAGGTTAGGACAAAGGTTAGTAGGAGATTTCTTAGGGTTTATGGGTGAGTATGGGCATAGATTGGTAAGGGTAATTAATAACATAAAAAATGTAATTCATTTATTTATGAAAAAGTATTTGGACTAACTCACGGTTCATTGTTATTTCCAGTCAGTCTCAACATTGATGTCAAACTAACATTACATATGATCTAATAATCATATTTTCAGGTGTACCTCAATAAAATTCACTATAAGGTGTTCGGTGTGAATGCAGTAGTCAAATCCTTATCTCATAATATCCAAAGATCAAGGAATGGATTTGCAAAGTTGGCTAATGCTCAGCTCTGGCAAGAAAGAGGATACTTTTTTATAACATAAAAAAAATCGCTAAAATATACACCTTCACCCATATGTTTAGTCATTCAGCAGAAACCAACAAACCTGATTTTAAAATGTAAGACTGTCTTTTTAATGAGTTCCATTCCTACATCTAAATATAGTTGCAGCAACAAGAATTTCTTTTTAATTCCTCATTGCAATTATCATCCAAGTCAAATTGAGAAGACTTGAGAAGACTTGGTCATACTGCTCCTGGCTTAGCATTAAACTCAAGAACTGCATATTTCTACCCAGTCTTTTGCTGAACCATAAATAGGCAAGGCTTTTAGCCAACTCTGTACCTCAGGCTGAACTAGTTTCTACTGGCTCCCTATGGATGCAACATTCAACTATAAGTCCCTTTACCAATTGCTCTATGACACCGATACAGCGACTGTCTATCTTGAAATTGCTGTAACATGCTGCAAAATATGTATATTTTCAAAATAAATGAAATTTGCATAATCTGGAAATTATCTGATAGAGCCTAGATATTACTCAAAATTATGTTGTGTGCCACTTCTGGACCTCCGCGTTCCAATATAAATGCTAGCATGTCTTTCACGCTAAAAATAGAATGAAATCATGCATGAAGTACATGAGTGGACATGTCTGGGTGATGATATGGCACTCCTTACTCTATCAAGTTCATGCCTTTTTCTTTAATAAGTCTCCAACTCATACCATTCCAGTTTGACCTCTTTCCACCCCCATCGGTCCTATTTTTTTTTATTAGTTCATCTTTCTGTCCCATTTCCCAACCCCTGTGCTTTTTCACGTTTTTCCTGTTTGTCTGTCATTTTAGTTTGTTGTCACCACTCATCCCACAGTCATGGCAGAGTTCGACAGCAGGGCCCCTTCCTGCTGGGGTAATGCAGGTGTGTCATTTTCGCTTCCATGGGAGGAAAGAGGAGATCAAGCCCTGGCTCTCCCCAGTGGGCACTTCCAGGGAAGAGGAAATAGCTGCCACTATTTTCTTGATTTGTTTGTGCCACCCCCAGGGTGTATTAAAAGTTAAAAGGGGTGGCCTTGGAAAGGGCATAGCCGCCTGCTTCCAACGGCACTGCTCACCTATAGATTCATGCTTTGGGATCTCAAGTGTAGCTCAAAATGAAAAAGAATGAATCCTTCACTGCACAGCAGGGATTTCTTTGTTAGGGCAGTTGTCAGATCATGTAGGGGGGCCACAAGATCAGGCCACGTTACTGGGCCTGATCCATGAGCATTGAGGTCATTTGACTCTGATACCCTGGAGGTTGACCTATTATGGCTGTGAGGAGTTTGCTAAGTACAACCCCTTCAGCTCTTGACTCTCAGTGGTAGTGTTAACAAGCAGTCACAGGCTTCTCAGGGAGGTAGTGTGGGGATGCTCAAATGCAACAATCACACAATGTCAAAATTGTCCAAACCAGTGCTCAACTTTCAAGAAGCATAATACTTTAATGCACACTAGAATCATATACTACACACACAATAAAGGTGCACGACATTGGGTTATTAGTACATGTTGTGGAAGCCCCACTGAAATAAT
Organism: Triturus cristatus; assembly: GCF_964204655.1. Lineage (NCBI taxonomy): Eukaryota > Metazoa > Chordata > Amphibia > Caudata > Salamandridae > Triturus > Triturus cristatus. Next base: position 360,171,228 of record NC_140587.1, read on the forward strand.
TAATGCAGTCCTTGTCAGGGTGCACTACAAAAGTCACTAAATAAACGTGTGCTTAATCATCTAGTAGCTTGGAACAAAGCAGTTAGGCCTAATTTAGAAGCAGAGTGCAAAGTAGCTATGCAGCACTCAAACAGTAATAAGGTGTAAACACAACACAAGAAAAATTCTAAATTAATTTGAAAAAAATAGAGCTAACGTTAACAAATAATGTGACACAAAAATAGCATAAAACTAATCAGTAGACCCAGAGTTATGAATTTTTGAGGTTTCAATTGAAAATAGCGTCAAAAAGCCACTGGCAGTCATCTTGTCTCACAGGACCAGATTAAAGTCACATGTTTAGGCGGAGTGTAATGGAGTATGGGTCATCCTGCTGAAGAATTAAACATTTTGAGTCCATGTCTATGCAAGGAGCTGCAGGTGGAAGTTCGTGTTGGCTGTGAAGAGGTTTATGTCTTCCTAACACATCATCTCTGTTGTTGCACAAAGAGCCGGTAGTCGCTGAAGTTTCACGTTGTCCGTTAACATAGATGGTCGTGTCTGATGTGGACTGTCATGTCTAACATGAAGAGAAGTAGTCACTGGAGATGCGCATTGGTGCGCGTCACAGGAGGTCGTTATTCATCATGAAGAGTCCACTTCACGATGGTTGCAAGGTACCCAAAAGCTCTGATTTGCCACGTTTTACTCAGGAAGAGCACCCTTTGATGCCAGCCAAGGATCTAGGTCCTGGGAGGTTGGGGCACCTCTTTGGGACCAGGACTCACATAAGCAGAGGGAAGCAGCAGGGCTCAGGCAGGCCCATCTGGTTGTGAACAGCAGGGCAGTTAAAGGAAGGCCTCTAGAAACTTGATGTGTCCCTGGAGCTCAAACAGCAGGCCAGCCAACTGACCATTGGAGTCACTTCTGTGGAACTTAGATTCAAGGCAAGCAGGGCAGTCTTTCTTCTGAGTCTTCCACCAGTCCAGGAATACTATGATGAGAGGTCCTGATGGTGCCACTTTTATCCCCAGTGCCAGTCTGTGGGTGTCCAATGCCCTCTTTGTCTAACCTTCCCACTTTCCAGAGTTTGGCTCCAAACTGCCGTGGGTGCCATTGAATAGGCAGGCCTAATTGTGAGCTGCATTTTTCAGTGTCGTGGCAGGATGTCCTTTAAAATTTGAAAGTGGTGGGCACCCCCAGAGGCTTCCCTCTGAAGTTCAAGAAGGATGAGTATAACTCCCTGGGACATCCTGCTCAGGATAGAAACGCCCTGTCTTACACCAAAGGTCCCATTGTTCCCATCTCTGGAAGGAATACACATGACACCATAGGAGAACCATTCACAATGTTGTGATCCTAGACACAGACAGAAAGGCATATTTGGTTTATGCAGGAAAATACTAACTTCCTAAGCATGGCCTTATCGGAATATTACCTAATCACATTAACATTTCAACTGAGTGCTAGAAACATTTCTTAATCTGTAATCAAACTGAAGATATCACTTATTAATTATAATAAAGTAACCCAGTGTTAGGCTATGAGAGAGATAGCCTTAAAACAATGAAACACTAATTTAGGATTGTTTCACTACGGGGCCATGTAAACCTTAATCCCATGTCGTCTTGTGGAAGAGGTGTGGCGCAGCGGCCAGGGCAACAGACTCCGGAACCTGGGGGCTCGCGGTTTGATCCCCGGTGCTGGCGGCAGATCATCCCAGCACCATGTGACTCTGGGCAATAGCTCGCTTAATATTCCCGTTGGCCCCCAGCGCCTTGACACCTTCGGGTAATAGTTTGTGCTTTACAAATACTGGACATTTACATTTAAATGCAATGCACCCTCCCCTTTGGGCATTTAGGGCCTACCATAGGAGTGACTTATTTGTGTTAAAAACAAAGGTTTAGGTGTGGCAAAAGGTTTATTTTATCTGGTCGGAATGAAATGAAATGAAATGAAAAGTGGATTTATAAAGCGCAATTGCTGCCCGAAGGCATCCAAGCGCTACTTGAAGAATGGAATGAGGGGCAGCCGGGACAATTTCGGGAATTAATTTTGGGGAGTGAAAAGAAAAGTCTTTAAGTGTTTACGGAATGAAGAGAGGTTGGAGTTGGACCTGAGTTGAGGGGGTAAACGATTCCACTGCTTGGCGACGCTATATGAAAACATTCTGCCGCCAGCCCGCGATCTCCTGATCCTAGGTACTGTCGCTAAGAAGGCATGGCTGGAGCGGAGATGCTTTGGAGGATGGTAGTGAGTCATGAGGTTCCGGCAGATTGCCGGGCCTGTGTGCCAGAAGGCCTGATGAGCAATGCATAGTGCCTTAAAAGAGATTCTCTGGCGGGCCGGGCGGGAGCCAGTGTAGTTTCCTCAGTCCGGGTTGCGCTGATGTTTTCCGTGGGAGTTGGAGTAGTGTACGGGCAGCACAATTTTGCACAGTCTGTAATTTGCGGAGGGTATAGTCAGGGGCACCTAAGTATAGGGAATTATTAAAGTCAAGTCGGGATTGTATCAAGCCCTGAACGGCGACCTGCCTGGCCTCCATGGATAGTAGTGGAAGCACTTTCCTAAGCATCCTAAGTAGGCCAAAACAGGTAGCGGACAGTTTTGTGGCCTGGGTGTTAAATGTTAGGGCCTTGTCCAGCCAAATGCCCAGACTTTTTATATTGTCCTTGGGTATCGGCGGAGTACCAAGGCAGGAGGGCCAGAGAGGGTCAAAGGATGTGGGGGAGGCAGGCCCCAGAAACATCAGCTCCGTTTTATCCCCATTGAGTTTGAGAAAGGATCTTGTCATCCACACTTTCACAGCCTCCAGGCACTCCCTCAGTCCTCTTTGCATGGGGTTACTGTTTTCCTGCGCCATGGATACCACTAGCTGAGTATCGTCCGCATAGGAAACAATTTTGATGCCAAATGGGCGGACGATCTCAGCCAGCGGTCGCATGTAGACATTAAACAGTGCAGGGCTAAGCGATGAGCCCTGCGGGACCCGCAGCTGAGGGATTTACTGGTGGAGACAGTGTCTCCCTCAAAAACCCGGAAAGATCTGTTGCTTAGGAAGGATCTAAACCAGCATAGAGCCTTGCCCGAGATTCCGATTTCAGAGAGATTGCCGAGAAGCACGTCATGACTAACTGTGTCGAAGGCTGCGCTCAGATCAAGGAGGATCACTGCCACTGATCCTCCCTGATCCATCATCCTCCTGGCTTCTTCGGTTACTGCCAATAAGGCAGTCTACGTCCCATGTTTTGGTCGGAAGCCAGTTTGGGTGATATCTAGCAGCTGGTTTGACTCCAGGAAAGCCATAAGGTGGAGATTGATGTGCTTCTCCAAGATCTTGCCTATCCACGGGAGCAGGGAGATGGGACGATAGTTACTAAAATCGCCGGGGTCCAGATTGTTTTTTTTTAACAAGGCACGGACCATGGCCTGCTTCCAAGGAGCTGGGACCATGCCGGCAGTGAGAGACGCATTGAGGAGGTCCTTGATGGTGGGAAGGACCGTCTGGATGACTGACACCATGGCCTTAGGAGGGGCAGGGTCACAAGGAGATCCAGATTTCACCTGCCGTGCTAGTGACTCGACGGCGTCCTGCTCCAGCGCGGGGAAGCATTCCAGGGTAACCATGGGTTGGGTGGGAAGTTCCGCAGGGCAGTGTTTGAGGAGCCCGATGAGAGTCAGTGGCTGAAAAGGAGGAATATATGTTAAGAATTTTTTGATGAAAAAACACTGCCAAGTTGTTACAATGCATCAGTGTATTATCCGGTGATGTGGGTGGCTGAGGAGGTTTGATGAGGCTCTTTACTACTTGAAAAATTTCCTTAGATTTGGATTTGGCCTGTAGGATTTGAGTGGAAAAATAGGTAGCTTGAGCGAGTTTAACCTCATTTTTATAGGCTCTAATAGCCTTTCTATACAGTGTTTTATCACTTGAAAGAAAGTCGAGTCGCCATCGTCTCTCAACTTTCCTACAATCCCTCTTTTTTATCCTGAGTTCCTCCGAGAACCAGGGGGCAGATTTTTGCAGTCGTTTGGTTGTGATTTTTTGAGGGGGGAGGATGGTGTCAAGGGAATGAGAGATCCATTCCTCATACTCCAGGTTGGCTGCGTTAAGATCCATATTTAGGGAGGGGCGTGAGCTGGCAAGGCTTTTGGACCAGGATACTGTGGAAAGTTTTGACCAGTTTCTAAAATTCTTTCCACGGTGAGTTACCCGGGGAGAGGTGTAAATAGACCAAAGAAGGGGGACGAGCAGGTGATCTGTCCATGGCAGAGCAATGGGGGGTCCATCCTTAAGGTCAGAGCAGTTGCTGAACACCGGGTCCAGCAAGTGGCCCTTAGCATGGGTGGCGGAATCAACCAGTTGCTCCAATTGAAGAGCTGCTAGGTCATTCACTAGCTCACTGGCGATGTGATCATGGGGGGTATCAAAATGGAAATTAAGGTCGCCTAGCATTGTGTAGTTTGAAAATGTAGTGACATCTTCGGCTATAATCGAGGGCAAGACCTTGTGGAACTGTCTCGAGGGGCCTGGGGGTCTATAGACCAGGGTGCCTGAAAAGCAGGTATTGGGAGAAAAGTTGATTCTGAACGCGAGGCTTTCACAGTCGGGGATGATGCTGGCCATGCTTCTACAGGGATGTTGTTCCTTATATACAATTGCCAGGCCACCTCCTCTCCCACCCGAACGATCCCTACGTAAAATCTGATAGCCTAAAGGTAGGGCAGACACGATATCTGGGTCGGAGTCTGGTGTCAGCCAGGTTTCAGTTAAAAAGGTTACATCCGGTCTATATTCCTCCAACAACAGCCTAATTTCAGTCTTATGCTTCGGTAGAGATCTACAGTTTAGGAGCAACAGATTGAAGTCTTGTTTAATGGAGGGAGACAGAGTACTGTGAAACACATGTTTACATAGAGGGCAGACCTCCGGGAGATCTAGAGCCTGAAGAGAGTGCAGGCAATCTGGTTTACTAGTGACGCGTAACTTAAAAAGATCATCAGCGCTATAAGGCTTAATTTGGTGAGGCCGGGGGGCAGGGGGTATGGCCCCTGGTCCCGAACGGGCGCAGATGGAATGGCAGCTTAAATGTGCACCACAGACTGCAATAACAGGACTGAGACAAGTTTTACAGTGCTATTTTAGTGGGTTGTACAAGTGCTGAAGTCTCACTAGTACCATTTAATCTACAGGCCCTGGGTACTGGCAGTACCATATACCTAGGGCATATAACTAAAATAAATGTGCCAATCAAGTGTAGGCCAAATTTACTTGTTTTAGGGATAGAACACAATTACTTTAACAGAGGTTAGCTGTGGTAAAGTGCACAGAGTCCTAAATCCAACAAAAACAAATTCAGCAAAACAGGAGGGGTGAAGGCAAAAAGGCTGGGGTAGCCCTTCAGAGAAGGCCAGGTCCAACATTGACCCATACACATATACATTGATGCCAAAGCCAAAACTTCCTATTTCAAGGAATGTTACTTCATGAACTTTTTCCGGATATTTTTACTTTGAATGTATTGTAGTAATGAAAATGAATGTTGTGACAAAAGCAAACCATATAAGTAATGAATCCAAAATCCAAAAATGAATGCAAGAATCAAATAAGGTATAATCTAAATATACTATATCCAAGAAGGAAGCTTTATGATAGCAATACATTGAGAAAATAAACACAGTAACACCAAGATAGGAGAGCTGCTAGAAAGTAAAAAGAGCGCATGAAGAGAAGTTCAGGACTAAGATAACGACAGTACAAGAAAACCTCACCCATGGCTATTTTGATATATACCAACTTACTATATGTATGCCTTTATTTTCTCCCTCGGATACACCTTCACGCTCCTCATGTTGTCTTGGAGGAGCAGAGAAACCTGGAACCATGTGCATTGAAAATGCAAATGATGAAGAAACTATAGGCCTCATTGTAGCTAAACTATTGTGAGTGCTGTGAAGGCTACACTGCACTCCCTGTGAAGAGTTGGCTGAAATTTCAAATCATTAACAGTGTTCCTATTAAGGACACTCCTGACTAATATGGAGTCCATCTTGTGCTCCAGGCTATGGTGTAATAGACTGATGGATGACTTGATGTTCTCTAACTGCTTAGCAATTTCTAATCAATTAGAAGGCTGTGGCTTGACGGTTATCCTTCATGACTTCAGCTATGTCAGATAGTTAATTGTCAATTCCCTTGATCCAAGCATAGGTGTCTTTGAAATTGTGTGCCAATTTTTTATTTTGGCTCAGGCACATTCAGACTCCTTCAAGAGTATCAGACAGTGTCTCCATTCCCTTCTTCACTTCCTCAACAATGTGTTCTTCTTTCAAAGGTGACTGCAGGATCATACTCATTCACAGGAGTACGTTAAACAGTTGTTCTTTGTGATGAAGGATGTTGTGGTAGGTGTCATCCCTTGCCAAGATGGGTGTACAATTTTCCAAAACATCCATGAGTTCAGAAAAGGTTTTGTCATTCAATGAGTGCAAGGTGGGATCAACAATTTGAAAAGTGAGATTGCTGGACCTTTCCCCAGGACATTTATTGTCAGGTTCTGAAATATAATAACGTTAATATCAGAATAGAGATTAATATAAGAATGCAAACATATTGAATACAGTATAGTGAAATTGGCAATGATAAGAGTGAAGCTCAAAAATATAAATACATTACTAAACATGTAATAAGAATGTTACCATATCCTAAATCTATAAAAGAAATTTCACAATATGGAACTAAAAACAAGAAATTCCTATTGACACTAGCTATGTTCAAGTTTAATAGTATAATCAATATAGCAATGGTATGCTAAAAGAAAAATGATATTGTTAACTATGGCAGATGAGTACCAACACCGAAACATAATTTACAGTAATACAATTGATATAAACAATTTCAATTAAAATATATGTTATATTTATATAAAGTTTTAATCACACAAAACATGAAGTAACATCATTATACTAAATGGCTTCATTCCTAAAATATATGAATGTGTCTTGAATGGAAATTGCTACTCCTAAACCACACAATGATGATACTTGCTAAAACAATTTACCTGTATTTTGATACAATTTACAGTCAACATATAGTATTATAAAAGACATTCCAATAAATAAAATACTGTGTATGTGTTGTAATATATCTACCTTGGTTAACGTAACGTTTTGCTCCAATAGTTACATATTTGTTGAATTTGTACGCTTATACAAATATTCAATACAATCTCATATATTGTGCTGCACATATGAGGAATAAATAAATTAACAACAATTATGCAAGAATATAAATTGAATGCAATGCCATGTTGTTGAAAAGTCATCCTGTGCCCTGGGCACCCCCCAACTTTTTACTGACTGGTACTGGTGGTAACTGACTGACTGACCCTGGACCAGTGCTATGCTGAAAACACTTAGAATACAGTGAAAACACCTACATACACTAGGGTACACTAAGTGTTGGGGCACCCCTGTGATTGGCATGACCTACCCAATATGGCCCTGGTACATAATAGTGCAGGGGGATTGAAACTACCTATCAGTCCCTAGTACATAATAGGACATGGTAGTTTAGAGGCCAGCAGCCCTTTTCTGCACTTGCATGTGTGCACTGCTGAGCCTGAGGTCAGTTTAAAAGTAGCCCTGTGCTGCAGGACTGCTTTTAAAAAGTAAATTGTGTTTGGAGCACTAAAAAATGGGGGGCAAGTATCTATAAGGTGGACCCTTATACAATGAGTTTCATATGCCATGGGGTAAGTGAAATTATACATTTCACTCCCCACATTGTAATAAAGTGCTGCCCAAAATCGACTAAGGTGGTAGGAGCACTGTGGAGGGAGGATCTACAACATTTCTGCATGTTCAGAACCCCTAAAGACTCCCCTAGGTATACCAGGGGCGGGGGTCCTGTAGATATAGGCAGAGTACTTACAAAATATGTTTTTATAAGCCCTGGTGCTGGAGAAATGGCACAATCCATTTTTCCCATTGCAAACCACCTGCCACATAGGTTAACATAGGGGAAAGTTATTAACTAATAACTCTTGAGAGGAGGAGGCCAAGAGAACCAATTCAAAGACTTCCCAGAATAGTATTGATAAATCCAACAATATGATATTGTTGAATTTCTCCTAAAATGTACATACAAGAAGTTATAAGACTTGTTTGTAAGTCCAAATTCCAGCCTTCCAGTGGTCTGTCCTGAATTTTCAGAGCTAAGGGGATTAGCCAGGCTTCTTTGAAGAACCCCTGGGGTTGAACAACTCTGCTAGGAGGGCAGGGTCCTGTTGCAGTGGAATGCCAGAGCAGGGGGAGGAGTCGTAAACAATGGACTTCAAGGGAAAGGGAGGACCCTGTGTCATTTACAACTTTACCTTTGTGAACCCCTGCCAGATGCTAGGATTAAGGAAGGAATGAGCAGATGCAAGGGGGAGAGACTATGGAGATTAGCCATATAAGGGGTGTGTTTAGCCAGCTCTTTTCTCCATGCTGCAATTATGAATTTGGAAGAATTGGTACATTCTGGGACAAAATAGTGCCACACTCTGGAGGAAATGGTCAGACCTTTGGGTGGTACCCTACAGCCCAATGGACAGGAGTGACCTCCTGCTTGACCCACAGAAGTTGGAATAAGTATTAGGCCTGGGCGGTGAACTCTGCTCCGTTCGCGGAGTTTGTGGAGTTTTCTGCACTCCACTTTGCGGTGTGTGGCGGAGTTTTTCCCCACTCGCGATCGCGAACGATAAGTTTGCGAGTGCTAGCTGCCGCTCGGGTAGACTTTCTACCCGCGCTGCAGGAATACCAGCACAAACTGCACTTCACACTGCAGTCCGCCACTTGTGGAACTTCGAGGAGTTTTTTTGTAACTTCGCGGAGTTTCATGTAGCAAAACTCTGCGAACTATGCCCAGGCTTAATAAGTATCTGAGAGGGCAGAGCCCCTCAGATCTGCTGCTTTAAACTTAAGAAAGCAAGACGGGTCATGCTGGAAGTTTGATGTGCATTTCCTAAGTCCTGCACTCCGAAGACTTCACCTTCTGCACCATCTGAAACTACAGCCTGTGGATTACCTTGCTGTAAAAAGGACTAAAGAGTGGACTCCCTGCACGCTACAGGTTAACAGAGCTCACCTGGAACATCACCACCAAGAATCCTCAACCTGGAGAACTACCAGTGTATTTGTAAGGGTTTTGTCTAAGTGGATTGTGGGAACTGAAGTCTTCAACTTTCAAGGACTATCTTGGAGCTTCCAAACCCTTGGAGTGAGTTTTGAGACAGTTAGAAATGGAATTTCTGGTTGGCTCGGGTAAGTGCCTAAGCCCAGCACAACCACCATTCTAATCAGGGCAAGGGAGTTACACACTGAAGATAACCCCTGCTCTCCCCTTGGTAGCTTGGCACGAGCAGTCAGGCCTATCCCAGAGGCAATGTGTAAAGCTCAACACACACACACACACACACACACAGCAGCGACACACTAGGAACACCACAAAAGAAACTCCACACATGGTTCTATAAAAATAGCCATTGTATTATCCATAAAACACATCAGAGCATTATCACATATATATACTGTGCCACCTGGCACCAGGTATTACTTTACAGGGGATTATATACATTACAGGGCCAATCGGGCCACTGTCATCACCATTAGAACACACAAGTAATGAAAATCACAACCAGAAACTACTGGTAACATTGCATGTAGCATAAACACATTATGCATCACATCTTAGCCATGCATTCTAAATTACCAGTGCACCACAGTAACACCCATGAGGTGCACACATCACCATAGCACTTTGTTCACATCAGGCCCCTCGTTGGCATAAACAAAATAGGGGTGCTTAGCAGAGCACCTTACTTACAGCCATCAGCAGTAGTACACCATACTCAATTATTAAGAACACATTACCACCACAGCATAAACATTACACTTGGGGATAACCAATACCCATTGGTAGTCTTGCACTTTGGCACAACACATACGGCTTAACCCAAATGATGACACTGAACGTAGCACATTTGCTCATATACAAAATTAGCCACAGTGCACACAAGGAAACACTCTCAGTAATGTACCCATAAGATCTCAGGCTCCAGTAATCACACCAGCAAAGAAAACATGCCCCCATAAAATATCAGGCTCCCATAATCACATCAGCCCAGGAAACATGTCCTCATCAGATATCACAGGTGCCCCCACATTGCAGTGTTAACAAGCTCGGTGTCTCACCTCACACAGGGCCCTGCTGGCTGCCGATGCAGCAAAAAAATGTGCGTAATGCACAGGGGGTGGAGGTGCAACTCACCCCTGACTCCTCCAATGGTGGTTGGCCCCCGGGGCCAGGGATGAGTATGCAGTTGCCCTTGACCATGCGGCGCAACTGCGATAAGGCAAAGCGTGTCACTAGGGCTTCCCCACAGGCCCTACTCACCAGTGCCTCTCTAGACTCTTCCAGTCTCCTCGCCGTGCCCTGTTATCTCCAGTGGCCCGCCTCTCCCTCTACCCAGTGGGGGGAGGCAGGGAGTCACAGAATGGAGCCTGCGAGGCTCCCGTCCTTTTGACGTCGCAACCTCAGCTTCTGGCACTCGCGAGGCGGTGGCTCGATCTGCGGCAGGGCCCCACCCACAACCAGGTAACCGCTGCCTGTCTTCTGGCCTCTGAAGGGCTGTCTGCCTATGGAGCAAAGTCTTCTTTGGGCCCGTGAGTCTCTCTTCTCGCTTCTGGCCCAGAGTCAGGCTTTCTTGGGCAAAGATCCGCCTACAATCAAGCTAAAGTTGCCTGACTTCCTCTTTTTGGTCAGCTTCGTAACAGAGCCCCGGCTGCCGATAACTCCTCCAGCAAGGTGCAATAGCGTGGGGAAGGGGGAGCGGGGCTTCTCTGACAGCTCCCCTCCCTCTTCTAGCAGTCACATCGAGCAGCTTCCTACACGCTGCACAGCAACGATGGAGCGAGCGTTACTGTCTAGAATGCGGGCAGAGAGAGCCCCCTCCCTTGGACACAGACCACCGAGCTCAAAGCGCTTCATGTTGGGACAAAGTAGCGGTCCCCACACGTGGTGATCAAGTGAACAGCGCTCACCATGCTCTGCTCATACGGAGGCAGCAGAGCATTCCCAATGTGCTGATTGCAGGGCAAAGCACCTACTTCTGCCCAGACCGGGGGCACAGCAACTCTCCTGGAAGAATGCTTGGGGGACATGCGGGTAGGGTGCAGCCAAGCAGGCCAACACGAGGGGCAGAGGGGCAGTTACTTTCAGCAACAAAGTTCCATGGCGGGTCCTCCTGGCACACTGCAGCCCACGCAGTGTCTCCTCTGCGGTCCCAAGTAAGAACCAACAGCACTTTACATGGGGTCACAGCCCAAATATTTATATTGCACATGTCTTTTGTCCCCCAGGGAGCTGCACCTGGTCCAAACCAGTTCTGGGGGCACTCACACCTGTCTCTAGAGGTACAGGACCACCTCCTTTGTCAGTGTAGGCTCTGGCCCCAGACACACCACAGGGGTGCAGAGCCTGCATTGTGGAAGGTAGGCACAGTCCCATTCAGTCAAAGGTGCTACTCCTCCCACCACTCCAAATGCAGATTGGCCTATTCAGCCTAGTGCCGACTCACCGAGCCCCTCTGGAGCCACTGCACTGTGACTCATAGCACCAGAAATGCCCACTTCTAAAAGTGGCATTTCTAAAACAGTGATAATAAATCTGCGAACACCATTTTGCAGCATTTATTACCACTATTCCAAATATTCCAAACTTGACCACTCTACTCCTCTCAGGTCAGGAATTTCCACTGAAGCACATATCAGGGAATCCCCAATGCATTACTATGAAAGAGCAGCCTCACTGTAGTGAGAAACCAAAATGGCTGCTTGTCACTACCAGGACATGCCACACAGTTAAGGCACATGTTCTACCTTTTACCAACAGTGGACCCTGTCCAAAGGGCTAGCTAGGGCCTACCTTAGGGGTGACTGATATGTAGTAAAAGGGGAGTAGCCACGTCACATCGCCAGTAAACTGCGCACGCAGGCCCTGCAATAGCAGAGGCCTGAGATAGGTTTGGAAGGCTACTTTGGTGGGGGCGCAAGCAGCACTGCGAGCCCACCAGTTGCAGTTAATTTACTGGCCCTGGGTGTATGAGATATCAATTTACAAGGGACTGATAGGTAAATTAAATACGTCAAACAGGTGTAGACCAATCTTACCATGTTTTACCATAGAGAGCACATGTACTTTACACTGGATAACAGTGATAAAGTGTTCAGAGTCCTAAAACCACCAACACCAGGTCAGAAAAATACCAGTAGGAAGGCAACAATTTCAGGGATAACCCTGCAAAAAGGGCCAAGTCCAACAGAGACACTTTGGGACCCTTTGGGGAACTTCAGGAAGACGTTTGGAGAACTTTGGAACAACTTTGGACAAAAGCTCCATTAGGGGACTGACTCAACCTGGCCAGCCAAGCCGCCTGCCTCCAACAGCGAGTCGGCCTGGTGTCCAGGTTTGCCCCACTGAAAAGCTCCATAGGTTCGACTTCCAGATTTTGACCAGGAGTAGTCAAAATCCAAGGCTGGCAAACCCTCACCGAATCTGACCTGGTGAAGAGCATCGAGGGACCCCGTGAGAAAAAGCTATGTAAAAGTTTCTAAAACCTAATAGAGAAATGGTGACCGGGAGTAACCGCGAAAGCCAATCCGCCTGCCTTCAACCACGTGTTGGCCTGGATCCTTGGTTTGTCCCGCTGGAACACTCCAGAGGTCGGACTTCCAAAAGTTTGACCGAGAGCTTGTCGCAAGGCAATCTGGGTAACCCTCACCGAGTCTGGACAGGCTGAGAGCCTCGAGAGACCCCGGTAAGAAAAGCTGCAGAAAAGTTTCAAAGTCAGAAGGTAAAAACTTTGACCCAGACCTACCGCGAGGGGTAGCTGCCCAGGGCTCCATCGCGTTTGGCCTGTAACTTTGACTTTAACCCGGTCTATCACAACCAGATGTCCTGATAAGGCACTATAGGTTTCTATGTGCTAGAAATCCCTAAATCTTTGAAAATTCATATCTCCTGTTCACTACCTTGGAGTTTTGTCATTTTGGTGTCATTTTAAAGATAAATATATTTCCTATTTTTCTAAATTGGTGTTGGATTTTTATTATGCATTGTGTCCTAATTAGTTACTGAATTGGTGTTTTTAAATGCTTTACATACCTGTCTTTGAAGTTAGGCCTGCCTGCTCGCAGCCAAGCTACCAAAGGTTGAGCATAGGAATAATTTTCAAAGACCTATTCTGAGCCCAATACTGTGATAGTGGCCTAACTGCTAGTGGCAGACCTACATTTGCCCAAACCAATAATTCACTTTCCAACCCCATGTTATGTGAAAATTGATGTTATGCATCAACTTTCCAAAACATAATCTACCATACACCAGGCCCATCATATATAATATTTATTGCTTAGGAATATTACTCCAAAATACATATGACAGACATTTATGTAGCTATCTCTGTAACGTCACTGTAAAATAAAAAAGTATGAAACAGAAATAAAAATACTTCAAAATGTGTATCGCTACAGTTTCAGATTAATGTCACTTGCACAATTTACATAAGCTTTGATTGTTGACAATGAGTTTAGTATCAGGAATCAATCGTATTATGAGACTAACTGTAATTTGACACATGACCATTAACATACATACACCCATGCAAATTATTACAGAAATAGAAATCCTTGTTATTATGTTTGTGATGCAATGGATACAGGTCCCTCTGGCACTTCCCCAAGACCTTACTGAGGAGGAAGAGCAGTTGTAGGTTGACTTTGAAAAAGCCTTTTACACAGTCAATTACCTTCTTATGCACAAAATATTTCAGTAAAGAGACATTGGTCTTTATTTTCTGAGATACTTAACACTATTATATTCAGATCCATGGACTCAAGTTCGGATGAAAGGAGAGCTCTCTGGACTCTTCCCTATGGCCTGGGGTATATGTACAGGTTGCCCCTGTCACTGCTTCTTTTTTAATTAGTGAATGGATCGTTTGTGGAATTGGTTCAGCAAGATGTGCAACATGTAGGTTTTCAGTGTCCAGATGGGACAGATAACTGCTGACCGTCTGAAATATGCTCAATGCCTCGCTGTGTCCCTGCTGGATATGATGCACATGCTGGAGGGGATTGGCAACACCTCAGGGATTTGCATGAATTAAATGAAATACATCTGTTTCCAGTTAAGGGAGTCATCCCAGAGGAAGGATCAGGTGCTGGCCTTTGTGTAGCCACTGACCACTTGTGAACTTAGTTATAATAATCATGCAAAATGAAGTAAGAAGTTGGGAGCTTGATGTAGCTTCATTGTTGGCACAAGCGCAACAGGACACAGAATTTGCAGTCGCTTACATTGTGAATAATAATAAGGATGCCCATAGAAATCTGGAATGGGTGGACAGGTCCTGAGGCTACCCTCTGAAGCTCGAGAAGGTTGGGTACCACTCCCCAGGACATCCTGCTCAGGAGAGAAACACCTTGTCCTACAACCAAGGTCCTTTTGTCCCCATGTCTGTAAGGAATGCACATAACACCACTGGAGAGCCATTCACAATCATGCAACCCTAAACACTGGCAGAAAGGTACATTTGGTTTAGGCAGAAAAATGCTCACTTTCTAAAGGTGTCATTTTCAGAATAGTAACTTAAGATCTGGCTGTACGATTGAAGGGACTTTAGATCACATTTCATTTCAGTGATAGAAGCATTTCTCTATCTGTTCCCAAACTGAAGATATAATTTATTGAGTAGAATAAAGTAACCCAGTGTTAGATATTGAGTAGGGCTTCTGGGGATGATGGATGTTCGCCATGGTACTGCCAGTTCTAAGGCGCTCATGGTCATTGGCCTTACAGTGGCCAAGCAAGACATCGACAGGCATTGAAGTAGTAACAATGCCGTCACAGTGGCAGAATGGAGAAGAGCCATGGAAACAAGCAGAGAATCGGGGGCATGAATCAGATAGTAAAACTCTTGGATAGTGATTGACAGCAGTTATTGGTGAAATGAGCATAGATGAATAGTTCGGATTGTCCGTGTGAGAGATTCCATGTAAATTCCAGGTGGTACCGAATTTTTCATTTATGTACGCAACAGATGATTTTCAATTTTATAATATTCAAAACATGTGTTGGCCATGTATTTTTTCATATCTCTCTTATAAAAATAATAAAACATATTTTATTAAAAATAGGATTGTTGTAGACAAGCGTGTGTATGGAGTGTGACATGATAAGGTAAAATAAAGTGTACTGACCAATAACGTTTATTCCCTACCTATTTGAGATACTTATAAAATAGACTTTGCAAACAATGTTGATTATACTGACATACTAGGTAGAAGTATCTGTATTAAAAAAAAATACAAAAGAACAAATGAGAAGATTAGATTTTTATTTACACTTACCCTGAGATACAGGTAATGCCTCACGACTGTCAGTATCTGTGCCCTCTACGCCAACAACCATCGCATGTCCAACGCGTTGAAGTGCTGAGGAATTTAGGACCCCAGCGGTGCCAGGGGTAGCACCCTATGACTTCGAGTTCTTCCTGTCTTGGACCACAGAAACACAGAGTCTTGTGGTGGCGTCAAAGATCGTTTTATTATTGACTGCAGCCAGTAACAGCAATCCTAGAAGTACACATGGGTATGTTCTCAGGAGACTGCTCAAAGTTACAAAACCAGCCTTCTCCTTATATACAAAATATCATGCTTCAGGCACACATTCCTCGTTTTACGATATGGTCATTCATATGTATTCATTACAAATGAGTCATGATGACCATCCCACATTTCAGTTCAGCCAGCCCACAATTATTTACCCAGCGAGGCTCAGATCCCTCATCAGATATCAGCAGACCCCAATAAACACGGGCACCTCCTCCTCGTAAAACAGGCCATAAAGCAGGAAGCAGAGTCAGGTGTGAAAGAGATTAGTTGGGGGCTTGTGTGGGATGAAAGGCTTTATGGTGTGTCAAACCCTGATGCTAATCACAGGTGGCCGTAGGAAGGGGAGCTCGCGAGACCGGACTGACCTCGGGCAGTGGAGCCAGTTCGCACAGGTCACAGAGAAGTCAATAGAAGGTACATGTGTTCTGAAGGCCTATGCATGGCCTTAATGCGCAGCCTATGTGAGGGCAACCATAAGATGGCTACCGCTCTAAAATGGAACCAAAGAAGTCAATGTGTAATATCGTATACAAAGTGAATTTATCGATGAAACGTTATGCAAAACACTTGTACATACCGCATTGGCCATTCGCGGTTCGCTGATACCGAAATAGGCAGGGTAGGGCCATGCCTCCTACGTGGTACCACAGACCCTCCTTTTGCCCTTACATAGGCAATAACTATACTCATATTAATCCGAGTCCAGGTCTATATTCATAAGGTCATGGAGATGTTGCTGTAGCATCATCCTATTGCTTAGCTCGTCCCTCGTTACAGGTTTCCTTATACACGATGTAGCACAGAGGCCACATACTGTAGGAGCACACTGTACGCACAGACAGAACAGGAAAAGAATGGCTAAGATCATTCCAATGACCATCAGAATCTTCCATCCCCAGGCAGATATCAGTTCCCAGAACCACCCCATCAGTGACCAATCTCCTTTATCCACGTGAATAGATTCAGATATTTTATGCAGTTTGGAGATGGCTTGATAAACTATTGGAGCGTTATCTGGTATGAAAATGCAACAGCTAGATTGGATGACCTTACATACCCCACCACGGTCTGCAAGTATGACGTCTAGAACCATACGGTTCTGCAAAGTCATGAGGCGATCCGCTTGGAGCTCAGCTGTCAAATTACCAAGGGCACCAGCCGTTACATTAACAGTGGATTCAACCACACGAGTCAGTTGTCTCAGGTTCCTACTATTGACCATCGGTCCCCAAAACGGCAGGAAACCCAAAAAGAAGTCTCCCGCTTCCTGACCGGCAGTATCCTCCTGACTAACAACGCCTCTCACAACTCTGGCCTTGTGATAATCAGAGGCAGCAGTAAATGTTGGCGGTAGCAAGTTTGCAATATAACATGTGCCCGAGAAATCAGGGGGCAACCATGTATATGCTCGGTCATTGCAAACAAAATATGTACCCTTGGCAGCCAAAAACGCAGGGGAAAATTGTGATGGAAAAGTGTACGTTTCAGTACAGTCACTTTTCCCCAGTTGAGCTCTTGGATTCTGACCATTACCTTGTAAACAGAACCGACCTATGTGGGGTACGACCCAAATTGGGAATGAAATTTTGCACTGCTTTTCGCCCAGACTAATGCTATACCCCGTCACGTTCCAACCTACATAAGCTCGCAATTCATCCTTGGGAATAGATGAGTATGCGTCGATATCTCTGCTCATATCAGCAACTCCTTTCATTAAGGCCTTATTGTTCGTGCTAGGTCTGATGGAACGCGGTTGTCGCGGGGAGTAGGCATCTAATGCAAAAAGAAACATAGTCTGGAATGCCCATGATGATCCATTATAGCTAAACGGCAGCGCTTGATATGGGATACCCTTATTAATTGTATGTGGCATTAAACCACACACCCAGCAATTGGGGGTATTCATAACTAGTTGGTGCTGGTGCAGGAGTTGAATAAACGAGTTGTTTACGAACTCAGACCGTCTAGCTTGTTCGTGTTCAGGCAGAGGGTGGAAAGAGTGCAAGGAGACAGTAGGAGGAGGTATAGGCTGTACAGTGGCTGCAAATGGCGCTTGAGAGGACAATAATACATATCCCACAGTAAACATCATCATACTAACTAGTGCAAACAGACATAATAATACAAAACGTTTGCTCTTCATTATTTTACATATTTTTTTCTTAAAGTTCATTTTCTCAGCGGGTCTCTCCATCTTGAAAAACTCCATCCTCTAATCGTGCTGTTCGCGGCGGGTGAGTTTCTTCTGCTTAGGAATACACCTGTCAGTCCAGGGAACGCCCCAGACTAACCAGAACCGTTGACCTAACGTCTCCGGCTGGTACCCCAAAGTCTTGGCACCGCGACCCTACAGCTGAACCCGGATGGTGGTTCGAAAAAGAAAAAACAAAAATAAGAAAGTTTCTCAGATGAGAGAGAGCTGTACTGTCAAAAATATCAAAGAAAAAGAATTTTTATTTGTCCATAGTTCTAGGCCTCAAGTTATAGCGTTCTCGTCCGGGTACTGTCTGATCTTGAAACAAAAGTTCAGGCTCTGTAGTATCCAATCGGATTGACGGTGGCACGGCTTCTTGCAGAATATTGTCACTTTCTTGCTCAGAGCTTGTTCCTTTCACACGCGCATCGCTAAAAGGAAGAAAACGAGGCACGGTCTCAGTTTCAGAATCAGCGATCCCCTCCTGGACCCACCGGTCATATGGCAAAGGCAAAGGGACTCTTTTACAGTGGACGCCGTGGATCCAGTTCTTCTTTCCTTTCACTCGGACAGCGGATCTTGTAGAAAGAAGGACGAGATGGGGGCCGGTCCAACGGGGCTCATCATTCTTTGCCCGTTGAAAATTTTTCACCAGCACCCACGTTCCAGGATCGATGGGATGTCCTGGAGCTTCAGAGGCCTGAGGCAGAGTATCATGCACCTGTTGGTGTAAAACACGCAATTTAGCCGTCAATTCATACAGATAGTCAAGCAGTATTGGATGTTCGATTTCGCTGAATTTTGTAGGCCTTGGCACTCCCCATATATTGGCCGGGCGGCCAAACACTATTTCAAACGGACTAAGTCCCATTCGTGAGTGCACAGTCATTCTTGTTGACAGGAGTGCTAAAGGCAGCGCGTCAGGCCATTTAAGACCAGAGCTTGCTTGAATCTTAGCTAATTTAAGTTTTAAGGTGCCGTTATAGCACTCTTTTAATCCAGCTGATTGGGGGTGATTTGCAGCGTGAAATGTCTGCTGAATCCCTAGTCCCTCACATACTTCTTTCATCACTCGACCCACAAATTCACTCCCATTATCACTCCAGACCATTCTCGGCATTCCAAACCTAGGGAAAAACTCTTTTACAAGGGCTTTAGCTGTGGACAAGGCAGTATTGTCTTTTAAGGGGTATGCTTCTATCCACTTTGAGAAGGCACAGACAACAACGAGTACATATTTTAAATTGTTGCACCTTTCCATGTGGATGAAATCTAGCTGCAAAACCTCGAACGGATACGTTGGAGGTGCAAAATGACCAGCTGGAGTTGGGGTTCCCCTACCAGGATTGTATTTCAGACACACCATGCAATTCTTGACCACATTCTCTGCACATTTGGGAATTCCAGCATTTTGCCATACTGCAAATCCCTTTTACACTAATATGGGCCATTCCATGAGCCATCGTCACCACTGCAAACACATACGCATCGGGTAACAACCAACGCTGATGTTCTGACAAATCGACCCAACAACCTTTTTCATCCAATTTACCCGTACTTTCTCTCCACTTGCTCAATTCTTTCTCTGTGGCTTCAGCTTGAAGGGACTTCACGCTCTCTATCGTGTCTTCACACATTCCAACATCACCAACCCATCTTGCAGGGCCTGCAACATACATTCGATTATTTACATTCTTTGCTGTTTCTTTCGCAACTTCATCAGCAAATGCATTACCACGACCGACATCATCTGTAACTTTCTTGTGTGCACTGCATTTCACAATCGCAACTTGTAGCGGCAAGGTCAGTGACTCAAGGAGATCATTCACCAACTGACCATTCTGAATTTTGGTTCCATGCGAAGTCAGGAATCCACGTTCTTTCCACAAGTGCCCAAAACTATGGGCCACGCCAAACGCATACTGACTATCGGTGTATATGTTCACCTTCATACCTTTCGACAACACACATGCTCTCGTAAGTGCAATTAGCTCTGCTGCTTGAGCCGAGTTATGTGGTATACGTGCGGTTTCAACAACCGTGTGCAAAGTCGTAACAGCATATGCAGCAGTCGTATCACCATTCGGAAGCTTGAAGCATGAACCATCCACCCATAAGGTACCATCACACTCAGTCAAGGCAGTATCTTTAAGATCCACTCTCCCTTTTGTTTCCTCTTCTGTTCTGAACAGACAATCATGCTGTTCAATCTCATCTGTGTCTGCTGCAATCGGCAATAAAGTAGCTGGATTCAATGTGTTGCATCTTTTTATGTGTATATGACTCGCTAATAGTGTCAACTCATAACCTGACAATCGAGCACTAGTTAAGTGCTGTGTCTTGGTCCTGTTCAACAACGTGTCCACTGCGTGCGGAACCATCACAATTAACGTGTTATTCATTACTAACCCAGCAGACTGTCGAATAGAGACCGCTACTGCCGCTGTGGCTCTCAAACAACTTGGCAAGGCCTTAGCTACCGGATCCAAGGTCGATGAAAAATACGCACATGGGCGCTGTTTGTGTCCAAAAGACAGTGTCAACACTGACAATGCACAACCTTCTTTCTCGTGAACATACAATGTAAAAGGCTTGCTGTAGTCGGGAGTGACCAACACAGGAGCTGAACATAATGCCTCACGCAATTCAGAAAAACTTTTCTGACACTCTTCAGACCATGGGACGAGATTCGGTGTATCTTTACATGTCAATGCTATTAAAGGTTTTGCCAGCAAAGAAAAACTCGGGATCCACTGCCTACAGTAGGAAGTAATACCCAAGAAAGCACGCACTTCTCTCTGTGTTCTTGGCACGCTCAATTTTGCAATGGCCTGAATTCTTTCTGGGGTCAGTTTCCTTCCCTCCTTCGAAAAGAGATGACCTAAGTAGGTCACTTCTTGTCGACAATATTGCAGCTTTGAGAGAGACACTTTGTGATGGAAGGCAGACAAATGACGCAACAATGACACCGTAGCTTCTTTACAAATCTCCTCAGTATCCGCGGCGATTAGTAAATCGTCAACATACTGGATAAGGGTGGCACCACTAGGTAAAACAATTGCATCAAGCTGTGCTTTTAAAGCTTGGCTGTATATTGATGGGCTTTCACAGTAGCCTTGAGGAGCGCGTTTAAAGCGGAAGCTACGACCTCCTAGGCTAAAACCAAAAATGTCCCTACTTTCCTCTGCAATCGGGATGCTAAAGAAAGCATTCTTTAAATCAATCATTGAGAACCAAGCAGCGGAAGCTGGAATCATAGTTAACAAAGCAGTTATATCAGGGACAACTGGAAACTGTGGCACAACAATCTTATTTACCTCTCTAAGATCGATCACAAATCTGTAAACAGGTGGCTGTGAAGGGACAGTACGTTTTAAAACAGGCAAAACAGCTCTATTGCAAACGTTACCTCTTGTCTCTTCAATTACATCCTTTTCAATCAGATCATAGATAATTGCTAGCAACGCTTTTTCACCTTCATTAGAGATCTTATACTGGGGAATGCGTGGCAATTTAACATTGGCTTTCAAAGTTACCACGTATGGCGGTATTTCCAAAAGGCCCACATCATTAAGACCAGAAGCCCAAAGAGCATCCGGAAGAGACAACAATTCAGCTGGCAGTTCATTGCTTGACAAATACATTGGAGAAATCACTTCCCTACCAAGTGTAAGTTGTACTCCTGAGGGGGAACAACATAATGTCGCATGTAATCTCTTCAACAAATCTAATCCTAACAGGTTTTCACCACAACCTGTCGTGAGGATAAGGGGTGCTTTCAGCTCACAAGGTCCAACTGAAAGGGTCATAGGACTAGAGATCGGGTTCCTAACCGGGGCGCCAGAAAAACCTACTGAAACATTCGTGTCGCCAGACAAAGGTGCGCCAGGGAGTTTTGAATGCATAATTGAACTTTTTGCAGCACCAGTATCCAACAGAAAAGGTTCTGACACACCCGCTGTAGTCACCTTGACATACGGTCCACTCTGATCCACTGGCACTGAAACAACTCCCTCTCTTTGTCTACGGCTATCCTAGTGATCATTACTTTCTACATTTTCATCCTCTGCATAATAGTCATTGTTATAGTACTGAGCTGTCCTACCAGTTGCATTGCCTTGCTGATCAAAACTATTAATCGTATTTTGAGATGGAAGGGGACGCGCGTTCTGGGGAACATTCCCGCGTCCCCTACCTCTAGGAGCTTGTTGACCACCTCTACCTCTGGTGCTAAAAGCGCCATTAGCGCGCTGTAACAGAATAGGACAACCAAACTTGAAATGACCCTCTTCCTTGCAATATGAACATTGATTAGGGCCTACAGGAACACGTGGTTGAGAATACTCGTACCTTTGCACGTTTCTCTGAAACTGTGGTGGTTGTTGATAATTACTCTGGCCACCACGTGGCGGGTAAGCTTGCTGTAAAAGAACCTTCGTTTTTAATTCCTTCGTTTTCTTGTCTGCTTTATCTTTCTCATCCTTATCTCTATTTTCGTAGTACTGTGCAGTAGCCAGTATTTGCGCTGATGAGGAAGCAGCCCAAGAATTCTCTGAATCTTTTAACTTCTTACACAACTCGGGAAGCAAATTATGCACAAATTCATCAACAAATAATCGTTGACCACCTTCCGTACTCATATCTTGACCACTGTGGTCAATAAACGTTTCCTCAAACCTGGTGAAGAAATCAGACACTGTTTCATCTTTCTTCTGCTTACACGCAGACAATTTATCCCAATTCACACGCATCGCGGGCATTAAAGTCTTCATGTAAGCAATGATTCTAGCAGGGAGTTCTGCTACCAAAGGGTCAGGCTTGGCACCACCATCTTGTCCATCATTAGCAATAATAATATTAGCCCATGTGTCACCTAACTCTGCAGCATGATCTGCATTACGAATCAATCCCCACAAAGGCTGTGGAACAACATTTCCAAACAACATATCTATGTCAGCTAGATTCATGATACATGATCCTGCCGTCTGTGACAACTCCTTATAATATCCTGCAGGGTTTTTATGGGGATCAGGCAATGTCTGCTTAAGCGCTATTACTTCAGATCGTTTCCAAGGCACATGCACCCAAACACGCTGAAAATGTGGTAGAACAGGTGGAACAGCATTCGCATCACCAGGTCTCCAAACTGGAGGAACCTCACGCATTGGATATTGTCGCACTTTTACCTGTTTCCCTTCAGGGAATTCCTGTCCAAACAATGATTGCTGACAATCCCCATTCCTGAAAGACAGCAGTGTCGCAACTGCTTTCTCAACATCAGAACCCACAATCGTACCTTTTCCAAATTCAAATCGCACTTGACACAACTCCTGCGGACTGGAGTCTAAATCATTCTCTTCCAATTCTTCACATAGGATTTCACACATTTTCTCAAAAACGTACCGCTGTTGTGGCGCTTCCCACTGATTAAAAACATTAACAACAGATTCTACATCATATCTAGAAGGATAAACAATCCATCTACGTGCCATGCGGTCTAATACTTCTCTCTCTTCAGAACCAGGCAACTGACTACGCAACTGCTTTCATTGTGAGCCAGGGATCACACTAGATAACCCAAGGAGAGGCGACACAAAACTAGTAACCGCACTAGTTATGCATTGTCGTGCAGAAGGAGAATCTGACATAAGAACAGGGGAGAAAACAGAGGGAAGCACAGTAGGTGTAGATGCAGATGCAAGGACAGTATCGGGAAGTGCGCCAAGGGAGGCAGTTGGTGGGGCAGGTAAAGTCGCAGAAGGCAGAGGGGATGCTGGCAGCAAAGTCGGCGGCCCTTGAGGGGGCTGCACCACAAGAGCAGGCGCCGGCTGAGGAGGAGCTGGCGGCTGCAGGAAAGCTTGCGGCACATTAACTGGAGGCTGTGCATTCAAGGGTTGCGGAGGTGCTGTAGCACTCTGCGCATACGGAGGTGGCGAACTCAGCAAATGTGACATTAGGGGATCTTTCTCCTTTTCTTTTAACACATTTTGTTGAAGGTGCGGTAAAACTGGGTAACATTTATCGATCCCTAGTTTACGCTGTCTATGTAACTGCTCATTCATTTGTTCCTCCTCATTATCTTTAAATTGTACAGCTGCTTGCATTATCGACATACCTTTTTCTCTCTTATTTCTTTTTGCTAATTTAATTTCCTTCTGTTTGGCTTCCTTTCGCCATAGGCGGAAAGAATCAAACATCGCCGGCCGGGCTTTCTTTTTAAATAATTTAACTTCCAAATTGTCTAAGATATCTGTATCGAAACTACCATTTTGGGGCCATTTTAAAACACCGTCCTTCCTGGTGTATCGGATCCATACTTCATTATATGCAATGGGGCCCACGCCATGTTTTACATAAAGCTCATAAGTTGGAGTTCCAATTGGAGGAACCGGACACGAATCCTCTAATTGGGAATCCCTTTTACAACCCAAACAAAACAAGTTTCCAAATATACTAGA
This sequence comes from Triturus cristatus, assembly GCF_964204655.1. NCBI lineage: Eukaryota > Metazoa > Chordata > Amphibia > Caudata > Salamandridae > Triturus > Triturus cristatus. The sequence goes on from NC_140587.1 coordinate 360,195,579, forward strand.
ACCAGGCATCTTTGCTCACTAGTCTAGTTTCAAACTTCAAAGGATTATCAAAACTCGATAGTCTCGTGAATACACGAGTCCTTCAGCTTTGGCGCTTGCAAGCTCCAAATCAAAGCGATCCCGAAGGGATACCAAAACTAAGAACCAAACTAAGAATTAGGAGACGCTCCACTTATACTTAACTGAGGTATCGATGACGTCACCAGAAGACTCGGTTAATCGTTTCGCTCTACCAAATTATCAAGGGTCCAAAACAGGGTGATAGTCAGGGCAGCAGTCCTTCGTAGCCGTCAGCAAGCGGGGAACCTCGCAGCAAAGACTTTCGGACCACGTCGACATGCAGGGGTCGATGAAGTGGCGGCCTTCCTCCAGAATTTCCACACGAAGCTCCTCACGAACCTCTGGCTTGGACCAGTACCGCTGAAATCGCCCCGAATTGGGCGCCAACTGAAGTGCTGAGGAATTTAGGACCCCAGCGGTGCCAGGGGTAGCACCCTATGACTTCGAGTTATTCCTGTCTTGGACCACAGAAACACAGAGTCTTGTGGTGGCGTCAAAGATCGTTTTATTATTGACTGCAGCCAGTAACAGCATCCTAGAAGTACACATGGGTATGTTCTCAGGAGACTGCTCAAAGTTACAAAACCAGCCTTCTCCTTATATACAAAATATCATGCTTCAGGCACACATTCCTCGTTTTACGATATGGTCATTCATATGTATTCATTACAAACGAAAAGGCAGAGTCATGATGACCATCCCACATTTCAGTTCAGCCAGCCCACAATTATTTACCCAGCGAGGCTCAGATCCCTCATCAGATATCAGCAGACCCCAATAAACACCGGCACCTCCTCCTCGTAAAACAGGCCATAAAGCAGGAAGCAGAGTCAGGTGTGAAAGAGATTAGTTGGGGGCTTGTGTGGGATGAAAGGCTTTATGGTGTGTCAAACCCTGATGCTAATCATAGGTGGCCGTAGGAAGGGGAGCTCGTGAGACCGGACTGACCTCGGGCAGTGGAGCCAGTTCGCACAGGTCACAGAGAAGTCAATAGAAGGTACATGTGTTCTGAAGGCCTATGCATGGCCTTAATGCGCAGCCTATGTGAGGGCAACCATAAGATGGCTACCGCTCTAAAATGGAACCCACGAAGTCAATGTGTAATATCGTATACAAAGTGAATTTATCGATGAAACGTTATGCAAAACACTTGTACATACCGCATTGGCCATTCGCGGTTCGCTGATACCGAAATAGGCAGGGTAGGGCCATGCCTCCTACGTGGTCCCAAAATTTAAAGTACCACAGCGTGCTGCCACCTGCTCCTCCATGGCTGTCAATTCCTCAAAGTTATACAGACCAGTTTGCAATATGGCCTTCACATTCCTTGCCAGTTTTTCATTAGTCCTGTACTCATGTATTCATGCCACCTATATTTACATTCTACAACAGTCTAGCGTGTTGGTGCTGCTGCATTTGTATTCTCAGCTATCCCACTCTGTAAATCTTCCTTCTGGGATAATGGTAAGCTGAAGATGACAAACAGATAAGTCACTTGTTTAGGCACCTTAGAAATCACAATTCCATTCTCCACAAGGGTGAACTTCACCTTTCTGTTTCTGCTACCCTGCTGGACAGTGCCTCCTTCTTGAAAAATGCCTCCTGGGTAGTAGCATACTTCCTGCCTTGCGATGTAGAAAGCAAAAGACACACAAATTATGGACAGAATGCGTAACAATCAAACATTCACTTCCACTTAAGAGATCTGGGTTACAACCATTGTTCTTCTGCTCACCCTGCCCCCTCAGTTTAGACCCAGTCGTATGCAAATCAGTCTTAACCCTGCTCCTCATGGGAACAGTCCAGCCTAAACTGCCAAACCAGGTCCTCCCTGGATGGAAAAAAGCATTCCGGGACCAGTTTCGGGGTCATCAGCCAGGCAATTTGCATTTGTCGCCCTAAGTGTGAAGGGTATGTCCAGATGTGAGTCCCGTGCTCGCTGTGCTACGAGATTCAAGCTATCCTGGCTGATGAGAGGTAAGACCCCAAAATTGGTCCCAAGATTCTTGTTACCGGTCCAGAGAGGGCCTGACCTGGCAGTTTGGGCTGGACTTTTCCCATGGGGAGCAGGGTCAAGACTGATTTGCATATGGCTGGACCCAAACTGGGGTGGTATGATGAGCAAAAAAACTATGGAATAAACCCATGTCTGTGACTTGGGGTGGATGTTTTGTTTTGTTCAGCATTCCATCCATCATTTGTTCTTTATGTCGTGGAGAAAGGGCAGAGATATTGGTTGAGACTTGTGGCTGTTTTTAAAGTGAAAAGTGGCTTAAAAGCCTCTTGCATGATGAAACACCAGCTTGCGGCATACTGTTTCATTTGCGACACACAAGGACAAGTTGTGTTAAGGCACATTGGAATACAACAAATACCTTTGCATCATAGTGATGCTTTATGCAGCTCAACTATTTCTGATGCAACACAGCATTGCTTGACATTTTGTAAATCTGGGTCACAGTGCTCCCACCAAAATGCTTTAGAAAGTGGCATACAATCAAATGGTTAATACATTGAATTAATATTCCCATACACACATTAGTTTTAATAAATGTCAGATGAAGACGACATGGTAAGGCAGAAGTTCTGAAAAACTAGACAACAAGGCCACCAATGAGACACACCCTGCTTTCTGAAAATAGTAGATGAGCACCCAGCAAGAAAGGACAAATCATTGAATTCAAGAAGAAAATGGCTGACTGCCATGGTTTGGATCACCTTCATACCCCTCCACAACCAAACACATTCAACATTGCAGGAAAAAGGTTGCACAAATATATACCCAGAATGTGACTAGACCTATCCACAGGCCCATATAGCCGAAGTTAAGCAGCACAAGAATGCAAAAAACCAATTCATAGAAAAAAATAATATTGCATCGATATGGAAACTAAAACACAAATAGCTCTATCCAATAATAATCCTAACCAAAGATTTTAAGAATTATGGGGCATATCAACAAGGGCTTTATCTCTGCTTTTTTGGCTTTAAAAGCCAAAAAAGCAGAGATAAAACTAGCACCCTATCAACAACAGGGTGCTAACATGCAAATTTGCATGTTAGCACCCTTTTACTGTACGCTTCCCCTTGCATCTCTAATGAGATGCAAAGGGGGCGTTCCAGAGTACAATAATAGGAGAAATGTCGCTAAGCGACATTTCTCCTATTATCAAGAATGTCGCTAACCCTGTTAGAGACAAAAAAAGCAGCGCTAACCGCGGTTAACGCTGCTTTTTTAAGTCTGGTATTTTTCTGACTTAGCCATGATATCCTATGGAAGGAGGATATCATGGCTAAGTTTGCCTGTCCCTATCAACAAGGTAACGTGAGATTATCGCTGGGTTTCCAGCGATAATCTCACGTTAGCCTGTTAGCGTGAGGATTTTTATCGCTATTGAGATAAGCGTTGCTAATAGCACGCTATCTCAGCGATAACAATTCACGCTAGCCGGCTATAATTATCCTAGCGCTAAGTGCGCTTAGAGATAATTATCGCCGGTTGTTACTGATATGCCCCTTAGAAAGTGCACATTAATCAACGGTCATACACACATACAAAATTGTGGACATGCAAATGGGTAAGAAGATATCTGAGAACAAAGGAAAATGTCTGGCTACATGGGCCTGGAGGATTTCTGGAGCAAACCTCGCCCAAGCCATCATCAAACATATGCAGAAAAATAGCCTAAATTTAGTAATAATTGAGGCCAATTAAGAGGCTCCTAAATCATCCCTAGAACTGCAACTGTGAGAATGTAGTAAATTAATTTAATTGATTGAGAATAATCTTCAATGGCCTTCAGGAGACTAGGTCCCAATCAGTGAAATACCCTTGGGTAATCAAGAATCTACACAAAAAACAAGAACATGAGAAAATATATCCCCAGGCCTCCGCCACCATAAAATATCCATTTCTCTTTTTCCCTTCTTTTATCCCTTAATCCCGAAATGGACATCCTACTCCCATAGCACTGACTCCAGGCCTTCTACCAACAAACAAACACATTAATAACAATCCCTATAGAGGATGAAATGGTGGTGCCTACCCTCCTTTAAACTTCAAATAATATTATTTAGTTCCGCCCATCCCAAAATGTAAATATTCCGATGGTGGATTATGAAACAGGGATAATAAAGAAAGGATTAATGATTCCCCTTCTAAATCCAAATCTAAAAGTACCAAAATCTCAACAAAGAACAAGGAGGAGTCTTCAAGACAGGGAAGGGAAGTTGATATAGAATGTACAGCAGCCCCACTCTATGGCACTTTCAACATGCAGCAGCACTTGATGCTGTGCAGTTGAAGACCCTTCACAAAGGTTCATTTGTCATCTCTCAGTAGCTTATTGCTGAGTATAGGTATTAAACTGGCGCTAGTAAGAGGAAATATTTGCCTAAACACTATGGGGCAGATTTATGAGCCCCTTGCGCCACTTTTGCGTCACTTTTCCCATGTTAAAAGTGACGCAAAAGTGGCGCAAGGGTCTCATAAATCTGCCCCTATGAACATGCAGAAAAATGACAACATTGTGAAAGTGTAGTCTTTTTTAGTCACACAGTTCTCACAATGTGCATTTAAAACTATGGTTGCCTTATCTGACCTATAATACATGTGTTAAGTTGTTTACAAGTTGTTCCAACTCCCTTTTCTGTTGGCTGCAAATTGAAATAATTAATAATTAATTCCTTTGAGTCTCTGTAAATATTAGGCCTGGGCAGAATTTAAATAATACCAGCATAATTTGTGTAATTTCCAGAATTTTACATTACGCTTGTTATGTGAAACTACGCCATATGACAAAATTACGCTTCATTCATTAAGAATTTACAGTGAAATGTGTCATTTGTTGTAAAATTTACAGTAAAGGCACACAAGCAGAAACTAGTGACTGTTGTTTGCAGTGCTTTTTTTAAATGCATCCTCTTGTCAAAAATTGATGTAAAGGTAAATTGGCAATAAAATGCATTTTGTGTAGTTACACATAATAACATATAACTCTTCTGAAATTACTCAGAATTACACAAAAGCAAATTCTAATTTTCACAGACCCATATTAAGTATGACGTAAGTGATTCTTCTGCTCGGGGCGCTAGAGGGCGCCAGACCAACATGGCCGCACACCCGTGAGGCTCTCGCCAGCCAGGCGATTCATCGCTCCTTAAGCCCATCCTGCAAGCATGGAAACCCATATCTGATCGCTCCATATCAATCAGCTTGTGCCGGAGCACACTCGCTGCAACTTCTGGCCCGTCTGTCCTGTGGTTCGGGAGATAGAAGCGTTGTTCCTCCCCCGTGAGCGGAGCTGCGGACCATCCTGTGTGACGCAGCCGGCGTGAGTGTACACGCGAAGCCGAGGACTCGCCACGATCGGCAGGCCGCAAAAGAAAGGCGGCGACGGCGCGGACTGGGAGCGGGAGCTCGGCCGTCCTGACTCGGCTGGGCTGCCGTGACTATCCCCGAGCTGAGGTGAGGTGGAGACGGGGTTGAGTGGCGGTGGCGGAGCCGGGTCGCGAGGTGCCCGCACTTTTCGACATGATATGTGGCCTCTGGGGGGCAGCGAGGCAGTGACCCCCTATAGCCGCGAGCTGTGATCGCTGGATACCGCTCTTCCCTTGATTTGAAAGCGGCGCGGAGCGCACCCCTGGGATGCGGAGCGACTAACTTGCCAAACTATCGACCGGGGGGGATGACGTTGTTGGATGGAGGCCTGCAGTGCTACATCCGGAGCTACCCGCTCGCTGATCGTTCCTGGGGTGGCCTACGTGTGTACCTTTGCGGACTCGATCTTGGGCCATCTTGGGACATCCTCGGAGATAACGAGGGATCCCCACTCTGCCACTACACAGAGCTGCACTAGGGGGTGTGCGACACTGAAAGACCACGAGAGGGTGATCCCCCCGCCCGCGCTGGACAGACCATCGTCGCTGGATTCCGTATGGCCTTGGGGTCTGGGGCAGCGCGGAGGCCGCCGCTGGGTGCAGTGCGGGGTGCTCGCTTCCAGTTTGCCGTGAGGAGTCGTTCCACTTGGGTGACGGACATTGATGTTGCAAATAGCCGGGAGTGCCCCCCCCCGATCGTCGAAGCCTTTTGCTTAGCTAATAGCGTTGATCAGTATTTGAGGGGAGTGAGAGAGACGCTGGACTAATCCCACATTGTACCCCAGGCTGAGACTTTTGCTGATACAGTGGGGCTATTGTGTCACGGGTTTGCTACGTTCGGATTTTCCTGCGCTGAGGTCCAACCCGCATACCTCATCGTCATGGGGAAAACAGATGTTAAACAATCAAAGCTCCCCTTCGAGTCCCAAAAGAAAAAAGCTCGCGCTCGGCCGCCGGGGGAGTGCGACTCTGATGGAGGGGAAGTCGAGGAGGTGGATTGGAAGGCGCTCCTGCTTAATATGCAAACCCGTCTCACTTCCATTGACTCCAAGATCGACAACATGTCTAAACGCCTGGATTCCGTGGTGCAGCTGGTGGTTGAGTGAGCCCATCGCGCCCTGGGTCCTCGCCCCATACCCGGAGCCCCCCCTAGACCTGTCATCATCCGTTTCCTAAATTACAGAGACCGAGATACCCTACTACGCCTTGCCCGGGAGAAACAACCAGTCCACTTTGAGAATACCACACTCTCCTTCTTTCCTGACTTCACGCAGTCGGTGCAAGATGCACGTCGTAAGTTTGTGTCAGTCAAGAAACGACTTCTCCAGAGTGGCATTCAATACTCCATGCTGTATCCGGCTAGGCTACGTGTGGTCCAGCATGGAAAGCAGCACATATTTCAAGACCCATCTCAGGTGGAACACTTCTTAAAGGACAATAAACGACTTCAGGAGGCTGCTCGGACCCCTTTGGGGGGAGCCGGTTCCCGCTCACCTACCCCGGCTCCGGACTGATGGGGGTTCTCCTTGCTGTTTCTTTCTCCCTTTCTCCTCCTCGCTTCCAGCCCTATCTTATTTTCACCTTACGATATGCTATAGTGACTATAACATATATTACTTTACACATTGGTTCGAATTGCTAATCTAACAGTCAGTGAACTCTAATGTTTTCAGGGTTTTCAGGGTTTCCAAACAGGGTTTAACAAATTTCGCCCTGGCACCTCCCTCCCCTTCCCGCACATACCGCTGGTTACTGAACCGTGCGGGTAGCGGGTGTAATATCGGGGGAGCTGGAAGGCGGGTCTGGACCCCAGGTGTCCCCCAATTGGGTGTTCCCCACCGGGGTGATGAGTTGGTATTCTGGGGTTGTACAGGGTGGGGGAGATGCCCGACATGATTGGGATGTCGGTGTGGGTGGATGGGGGTGCTCTCAGGGGATTGTTGATGTTTTGGTTAACTTTAATACGGATATTGTCACAATGCATAGTGCTGAAATACCACTTGTTAATTTTCAGGACAAAGAAATACAGGGAAAGTTACTCGACAGGGCACACTTTGACCAATTAAGTTCTCAATTGGAGATATGAGTCATGCAGGGAGCTTCGATATTAACGCGGGGGGACTGATATCCGCTCTTACATGGAACGTTAGAGGTATGGGTGATCCACGGAAGCGCAGACAGATTGTAGGCTCGTTGGATAGATTGAATGTGCATATAGTGTTTCTGCAGAAGACCCATATGGATCCCCAACATAGAGTCAGCTTCGCCACCAGATGGGCAACGCACTCGGTTTTTGCGCCATACTCGTCATATGCCAGAGGTACTGCTATCCTAATAAAAAGGAATGTCCCCTATACCCCTTTGGGCGATGCTTCCGACCGGGAGGGACGATATTGCCTGAGATGGGGGAGAATTGGCGTTGAAACAATTACTTTGGCCTGCTCTTATGGTCCTAATTGCGATGACCTGAGCAGCTTCATTGCCCTCTGGAACAAGATCAGAGACATAGGATCTACGTTCCTGATATGGGGAGGAGATTTCAACGCGGTCCTTAACCCTGTCTTGGATAGATCCGACCCTTCTGCCCAACACTATACAAACACGCACAGATATCTACGAGACATATGCGACACCCAGGATGTCATAGATGTATGGCGACACTTACACCCAACTCTGACAGAGGGCACACATTGGAATACAGCACACGCTTCCTGGGCTAGATTGGATTATATTTTAATATCTCGGGGACTAGCCCCCTCCTTAGCTGCGGCACAACATGTGGGGTGCACTTTCTCCGATCCCTCCCCGGTAGTGGCCCGGTTCCGTTTACCGGACATACTGGGTAAACCGCCTTCATGGCGACTACAACCCAACATTTTACTCGACGAACTCTTTCGCAGTGAATTGAGACAAGACATTGAAGATTTTCTTTTACACAATAAGGGCTCGGTGGAGCGGGCAGCCACTCTGTGGGAGGCTCCGGCGTACTGCGTGCATTGCGCAACACATTACATACACTGGAATGCACATTGCACACTCTGGAAACTCGGCCAGACTATTCTACCAACTCGGATGCACAGGCCCAATATCGGACAGCGCTGTCTGATTATAACTCCACTGCTGAAAGGGAGGTTAACTTCCGCGGCAAATACTTTAAGGCTAGGGCCTACGGAGAGGGAGAGCGACCCGGGAAGTTCTTGGCGGGAGTCGTACGGCCCCCCCGACGCTCAAACTTCGTCTTGGAGCTGGAAGGTGATGGAGGGGTACCCCTGCAAGACACACACTCAATCATGGATGCTTTCATTACACACTACTCCACACTTTATACCACAACTAGGGTGGGAGCCTTGGACATGGATGACTATCTGAGGGAGCTCACTTTAGGGTGGCTTCCAGACTACCAAAGAGAATTCCTTGCGGAACCCATTGGACTGGATTAAATTAGGGACGCAATTGGGCAGATGGCACCTGGTAAAGCTCCTGGGTTAGATGGTCTGCCTATGGACTTTTATAAAGCCTATGTGGACATATTAGCACCGGTGCTTCGGGAGGTCTTCCTGGAAGCACATGATTCCGGGACCCTTCCTCCGTCAATGCGGGAGGCTCTAATTACCTCCCTGCTGAAGCCCGGAAAACCGTTTCAAAATTGCGATTCATATCGTCCCGTCTCACTAATCAACTGCGATGCTAAAATATTGACTACGGTGCTGGCTAATCGGCTACAGTTGTTGCTGGGGGGACTGGTGCTGTCTGATCAGGCGGGCTTCATTCCCGGCAGGGCTACCTCACACAACCTTCGCACCCTCTTTTCAATATTGCAAAATGTCGACCCTGACTTACCAATGGTGGCTGTTTTTTTAGACGCCACCAAAGCCTTTGACTCTTTGCAATGGGACTATCTCCTCTGTATCCTACGAAACATGGGGATGCCGATAGGCTTCACGAGGTGGATTGAGCTCCTTTATCATCAACCTGTGGCTCGAGTCGGGGTGAATGGTCAGATATATGAAGCCTTTAAGATTTCGAGGGGCACTCGTCAGGGGTGCCCCCTATCTCCGTTGTTATTTGCCATAGCAATGGAACCATTGGCAGCCAGGCTCCGGCAGCACCACAGAGACAAAGCTTTGCGCTGCCTCCAGCGGGAAGTTCTTATTTCTCTGTACGCGGATGATATTACACTTTACATTCGAGATCCCTCTGTTAACCGTAATCCCATCCTGAGAGAGTTCATCCGCTTTGCTGGTCTGTCCGGTGTCCACATCAACTGGGGAAAATCTACTATCTTCCCGCTCACGGCCGCAGCACGACCCTTCCCCCTTCATTATCCTCTACAATGGTGCGCGGATGAAGTAAGATATCTCGGCATAATGATTTCTAGAGATCGCGAAGAACTAATGCGGCTGAACTATGGACGTGCAATTGACCATATTCAAACCTGCGTAACCAGATGGATTGCGCTACCTCTCTCCCTGGCGGGCCGAGCGTCCCTCATTAAGATGTTCGTTCTTCCAAAGCTCCTTTACCTATTTTTAAATATCCCATATCATCCGGGCAGGTCCTTTTTTAAACTCCTGCGCACCGAGCTTATTCGTCTGGTTTGGGGTGGGAAGCAACCTCGTTTAAGCTGGGACATCTTGACTCGCCCATTCGCCCAGGGTGGTTTTGGGCTACCGGAGTTTGAACTTTACTACTACAGCGCTCAGGCCCACTACGTCCATTTCTGGATCCATCCCCCTCCCTTCATGCCTCAAGTAGCGGTAGAACACTGGCTGGCAAATCCCATCCCGCTGGAGGGGGCATTATTTAGTGCACCTGAGACACATAATGCCGATCAAACTACTGTCTCCTGCTCAGTCCTAGCCTGGCGACATATTGCAAAAAAAGCCCAAACGAATATGGCATACTCCCCATTGCTTCCCTTGATATATCACCCTCTGATACCCTTGCTGCAGGAACAGTTATTTAAAAATTTCATGACTAAATTTCACATTAAGAATTGGGGTGATCTCTATCTGGGAGGCAGTTTTCGTTCACAGACACACATATTTGCTGACCTGACACCGACCCCCCTGGACACGTTCCTGTACATTCGGCTTCGTAGTGGGATTCGGGCGATAACAGAGGAGTTCCCTGATGAACCACCTACCTTGGGTCCCCTACATCAGTTGCTCAAAGCTGACACTCCAGCGCACGCAGTCTCTAAAATATATCACTCACTGCGCACCACGAAGGGGCTAGAACCTTGTAAAGCGCGCACCAGATGGGAGGAGGAACTGGGTATACCCATAGAAGATGAGCTCTGGAGCTTTTGCTGCCTACAGACCGAGCAGATCTCTTTCAGTAGCAGATTCAGTGTGATTCAGTATAAATTCCTGCACAGGCTCTACTGTACCCCAGCCCAAATGTGCAGGATTGGTCTCAGGGGTGATGACCTCTGTTGGCGATGCCGTGCGCCGACGGCAGATTTCTGCATCTGGCCTGGGGATGCAGGGAGATTGCCAACTACTGGTAGCAGGTATACTCTGGCCTTTCCGAAATGATAGACACCCCATTGACTCCATCCCCAACACAGGCACTTTTGGGTTACACAAAGACCATTAAGAGACCCTACCACAGATTTACTACTATTGCCTTTCTAATAGCGAAGCGTTTAGTGGCATGTAGATGGGGGAGGGGCAGGGCCCCCAAGTTCAAAGAATGGATTCGTGACATGGTACATTGTCAGGGCATGCTGCTTCAATACGCGGAGCTGCTGCCCACTACCTCCAGACCGGTGGATATCTGGGGTCCTTTAAAGACTTATTTGTTGTCACACCCCGCTGCACAGAGTGAATGTTGGCTCAGGATCCACAACATAATCCCGATTGTTGTCCCTATGAGTGATGCAGCGTGATTTGGCAGGTGCGGTGTCGGGGTTGGGTGGGAGTTGCTATGTTAGCACATCAATTTTTTCCATGCTTAATGTATTGTGGTTTCCTGTCTTTGGCATGATTTGTAAGATTGTCCATAATGGAGACTTCTACTGTCGCGGGGGAGCGCTATAATCTGTTGAGGTAGACTGCTCAAATATTGCTGGTCCCCTCTTCCTGTATATTGCTGGTAACCTGCACAACTGTGATTTCTCTCCCTCCTTCATTTCAGCCTCTCTGTAAAAAGGTTGTGATTTTGGTGTGCTGTCGATATTTTATTTTTGATATGCTGAATGATGTTAATACGACCTGTGATGTCAGCCTATGCAAAACTTGTACATGTTGTACAGAAGAAAATATTTAAATAAAGTTTAAAAAAAAAAAAAAAAAAGTATGACGTAAGTCATAACAGATGGATAAGGCGGTTTTCTCTAGGAACCATGCTGTTTTGTGTGTCTGTATCCACATTTTTAGAGATGTACTGGATGGCTCGCTCTTATATAATAGTTGTAGCTCAATCAATTTACTTCAAGGAGGACCCGGACTGGAAAGTGACTGAAGTGAAGGATTTGGGGGCATATCAACAAGGCGGCGATAAAAAATTATTGACGCATTTGCGTCCGTTTTCGGACGAAAAGCGGTGATAATTTTATCGCTGTATCAGCAAGGTCACGCTATCGCGTGAATCCTTTCCTTAGCTCCCTTTCCCGCAACACCCACCTGTGCATCTCAAAATAACCGGAGAAATGTCGCTAACCGACATTTCTCCAATTATCAATGGGCACGCTAACAAGCATAGCGATAAGAAAAGTGGTGCTAACCTTGGTTATCGCTACTTACCTTACGCCTGCTTTTCCTTTGACTAAACATTGTTAGCCAATGGGTGGTGGATTATAGGTTTGAGACCACCCAGACCTATCAACAAGGATATCGCCGTATTCCATGGAACATCACTGGAAAACCAGCAATGTTCCATGGAAAACATCGCTATCACAGGAATAATTATCGTCATTGCGCTATGCGTTGGTAATACAGCGCTAGCTAGGCGATAATTATCTGCGATAGCCGGTGATAAAATTCCTCACGCTAAGGGCGACCAGCAATAATTATCGCTGCCGCTTGTTGATATGCCCCTTGTTTCTTGTCCTTCTCTGTTGGATTTTTACCTCCATGTGGTGCTCTATTTCTGTTCAGAATCTGTGAGTTACACTGAAGAATGCCTCACTGAAATAGCAAGTGGCCCACTCCTTCTGGGAATTGGGACACTACGAGCTCCTGTATTTCTGTCTTTGAGATTGGCAACTTGGAGAAATTAAATCATAAAGGATATACAGGAATTATGCAACAGTTTGTTTAAAGCTTGTCTGAGTGTCACCATAATGCTTGTTAGCCTGCAAATCAAGAATATTCCAAACATTTATGTAGAAAAGTTTAGAACCAGTTTCAGTTATGTGGCCAATATGTGTTCATATAATTATATGCTCCTTAGAATAGAAGCAGCCTTAGCATAAGTTGAGAAATGTAAATTCTAGCTAGCGTAACTATAAAAAGAATAGAACTGTTTTTGGGAAGAATTTAATTTGCCAAATCCTAAATCTTTGCTCGAAAGAGCCAACGTGAAAAGCATGTAAGTTATTTAATATTGATAATAAGACAAACTGCAAAGATATCTCCAGCTATATAGTAGAGAACGGACTTACCCATATCTCAGGTTAGATTTCTAATCTTCTTCATACTTTTCTGAACTGTAAACTAATACACCTCAAACAAAGGGAGGGTTGGTCTATCTGAATTGTGCTCAGACTCATATTCCTGGTCTGAAAAAACAAAGTAATAGATGGAATGCTTGAATTAATCTTAGCCACTAACGAACACTCTGGGCCTTCTCCTAATCCATCATTTCGCTGAACCCGAGTAATTATCAGTAGCTGACAATAATTCAAGCATTCCATCCATCTTAGCCACTAACGATCGCTCAGGGCCACATCACAATCCATCATTTCACCCAACCGAAGCAATTAACCGTGACTGATATTATTTCAAGCATTCTATCCATCACTCTTTTGTATACTTTGTGTTTCACCTTAAGTGGGGCGGGTATGCCCAGGCGTGGGTCCTGTGTATACTGTGTCACTGAAACCAAGCTATACCTGATTGATGAGCCCTAACAAGAGCAAAACTGATCTTTGATTGCTTGTGTTCCAATTCAGGGAGAGCCTTGCATGGCAGTTCCAGCTGTACTGTTTCCATTGGAGTAGGGTCAAGACTGATTTGCATATAGCTGGGTCCAAACTGAGGTAACATGGTGTGCAAAATAATTATGAATTGGGATGCGACCCCAGTAGCTACCAGTGGCTGAGATTAATTAAAGCACTTCATCCATCACTATTTTGTACGCTCATATTCTAAGTCAGCACACATAAACCTCAGATCTGTACCCTCAACAAGATATAATATTTATCGGATGAACCAATCTTATTTATTTCAAGGTCAACGATACAGAACATAAAGATGGCAAGAAGCATGGTGGGGCTAGTTCCAGAGCCAGTACACACAAGGTCAAAGTCAGGCCAACAACAAGGTTACAAATAATAAAGAAATTCTCCACTAATGGATGCTAATCCAATCTTGAGCTTGTCACCCCATATGATATACGAGTGGGAAATTTGTTGAAGAAAGGACTGCTTTGCTATGTGCCCACACACATAAATGATCCATTCAATACCAGACTGAAAATACTAAGTTTTTTAGACTAATCAGGCTTTGATTTTATTCTTATCACAACAACTATGACCTAATACCTGACGTTGTGGACCTTCATCAACCATCACCTTTCTTCCCATCTATTCACCAAATGAGAAAAAAACCTGTGTAGTCACAGTTTAGTCACTAACCGATGCATTCAGTAAGACATGTTTAATCACTCACTTATACAATCAATCACACAACTAAATCGCCCATCCAGACACTTCTACACCCACTCATTCTTCAATACACCTTGGCATATATATAAAACATATTTAAACGTTACAGAAACACACAGTCACTGGATGATGTCATCAGTGATGTCATTTGAGATGTCAGCAGTGATGTCACTGACCATGCCATGAATAATGTAATATGTGACGTCATGAACAGTGCTTTGCGGGGGCGCAAGTTATAGTTAGCTGAACTAACTATAACGGTGGAATTTCTCTGGTTTTGTAAATGTGAATTGTCCAGCTAACTATAACGCCCCTGCAACCTATGGTTTTTTCACTGAATTTCAATGGTTTTTAAATGCAAATTTCTAACTATAACGTCTGTAAAACCTATGGTTTTTTCAGTGAATTTCAAAGTTTTTTTAAATGCTAATTTCTAACTTTAACGTCTGTAAAACCTATGATTTTTTCCGATGAATATATATATCGGCTCGCAGAGGGAGAGCTACGGGCCGTTGGCTCGCAAAGGCACAGCAATGTACTGGCTCGCAGAGGGACAGTTGTGGTCTGACTCGCAGAGGAAGAGCAATGGGCTGATGGGCCTGCTAGCAGAGACACAGCTACGAGCTAATGGGCTGGCTCGCAGAGGTAGAGCTGCGGGCCCGAGCTGCGAGCCGATGGGCTGACTCGCATAGGAAGAGCAATTGGCCTACGGGCCTGCTAGCAGAGACACAGCTCTGAGCTAACGGGCTGGCTTACAGAGGTAGAGCTGCAGGCCCGAAGGCTCGCTACCGCAGAGCTGCGAGCCGATGGACTGGTTCCTAAAGGCATAGCCGCGAGCCGCAATTGGTTCTGATCATGATGTAACACAGAAACATCATCCTGTACAATATCAATAACAGACGAAACAATGTTGTGTAATGGCAGCTATTTTTTCGTGAATAATGAAAAATGCTGCGGCATCTTAAAAGATATTCCGTACATTGTGAGTGTGTCACAACATGTAGTTTGCTGTAAAAACGTGATGTTTCCTCCCTCACAGGGGAGTTTTGATACCTCGATTTGGCCTTCCATTCCGACCTTGAAGGCAGAGTTCGACAAGCTGAGCTGAATAAGAGCCTTATTGTCCCAGAAAGAAGTTTCTCTCACTTCTGCCTGTGAGACTTATGTCCTGCAGCTGGCCAACACGAGAACAGAAGTTCATAATCTTTTAAACACTGATCTCCCACAACATTTTGGTGAGCTAATTCATTCTATTTTCAATGCTTTGCATTCAACAGGGCTGGTGCATATTTTTAAGCTTGTGGGATCTGGTCGTGTAACGTCTTTTCAACCTATTTTGGGTGTGATCCCTGCTTCCATTCATTCTATTTTCTCTAGTGTTTTCGGCGGGTTGCCACTTCGGCTAGCTTTGTCTGCCGGACTTTTCCTCTTGATCTGCATGCTCAGAAATGGCTGCTCCACCTGTGCTCGTTCACAACCCAGACCTAGTACAGCTACTTTGCAACCACATGCTTGACTGTTATGGTACCTTGCCGCTGGCCACTCTCACGTGGCTTACAATTTGTCTTTCCGCTATCCATGGTATACTTGCATCCAACCAATGTTCTCATGCATGTCCTTTCCCTTCCACTGGGCGTTGGATCTATGCCTCACAAACACAGCATCGCCTGATCCAGATTTTCCTTTCCTGATGAACCCTTTGGTGAATCATGAGCGTGAATGTTCCGGTATTGGTTTCATGGCATGTGCTGCTGCACTTGGCGTGCTAGCTCAGTGGGATGTATGTATGGCTGCACATGATTTCCTGCAATGGAGTTACATCGAGTACCACGCAAGTTGCCCTGCTATGGTGCTGGAAGCACTGATAATTAATGAGCACGTTTGCTCCTTCGAATTGCTGAATTGGATGACGTCTACTTTTTCAGACGAAAATAATGATTTCCTGTTGGAAGCTGTTGCAACTTACTGCTCTTACACACTGATGGATTAATTTGGCGGTGCCACATGGGCTAATTTGTTTTGTTTTTCTCTCAACATGGTATTATTCAATTTTTCTCTTTTCAACCCTGTTGACATTCCTCGCCTACTTCATTTTCCTATATTGGATATCTGCTCTTCTTGGCTCAGACTTTTTGGACTCTGTGGTCTACTTTGCTCACTGTGCGTAGGACCGCCCAAAGGGGAGGTTATCGTGAGGGTTAGGAGGTGCCAACTAACGTTGCTAAATTAGCATGAGTTCGTACCTTGCATCACGGCCATTTTAGCTGCTTTTTCCACACGACTCTAAATGCATTGGTTCTCGTAAACAATTCTGTTTTCGCTGCTTTGCATGGGAACTGTCTGCCTTTCACTATTTCTGCTGTGCACTGAGTTCTCGTCTGTACGCTGTGTTCAAGAGCAGAAAACAACATTTCAGGTTGTTCAGCTTTGACCCGTCCCACGCACATATAGACATAACTTGGAACAGACCTCCGCTTCTGAAATTTCAAGTGCTTTTAATATTGCACAGGATGCAAATTACACACACTTGGAGAACAATCTTTCCCAAGGAAGAGCTGTGCTTGTCCGGAGATGTAAATCCTATCATATAAGACTTGAGGTAGGGGGTTCCGCTGTCCAAGCCCAGAGGTCTTCCACTGATATAATAAACATAGCTCGTAGCATGGGGAGGGTGGTAAGCGCAATATGACTTAATCCACTGACATTATAATATACTTTCCCCATTCGTACTTTATGCAATTGAAACTATGCTGATTGTATTGGTTACATGCATTTTATTCCTCACCTTAGCACGTGTAATACATTACAGTTAGTTGAAATAAACATTTTAAACTATACAAAGTCTCTGGTTCCTCACATTCTGAACAGTTATGAGTGTCTAAGCGAAAGAGTGCCTTGTTCCCACGAATTCTGAGAGGACCTGAGTCTCATTGTTCTAGGATATCTAATCATTCGAAGCTCCGCTGTAGTACGGAGAACGAATAAGATATATAGCTAGCCAAATGGGGGGTTCTGTGCACTGAGTCGTGTTTTTGGTACACCACAACATACCGAAGTCCTGGTTTCCTATGATGTGCGGAGTGATCCGCGAGCTGGCGATGTGGGGAGAGGGACTGTGAAAGGGGTATCCCGCTCTCACAGAGCTGCGGTATATTTTCAGCGTTGCCTCGCAGAGGTAGAACTACGGACCCGATGGCTTGTAGACGGAGAGAAGTGACCTACGGACTGAATCACAAAATGGCTGCTAACACTTCCTAGTTTCAACCGTTCACAGCCAATCAACCGCAGGCTTGTGCTCCTAACCCCTCAGCCAATCAGATGTCAGAATTACCAAATATTGATATCTGTCAAATATGATATTTCTCAAAAACTACTGAACGGATTTACACTATTTAAACAAAAGCGTGCTTTCTGGACCAATACCTTTCTCCCTGCGAAATTTGGAATAATTCCGTTCAGCAGTTTAACCTGCGGCCTTGTCTAAAGTTTCCTATGGAAAATGCATTGAGAAAACACGTTTTGGGACCCCCCTTTTTTCTCAGCCCCCCCCCCTTGACCAATCACCCCCAAATTTTCAAGATAGGAGCTGATCAAAAAAGAGAAAGTCTTTGGAAAATTTCGTAAAGATTTGTCAAATGACGCCAAAGTTATAAGCACATGAAAAAATGCTTTTCCTATGGAAACGTGGTCTTAACTATTTATATATATATAGAATATTTTGCATTATTTGCACAATTGCATTTGCACTTTATCTACGCGCATTGCACTTTTTCATGACAAATGACCACCAGTAACACTGTGTCTTTTTTTTGCAATCTACTATATAAGCGCATTTATGCGGATATCATGTGCCATTTTCAATGCACACTGACAATAATTGTCTGATATAAAATTTACAAAATATATAGCATGGCAACTCATAATGGAATGTTAACACAAATTTGGGCAACAAAATGTAAATATTGTAATTATACCTCCCGTTATTCGATTTATATATATCAAATTGTGATTTAGAAAACAGACTATCTTTGTTAGCTATATGTAGTGTGTCCTCAGTTTTCAGTTTCTAATCACATGGTGTTGCAAAAAGAAAAAAATCACTAATTAAATTCGTGCAATGTACCCTTTAAAAGGGATGTTCTTTCATTTGCCTGACGATCTGTGACCAAGGGCGGACGCCCGAAACGCGTCAGATTTGGTGAACTTGCCTTTTTAAATAAACTTGCCAAAAGAAGACTGGAACTTGCGTGGTTTTTCCTCGTTGCTGCCTGCCTGGTGGTTCTGTGGTGAAAGACTTCTGTTTGCGTATATATATATATATATATATATTTATATATATATATATATATATATATATATATTACCTACTGGCGGTCGCCAGTAGGTAGTTATAGTTAGGACCCTGTTTCCATAGGAAATCCGCAACATTCTATTTTGAATAACTTTGGCGCCGGTCGACGAATCCTCACGAATTTCTCAAAATAGGTGGGGCGCTACGCTCCGCTCCTACCCTGAAAGTCTCGGGGGGATTCGTCAAGCGGGGGCTGAGATAAAAGGGGGGTCCCAAAACGCGTTTTTCCCATGCATTTTTCCATAGGACCTTTAGACAGGGCTACAGCCCGAACGGCTGAACAGAATTACTAGAAATTTGGCAGAGAGGTAGTCCTCAGGTCAAGGAAGTGCCTTTTGTAGGTTTGGTGTAAATCTGTTCAGTAGATTCTGAGAAAATAGCCTTTAAATCAATATATATATCTGAGCCAGCTTACGGTACGCTTACCGTAAGCTTACCGTACGCGTACGGTGGCGTGCGCGAGCGCGATTCTGATTGGCTGTTACATCTAAGTAAACATTCGAATCGGTCGAAACCAGGAAGCGGCAGCCGCCATTTTCTCTCTCGCACTCTGAGGGGGGGGCTGTAAACAAAGGCAAAAAACATATAAAGGGGCTGTTTAGACAGCGCCCATGCACATAGCCATGTTAGTTGAGTCCTCAAAGATCCCCCAAGGCCAAAAACGGTAAATTTTTATTTTTTGAAAATTTCGCCGATTACGCTTACCGTACGCGTACGGTGCGCTTACGCTAAAAATTTTAATAAAAAAAAAAAAACACTCTCTGTGCATGGCATATTATTGTCATCACTTACAAATTAAATTTAACAGATTACCTATCACAAGGAAGCGCATAATATGTCCTCCATGTGCGCACGGTGCGTAACGTGGGCACGCGGTGCGCGTAGCGCACTGCGTGCCCACCTTGCGTGTACGGCACTAACTGCGTAAAGTGGGTGCGTGGTGCGCGAAGCGCACCGCGTGCTCACTGTGCGCGCACGGTGCGCGAAGCGCACCATGCGCGCACGGAACGAACTGCGTTAAGTGGGCGTGCACGCCACGAATGGCGTAAAGTAACTTAGCATTTAAAAAACCGTACAAATTCACTGAGAAACCATAGGTTTCACACACGTTATAGTTAGGAATTAGCATTTAAAAAACCTTGCTAATTCAATGAAAAAACCATAGGTTTCACACATGTTATAGTTAGCTGGAAATTTTACTGATAAAAAACAAATGAAATTCCCCCGTTATAGTTACTGTAGGCAACTATAACTCACGCGACCGCAATCCTCTGCTGATGACATATGTGTCTTTATGAAAAAAAAATATTTGTAATATATGTATAGCTAAAATTTAATGGAAGAAGACATGGGCAAATAAGTGTCTAAATACAGTATTAGCATCAGCAGAGGATTGCGGTCGCGTGAGTTATAGTTGCCTACAGTAACTATAACGGGGGAATTTCATTGGTTTTTTTATCAGTAAAATTTCCAGCTAACTATAACATGTGTGAAACCTATGGTTTTTTCATTGAATATATATATATTCACTGAAAAAACCATGGGTTTCACACACGTTATAGTTAGGAATTAGCATTTAAAAAACCTTAGAAATTCAATGAAAAAACCAAAGGTTTCACACATGTTATAGTTAGCTGGACATTTCACTCGTAAAAAACCATTGAAATTCCCCCGTTATAGTTAGTTCAGCTAACTATAACTCGCGTGCCCGCAATGCACTGCTGATGACGTCACATATTACATCACTCATGACATGGTCAGTGACATCACTCATGACATCACTGATGACATCTCAAATGACATCACTGATGAAATCACTGATGACATCATCCAGTGAATGTGTGTTTTTCTGAAAATTAAATATGTTTTATATATGTATATCTCAAGGTCGATGGAAGAATAAATGGGTATATAAGTGTCTAAATGGATGATTTGTTTTTGAAAAATTGATTGTGTAACTGACTGATTTAGTGTATCATAGTGAATACATGGCTAAGTGAGTAATGTTTAAATATGTAAATATCTGTATCAGTCTCTCACTTTGTGTATAAGTGGCTGCATGGGTTGGTGAGTAGCTACATGGGTGTCTATATAGGTTATTAGTTGGTTTTTTGAGTATCAGTCTGAGTGTCTGCATGGTTCGGTGGGGGGTATTACATAGTGCATAGGTGCATGAATGAGTGACTCACTGTTTGTATGTGTTGAACACAGCATGTGTGCAGGACTGTATGGGTGGATGAGTGTGTGTATGGGTGTGTTAGTGAGTGAATGACTGTCTCAATAGTGTCTTTATGAGTAACTACATATGTTTTAAACTAGTATATGTGACTATTGGTGTATATATGTGAGTATATGTGAGAGTGAGAGATTGAAAGAGTTCCTGTATGAATAAGTATGTGTTTCGATAAGTGATTGTTTAAAAGACTAAGTATGTGTAAGTTTCCGTAGAAGTAAGTGTGGTGGTGTGTGTATAACTGTATATGCAAGTAAATGTATGTTTGATTCTTTATTAGCATGAGTGACTATGTGTGTGAGTAACTCTATGGATGAGTGGCATTGTGTAACAGGATGTATAGGTGCATGAGTACATATGATGAGTGAGTACATGTATGAGTGACTGTATAGGACTGTTGGTGAATGAGTGGATGTGTATGTGGATCTTAGAATTACTGAAGAGGTTGTTGTAACTGGTATTGGTATGTCCATTGTTTTGAAAATGTTAGTCTCTATTTTTGAATGTGTGTATCAAAGGTTATATTAGGGTGAGAGGAGGTCTGCCACTCTATCACAAGGATGATGTCATCAGTGATGTCATCAGTGATGTCATTTGAGATGTCATCAGTGATGTCATGAGTGATGTCACTGACCATGTCATGAGTGATGTAATATGTGACGTCATCAGCAGTGCATTGCGGGCGCGCGAGTTATAGTTAGCTGAACTATCTATAACGGGGGAATTTCAATGGTTTTTTACGAGTGAAATGTCCAGCTAACTATAACATGTGTGAAACCTTTGGTTTTTTCATTGAATTTCTAAGGTTTTTTAAATGCTAATTCCTAACTATAACGTGTGTGAAACCCATGGTTTTTTCAGTGAATTTGCAAGGTTTTTTAAATGCTAATTTCTAACTATGCCTACAGAGATAGGACATGTGAAGAAAGAAGAAAAAATGCACAGAAAGAAACAAAAGAAGTGCAGAAAGAAGCAACAGAAGTCCTCAAATACGAAGATAAGTGCAGGAAGAAGGATAACGTGCAGAAAGAACAAAAAGAAGAGCAGAAAAAAGCCTTGTTGCAAAATCATCCTGTACCCTCAACTTTTTCAGACGGATACTGGTGGTAACTGAGTCTGACTAGCCAGTGCTATGTTAAAAGACACTTAGAATACAGTGAAAACACCTACATACACTAGGGAACATTATGCGTTGGGGTCCCCCTGTGATTAGCATGACCTCCTCTGTAAGCCCCTAGTACATAATAGGGCATGGGGATTAAAACTACCTCTTAAAACAGGCCACAGGGCGTTTTTGCACACGTTAACTCAGGCCCCGTCCCCTCCCTTCACCACTGTGTAAACACGCCCTGTGTCCATTTTTAGTTGGGAGATTAAGTTCATTTGAATCCTGAGGGTCCCTAGGGTCCAACTAGCCCACTAGGTACCTCCAGTAAATGCCACAGAGCTGTGTTGCAGAGAGGTGTAAAAAGTGGCACGGCCTGGACCACCTCCTTGCAATGCAGCTCAGTGGCGCTTACTGGAAGCACTTGGTGGGCTAGTTAGCCCCCAGGGGCCCTCAGTATTGAAGGGAAATTATATCCCCAATTTAAAACGTGCCATAGTGCGTGTTTGCACACGTCACCTCAGGCCCCGTCCCCTCCCTTCACCACTGTGTAAACGCGCCCTGTGGCTGTTCTAAGTTGAGAGATTAAGTCCCCTTGAATCCTAAGGGTCCCTAGGGTCAAACTAGACCACTAGGTACCTCCAGTAAGCGCCACAGAGCTGCGTTGCAGAGAGGTGTAAAAAGGGGCTTGGCCTCAGAACACCTGTCTGCAGCGCAGCTCCCTGGCGCATACTGGAGATGGCTGTTGGGGGCGCGTTTGCAGAGTGCTGCACGGAGGGGGCATGGCCTCCGGCACGATGCCAGTCTTTTATTTATTTTAATTTTTTAAGAAGGGGGGCTGTGTGGTTCCCCTTCTTATTCTAATTTATTGGCCCTGATGACCCCATCCCCCAGGGCCTGTCTCCTAATTATATTTTTTGACCCCAATCCCTAGGGCCGGACACTGTTTTTTATTATTTTAAAAAAATATTTATTTATAGACACACCTAGGACATGCTGGACAAACCGTACGTACCTATCACCATGACGATTTGCGGGATATTCATTAAAAGGCGACTATGCATGCAATGAATCCACGTGGAATGTATTTACACTACTAGTGAAGCTCTGACATGTCTGATGCCCTACCGTGCCTAATCCCGGTAGACACCCTTGTCGTTTATTTATACAAACATGGGTAGCTATTGACGGGCACATTTATTACACATGCACACCAAGCCATTCAAAGGGGATTCGACAAAAATTCGACCAAAACTATGCAAGAAACCCCCCTCACGGTTAATAAAACACACATCCACTGCCGGATGTGTAATACTTTTTATTTTACTCTCTGGAAAGGGGATGAACATCACTTGAGAGTCACAGCGCGCTCCTGACAGAGCCCAATGCTGTGTTACACCCACCATTGCCTGCCGAGTGCCACACACCTCTGTGTTGTATTCCACTAGCTAGTGCATATGCTATGACACTCTCTAGCCCATGTGCACTGTAACACCACCCCGTGAATATGTCATGCCACACTTGTCTTCGCACGGGTTATATTGCCCCATCTAACGTGCCTTCCTCGATGCCTATGTTATAACGCACAGTGCTATGCCATACATATTACAATCTGCGATCCATATCTGTGTCACAGTGCATATGCAACGTTACACTCCCCAGCACATATTTTATATTACAACTTTAGAGACTAGTTAGGTTACACAACACTGCCCTGTGCATATTACACTCCAAGGCGCATATCGCATAGCACGCGCTAGTGCCTGTGCTATCTCGCGCTCTCCAATGAATCTGTCATTGCGCACAATGTATTGCATATTATATTTCACGCCCGGTTCATCTTATATCACACTTTTTGGTGCATAGTTTATACCATACACTATATCTAGTTTTCATTTTCAATCGTGCTCTCAGGACTATGTTCTATATAACACTGTGTTCACCTACCCTTTTCACGGGCATTACATTTTGCGATAGGGGGTGGAGGGTCAGGGGGTGTTTCTGCCAAGTGAGCCCGGAGTCACAGTCACAAACGTCCTCTTCTTCCTGAATAAAAGTGAGATTATGCTGCATACTTGTTCATATTTTAAGTAGTTCGCACAGACTCAATGTTTTAAAAACAATAAAGTTCCTAATACCCGCCTTCTCTGAACAGTTAGCTTGCTGCCCCATCCCCCTCCTCCCTATCCTCTGTTGTGTGAATCCATGGAATAGCCTCCTCCCTCCTGCCATGCATGGTCTGATGTGCTGCCACTGCCCTCAATTTAGTATGATGTACCAGTCCACTCCTCCTGCCCTCCATTGCCCAATTCTATGCCCCATCATTGACCTCCTGCTTAAACTCTGTGCTTAGCTTGCTGCCCCTATTCTCCTTCCCCCTGCCCTCCGATGTCTTTGTGCATGCCCCTGCTCCATCCTTTTTGCCCACCATGTCCCATGGACCTGCCACTCCTATCTACTCTGAGTGTTCTGTTGAGCTGCCACTCCCCTCCCACCTGCCTAGCATTGTCAGATGACTGTAACCTGACCCTGCCACCTCCACCCTGCCTGTCCACATGCCATGCCCCTATCCCCTTCCTCCTGTCCTACATGGTCCATTGTACTGCCACACCCTTCTGCCCTCCCTGGTCTGTTGTGCTGCAACTGCTCCTCCTGCGTGCCCCGTGTGGTCTGTTGTGAGGTCCCTTCCCCTGAACTTTCTTGTCTGTGCACAGGTCCTGACCCTCCCTTCTATCCTCCATCGTCCTTTGTGCATGCCCCTGCACCCTCCTTCTTGCCCATCATAGCCATTGGTCTTCTGTGCTGCCATGGCCCCTCCCACCTTCCCTGTGTGGTCAGTTAGCTGCCCCTGACCCCCTCCCACCTTCCCTCCATGGTCTGTGTGTATGCCATCACAGTCTCACTGTTGCTCTTCATGGTGTGTCTTGCTTCTAGTGCCCATCCTGCCTGACCTCCATGGCTATCTTGCTGCTCCTGCCCTGCCCCCTTGCCCCCAGCCCTCTGTTTACATGTGAAGACCCCTACTCCCTCCCTCCTGGCTTGTCTGTTCCATTGTAATGCCCCTGATCCATCCCTACTGCCCTTTATGGTCTGTAATGCTGCAGCTTTCTCTCCTGTCTGTCCATTATGGTCAGCTAGCTACCATTGCCTCTTGCCCCTCTGTTCTCTGTTGTCCATGTGCATGGTCCTGTCCCCTCCCTCTTGCTTTCTATGGATTGTTGTGCTGCACTCCCGTCCTGCATGCCCTGTGTGGTGTATTGTGCTGCTGCAAACCCTGATGCCTGCCCTGCAGGGTCAGTTTGGTGCACCTCTCCATGCCCCTCTTGTCCTCTGTTATCCAAGTCCATGTCCCTATCCCATTTCCTTCCATGATCCAATGTACCATACTTGCGAACATTTTGAACTTGGTAAGAGGGAGATTTTGAAAAAAAACTGGGGTATTGATTTTCCCCTTTGAGTTACATTGAAAAAGAGGATATTGTAGACAGGAGACAGATCAAATAAAGCCCATTTGAGCTTAAAAACATTGGACGTTTCCAGGCTGAATCGGGTCTGTTGGCATGTATGGTTGTACTACCATTGCCTCTTCCTTCTGCCCACAATGGTCTATTACATTGCCACAGCCTTGAAGGAGGGTAGATTTTGTATCACAGGGGGCCCCTGGCCCGTTCTGTCCACACCTGAAGTATGAGACCCTTGTCCTTGCCCTGCCAGCCGCATTTGTAGGCCGTATTAAATTGACCAGCGGGTCCTGTGTTGCTATATAATTATCCTGAAACATCCTTACCACTCAGCCAGCATAAAACCCCTGTGTAGGCCCTTCTGTTCAATATGTAGGCCTCTTTGTTAAATTGACCATAGCTCTGCAATTTTAGTGTATAGCAGTCTGAAGGCAGGTCTGCGAGGCCTTCTGCTCCAAACTAGTAGCCCCCACCCTACCCGAGTGCTCCATGCTCGGTATCAAAGTTCAACATCCCACTGAAGCTGTCGACATACAGTAGGCTGCATCCTGGACTGGTACTTGCTTCCTGGGCAGGTTTCCCGCTTTTAGGAAGTGGCAACCGCAGAGCGTCAAGTTAGGAGAACTGAGGAGATTTTGTACATGAATATATTGAATTCCCGTACAATACCCATTATTTTCTGCTTGCTCTATGGAACTTACGATAAGCGATTGGCCTGAGAGACTGACCTTTTCACCCAGTCCATTGTCAGCATTAAGTGGGTAAATGACGAAATGTCTGGTAAAATCTGCAGACGAAGCTTTTGGGTAGCATACGTAGGTAGATGTAGCGTGCAAAGGAGCCCACAAAATGATATAAAAAGGGAGCACCCACAGATATCGACGGACTACCTCGCCGTCTGTATGTAGGTTAACAGGCTGTGCAGGTTTTCCCCAAGAGCTGGGAGCTCTTGTCTTCCTTTGCTTAAAATGTCTTGCTCTGCTTTGCTTGAAGTATCTTATTCTATTTTACCTATATGAAATGTCATGTTATGTTTAACCATTGTTCTCTTTACTTTTGCATTTAAAAGATTTTGTATTGTAATTGCAGGAATGCTTGCTCTAAGAGTAAACGTGAGTGTTCCTAGGTAACATTTTCCTTGGTGTAACTTGTTTCTCATGATGCATTTATAGATGTGTTTTCTCTCTCTCTCTGTCAGTACATTAATTAAGATACAGAGAATATCATGACAGCTGTATGATTATCTGGATTCTGTATTTTGTACTTTATGTCTCTATTCTGCGGTTTCTTTGAAGTTGTATCTTCTCATTAAACTGCCATTGTATTCTGCCACCAATTCCATGTCTCATATGTCTGTTTTCTTCATTTTTGGAGCAAGCGTTCCTAGGCACCCCGGCTCAAATTAAGGTGCCCCTTTTGTCCCTGACTCACTCTCCTGCTCAGTTCTGTGGTGGCTCCCGGGGCTCTGGGGACCGCCTCTAGCTTCCTTGACCCGTAATAGATCTTCCCTCCAACAGCCTCTCTTGCAAGTCCTGTATTGTTGGTTTGTTGCCCCTGCCCCCCTTTCCACTGCCCTCCATAGTCTGTTGTGCTTCCACGGCCCTTCCTGCTTGCTCAGTGTGGTTAAATTGTTGCCTTTGCACTCTCCTACCTGCCTTCAATTTTCAGAGTCCGTGCCCCTGGCCTTTGCCTCTCAACAGTATCCCAATGAACAACTAGATTGCTAACATTCTATATTTATTACAAAAGTGTGGAACGCCTGACATCATCTTGATGTAATTAAAACTGTAATACCTAGAGCATTTCCTTTAGAAATTACATATATGAGAGGGTCTTATTGGCATCAAAATTATGGTTAGTGCTCTAAAAGACTAAAATAAGGACATTTTGTCTGAGTTTTCAAATAGCGACAAAGCACTTTTAAATTATTTGTTATCTTTATGTTTTTTTTATCCAGTTGACCACTTGATTAAATGTTGCACTTAGGGGAGAGGATGTGGTGTTACTTCCAGAACTGCAGACTTTGCAACTGGGGAACCAGGTTGAAGTTTCTGCTTCAGCTCGACATTCTGTGATTCTGGTCAAATCACTTAGTCTCCCCATGTCTACAACCAAAATGAATTTGTGCTTGTGTGATGTAACCAATGCTCATGTAAAGCACTCCAATACCTGACAAGTCTGCACTATATAACACTGCAAAAACACTAAATAATAAGTGTTTTGCACACTTCTGTCATTGGGCTATATTTGGGCTACATCTGGGGGATTTTGGGCTACATTTGGGCTCTTTTGTCTCCGGTGGCCATCTTGGGAGATTTATTTGTTATGAAGTTTCCTAATTTCCTCATGTACTGCAGTGTCCTCAGTAGGAAATGCTTTCAGTTTTTTACGTTGATTCCATCATGAAGGTATTCAGATATGTCACACATTTGCCATAAATTCTGAATGTTAGCACTCTAGTTGCTCATTATATCACTGTAGTAAAACTACTGTTCACCATGGAAGTCTGCTCCTGGTATTAAAAGTGCATGTTTCAGTCTGCATGTCAGAATTTTTTAATGAAATAGAAGAGGATTTGAGAAGTCACTCAAAATGTGCCCTCATTTTCTTTCTTCAGCATTAATGATAAATTCTATGGCAAAATGAACCCCCTCATTGTGTTCCTTTTTAAATTAAATGTTTTAAGTGTTACCAGTTTATTCCAATCAAGATGGCTTCTGGTGTGCCATACTTTTGTCATAATGAAGACAGTAAGCGCTCTAGTTGTTTTTAAGAACATTCTGGGACATTCTGTCATTGGGCTATACTTGGGCTACATCTGGGTGATATTTGGGCTACATTTGGGCTCTTTTGTCTCTGGTGGCCATCTTGGGAGACTTATTTGTTATGAAGTTTCCTAATTTCCTCATTTACTGCAGTCTCCTCAGTAGGAAATACTTTCAGTTTTTTACTTTGATTCCATCAAGAAGGCATTCAGATGTGTCACACATTTGCCATAAATTCAGAATGTTAGCACTCTTTTTGCTCATTAGATCACTGTAGTAAAGCTACTGCTCACCAGGGAAAACTGCTGCTGGTATTGAAAGTGCATGTTTCAGTCTGCATGTCAGAATTTTTTAATGAAATAGAAGAGGATTTGAGAAGTCACTCAAAATGTGCCCTAATTTTTCTTTCTGCAGCACTAATTATACTTTTTATGGAAAAATGAACCCCCTCATTTTGTTCCTTTTGAAATTAAATGTTTTAAGAGTTACCACTTTATTCCAAGCAAGATGGCTTCAGGTGTGCCATACGTTTATCATAGGTAGGACTGTTAGCGCTCTAGTAGTTCTTTGGAACACTCTGGGAAGCTGCAGTAGAACACAAAGGAATCAACTGACAGTCTCTGCCCTTGTTGGATGTACATGTTTTACTGAGAATGTCAGACTTCATTCTCACATGACTGAGAAAGATAATGTGAATTTACAGAAAATAAGCTCTCAGTTTAGTTTATAGATCACCTTCCAAACCTCTGTGGTAAAAGCATGAGAAAATATTTTTCTCTCAATCATGATATCCCAGCAGAAGGCTTTTTCACATGGTGAAATCACCTTAGAAGATACCACAATTCCTAAAATGAGTATGGTACCATCAACAAATGATTTATAATGTAACTAAAGTCTTAAAACCTTCTATTAACTGCAATGCTTTTTAATGAGGTGCTATCATGTATATTGGTCCCAAGATGGCTGCCAACACTTCTTGGATGAAGTGCTGACAGCCAATCAGATCTCAGGATGAGATGTGTGGTTAGGCTCCGCCCACATATATATATGGTTTTAAATGCTATTTTCTCAGGAAATACTGAACAGATTTACACCAGACCTGCAAAAGGCACTTCCTTGACCTTATGGCTACCTCTCTGCCAAATTTCAAGTAATTCTGTTCAGCCGTTCGGGCTGTAGCTGTGTCTAAAGGTCCTATGGAAAAATGCATGGGAAAAACGCGTTTTGGGACCCCCTTTTATCTCAGCCCCCGCTTGACGAATCCCCCCGAGACTTTCAGGGTAGGAGCGGAGCGTAGCGCCCCACCTATTTTGAAAAATTCGCGAGGATTCGTCGACCGGCGCCAAAGTTATTCAAAATAGAATGTTGCAGATTTCCTATGGAAATGTGGTCCTAACTATAACTACCTACTGGCGACCGCCAGTAGGTAATATATATATATATATATATATCCCCAATTTCACTCGCGTTGCTCTGCCTGTTAATGGCGGCGGGCTCCGGTGAGGTAGCGAACCTCAATATTACTCCAATTCGTGCGATTTGTTCTTATCACAGAAACCGAGCCCAGATCCGTATGCGTGGTTGAAAAGGATTTTTATTCGTTACATGGCAAACAAAAGCCCGACGCGTTTCGGAGCAGCCGCTCCTTTGTCACGGGTCAATAAACGATTGTTTGTTTAAAGTATAAATAAAGTGTTTCACATCACATGACATAACATAAACGTAGGACTACTGCGCCACATCGGGATCCTTGTGAAACTGGCGGCCATTTTAGAGTGGTACTTTTAAATCATAAAGTATTCATTGCGCTGTTATGTTTATACACTGCACAATAATTAATAAATGTTCACACAATTAAACATAATTACATTATCAATGCTATGTTCCAAAGATTATAACAACATTACACTTACACAATTTGTAAATGAAAATCCTGCCCCAGTGGGCTGTTGCTCAATATCCCAACACTACATTATTTCTTCATTTTGGAACATAACCATAAACATAAATAAACGCCCCAGTGGGCCAATATTCAGTATTACAGCGTTTCAATGTATAACATACATGTTAAATGCCCTTAACTCATATCCCGCCAAATATCTATTTACATCATGCCCTGGTGGGCCTATACACTTTAGATATCACTAGCTTTTTGCTTTCATCCTCATCATCTGATGATGGTGTCTCCGTCTCCTACAACATAAAAAACAATTCTGAACAAAATCACTTTCTAAATGGTTAAAATACAAACTTATTCAGGATTTACACGGTTCATTTAGCAGGGTTACAGATTGTATGTACAGATTTTTATCTAACCTAAGTGGACAGACAGTTCCTCGTCTTTATTCAGTCCCGTTGGATGCATTGTCTCATATCTAATAATCATTTTAGATTCTAACCGTCTTAATTCCTTAATCCTGTTACCTCCTCTTTCTGAAATAGGAATTCTTTCCAGAGCACAATATTTCAGCAGATTCACATTTTTATTGTGTCTCTCCTTGAAATGCCGGGCTATCGGATATTGTTTATCCTCATGAATGATAGCTCTTCTGTGTTCTAAGATCCGTTTTTTGACTTGGTGAATGGTACTCCCAATATAGATAAGCGGACAGGGACACATGAGCGCATACACACAGTAATCAGATTTGCAAGTGAGATGTTGATTAATGCTGAATGGCTTCTGATTTTTGGATAACTCGATTTCTTTAATGTTAGTGCTATATTTACATGCCTTGCATGATCTACAGGTAAAAAATCCCTTTATTTCATGGCTCTTAGTTGTTGTGGAAATAGAACTACTACACAATCTATCGCCTAGCGAGGTACATTTCCTGAAAGTGATTTTAGGATTGTCGCCTGTATATTTTTTCAGAATTTTGTCAGTACCCAACACATTCCAAAATTTCTTAAGGCAACGTCTGACTTCCCAATGTTGGTTATTGTATGTAGTTATGAATCGTAAGGGTAGTTCTTGATTCTCTTCTTCCTTTTTATTTTGCAATAAATCAATCCTATTTATCAATTGGATTTTATCACATGCCTGATTTATTGTCTTATTAGAGTATCCTCTTTCTTTGAATCGAGATGTCATATTTTTCTTTTCTTCCAAAAAGTCACTATCTACACGGCAATTTCTCCTGGCTCTCAATAGTTCCCCGTACGGGATACTGTTGATCAAATTCCTAGGGTGGCAGCTCTCTGCATGCAAAAGACTATTACCGGACGTTTTCTTCCTGAATAGTCTACTTTCTAATTTGTTGTCCTCTACTCTTAATTCGACATCCAAAAATTCAATTCTCTTATCATGGATAGTACTGGAGAACTTAAGCTTTAAGTCATTATTATTTAAGGACTCCACAAATTCCTCTGCTTGCATCTCTGAGCCCTTCCAAATACAAAACACATCATCGATGTACCTTGCCCAGAGAACGACGTTATGGGTAAAGGCCGTGATCTTACTCGCCACCTGCTCCTCCCACCAGCCCAGGTACAAACCCGCGTAACTGGGGGCAAAGCAGGTTCCCATCGCCGTTCCCTGGGTTTGGCGAAAGATGACATGGTTAAACAAGAAAAAATTGTTGGTTAGACATGCTTTCATCATACAGAGCAACATTTCAGTATGATTATAATAAATCAAATTACGAGATTTCAAGAAATGTCTACTTGCCTCCATACCCAAATCATGGGGGATACATGTATAGAGACTGTTGACGTCTAATGTCATTAATAACATGTCTTGTTCCCATACAACATCTTTGATCAGCCTTAGGAAGTCACCCGCGTCACGCACATAAGCAGGTAAGGATTGAACATATGTTCTTAGGAAGAAATCTATATATTTAGAAGTATTCTCATATAGACTTCCTATAGAGGAGACAATAGGTCTTCCCGGAGGTTTTTTAGCATCTTTATGTAACTTAGGCAAGAGATACATAACTGGCAATTTGGGATATTCACAGAACAGAAATTTAAATTCATCTTCGGTTAACAATTGTTCATTTTTCCATTTAACCAAATTATTTCTGTACTGTTCATTGCTTTCCTCATAACATATCCTGTTCGATTTCACATAGTTACTCACATCACCTAACTGTCTAGTCCCTTCATCAAGATACATCTGTAGTGGCCATACAACAACATTTCCGCCTTTATCGGATTTCTTAATTACAATAGATTTGTTCTCCTGTAATTCTTGTATGGCCACCAGTTGTTGTGAAGTGAGATTCGATCTTATGTTATTTTTACTCTTACCCAACTTTTTTAATTCTTCTTTCACACCCTTCTCAAATATTTCAATTGCATCGCAGTGAATTTGCGGTAAAAAAATTGATTTAGGTTTAAAACCGCTGTCACTGCTGCGGTCCATAGTTAGTTGTTCAGGTATCTGTACATTTATATCATCTTCATCATTGCCCCCTAGTTCATGCATGGTTTGTAATGTTTATGTTTATAGTTATGTTCCAAAATGAAGAAATAATGTAGTGTTGGGATATTGAGCAACAGCCCACTGGGGCAGGATTTTCATTTACAAATTGTGTAAGTGTAATGTTGTTATAATCTTTGGAACATAGCATTGATAATGTAATTATGTTTAATTGTGTGAACATTTATTAATTATTGTGCAGTGTATAAACATAACAGCGCAATGAATACTTTATGATTTAAAAGTACCACTCTAAAATGGCCGCCAGTTTCACAAGGATCCCGATGTGGCGCAGTAGTCCTACGTTTATGTTATGTCATGTGATGTGAAACACTTTATTTATACTTTAAACAAACAATCGTTTATTGACCCGTGACAAAGGAGCGGCTGCTCCGAAACGCGTCGGGCTTTTGTTTGCCATGTAACGAATAAAAATCCTTTTCAACCACGCATACGGATCTGGGCTCGGTTTCTGTGATAAGAACAAATCGCACGAATTGGAGTAATATTGAGGTTCGCTACCTCACCGGAGCCCGCCGCCATTAAGGACTGCAACAGTTCAAGGTCTTTATTCCTAATTCCTTGGCTGCCATGTCTGCGTGTGTTAAATTCCTTGCAGCCAGATGGAAATATATCGGTTTTTGCTTTAAAATTCTGTCTTACATAGACGATTTTCAAAGTACGATTGCACTTACACACTGCATGGCTCTATCAGCCCTTCGAAATTGCTCCGGTCATGGTGCCTCCAGATGTAAGTGCCGTGATATCATGTTGGAGTCCCTCGCCTACCACATTCCACGTTCAAGCGGAAGAAAGCACCCTCCCTGAGTGCAGCAGTTAAAGGGTGAGACTTGGAGCATGAATCTATAACACTGCCAGCACCGCCAAAAGAAAGAATGAGAAAGCATCCTTCCAGCCCTGCTGACAATCATATATTGGAGGACTGAAGTAATATATACTGAAACCTGTAGGATGGTGTAACGTTCTGGAATGTGGCAGGCGACGAAATCCAACATGATATCACGGCACTTACATCTGGAGGCACCATGACCGGAGCAATTTCGAAGGGCTGATTGAGCCATGCAGTGTGTAAGTGCAATCGTACTTTGAAAATCGTCTATGTAAGACAGAATTTTAAAGCAAAAAACGATATATTTCCATCTGGCTGCAAGGAATTTAACACACGCAGACATGGCAGCCAAGGAATTAGGCATAAAGACCTTGAACTGTTGCATTCCTTCGTTGCTTGCGGTGACTGTGTGCCTCTCCAATCAGATCATTTTTAGATGTATTTAAACATACAATGCTCGAGTGCCAGTTGATAAGCACTGAGGAAGGCTAAAAATGCCGAAATGCATTTGCTATATTAAATCAACTTCAAGAATGTCCCGTGAGTGCTCCGCATTTGTAGCTTTAATATTTTTCGTGATTTCACCCTTCACGTTCAGGCAGAAGAAAGCACCCGCCCTGAGTGCAGCAGTTAAAGGGTGAGACTTGGAGCATGAATATATATATATATATATATATATATATATATATATATATATATATATATATATATATATATTAGCGCTCCAAGTCTCCTCGCTTCCAGAAAAGACACAGCACTCTCGGGGGGGAGTCAGTAGGTTTATTGCGACTCAATACTGAGTCGCAATAAACCTACTGACTCCCCCCCGAGAGTGCTGTGTCTTTTCTGGAAGCGAGGAGACTTGGAGCGCTAATATTTGGCGGGAGCACCCCCCGCCTTTCAGCACCCGTTCGTGAGTGCGAGACACTGGTGCAAGGGAAGCGGATATATATATATATATATATTCACTGAAAAAACCATAGGTTTCACACATGTTATAGTTAGTGGAAATTTTACTGATAAAAAACCAATGAAATTGCCCCGTTATAGTTAGCGCAGGCAACTATAACTCACGCGACCGCAATCCTCTGCTGATGCTAATACTATATTTAGACACTTATTTGCCCATGTCTTCTTCCATACATTTTTAGCTATACATATATTACAAATATTTTTTTTTCATAAAGACACATATGTCATCAGCAGAGGATTGCGGTCGCGTGAGTTATAGTTGCCTGCGCTAACTATAACGGGGCAATTTCATTGGTTTTTTATCAGTAAAATTTCCACTAACTATAACATGTGTGAAACCTATGGTTTTTTCAGTGAATTTGCAAGGTTTTTTAAATGCTAATTCCTAACTATAACGTGTGTGAAACCTATGGTTTTTTCAGTGAATTAGTACGGTTTTTTAAATGCTAAGTTTTTTTCCCTTATAATAAGCCCTGTACATTTGGTGGCCTACGGCCACCAAAAGCACAGGGGGTGGGGTAAGTGTGGATAGTGTTTTTTTCCATTGTAATAAGCCCAGCACATTTGGTGGCCTTCGGCCACCAAAAGCACAGGGGGTGGGGTAAGTGTGGATAGTGTTTTTTTTATTTTTATTTTTTTACCGTACGCTTACCGTAAGCGTACGGTAAGCGTACCCCGCGAAATTGCCGAAAAAAAAATAAAACCGTTTTTGCACTTGGGGGATGTTTGGGGACTCCCTCCACATGACTATGTGGGAGGGAGTTGTCAAAACAGCCCCTTTACATGTTTTTGGGCTTCCGATTTTAAAAATCTCTCTCAGTGCGAGAGACAAAATGGCAGCCGCCGCTTCCTGGTTTCGGCCGATTCGAATGTTTACTAAGATCTAAGAGCCAATCAGAATCGCGCTCGCGCACGCCACCGTACGCTTACCGTAAGCGTACGGTAAGCGTACCGTAAGCTGGCTCAGATATATATATTGATTTAAAGGCTATTTTCTCAGAATCTACTGAACAGATTTACACCAAACCTACAAAAGGCACTTCCTTGACCTAGGGACTACCTCTCTGCCAAATTTTGAGTAATTCTGTTCAGCCATTCGGGCTGTAGCTCGTTCTAAAGGTCCTATGGAAAAATGCATGGGAAAAACGCGTTTTGGGACCCCCCTTTTATCTCAGCCCCCGCTTGACGAATCCCCCCGAGACTTTCAGGGTAGGAGCGGAGCGTAGCGCCCCACCTATTTTGAGAAATTCGCGAAGATTCGTCGACCGGCGCCAAAGTTATTCAAAATAGAATGTTGAGGTTTTCCTATGGAAACGTGGTCCTAACTATAACTACCTACTGGCTATCGCCAGTAGGTAATATATATATATATATATATATATATATATATATATATATTCAAACCATTCCTCGCAATAACCTTAATAACGTTAAGCTGCGCATTTTAGAACACATGCGAGCGATAACGAATGAAGATAGGCAGTATCCTATTGCCAGGCATTTTAAGGAATGCCACAACAAAGATACTAGCCTATTAAGATATTGTGCCCTTGATAGAATCCCAGTCTCCGAACGAGGAGGGAATATAATTCAGGAACTGCGCAGATTGGAATCACGATTGATAATAAAATATGAAACTGTGCATCCAGAGGGCATTAATAAGGATGAGGAACTGTCAGTTCATCTCGATTGAGATGAAAATTTGATCTGACCTTAAAAAGATATATTGTAATGTAAATACAAATAAGTTTGATGTCGTGTTGTCTCTCATGATAAGATGTTTATGGTGTTTTTAAAATTTGGTATAGACCATTTTATTGATGTGTGTATTTGGTTTATTTTTCATAGGAGATGGAGCTTTTGCCTGGGTTAGAGAGAAGTGCAGCTTAAGCCACTTGTTGGGATGTTCGAAAATGAACTGGAAATACGATTAGTGTTGGTGATGATTAGCCCACTTGGGCAAATTTGACTGAGCAGATAAGGAAAAGATGTGAATTTTGCTGTTCTTGTACCCACAGGGGTAGAATTAATGTGTAAACATTCAAGCATCTTATTAGGCCTGAAGTATGATTGATTGATCATGAAATCTATGTATATTATATATATGAGGAATTGATTTACATTTTGTACATTACACTTGTAATTTTCATTTGTATTAATTCTTGTTACATACTTTTGTTCAATTCACATTAGAATGTTTTAAAATGGAAGTAAAGCGCCAATAAGCTTGTAATATCTAGTTTCAGTACACCATTCAAAGATGGCGGTAATGCTAGTCACACGAACTTGTCAGCAATGTAGTCCTTTTTTCATATTGTTTATACTTTTTGCACTATATCATGTGACGAGAGTAAACATCGCATTGACCCGTGACCAAGGAACCTTTTGGTTTCGAAACGCATCGGGAGTTGTTTGCCATAACTTGATGCAATAAAGCACGCTTAAAAAAGCAAATTGGGGCTCGGCGCAATCTTTTGGAAAGAAGGATTGAACGGTGCCTGGATGGATATATATATATATATATATATATATATATATATATATATATATATATATATATATATATATATATATATATATATATATATATATATATTACCTACTGACGGTCGGCAGTAGGTAGTTATAGTTAGGACCTATTTTCCATATGAAATCCGCAACATTCTATTTGGAATAACGTTGGCGCCGATTGATGAATCTACGCGAAATTTTCAAAACTTTTGGCCAGCTCGGTCCGCTCCTATCCTGAAAATTTCACAGTGATTCGTCAAGCGGGGGCCGAGAAAAAAGGGGGGTCCCAAAACACATTTTCCCCATGCATTTTCCCATTGGACCTGTTGACACAGCTACAGCCCGAACTGCTGAACGGAATTACACCAAATTTGGCAAAGAGGTAGTCCTCAGTTCAGACTCGTGCCTTTTGCTTAAATGGTGTAAATCCGTTCAGTAGTTCCTGAGAAAATTAGAGTTAAAAAGATAGATATATCTGGGCGGAGCCTAACCACACATCTCATCGTGAGATCTGATTGGCTGTCAGTACTTCATCCAAGAAGTGTTGGCAGCCATCTTGGGACCAATATACATGATAGCACCTCATTAAAAAGCATTGCAGTTGATAAAACGTTTTAAGAATTTAGTTACATTATAAATCATTTGTTGATGGTACTGCTGGAGTGGGTAGTACAACATTTTGTATACCCCCCCATTTTGCATGTTTATATTAATCCGAATAATTTATTAATTGTAATATTATTAATCCATTTGAAGTGATAACTCACCAATCATATTAACAAAAGAATTACACGTGGGAATTGCACCTTGCATGGCTATATTAATTGTAAACTAACTTGAGTACGCATATTAATAGTAGAAAATTAGAATATTGCATGTTATATGTTGCTTTGGTGATGTATTTGTGATTTGTGCTTTATTCAGTGAGTATAAACCACTCTGAGTGTTGCTTCTGCTAGATAAATACACACACATATGGGTATTAGCAAGGGTATAACATTTTATTAGTCATTTCTATGTTTTAATTACGTTTTTGTGTTTCTTTTGCTTAAGTTGACCATTTCGGCCTATACAAGATGGCTGAATGAGACGTTAAACGTGACTGCCCTGAAAACACGAGGTTCTGGGTGAAGTGCACAGGCGTCACCGCCAACAGCAGTGGCCTGGACCTGACCCCGGGAGAACATGTACCCTTCAAGGACGCTCCGGGAACCTAGCCAATACCAAAGACAATGCTTGATTTAAAAACTGGACCCAGCAAGTATGATGAGTTCATCGTTTGACACCCTGAGAACTGCATCTCCCAACCCCAAGTCGGCCAATCAGGACTTCCTAAACCCCGATCTTGATACTTTTTGACATTACTTTCATTATAAAAGTGGGTAGGGAATTGGACAAATTGCTTATGCTGGCTAACGCTCTTCTTTGACGAACTTGATTTCCTGACGTTATGCTGACGAAGAGGACGATGACACTGCTGGACAGCTGTTATCCTGAATCTTTGAGAGACTGAATTGCGGCCTAACTTTGCTGAATAAAATTCTTCCTTGACTGACTGACTTAGAGGACGATTTTAGCCAGAATAGGTAAATATGATGCTCTGAAATGTTGATGATGATCTCTAACGTTTATTGCAATATTTCTTAGATAAAAAATATTTGATTAATTGACAAATGTGTTGTGTCGAATATTTGAAGAGGAGCATTAGGATAAAAAGTAATGTGTAGATAGATGAGTTTAGTCACTAAAATCATAGACAACAACTAAATGATACATCTCCTTATGATAGGGATATCTTAGGCTTGAAGTCAATGTGTTTAGGGTAAGGTAAAGGTATTCCTTTCATGTCAGCGTTTGGAAGCTTATTTCCCTAGGAAAACAGATCAACTGAGTGTAAGTATCGGTGTCATGGCCCCCACCACTGAATGTATATGAGTGAATTTGATGTTGAAGTAATTGGTCTGTGACGAAGGGGGAATTTGATGTTCCACGCTGCATCAGTACCATACTCATTTTAGGAATTGTGGTGTGTTCTAAGGTGATTTTACCATGTGAAAAAGCCTTCTGCTGTGATATCATGAATCATGTTTGAGAGAAAACTATTTTCTCATGCTTTTCCCACAGAGGTTTGGAAGGTGATCTATAAGCTAAACTGAGAGCATATTTTCTGTAAATTCACATTATCTTTCTCAGTCATGTGAGAATGAAGTCTGACATTCTCAGTAAAACATGTACATCCAACAAGGGCAGAGACTGTCAGTTGATTCCCTTGTGTTCTACTGCAGCTTCCCAGAGTGTTCTACAGAACAACTAGAGCGCTAACAGTCCTACTTATGACAAACGCATTGCACACCTGAGCCATCTTGATTGGAATAAAGTGGTAACTCTTAAAACAATTAATTTGAAAAGGAACAAAATGAGGGGGGTATTTTTGCCATTGAAAGTATGATTAGTGCTGCAGAAAGAAAAATTAGGGCACATTTGGGTTACTTCTCAAATCCTCTTCTATTTCATTAAAAAATTCTGACATGCAGACTGAAACATGCACTTTCAATACCAGCAACAGACTTCCCTGGTGAGCAGTAGCTTTACCACAGTGATCTAATGAGCAACTAGAGTGCTAACATTCAGAATTTATGGCAAATGTGTGACACATCTGAATGTCTTCTTGATGGAACCAAAGTAAAAAACTGAATATATTTCCTACTGAGGAGACTGCAGTAAATGAGGAAATTAGGAAACTTCATAACAAATAAATCTCCCAAGATGGCCACCAGAGACAAAAGAGCCCAAATGTAGCCCAAATATCACCCAGATGTAGCCCAAGTATAGCCCAATGACAGAATGTCCCAGAGTGTTCTTAAGAACAACTAGAGTGCTTACTGTCTTACTTATGACAAAAGTATGGCACACCTGAAGCCATCTTGATTGGAATAAAGTGGTAACACTTAAAACATTTGATTTAAAAAGGAACGCAATGAGGGGGTTCATTTTGCAATTGAAATTATGATTAGTGCTGAAGAAAGAAAAATTAGGGCACATTTTGAGTGACTTCTCAAATCCACTTCTATTTCATTAAAAAATTCTGATATGCAGACTGAAACATGCACTTCTAATACCAGAAGAAGACTTCCGTGGTGAGCAGTAGCTTTACTACAGTGATCTAATGAGCAACTAGAGTGCTAACATTTTGAATGTATGGCAAATGTGTGACACATCTGAATGCCTTCTTGATGGAACCAAAGTAAAAAACTGAAAGTATTTCCTACTGAGGAGACTGCAGTAAATGAGGAAATTAGGAAACTTCATAACAAATAAATCTCCCAAGATGACCACCAGAGACAAAAGAGCCCAAATGCAGCACAAATATCACCCAGATGTACCCCACATGTAGCTCTATGACAGAAGTGTGCAAAAACACTTATTTTTTGTGTATTTGCAGTTTTATATAGTGCAGACTTGTCAGGTATTGGAGTGCTTTACATGAGCATTGGTTACATCACACAAGAGAAAATTCATTTTGGTTGTAGACATGGGGAGATTAAGTGATTTGACCAGAATCACAGAATGTTGAGCTGAAGCAGAAACTCCAACCTGGTTCCCCAGTTGCAAAGTCTGCAGCTCTGGAAGTAACACCACATCCTCTCCCCTAGGTGCAACATTTAATCAAGTGGTCAACTGGATAAAAAAACATAAAGATTACAAATAATTTAAAGGTTCTTTGTCGCTATTTGAAAACTCAGAAAATATGTCCTCATTTTAATTTTTTAGAGCACTAACCATAATTTTGATGCAAATAAAACCCTCTCATATATGTAATTTCTAAAGGAAATGCTCTAGGTATTACAGTTTTGACTACATCAAGATGACGTCAGGCGTTCCACACTTTGTAATAAATATAGAATGTTAGCAATCTCGTTGTTCATTGGGATACTGTTGAGAGGCAGAGGCCAGGGGCACGGACTCTGAAAATTGAAGGCATGTAGGAGAGTGCAGAGGCAACAATTTGACCACACTGGGCAGGCAGGAAGGGTAGTGGCAGCACAACAGACTATGTAGGGCAGTGAAAAGGGGGGCAGGGACAACAAACCAACTATACAGGACTGGCAAGAGAGGCTGTGGCAATATAATAGACCATTGTGGGCAGAAGGAAGAGGCAGTGGTAGTACAACCATACAAGCCAACAGACCCTTTTCAGCCAGGAAACGTCCAATGTTTTTAAGCTCCAATGGGCTTTATTTGATCTGTCTCCTGTCTACAATCTCCTCTTTTCCAAAGTAACTCAAAGGGGAAAATCAATACCCCAGTTTTTTTTCAAAATCTCCCTCTTACCAAGTTCAAAATGTTCGCAAGTATGGTACAGAGGAGAGAAATCTGCAGCATAACAGACCATTAAGTGCAGGAGGGACGGATCAGGGGCATTACAATGGAACAGACAAGCCAGGAGGGAGGGAATAGGGGTCTGCACCTGGAAACAGAGGGCTGGGGGCAAGGGGGAAGGGCAGGAGCAGCAAGATGACCATGGAGGTCAGGCAGGATGGGCACTAGAAAGAAGACACACCATGGAGAGCAACAGTGAGACTATGATGACATACACACAGACCATGGAGGGAAGGTGGGAGGGGGTCAGGGGCAGCTAGCTGACCACACAGGGAAGGTGGGAGGGGCCATGACAGCACAGAAGACCATGCATGGCAAGCGGGAGGGTTAGTGGCAGCACAATGGCTATGATGGGCAAGAAGGAGGGTGCAGGGGCATGCACAAAGGACCATGGAGGATAGAAGGGAGGATCAGGACCTGGGCACAGACAAGAAAGTTCAGGGGAAGGGGCCTCACAACAGACCGTGCGGGGCAGACAGGAGGATCAGTTGCAGCACAACAGACCGGGGAGGGCAGAAGGGTGTGGCAGTAAAATGGACCATGGAGGACAGGAGGAAGGGGATAGGGGCATGGCATGTGGACAGGCAGGGTGGAGGTGGCAGGGTCAGGTTACAGTCATCTGACAATGGTAGGCAGGTGGGAGGGGAGTGGCAGCTCAACAGAACACTCAGAGTAGATAGGAGTGGCAGGTCCATGGAACATGGTGGGCAAAAAGGATGAAGCAGGGGCATGCACAAAGACATCGGAGGGCAGGGGGAAGGAGAATAGGTGCAGCAAGCTAATCACAGAGGCTAAGCAGGAGGTCAATGATGGGCCATAGAATTGGGCAATGGAGGGCAGGAGTAGTGGACTGGTACATCATGCTAAATGGAGGGCAGTGGCAGCACATCAGACCATGCATGGCAGGAGGGAGGAGGCTGGTCTACGGATTCAGACAACAGAGGATAGGGAGGAGGTGAATGGGGCAGCAAGCTAACTGTTCAGAGAAGGTGGGTATTAGGAACTTTATAGTTTTTAAGATGCGAGTCTGTGTGAACTACTTAAAATATGAACAAGTATGCAGCATAATCTCACTTTTATTCAGGAAGAAGAGGACGTTTGTGACTGTGACTCTGGGCTCACTTGGCAGAAACACCCCCTGACCCTCCACCCCAGCGCAAAATGTAATGCCCTTGAAAAGGGTAGGTGGACGCAGTGTTATATAGAACATAGTCCTGAGAGCAAAATTTGAGGAAAACTAGATATAGTGTATGGTATAAACTATGCACCAAAAAGTGTGATATAAGATGAACCGGGGCGTGAAATATAATATGCAATACATTGTGCGCAATGACATTCATTGGAGAGCGTGAGATAGCACAGGTACTAGAGCGTGCTATGCGATATGCGCCTTGGAGTGTAATATGCACAGGGCAGTGTTGTGTAACCTAACTAGTCTCTAAAGCTGTAATATAAAATATGTGCTGGGGAGTGTAACGTTGCATATGCACTGTGATAAAGATATGGATCCCAGATTGTAATATGTATGGCATAGCGCTGTGCGTTATAACATAGGCATCGAGGAAGGCACATTGGATGGGGCAATATAACCTGTGCGAAGGCAAGTGTGACATGACATATTCACAGGGTGGTGTTACAGTGCACATGGGCTAGAGAGTGTCATAGCATACGCACTAGCTGATGGAATACAACACAGAGGTGTGTGGCACTCGGCGGGCACTGGTGGGTGTAACACAGCATTGGGCTCAGCCAGGACCATGCTGTGACTCTCAAGTGCGGTTCGTCTCCTTTCCAGAGAGTAAAATAAAAAGTATCCAGCGGTGGATGGGTGTTTTATTAACCGTGAGGGGGATTCTTGCATAGTCTGGTCGAATTTTTGTCAAATCCCCTTTGAATGGCTTGGTGTGCGTGTGTATTAAATGTGCCCGTCAATAGCTCCCCATGTTTGTATAAATAAACGACAAGGGTGTCTACTTGGGGAGTACCCACCAGCGGGGGCACCGGGATTAGGCACGGTAGGGTGTCAGACACGTCAGAGCTTCACTAGCGGTGTAAATACATTCCACATGGATTAATTGTATGCATAGTCGCCTTTTAATGAATATCACACAAATCGTCATGGTGATAGGTACATACGGTTTGTCCAGCATGTCCTAGGTGTTTCTCTAAATATATATATTTTTTTTAAATAATAAAAAACAAAGGCCGGCCCCGGGGGATGGGGTCCCCGGGGCCATAAGTGGCCTGAGGAGGGGGGCAACGCAGCCCCCCTCCTAAAGAGTAAAAAAAAAAAAAAGGCCATGACCCTGGGGTTGGGGTCCCCGGGCCGATTAAGGCCATGGGAGGGCCACATTTATTTTTTTCAACAAAAATGGGGATGGGGTCCCCAGGGCCAATAAATTAGAAAAAGAAGGGGGGCCACACAGCCCTCCTTCTTAAAAAAATAAAATAAATAAAAGACCAGCATCGCGTCAGAGGCCACGCCCCTCCTTGCAGCACTCTGCAAATGCGCCCCCTGGCCAGTTGTAAGTTGGAGAATTAATTCCCCTTGAATACTGAGGATCCCTGAGGGCCAACTAGCCCAACAGGTATCTCCAGTATGCGCCAGGGAGCTGCGTTGCAGACAGGTGTTCTGAGGCCACGCCCCTTTTTACACCTCTCTGCAACGCAGCTCTGTGGCGCTTACTGGAGGTACCTAGTGGGCTAGTTTGACCCTAGAGACCTTTCGGATTCAAGGGAACTTAATCTCCCAACTTAAAACAGCCACAGGGCGTGTTTACACAGTGGGGAAGGGAGGGGACGGGGCCTGAGGTGACGTGTGCAAACACGCCCTGTGGCGCGTTTTATGAGGTAGTTTTAATCCACTGCCCTATTATATACTAGGGGCTTGCAGAGGAGGTCATCCTAATCACAGGGGGACCCCAACACATAGTGTTCCCTAGAGTATGTAGGTGTTTTCACTGTATTCTAAGTGTCTTTTAACATAGCACTGGTTCTAGGGCTGGTTATTCAGACTCAGTTACCACCAGTATCCGTCTGAAAAAGTTGAGGGTACAGGATGATTTTGCAACAAGGTTTCTTTCTGCTCTTCTGTTTGTTCTTTCTGCACGTTATCCTTCTTCCTGCACTTTTCTTCGTCTTTGAGGAATTCTGTTGCTTCTTTCTGCATTTCTTTTTTTTCTTTCTGTGCGTTTTTTCTTCTTTCTTCACATGTCCTATCTCTGTAGGCATAGTTAGAAATTAGCATTTAAAAAGCCTTTGAAATTCACTTTAAAAAAACATAGGTTTCAGGCACGTTATAGTTAG
This sequence comes from Triturus cristatus, assembly GCF_964204655.1. NCBI lineage: Eukaryota > Metazoa > Chordata > Amphibia > Caudata > Salamandridae > Triturus > Triturus cristatus. The sequence continues at coordinate 360,240,208 of NC_140587.1, forward strand.
GAATTAGCATTTAAAAAACCTTAGACATTCACTGAAAAAAACCATAGGTTTCTGGGGCGTTATAGTTAGCTGGATTTTTCACTCGTACAAAACCATTGAAAATCCCCCGTTATAGTTAGTTCAACTAACTATAACTCGCGCGCCCGCAATGCACTGCTGATGACGTCACATATTACATTACTCATGACATGGTCAGTGACATAACTCATGACATCACTGATGACATCTCACATGGCATCACTGATGACATCATCCTTGTGATAGAGTGGCAGACCTCCTCTCCCCCTAATATAACCTTTGATACACACATTCAAAAATAGAAACTAAAATTTTCAAAACAATGGACATACCAATACCAGTTACAACAACCTATTCAGTAATTCTAAGATCCACATACACATCCACTCATTCACCAACAGTCCTATACAGTCACTCATACATGTACTCACTCATCATATGTACTCATACACCTATACATCCTGTTACACAATGCCACTCATCCATAGAGTTACTCACACACATAGTCACTCATGCTAATAAATAATCAAACATCCATTTACTTGCATATACAGTTATACACACACCACCACACTTACTTCTACAGAAACTTACACATACTTAGTCTTTTAAACAATCACTTATAGAAACACATACTTATTCATACAGGAACTCTTTCAATCTCTCACTCTCACATATACTCACTTATATACACCAATAGTCACATGTACTAGTTTAAAACATATGTAGTTACTCATAAAGACACTATTGAGACAGTCATTCACTCACTAACACACCCATACACACACTCATCCACCCATACAGTACTGCACACATGCTGTCTTCAACACATACAAACAGTGAGTCACTCATTCATGCACCTATGCACTACGTAATACCCCCACCGAACCATACAGACACTCAGACACTCATACTGATACTCAAAAAACCAACTAATAACCTATATAGACACTCATGTAGCTACTCACCAACCCATGCAGCCACTTATACACAAAGTGAGAGACTGATACAGATATTTACATATTTAAACATTACTCACTAAGCCATGTATTCACTAAGATACACTTAATCAGTCTGTTATACAATCAATTTTTCAAAAATAAATCATCCATTTAGACACTTATATACCCATTTATTCTTCCATCAACCTTGAGATATACATATATAAAACATATGTAATTTTCAGAAAAACACACATTCACTGACCATGTCATGAGTGATGTAATATGTGACGTCATCAGCAGTGCATTGCGGGCGCGCGAGTTATAGTTAGCTGAAGTAACTACAACAGGGGAACTTCAATGGTTTTGTATGAGTGAAAAGTCCAGCAAACTATAACGTCCCCGAAACCTATGGTTTTTTCAGTGAATATATATATATATATATATATATATATATATATATATATATATATATATATATATTATCTACTGGCGGTCGCCAGTAGATAGTTATAGTTAGGACCGTGTTTCCATAGGAAATCCGCAACATTCTATTTGGAATAACTTTGGCGCCGGTCGACGAATCCTCGCGAAATTTTCAAAACTAATGGGGCGCTACGCTCCGCTCCTACCCTGAAAGTCTCGGGGGGATTTGTCAAGCGGGGGCTGAGAAAAAAGGGGGGTCCCAAAACACGTTTTCCCCATCCATTTTTCCATAGGACCTTTAGACACAGCTACAGCCCGAACGGCTGAACAGAATTACTTGAAATTTGGCAGAGAGGTAGTCCTCAGGTCAAGGATGTGCCTTTTGTAGGTCTGGTGTAAATCTGTTCAGTAGGTCCTGAGAAAATAGCATTTAAATCAATATATATATCTGTAAGCGCGCTCCGTGCGCTTACCGTAAGTTTACCGTACGCGTTCGGTGCCGTGCGCGAGCTCAATTCTGATTGGTGGTTACATGACTGTAAACATTCGAATCGGTCGAAATCAGGAAGTGTCTGAGAAACAAAGGTGGGGAATGTGAAACGGGGGCAACGAAGAGAGTTGCAGACCCCCTAGTGTTTGTCAGGGGGTCCAAGAAGGACCCAAAAGTACGAAAAATAAATTTAATAATTTTTAAAAAAAATCGCGGGGTACGCGTACGGTAAGCTTACCGTACGTGCACGGCAAAAAAAAATAAAAAGAAGTAACAATCACATTTATTAAATAAATTAAAGGACCCACAAGGGAGAAAAAAACAAATGTTACTGCGTAAAAAAAGGCGAGGCGCGCACGGCATGGACTGCGCAACGTGGGCGCTCGGTGCGCTAAGCGCACCGAGCGCCCACAGTGCACGCACAGTGCGCGAAGCGCACCGTGTGCGCAGGGTGTGCGCATAGTGAAAAACCAGAAAAAAAAATAAAAAATAAATACATAACTTAGCATTTAAAAAAACGTACAAATTCACTGAAAAAAACCATAGGTTTCACACACGTTATAGTTAGGAATTATCATTTACAAAACCTTGCAAATTCACTTAAAAAACCATAGGTTTCACACATGTTATAGTTAGCTGTACATTTCACTCGTAAAAAACCAATGAAATTCCACGTTATAGTTAGATCAGGTAACTATAACTTGCGCGACCGCAATCCACAATGTGTAATTTCAGATGTCATCATTGATGTCATGAGTGATGTCACTGACCATGTCATGAGTGATGTACTATGTGACGTCATCAGCAGTTTATTGTGGGCGCGCAAGTTATAGTTACCTGATCTAACTATAACGTGGAATTTCATTGGTTTTTTACGAGTGAAATGTACAGCTAACTATAAAATGTGTGAAACCTATGGTTTTTTAAGTGAATATATATATATATATATATATATATATATATATATATATATATATATATATATAGATAGATATATATCCACAAGCTGGGTCATTCCAGGATTGAGCCCATGGTCAGGCGGTGCGTAAAGCCGGTATACCCTATCAAAGTCCCGATTATCCTCAAAATACACGCACTCTCGAAGTAATAGTGCTACAAAGAGAACTCTTTATTGCTTGCTACGCGTTTCGACAACCTAATGTCTTGATCACCTATATATATATTAGCTGTGGTTTAGCAGGCTTTAGGCATTGGCTCACAGGGCTAACCTTAAGCATTAGTGTCAGCCCACATTTCATGGACTGGAACATCCACACAGGGGCAGATGTACTTAAATCCCATGCAACACACTGTAACATGCAAGAAAACTGTGCTGCATTGTGCTGAAATTAGCTGCTGTGAGCCATGCACACATCTTTGCATCATAGAGCAAGTGTGTCCGCGTGAGTCTAGCAAGGTTTTGTACTGGAAGGATAGACTTCCAGTACAAAACACTGTGCTCAGAGTAACTTTACACTGTTTCCCACTTTGCATGTGTGCTGTACAGTGCAGCACACATACAAAGTCAGAAAAGGAAGGAGGAATGAAAGCATTTCACCTGTATAGTGCCTACTTGAAATGGGTGCCAATTTCTGACACTAAACCCTGTCTACTTTATTAGGTAAAAAGGGCTTAGCATCAGAAAGCTTGGTGGTTGCATGGGAATGCCCATGCACCACCCATGGTATGCCCCCTTGGCGCTAAGAAATGCAAAGCTGCCATATGCACTGCTTTGCATTACTTTCAAGTGATTTTCCAGCGCTAAATAAGTTTAGCGCTGGAAAGTAAATAGGTAACAAAGATTTTGCATCAATTTGCTTCAATTTTGGGATGCAAACATGGCATACAATCTTAGTAAATACACCCAATGTTGTACCTCTCATTCTTGTCAGGCACAAAGTTCAGGATCCAGAGAAAAAGCTCTTTATGTCCACCAACCTATCCCTTTCCTCTAGTTGCTCTCCTGGCTGCTCTTCTCATAATTTTGGTGAATACCTTCAGGCAGCTTCCTCTGATCTTCCTTCTCCCACCAAAGCACTTCTCTCATGCATTCTCAGCATTCCTTTCCTAGAGCAATGGTTGCCCTACCTTCTGCCCCTGGTACACTCTAGTCAAGCTTCTGCAGGGGCTGCCCTACAGGACCTGTTGCTCTTCCGTCTCCTGCCAGGATGCTTACCCCTGTGAATCTGGGCAGTCCATTTAGGCAATCCCCTCTGTTCTTTCTACTCCCATCCAGGGCTGGCGCTAGGCATGGGGGGTGTGGGCTACTGCCCAAGGTCCTGCACTTAGCCCACCAACATGGAGCCCAACACCAGTGTGGCACAGCCAGGCCACGGCACACCGGTCCTCTCATGACCCATGCCAATCCAATTAGGAGAAAGCTGTCTCATTACAAAGGTGCACCCTTGAGGGCCCCCTACCATGGGCCTCACAGACATAGAATAGGACTGCAAAACCTAATGGAGGGGTGCCCTTACTATGGGCTCTGTTACACTTGACATATAATATAGCAGGCATAAAAAACAAACTTTAAGTACAGGGATTGTAATTTACATAAGATTAATTGCCTTGCGTTTGCCAGTTAAAAAGTATTTTAAGACAATACCATTATCGTTGCCTGCATAATGCACCTTCCTTATTGATAGTATATGTAGTGTGCACATGTTTAACTTGTCAGCTTAGTGCATATTAATATCTGCCTTCACATATAATTATGATGATATTGGCAAAGGCATGTCATTTTTTAAATGCGTTTTTTATCTTTTATATCATTTTTTAGAGGCTATTACTCATTTCCTATCTCTGCTTAAATTCATATATTCGAGACAAACAGGATCATATGTTTTCCAAGTTTTTTTTGTATTAGAGGGCTGTGCATAAATATCTGAATAATCAATAACGTGCTTTGTGCTTACCCAAAGTGCCTAATATTATAAAGTGAAAAATATGTATATTTTTACAAAGAATGAGGTTCAGCATTTTTTGGGCCTGAGAGGAACCCTCTTTCCAAATTCAATAACATTACATTGATTGCAATATACCATATTACATCCACTGGAATAAGAACTATTCAATTTGTATAGTCGACCAAACATTATATGCATTGCATTACTCTAGCATTTGCATGTACTATTGCACCTTTGCTCTCATCTCCAAACTGCACTAAAATATTATTGAACATTTGCTCTTGGTAGAAAGTGCCCAGATCCAAAATATAAGGTTGAAGCTGCCAATATTCTAAATGTAGCACACACATAAAAAATATAAAATATGAAATACATATATGCTTCTAAGAAATTGTGCAAATCTTCGCTGTTGTTCAATTCTGATGGGAATTTTGAATCTTGTTCTAAAATCATTTTTGACTCCAATCACCTTAGTAGTTTTTACCTATTACCACCCCTTCTAAGTGGTGGTATTGCTCCTATGACTAAATAAGTGAAACATTTGAGGTCATTATTGTGTTCAGCTTTAAAATGTCTGGCTACAGGGTATGAAGGGTCTGAGTTGACGTTAGCCCTTAAATGTTATAGTATTCTCATATACACCTGTAGCTTCATGCTCCCCATCTTGAAAATGTGGACAATGGTCGAGGTCGCCCAGGACTCAGGGCACCCATTTTTTGTGGCTGTAAGTTTGGCATTAACACCACTAACTGTACTATACCATTCAGCTAAGAACAAGTGCCTATAAGGGAGAACTATAATTGCGTACGGAATTGGCAGTGTACGTGATGGAGTGCACTTGTGGCTTGCGTTATGTGGGGAGCATGAAATATCATCAGCATCATCAGCAGTGCATTGCGGGCGCGCGAGTTATAGTTATCAGAACTAACTATAACGGAGGAATTTCTATGGTTTTGTACGAGTGAAATGTCCAGCTAACTATAACACCCCTGAAACCTATGGTTTTTTCTGTGAATATATATATATATATATTACCTACTGGCGGTCGCCAGTAGGTAGTTATAGTTAGGACCCCTTTTCCATAGGAAATCCGCAACATTCTATTTTGAATAACTTTGGCGCCGGTCGATGAATCCTCGCGAATTTCTCAAAATAGGTGGGGCGCTACGCTCCGCTCCTACCCTGAAAGTCTCGGGGGGATACGTCAAGCGGGGGCTGAGATAAAAGGGGGGTCCCAAAACGCGTTTTTCCCATGCATTTTTCCATAGGACCTTTAGAACGAGCTACAGCCCGAACGGCTGAACAGAATTACTCGAAATTTGGCAGAGAGGTAGTCCCTAGGTCAAGGAAGTGCCTTTTGTAGGTTTGGTGTAAATCTGTTCAGTAGATTCTGAGAAAATAGCCTTTAAATCAATATATATATCTGAGCCCGCTTACGGTACGCTTACCGTACGCTTACCGTAAGCGTACGGTGGCGTGCGCGAGCGCGATTCTGATTGGCTCTTAGATCTTAGTAAACATTTGAATCGGCCGAAACCAGGAAGCGGCGGCCGCCATTTTGTGTATTTCACTCTGAAAAAAAAGAGTGAAAACAAGAAAAGGGGGCAATGAGGAGAGTTACAGACCCCCTAACATTTGTAAGGGGGTCAAAGAAGGACAGAAAAGTACAAAAAAAACATTTATTGATTTTTAAAAAAATCACGGGGTACGCGTACGGTAAGCTTACGGTAAGCGTACGGTAAAAAAAAAATACAAAAATGAAATGAAATGCAGATTTAAGTGTTTAGATATTAGGGGGCTCTAAAAAGAGCCGTTGTGTTTATGAAGTGATTTTTAAGTGGTACCTACAAGTAAGTACCGATGCAGAGTCTAAGGTTCAAGAGGAAGACTCTGTTCCCTTCATCAGTGAAGTGCACACCATCTCCTCTATAAATGTCTTGCATGTCGTAACGCAAGTTGTTGTGGTAAATGGCACCCATACCATAGTCACGGAGGAAAGCAGAAACAGATTTGTTGACGTGCTTTCTTGCTTTGTCAATCTGTGGACAGAAATGATTGGACCAGTTCCATTTTTGCCTTTGGCATATGTTGGAAAACACAAAGGCAGTTTTAGGGAAAAGTGAAAACAGTTGTGCAAAGGTGTCCTTCATAAGCATTTCCAGACCTACCCCAGTCAAAGTGCCTAGGTCATTGCCACCACAGTGCACTATTATGAGGTCAGGGTGTTGGATTTGTATGAAGGATTTCACCAATGGCATCAATTGGTGCCACTTTAACCCTCTCTGACCAATCCATTTAATGTCTACATTTGGCAAAGCAAGGTCTCTCACCATATCTGTTTTCTCTGCAAACTTATCACTCCAGAAGACATAGCTGTGCCCTACAATCCACACTGTGAACATCTTCAAAGGAGAACTGGATGCACTCAGGAGGTGTCTTTCAGTAGAATGGCAATATGAAAAGAAAGACAGTTTGGAAATGGAGGCATACATATTTTTTTTTTTAAAAAAAGAACTGATTGGCTGTTTCATACCATTCTAGAATAAAAACTAGGCTGTATGTGTAAATTAATAGAAGCATGTTTTGTATTGGTACAGAAAAATGTGTTACCAAAGAACAGTACTATGGATTTGCTGTTAGGTTTGAAAAGTCAAGCACTCTTGCTCTGTGGAATTGAAACATTGTTTGGCGAACTTCTGACCTAACTCAACACAGCAGTGTTCCATGAGCTGTTGCTATGGTAGCAGGCAGAAGTCAAGTTGGGGGAAGGGTACTAGGCAGAAGTCAAGTTGGGGGAAGGGTACTTTTGGAAAAGGGTTGGTTTTCAACCAATAGAAATGTGTGATTACATTTGAAAAAAAGGGGGAAGCACTGAGATTTGAAACTTACATGTATATGTGTGGAAAAATAGAGGGAAAGTTTGCCATTATCTGGTTCTGCTGAGAGGAGAGAGGTGAACACAACAGAGATCCTGGCTCTGATAATCTGCTGTTTGAGTGTCACATTTCTTTCACAACTAACTAATTTTAAAGGTGAGTTTACAGTTTGAGAGGGGATGTATGTGGTAACTTAAGAAATGAATAATAGAAATGGAAATTGTTTTTGTTGTAGTTGCGTTTATCATTTTCTGTTTTGGGAGAAATTTAAATGTGAGGAACATGTAAAATAATATGGAGTATGTTTTCACAATAAATTAAGGTGTACTGGAAAAAAAAAGAATAGTTTAAGGGTTTGAGGTTGGACTCAGTAATGCAAATACATTCAGCATCACTAAGGCTGGTTGCCCTTGCTGGAGTGTAGGCAGTCACCGAGAATACACATGGTGGTGGTCTGAAAAAGCAGTTTGGACATGTGCATTTAAATAAATCAAAAAAAGTGGTTTCATAATGTGTCAGTCTGTAAAAGTGATTTTCTCTTGCCCCGAAAAAAAAAGAGCAGTAAGTGTGCTTTCAAATTGGCAAATAAATTTCGTTTTGGGACTAATGTGAAAACATGACTCTGTGTGCAGAGAGGAATTATAGGCAGAGATTTATTGCGTATTGCTCTGGTGATTTCACAGTTGCATTAGATGGAAAGGGGGAGCGAATTTTTGGGGGAAGAAGCAGACTCTTAGCACACACCCATGTGCTTGCCATGTATAATCATGCACAGTATTTACAAGCGAGTGGGGTTTTCAGGTTTCAGTCTGTAATGCAAATACATTCAGCATCACTAAGGCTGGTTGCCCTTGCTGGAATGTAGGCAGCCACCCAGGTTACACATGGAGGTGGTCTGAAAAAGCAGTTTGGACATGTGCATTTAAAAAAATCAAAAAAGTGGATTCATAATGTGTCAGTCTGTAAAAGTGATTTTCACTTGCCCCGAAAAAAAAAGAGCAGTAAGTGTGCTTTCAAATTGGCAAAGAAATTTCGTTTTGGGACTAATGTGAAAACATGACTCTGTGTGCAGAGAGGAATTATAGGCAGAGATTTATTGCGTATTGCTCTGGTGATTTCACAGTTGCATTAGATGGAAAGGGGGAGCGAATTTTTGGGGGAAGAAGCAGACTCTTAGCACACACCCATGTGCTTGCCATGTATAATCATGCACAGTATTTACAAGCGAGTGGGGTTTTCAGGTTTCAGTCTGTAATGCAAATACATTCAGCATCACTAAGGCTGGTTGCCCTTGCTGGAGTGTAGGCAGTCACCGAGAATACACATGGTGGTGGTCTGAAAAAGCAGTTTGGACATGTGCATTTAAATAAATCAAAAAAAAGTGGTTTCATAATGTGTCAGTCTGTAAAAGTGATTTTCACTTGCCCCGAAAAAAAAAGAGCAGTAAGTGTGCTTTCAAATTGGCAAAGAAATTTCGTTTTGGGACTAATGTGAAAACATGACTCTGTGTGCAGAGAGGAATTATAGGCAGAGATTTATTGCGTATTGCTCTGGTGATTTCACAGTTGCATTAGATGGAAAGGGGGAGCGAATTTTTGGGGGAAGAAGCAGACTCTTAGCACACACCCATGTGCTTGCCATGTATAATCATGCACAGTATTTACAAGCGAGTGGGGTTTTCAGGTTTCAGTCTGTAAAATATTTTTGGGAAAAAAATGTAAATATGTGTACTGTATTATAAATTGTTTTTAAAATATTAATACTTTTTTCTTTTTTTTCAGATTGATATAGAAAATTTTCGAAAACTAGAACCATTTTTAAAACTATTTTTTTTAAAAACAAATGAATAAATATTTTTTGGAGTGAGTATGGTAAGTCAATAATAATAATTGTAGTCTCTCAAGGACCTTGTAATGTGATAATTGATTTTTAGTGTTTTTTAAAAAAAAAAAAAAAAAAGTACGCGCACCGTACGCGTACGGTAAAAAAAAAAAAAAATAAGTTTTTAAAAACATATGTAAAAAAAAGATGAAAGATAAGGTTGGCTCTTAAAAGAACCGTTGTGTTCATGCAGGGACAGAGGAAAGGAAGCATGGGAAAATTATTCAAAGCGACAAATGTGCTGATCTATTTTGTTGTTCACTAGGGAAACACTGGTCTCCCTATAGCAAATTAGATCTTGACAAAATGTGCATCGAATATCAACCTTCCGAAATCGAGGGTTGATTTCCAGAGGGCCAGCAAAAGGAGATTCTCCCCCCACAGATGAAGGGCTCACCTGACCTGCAGAAGAAGGAGTCAGCCCTGCAGATGATGGTCCAGGCTGAGCTGCTGTGGATGTACTGGCTTGTCTTTCTGAAGAGTTACCTCCAAAAAGATGACCATGTGTCCTTCTGTGTACATCCTGGAGGTGTCTCTTCATGGTGTGATTCCCAAAGGAATACTTCCTGTTAGGATTACCTCTAGAAAGTACACGCTTACACAGCTTACAAGTCACTAAGGGTGCATTTACCTTTTGCTGGCCTTCAGGAAAAGTAAAATAATCCCATACATAAGAGGGCTTTTGTTTCCTCGATCTCTGCCTCAAGACAGTGCTGCTAGTGCTAGCCTCACTCTCAGAAGAGCTCTGCTGTTCTGCCATCGTATCCCAAAGACAAACCAGCTCCTTCTCCCAAGGGATCACAAGCAGAAATGAGGGGAATGGGTGTGGTGTAGGAGAGTTCTAGAACTGAAAGTAGTTTCAACCAATCAAAAGTTGTGTTTCATGATCACATGACCTACCGTACGCTTACGGTACGCTTACGGTACGCTTACGGCAAAAGTGCGCATGCGCGTAAAAAAGACACGCGCTTGTGCGCATGCGCATAACAGTCACTACCCGACACTTCCGCGTAACGTACGCGTGTAGCGTACACGCGTACGCGTCCCACGCGGAGTACGCGCGGCTACGCAAATTGCGTAACTATACGCAAGCAGCGTAGGAAAATTACGGACGTTGCGTAAACCGTACGCTTACCGTGAGCTTACGGTACGCGTACTAAAAAAATAAAAAAAAAAATAGAAAAAAAGTACTGCAAATAAATTTTACATGTTTATTTTAAAAAATATATAAAAAAAAACATATTAAAGAATTTTAAAAATTTAATCATAGTCTTTATAAAAGGTAAGAAAATTAAAATAAAAATATGTTAGAAAAAATAGAAGAAAAAAAAAAAATTAGCATTTAAAAAACCTTGCAAATTCACTGAAAAAACCATGGGTTTCACACACGTTATAGTTAGGAATTAGCATTTAAAAAACCTTGCAAATTCACTGAAAAAACCATGGGTTTCACACACGTTATAGTTAGGAATTAGCATTTAAAAAACCTTAGAAATTCAGTGAAAAAACCATAGGTTTCACACACGTTATAGTTAGGAATTAGCATTTAAAAAACCTTAGAAATTCAGTGAAAAAACCATAGGTTTCACACATGTTATAGTTAGCTGGACATTTTACTCGTAAAAAACCAATGAAATTCCCCCGTTATAGTTAGTTCAGCTAACTATAACTCGCGCGCCCGCAATGCACTGCTGATGACGTCACATATTACATCACTCATGACATGGTCAGTGACATCACTCATGACATCACTGATGACATCTCAAATGACATCACTGATGACCTCACTGATGACATCATCCTTGTGATAGAGTGGCAGACCTCCTCTTCCCCTAATAAAACCTTTGATATACACATTCAAAAATAGAGACTAAAATTTACAAAACAATGGACATACCAATAACAGTTACAACAACCTCTTCAGTAATTCTAAGATCCACATACACATCCACTCATTCACCAACAGTCCAATACAGTCACTCATACATGTACTCACTTATCATATGTACTCATACACCTATACATCCTGTTACACAATGCCACTCATCCATAGAGCTACTCACACACATAGTCACTCATGCTAATAAAGAATCAAACATACATTTACTTGCATATACAGTTATACACACACCACCACACTTACTTCTACGGAAACTTACACATACTTAGTCTTTTAAACAATTACTTATAGAAATACATACTTATTCATACAGGAACTCTTTCAATCTCTCACTCTCACATATACTCACATATATAAACCAATAGTCACATATACTAGTTTTAAACATATGTAGTTACTCATAAAGACACTATTGAGACAGTCATTCACTCACTAACACACCCATACACACACTCATCCACCCATGCAGTCCTGCACACATGCTCTGTTCAACACATACAAACAGTGAGTCACTCATTCATGCACCTATGCACTACGTCATACCCCCACCGAACCATGCAGACACTCATACTGATACTCAAAAAACCAACTAATAACCTATATAGACACCCATGTAGCTACTCTCCAACCCATGCAGCCACTTATACACAAAGTGAGAGACTGATACAGATATTTATATATTTAAACATTACTCACTAAGCCATGTATTCACTATGATACACTTAATCAGTCAGTTACACAATCAATTTTTCAAAAAGAAATCATCCATTTAGACAGTAATATACCCATTTATTCTTCCATCGACCTTGAGATATACATATATAAAACATATTTAATTTTCAGAAAAACACACATTCACTGGATGATGTCATCAGTGAGGTCATCAGTGATGTCATTTGAGATGTCATCAGTGATGTCATGAGTGATGTCACTGACCATGTCATGAGTGATGTAATATGTGACGTCATCAGCAGTGCATTGCGGGCGCGCGAGTTATAGTTAGCTGAACTAACTATAACGGGGGAATTTCATTGGTTTTTTACGAGTAAAATGTCCAGCTAACTATAACATGTGTGAAACCTATGGTTTTTTCACTGAATTTCTAAGGTTTTTTAAATGCTAATTCCTAACTATAACGTGTGTGAAACCTATGGTTTTTTCACTGAATTTCTAAGGTTTTTTAAATGCTAATTCCTAACTATACCGTGTGTGAAACCCATGGTTTTTTCAGTGAATATATATATATATATATATATATATATATATATATATATATATATATATATATATATATATCAACTCCTCCTTTCGCAACACCAGCCGGTGTTGCTGCAAGACACGGACACAAATGCGCTGGTACAGGTATTTAGCTCAGTTTATTTCCACACAAACTTCAATCCGGTTCTGACGCGTTTCGACCGACACAGCGGTCTTGATCACATGGTTTACACGAACAAAACGTAGTGCTTTTGAATCAAATGTGAGACACCTTACTAATAGACATAAACAAAATACTTGGAGTATAGGCATAGAAAAAATACTATCGTTTTGTTAAAATATTCTCATATATGCACATAACAGGATAAATCCTATGCTCTGTTACAGACAACGTTTACCAGACATGTAATAATACAATGAATACAACCATATACAATGAAAACAGACAAAATCAGATTGTTGCTCAAATGCGCAAAAATGAGTTGGTACAATAAGATAAATGGGGAGATCGACATATGGAAAACTACAATTACCAATGATGTGCAAAATACGCAATATGTGTGCAAAATACGCTAAATGGAAGTATATGTGCAAATACTGCAAAATGTGCAAATCCGCAATTGAAAATGTGCAAATCTGGCAATATGTATATTTGAATGTGCAAATACAGCTCGATATACACAACCCCCATATTATATGGAAAATATGCGAAGCATACACTGTAGATCAACCTTTTGTCCCAAATACTTTGTACATGGCACAATTGAAAAATAAGTCTGAAAATAAAGAAACAAAAACCCTAAACTCCTATATATGTGGTCTACTAAAGTCACAAAAAAGGTGGCACACTGACAATGTGAACAAAGCACGACTAAAAACACATAGTGTGTAACTATATGAAGGCCACGAGGAAACTGATAGAAAAAATACCCAAAGTGTACACTCATGAAACTAAACTCAAGTGCACGGAAAAGATATGCATTGTCAAGGTGGCTATTCTCGCATATCAATGACTATAAAAGATTCGTAGTGAAATAACTGTGCACACAAATATAGGTAGATCAGAGGGAAACGAAAAGAGGACCCATATATACAATTAGTATTGATGAACCCATTACTATGTAGAACTCAAGATCTCTCATAGAAAATGGTGCAGATCTTCCCCATTGTTAAGACCTCCTGGTATGCGGGTATCTAACTCCAGTATATATTTACATTCCAATTGTCTAAGGATTTTTTCACGGTTACCCCCTCTCTTTTGCTTAGGTACCGAATCTATGACAAAGTAGCTCAGACAGCTCAGGTTGTTGTTATGACAGGCTTTAAAATGTCTGGCTACCGGGTACGCAGGATCGGAGTTCACTATAGCACGTAAGTGCTGCAGGATTCTAATATGTGCTTGTAGCTTGGTACTGCCGACATATTGAAGTTTGCATGTACATTGCAGTATATAAACCACATGGTCAGTTCGACAGGTATAATGACCCTTCAAATGTTTGGGCTTGTCGCTGAAAGGTGTCATATAGTGGTAGGTGTTAGTTCCAAACTTACAAGCTCTACACGAGGAGCATTTAAAAAATCCTTTAGTGGGAGTAAGCCAGGTACCAACTGCTGATACTTCCAGACTACTGGAGACCAGCTCGTCCCTCATAGAGAACGCACGCCTATAGGTGACGGTAGGAGTATTGGGAAGTACTGTCATTAGAGTTGGGTCAGTCAGTACAATAGGCCACTCTTTACAGATAATTTGTTTAATTTTCCTGGCCTGTCTGCTGTAAGTTGTAATCAATCTCATTTCACTAATACTAGAATCGTTGCCAGGAACAGTACTGATGACTACTGGAGTTTCCTGATTCGCGGTGTTTTTGACTACCAAAAGATCATCTCTATTCCTGAGATTGGCTTTGGTCATAGCTGTGTTTAAGCTTAGTTCGTCATATCCACGCGCTAACAACCTATTTTTGGCATCCAACTGATGTTGGTCGCGCGCTGCAATGGTGCTACACGCTCTGTGGATGCGCAAGAATTCCCCATATGGGATGCTTTTTATAGTATGTTGGGGGTGGAAACTGTGTGCATGCAGTACCGTGTTTCCTGATGTCTTTTTACGAAACAAGCTAGTCTCCAATACCCCGTCATGAACATGCACCGTTACATCAAGAAAATTAACTTTGCTGGTACTCACATCTACTGTGAATTCCAGATTTAGGTCATTGACGTTGATGTTTTTAACAAATTCAAATGCCTCATATTCCGTGCCCTTCCAAATGACAAACACGTCATCTATGTAACGCCACCAAGCCAGAATGTTGTTCGACCACTGATCCCCAAAGCGGGTCCTGAGGACATGCTTCTCCCACCAGCCCACATGTAAACATGCATAGCTAGGAGAGAAGCATGCCCCCATCGCCACGCCCCTTAATTGTTGAAACAACTCACCATTGAACTGAAACATATTATTGTTAAGACAAATACGAATCATTTTCAATAACATGTTATTGTGGTTGTAAAACTCAATGTTTCTTTCACCCACAAAATGAGCCACAGCCTTCAACCCATCTTCGTGAGCTATACTGGTGTATAATGCTGTGATATCCATAGTCATAAGAACAGCATCAGAGGGCAAGTTCAGATTGTTCAATTTGTGTAAAAAGTCCATAGTGTCTCTTAGATAGCTGGGCAAGTTAATCACTAATTCCTGGAGGAAAAAGTCTATGTATTTCGAGGTATTCTCGAATATACCATTGATTGCCGATACTATCGGACGTCCTGGAATCGGGTTAACTCTCTTATGCACCTTGGGGATGAAGTATATACTCGGAAGAATCGGATACTCCTTATTCAAAAATTGTAGTTCTTCCTTCGTGAGCAGTCCTTCTTTATACCAGATATATAATTCATCTTTATATTGCTTATTAGTGCTCTCCACCAGTGCTCTGGGTATCCTGCGATAGCATTCCGAGTTGTTGAGGTGCCGGTATGCTTCCTCCTTATATTCTTTTTTACCCCATAGGACTACGTTGCCTCCTTTATCCGATTTATTGATGATAACATTGCTGTTTTCCTTCAACTTGGACATCAAATTAAAATAGTCTCTCATTCTTTGGGTAGGTTTTGTCTTATTTCTTAGAGTCTGGTGCTGTAGTTTTTTTAATTCATCAGTGACTCTCTCTTGAAATACGTCTATGGAGTCACGCGGCATAGTAGGCATAAATGTGGAGGCCGGTTTGAACGGGCTCTTACAAGACTTGGAGATGTTAATCCCTTCATATTCTGCCACCTCCTGTGTAGCACTGGTAACTTCCTGACCTCTACCCAGTGCATTTAGAATAGCGATGGCTTGCATATCAGATGCCGCTAGTCCTCTGGTGATATTTTCACTCGTACTTGCATGGCTTATGGGTGTATCTAGTTCCGATCTCTTATTAGACTCTTCACTTAATTTGTTTTTAATGGTAAAGTATTTTTTTAATTTGATCTTTCTAATGAACTTGAATACATCCACTCTCGTATGCACATAGTTAAAGTTGCTTTCTGGGCAAAACGAAAGGCCTAATGACAGTAGTTGTTTCTCCGCCGTATTCAGTTCGACATCCGTAAGATTAATGATCGTATTATCACTTACTTCTTGTACTGTCTCCATTGTTGCCCTCGACGATTTCGCCCTCTTGCGCTTCCTTCTTTGCCTCCTTCTGATGTTTCGCTTCTGGCTGGTTGTGATTGTTGCTGCCGTGGGCGCAGGGTCTGTTTGCGTTGCATGCGAACATAATCCAGTTCTTCTGCCAAAGTTAAAAGCCCGAGGTCCCCCGCTTCGTTACTCGAGCTTGGATTGTCCGAATCCACCTCACTGGTAGTTGCGTTAGTCATAGCGCTACTATCCGTTGATACGATGGAGTTCGCGTCGTCATCAGTCTCAGGTTGATTACCTAGAGGAGGCACCGGTGCTGTAGTAGTTTTGCGTTATCCACTTTGATTTCTACGTAATTTGTCGAACTTGCGGGCAAACGTAAACACCTGTCCTTGTTCGTAATCGTTTTTGTCTCTGGCAAATTTGTAAGCCTTCCTTGTTTTGATGACCAATTCTTGTTTCTTTATGCGATCCTTCATTTCATTAATGCTTTTATCAATGAGGTCCTTATTCGCTTGGAATTCTGGTTTGTTGAGTTCTTTTTGAATCCGGTCAATCTCGTCCATATTGGCTGCTCTATCCACTTTGGCATATTTAATTAACAAACATACTAATCGCATTGAGGCTTCCAGATTGCTCTCAGCCCACTCTTTGAGAAGCATAGGATTAGGGCTGTCGAAGCTTGGCGCCAACATTATCCTTAAGCCTCTTGGTATACGGCCCACCTCATGATATTTTTCCAGCGAGGTGATTTCCCACCTTTAGTCATTTCGCTACGGCTGTGTTTCTCCAGAGACTTCAACAAACTTTTTACATCTCCCTTTTCCGAACTCACACCGGCATTGGTTTTGCCACTCTGTTTCATGGCGGGTAAATTTAAAAACAGCTCCTCTGCTGCCATCTCACGTTCTTTGATGATATCACTCGACATGTTACCGTGAAGTTTGTATGCTATCAAAGTCAATATTACTAGCACTGCCAAATATTAAATATCGACAGTCACCCAGCACCTCACTCCTGCAGTTTGGCACATATCCGAACTTACTGCGTGCTGATCGGCAAGCAAACCAGGTCCTCCGACTCGTGTTTCCTCGCCTTCACGCCTCGCTGTCAGACTCTTGATGCCGGATGCAGGGGGCCGACTTCCACATTGCTCATAGGTGAGCGTTTCTCCAATCCGACTCCAAGTCCGTCGACCTGCTTACTCGTGAGGGGTCCGTGTAGTCGAGAAGACGTCGAATCCTCGAATATATCAACTCCTCCTTTCGCAACACCAGCCGGTGTTGCTGCAAGACACGGACACAAATGCGCTGGTACAGGTATTTAGCTCAGTTTATTTCCACACAAACTTCAATCCGGTTCTGACGCGTTTCGACCGACACAGCGGTCTTGATCACATGGTTTACACGAACAAAACGTAGTGCTTTTGAATCAAATGTGAGACACCTTACTAATAGACATAAACAAAATACTTGGAGTATAGGTATAGAACAAATACTATCGTTTTGTTAAAATATTCTCACATATGCACATAACAGGATAAATCCTATGCTCTGTTACAGACAACGTTTACCAGACATGTAATAATACAATGAATACAACCATATACAATGAAAACAGACAAAATCAGATTGTTGCTCAAATGCGCAAAAATGAGTTGGTACAATAAGATAAATGGGGAGATCGACATATGGAAAACTACAATTACCAATGATGTGCAAAATACGCAATATGTGTGCAAAATACGCTAAATATATATATATATATATATATATATATATATATATATATATATATATATATATATATATATATGTGTGTGTGTATATATATATATATATATAAATATAAACCACGAGTTGCCTCCAAATGACGAGGCCACATCCCAGCATGTTGAATCCATTTTATTCCAAGGATTGTCTCAACCAAGTCGCAGCACACAAATATGGCCAAACGCGTTTCGGGCGTTGGACGCCCTTGATCACTGGCACAGGAAACCCCAAAGCAAAAGCAGTCCACTTGAGCACAATAAATGTCCCGCCCATGTGGGCGTGTGCCGCAGAGAGTTCTGGTTATTGTGGTCCGCTAAATTCAAACCCCAGTGGGCGCCAAGGGATCCCCAAATTCACAGTCTTACCCCAGTGGGTATGCGTTGCAGCCAGGTAGAGGAACGATTCCACCCTCCTCAGAATGGACATGCTGTTCCAGAAGTGCTTCTTAGTACATTGCACTCCGGACCCGCTAGATCTGCAGTGGGGCCCCATCGCGGCCGGGCAGGCCGCTATAAACAAAAACCACGAGTTGCCTCCAAATCACGAGGCCACATCCCAGCATGTTGAATCCATTTTATTCCAAGGATTGTCTCAACCAAGTCGCAGCACACAAATATGGCCAAACGCGTTTCGGGCGTTGGACGCCCTTGATCACTGGCACAGGAAACCCCAAAGCAAAAGCAGTCCACTTGAGCACAATAAATGTCCCGCCCATGTGGGCGTGTGCCGCAGAGAGTTCTGGTTATTGTGGTCCGCTAAATTCAAACCCCAGTGGGCGCCAAGGGATCCCCAAATTCACAGTCTTACCCCAGTGGGTATGCGTTGCAGCCAGGTAGAGGAATGATTCCACCCTCCTCAGAATGGACATGCTGTTCCAGAAGTGCTTCTTAGTACATTGCACTCCGGACCCGCTAGATCTGCAGTGGGGCCCCATCGCGGCCGGGCAGGCCGCTATAAACAAAAACCACGAGTTGCCTCCAAATGACGAGGCCACATCCCAGCATGTTGAATCCATTTTATTCCAAGGATTGTCTCAACCAAGTCGCAGCACACAAATATGGCCAAACGCGTTTCGGGCGTTGGACGCCCTTGATCACTGGCACAGGAAACCCCAAAGCAAAAGCAGTCCACTTGAGCACAATAAATGTCCCGCCCATGTGGGCGTGTGCCGCAGAGAGTTCTGGTTATTGTGGTCCGCTAAATTCAAACCCCAGTGGGCGCCAAGGGATCCCCAAATTCACAGTCTTACCCCAGTGGGTATGCGTTGCAGCCAGGTAGAGGAACGATTCCACCCTCCTCAGAATGGACATGCTGTTCCAGAAGTGCTTCTTAGTACATTGCACTCCGGACCCGCTAGATCTGCAGTGGGGCCCCATCGCGGCCGGGCAGGCCGCTATAAACAAAAACCACGAGTTGCCTCCAAATGACGAGGCCACATCCCAGCATGTTGAATCCATTTTATTCCAAGGATTGTCTCAACCAAGTCGCAGCACACAAATATGGCCAAACGCGTTTCGGGCGTTGGACGCCCTTGATCACTGGCACAGGAAACCCCAAAGCAAAAGCAGTCCACTTGAGCACAATAAATGTCCCGCCCATGTGGGCGTGTGCCGCAGAGAGTTCTGGTTATTGTGGTCCGCTAAATTCAAACCCCAGTGGGCGCCAAGGGATCCCCAAATTCACAGTCTTACCCCAGTGGGTATGCGTTGCAGCCAGGTAGAGGAACGATTCCACCCTCCTCAGAATGGACATGCTGTTCCAGAAGTGCTTCTTAGTACATTGCACTCCTGACCCGCTAGATCTGCAGTGGGGCCCCATCGCGGCCGGGCAGGCCGCTATAAACAAAAACCACGAGTTGCCTCCAAATGACGAGGCCACATCCCAGCATGTTGAATCCATTTTATTCCAAGGATTGTCTCAACCAAGTCGCAGCACACAAATATGGCCAAACGCGTTTCGGGCGTTGGACGCCCTTGATCACTGGCACAGGAAACCCCAAAGCAAAAGCAGTCCACTTGAGCACAATAAATGTCCCGCCCATGTGGGCGTGTGCCGCAGAGAGTTCTGGTTATTGTGGTCCGCTAAATTCAAACCCCAGTGGGCGCCAAGGGATCCCCAAATTCACAGTCTTACCCCAGTGGGTATGCGTTGCAGCCAGGTAGAGGAACGATTCCACCCTCCTCAGAATGGACATGCTGTTCCAGAAGTGCTTCTTAGTACATTGCACTCCGGACCCGCTAGATCTGCAGTGGGGCCCCATCGCGGCCGGGCAGGCCGCTATAAACAAAAACCACGAGTTGCCTCCAAATGACGAGGCCACATCCCAGCATGTTGAATCCATTTTATTCCAAGGATTGTCTCAACCAAGTCGCAGCACACAAATATGGCCAAACGCGTTTCGGGCGTTGGACGCCCTTGATCACTGGCACAGGAAACCCCAAAGCAAAAGCAGTCCACTTGAGCACAATAAATGTCCCGCCCATGTGGGCGTGTGCCGCAGAGAGTTCTGGTTATTGTGGTCCGCTAAATTCAAACCCCAGTGGGCGCCAAGGGATCCCCAAATTCACAGTCTTACCCCAGTGGGTATGCGTTGCAGCCAGGTAGAGGAACGATTCCACCCTCCTCAGAATGGACATGCTGTTCCAGAAGTGCTTCTTAGTACATTGCACTCCGGACCCGCTAGATCTGCAGTGGGGCCCCATCGCGGCCGGGCAGGCCGCTATAAACAAAAACCACGAGTTGCCTCCAAATGACGCGGCCACATCCCAGCATGTTGAATCCATTTTATTCCAAGGATTGTCTCAACCAAGTCGCAGCACACAAATATGGCCAAACGCGTTTCGGGCGTTGGACGCCCTTGATCACTGGCACAGGAAACCCCAAAGCAAAAGCAGTCCACTTGAGCACAATAAATGTCCCGCCCATGTGGGCGTGTGCCGCAGAGAGTTCTGGTTATTGTGGTCCGCTAAATTCAAACCCCAGTGGGCGCCAAGGGATCCCCAAATTCACAGTCTTACCCCAGTGGGTATGCGTTGCAGCCAGGTAGAGGAATGATTCCACCCTCCTCAGAATGGACATGCTGTTCCAGAAGTGCTTCTTAGTACATTGCACTCCGGACCCGCTAGATCTGCAGTGGGGCCCCATCGCGGCCGGGCAGGCCGCTATAAACAAAAACCACGAGTTGCCTCCAAATGACGAGGCCACATCCCAGCATGTTGAATCCATTTTATTCCAAGGATTGTCTCAACCAAGTCGCAGCACACAAATATGGCCAAACGCGTTTCGGGCGTTGGACGCCCTTGATCACTGGCACAGGAAACCCCAAAGCAAAAGCAGTCCACTTGAGCACAATAAATGTCCCGCCCATGTGGGCGTGTGCCGCAGAGAGTTCTGGTTATTGTGGTCCGCTAAATTCAAACCCCAGTGGGCGCCAAGGGATCCCCAAATTCACAGTCTTACCCCAGTGGGTATGCGTTGCAGCCAGGTAGAGGAACGATTCCACCCTCCTCAGAATGGACATGCTGTTCCAGAAGTGCTTCTTAGTACATTGCACTCCGGACCCGCTAGATCTGCAGTGGGGCCCCATCGCGGCCGGGCAGGCCGCTATAAACAAAAACCACGAGTTGCCTCCAAATGACGAGGCCACATCCCAGCATGTTGAATCCATTTTATTCCAAGGATTGTCTCAACCAAGTCGCAGCACACAAATATGGCCAAACGCGTTTCGGGCGTTGGACGCCCTTGATCACTGGCACAGGAAACCCCAAAGCAAAAGCAGTCCACTTGAGCACAATAAATGTCCCGCCCATGTGGGCGTGTGCCGCAGAGAGTTCTGTTATATATATATATATTTATGAGAATGCCCTTAATACCCAAACAAGATTAATAGTTTCAGGGTATCATTCATCTTTGAGCTCTAAACACAATATTTTAGCACCTTTGTATAACCTTTTGACCTGGTACCTAAGTTATTCATTTGAGACAGTCTGTCTGTGATTTAAATTGTCTAGGGACATATGTTTGATTTAACGGCTGATTACCTCAACACCATGACTAAATAGGGCCTCTATTTTAATATTCATCTGGATGGAGCCTACTAAGTGGTTTAACTTACATGAGTCAATTCCCAAAACCACACAAACTTCTCACTAAGTTTATGATGACTTGAGTGCAGATTACACTGAATAAGAATTTCTTACTGTTTAATTAGACAGGGAATTGCAATGGGCATTTTGTTTGCACCTAGTCTGTGAAATGTTTAGGTGCCTCCCTCACTGTGAGGATTAAACGGGTTCACTGACACAATAACGATGTAATAAATATCAATGTAAAAAATATTGAGTAAAAAATATAGACAACACAATCAACTCCTATACTTAAACAGGTAAGTGCAAAAATATTGATTAAAAAATATAGTTGTATAAAATATCGACTTAAATATTATATATTAAATGTATTAAATATTACATTTAATTTCAACAATATAAAATACATGTAATATACATTTTAATAAAATATAACAAATACACTTAATAAAAAAGATAAACACAAAACATAATTATTTATACATATATATTTACTTTAAAACAATTAATAAACTATTATTTTTAATTTATGTTAAAAGTTTAATATTATATAAAAAATTCAAATAAATATCAATGATTTAAAATGTAAAAAAAACTAAAATCTATAATAAATTAAAACATTAAGCTTAAAAAAATATTTAAACTGTAATTTCAAAATACAGTGACTGCAACAGTAAGGAAAGTGTTGGATAGCGGAGGGGTAAAAATAAATATTCCCTCTTCACTGAGTGCAACAGTCGGGTAAGTATTGGATAGCGGAGTAATAAAAAGTACTATTCCAAATTCCAGTGAGTGCAACAATAGGGAAAGTGTTGGATAGCAGAGGGGTAAAAATTACTATTCCCACTACAGTAAGAGCAACTGTAGGGAAAGTGTTGAATAGCGGAGTTGCAAAAATTTATATTCCCACTCCAAAGAGTGCAACAGTAGGGAAAGTGTTGGATAGCGGAGGGGTAAAAATTACTATTCCCATTCCAAAGAATGTAAAAGTAGGGAAAGTCTTGGATAGCAGAGGGGTAAAAATTACTATTCCCACTCCACTGAGTACAACAGTAGGATAAGTGTTGGATAGCAAAGGGGTAAAATTTACTATTCCCAATCCAGTGAGTGCAACAGTAGGGAAAGTGCTGGATAGCGGAAGGATGAAATTTACTATTCCCACTCCAGTGAGTGCAACAGTAGGGAAAGTGTTGGATAGCAGAGGGGTAAAATGTACTATTCCCACTCCAGTGAGTACAACAGTAGGGTAAGTGTTTGATAGCTTAGGGGTAGAAATTACTTTTCCCACTCCAGTGAGTTTAACAGTAGGGAAAGTGTTGGATAGTGGAGAGGCAAAAATTACTATTCACATTCCAAGAGTTAAAACAATAATAAAAAATATTAAAAATTTAAACACATTATAAAAATAAATAAATAATATTAAAAATGTAAAATTAAATATAGATAAAGAAAACATATTATAATAGTAATTACATATAATAAATAACTACAAAAATAAAATAATAATACATTTAAAAAATAATATTTTAAACTAGAATATATTTACATACAAAAAGATTAATTAATACATAAATGTACTTATTGTACCATTTAACACCACACCAATACCAACACACTTTAACATTTTAAGTTACATTTACTTCATTATTAACATGATTAATAATCAATTAAAAAAATATTATTAATAAAAAAAACTAAAAAACATTAATTAACTACACACACTTTAACACTATAATGTCCACAACACACACCTAAATTAGACTATAAAATAATAAAACACAATTAAAACTAATTTCTAAATTAAAAACTATCACTATTAACAACTAATTATAAAGTAATTAAAATGTATTTAATACCCACCCTTTGCCCTTTTAGAAGTAAAAACAACACAAATTACTTCCCATTCATTACCCCTATAAACACAACACACATACAAAATCAAATACACAATGATATAATACATTTTAATTAATTTAATTAATATCAATTAACAAATAAATATTAATACAAAATAAATAAACTACTTAACACCCTTTACCCCTATAAACCCCAAAACACACATCTAAAACTAATTACACAATTACCATAATTAATGACTAATTAATTAGAATTAATTAACAACCAAAGTTTGTAAAAGTTTTCTTCGACAGCTTGTGTCATAAAAGCTAGCCAAAGCACCAATTATAATAGAATACAAAGTATTAAATAGACAATTCATGCAGCAGCTTGTTACACTAGCATATAACAAATTGATCATCGTGATTCACAGCAGCAGCGAAGGAGCGGTATAAAATTCAGCAAATCTATGGTAAAAGGCAATTGCCACAACATTACAATAATAACACATACTTAAAACAATGTGGAAAGGAGAGCGTCACAGTATTTTCGCACTACGGGCTATTTTGGTTAGACCTAAAACACAATGCCCAGCAGATCTTTAGGTTGCTTTTCCAACCCTCTCAGGGCAGAGATGCAGAGTGATTATGCACAATAAAGTGCATGTGTGTAGCAAATCAGTTACCATCCTCTGAGCCATGGGCAGCTGTATATGAAGGTCATCCTGCTAGATACTGTGACGTTCCTGTCTGAGCCTTTCTCCTTATAATCCACGTGTGACTTAAAAACTTGCTCACTCCACAAACAAAGAGTGGTCTAGAATCTGATTTTAAAATGTGCAAGGCGTCTCAATGGTTCCATGTGCCCAGTTGCCAGCAGACTGGTTTTAGCCATTTGGACCTGGGTTTGGCATGGGCCTGGCAGACAAACATGACATGAGCAATGGACTCCACTGAGTCTTTTCAGCCTGGGAAATTGCTTGGGGTTTGATCACGTGAATGCCAATTAGCTGTTACCTCACAGACAAGGTGTGTGCCAAACCTAAAATGAATGTATTGCATCCTGTCTTGAGGCACCTGGATTATGTCTTTGTAGGGCTCCAGATATTTGATCTTTTTATGGAGAAGAAATTCTGTAGTGAGTTTCCCCAGATTGGGTTTGCTGATTTTTTGCTGTTCCACCCAATTCCAGTAAAGTTGTTTGAGCACTTCTTATCAGGGGTGGATTTTGTTTGGCCCAATGGGCTTGAAGCCCGAATTCAGACATTAATTTCCTGGCGTTTGTGATCCAGCCTACGATGTTGCTCTTGTCTATCTGGATAATCTCAGATAGGACTTCTACATAAGGTAGGACCTCCAGGGTCAACCTAATGCGAGCCCAGAAAAGCAACCCGAGGAGCCTACCAATATCACCAACGGAGTGCCTGCCCATATCAAGTATTAGGGGAGTAAGAGGAGTGCTTTGGGGCAGCATATCAAAGTCCCTCAGGAATTTATGCTCAAAACTGCAGAGGTCGTGAATCCTATAGAATCCCCACAGCTCTGCTGCATACAGAGCTAAGCTGACTGCTTTTGAGTCATAGACTTGAAGGGCTGGAGCTATAGGTCTGTTGTGTGAAGAGCGATGTTCCTTTCCTAGGGACCCCGTTACTCACTTATGGCCCAATATCATCATAGGTAGGTGAGGCTTCCATGACATTTTGTCTGACAGATGGACACCAAGATCATCAAAAGTGGCAACTCTTTCGGAGGGGTTCCCCCCTAACATTGGGCTGCCTTTGTAAGACTTGTGGTGGTTAAAGGCCATACATTTAGTTTTTGAGATGTTGCAGCAAATGTGGAATCTATCAAGTAGGAGCTGCAACCCTGCTGGGGTCTTCAGCACCAGCAGTGCGTCATCTGAAAACAAAAGAGTCAGTACCTTGTCCCCCCCAAGGTTGGTGTATCGACTGGTTCACTTTGCAAAAAGCTCACCACTCCATTCATGTACAGAGAGAATAGGGTGAGAGCTAAGACACGGCCTTGTCGAACTCCCCTGCTGAATGGGATGCCCACGGTCAGTTGGCCCTGCGCCCCCATCTGATCTGGGCGTAATTCCCTTCGTGCAGCCAAACAACACCAGGATAAGAATGGGTAGTGGGATGCCCATATTTTTAAGGATGAGCCAGCGTTTTTACCTGGGGACTAAGTCAAAGGCAGTCTTTATATCGATATACGCCAAGTAAAGACTGCCCTTGCCGATCACTCCCCCGTTCCAATAAAGGAGTAGAAGGTGAAATGCCTGATCGATGGTCCCCGTCTTAAAAATGAAGCCAGCCTTGTATTGGGATATAATTGTATTATAGTCTTCCCACAACTGGACCTTCTGCAGGAGGGCTCTACAGAAGGCCTTTTGGAGGGCGTCGATCAGGCTAATGGGCCTAGAGTTTGAGGGATCATCTTTATCTCCTTTTTTATAAATTGGGACCACCTCTGTGCCCTTCCAGGACCCTGGGCCTGGGGCACTACTAGCTATTGCATTTGATAGAAGTAAAATATAGCGGGTCCAACTTGGGATATCAGCTAGGAATAGATCTCATCTGGCCCTGCATCTTTGGACAGTATTATTCTACCAATTGCGGTCTCGAGGGTAAAGAATTCTTCATCCGAAGGTTGGCTATGAAAAGCAGCCACCTCCCCTGCAGGCATGTCCCCAGAGGTTGTGTAGAGCTTCCAAAAGTGGTTGTACCATTCTCGGCGGTGATATGATTTGGAGATGATTAAGCCACTGAACTACTGCCCAAGGTGTCTAAGGACCAGAATAACTTTGTGTCCTCTTCACTAGCTAACTCAAGCTGCTGCCAAAAGGCTTCATTCCTAGGCCCTTTTTGCAGAACTCAAAATTGCCTTGTAGTGCTTCCTAGAAGCCTTACTTAGGGAGCAGTTCTTAGGTTTGATTGCTAAGGCTAAGATCGAGTGCTCGCATGTGCAATTCTTTGTGTACCACAAGTACACACTTTCTGTGGAGATGCTACGTTTTCTAGCTGACCTCGCAGCTACAAAGTAGGAACTGAGTCGGTTAAAAGTTCGAGAGTGGGCCATGACTACATCGGCCACTCCGATTTTGCTTTTGGCCAAAAACTGAAACTCAAGGATGCCTACTGACAGATCATGCTGTATGACCTTGATCTTGTTATCTTGCAGGACCACCTTTTGCCATTTGAGGGCTCGCCTATTGTTAGAGGGATAGATCTCCTTGGTGTAAGTTGGGGTGAATTGCTCTTTCGGTGGTGGTAGGCTTTCCACATGTTAAGGCAGAGGGGATTATGGTCGCTGTCTGTTGTGACACCCACACTCACCTCCACCAGATCTCTCCAGAGCCTCTTGTCAAGAAGGATGTAGTCAATATGGGATAGGCAATTAACTCTGTTATACATTTTTGCACCCTGCCTGTCCGTGGGAGTTCTTCCATTTACAGTCCTCAGGCCGCACTCGGCATTGAGAGCATTGAGTTGGAGAGCCATCTGTGTCTATTTTTTAACTGGGGGAGGTCTAGCGGGGACAGCCCATTTGTGGTCATTGTCCTCAGAACCTGTTAGGTCTTCTTTGTCGAGGGGCTTGAAAGTGCTATTGAAATCGCCTGATACTATTAATCTCAAGTGGGTTGGACATCTAGCTAGGCTTTCTTCCGATAGGGTGAGAATGGACGAAAGTCTACCCCCTTTGGTCCCCCTCACATAGACATTGAACAAGTCGACAGAGTATTCCCCTCACAGGTCCCTTGATTTGGTTCCCTAGGATGTCTGGGATGGGGCTTGGGAGGAGGGTGATCTGGCATTCCAAAATAGGCCCACCCAGATAATCAACCCCCCTGCCGGACGCCCTCTCCCTATTGTAGTTGCGGGTGAACAGTAGTATGCGTAACCAGATTTGGATAGGGGGACCAGACTCCAGCTCTCCTGAAAAATACATGTCATATCCCTCAATTAGGTCATTCTAGTGAGGGAATTACTTCCCACCCTTTACACCTATAAACACCAAAATACACACCTAAATTAATTATACTATTACCATAATTAATTACCAATTAATTAATTAAAATTAATTTACAAATAATGATTAATTCATAAATTAAAAACAAATTACTTCCCACCCTTTACACCTATAACACTATGCCATCTTAATTAAACAAATATTAATACATAAAAAATAATACATTTTTTAAATATAATTAAATTACATCCCACCCTACTCCCCTGTAAACCCACAACCTGCTATGGAACTAAAAATGCAAAATAAAACATTTTTTAAAAACAAACAAACAATTCTTATACAAAAAAACCTAGATCACATACATTTAAAGCATATATTAAAATACATAACATTAATTTAAAAATCGATATTTTTAACAACGATATTTTTGCAAACGATATTAAACACTTCAATATTTTTTAAATCGATATTCTTGACCATGATATTCTTGCTGTCGATATTTCTGAGCCATGATATTTCTGACTCGATATTTGTGAAGCTCGATATTTTAAACTCGATATTCTGTCTGCACACCAATTAAACTATCATGAAATTAATCCCTATTAGTCAAGCGTCACTCCTTGAAACATTATTTTAATAATATCCTAATGATGTGAAGAGGAGACGACATCATGCTACAATAATTCAATTCAATGTATGACTAATTAAGAAAAGTGACAAATTGAAGTTTATCCCAAAATTAAATAACAGGAATGCTATCTTCCTCGATGTCTGCATTGTTGAAGACCAGGGACCCCTTTCTATGATCCTTTTCTACAAACCTAATGACTGTAATACCCTACTGCTTCACAGTAACCACCATCACTACAACTTGTTGGATATATTACTGAATGGTTATGGTAAGAAACTGGATTGCTGGTTGACTTGGGTGTAAGCCCTCGTCAAGCAGCAACCACAATCCTTGTCAGGGTAAGGCACAAGCAAACCCCAAATTATCCTGTGCTCACCGCCTTGTTACCTTGGCACAAAACAGTCAGGCTTAACTTAGAGGCAATGTGCAAAGTATTAGTTCAGTGCTTCAAACAGTAAAATAGCAACAACACAGTACAAATGGTACCCACAACAGAGTTAGTTTTTAGTAAATTAAACAAGACCAAAATGACAAGAATCTAACTACTAGAACTAGGGATATTGAGTTTTGAAGTTTATAGACAAAATAGCGCCAAAAAGCACAAATGGGATGTCTGGTTGCCCCCGACCGGGACAAAGTCACAAGTTCAGACCAACCTCGAAGGAACCCTGGCTGGCTCCAGGGATCCATTTAGTACCACTGAACACAGTACCTTAAATCCTGGTTGCAGGAATTTGCGTGGATCTGGGTCAGAGATGCGCGACACAGCCGAAGTGATGCGTCAGTCCTGGAATGTGGTGAGGCTGCAGTGTGAGGTCCTGTTGTATCGTCATTGAAGCTCCCCTTGATGGTACTTTCAATGTGAAGTCCGGAGTCAGGGATTCGGCACACAGTGGCAATCCATCTGTTCCAAGGAGCTGCGAGGCTGCAATGTGGAGTCTGGCATCATCACTGAGGCTGCCGTTGATGAGAGATGCAGGAACTTGGGCCGTGGATGGGCTGCATCACCAGGCGATGCGCCAATTCCAAGAAGCTGTTGTGAGCGATGCAGATCTTTAAGACAGGTCCAATCCATGCAGCAGTGATGATGTGCTGCTTGTGCTTAGGCATGCACAGCACAGCCAAGGAGATGCCTTGGTTCTGTTCCAGTATGCACTGCTCAGCAGAGAAGATGTGTTGGTTCCACTGGCAAGCATCTTAGCCCCATTTCCAAGGGTCCAAGACTGGGATGGCACCACGTAGCAGGGCATACTGACAAATGGCAGAGTCCAGGTGCAGGTGGAGGTGTAAGATGGTTGGAAACCTGTTATGTCCCTGAGGTTTCCTATCAAAAGATCATCCTACTAGCCAAAGGAGTCAATCAAGGTTCTTGGTTCAAATTATGCAGATCTAATCCTTCTCACCCAGGCAAGAGGGCATCAGACAGCAGATCAGCACATGAAAGCAGGAGTCCAGCAGAGAGCAGTCAAACAAAGTGGCATTCCTTCAGCATCACAGAAGTACTTCTTCCTGGCAGAGTATCCACATATCCTGAAATGTACTGAATTGGTGGTGTCTGAAGTTCCTCATTTGTACACAGTTGTGCCTTTGAAGTGTGAATAAGCTTCTAAAGGCATGCCTTTGATGTGCACAGATGCCCTGCCTTCCCTGCCCATGCTCTAGACTAACTACAGGGGGATGCATCCCTTTGTGTGGGGACAGGACACCTACTACTCAGGTGTAGGTGAGGCTGGCTCAAGCTCCTCCCTTCCACCCTGACAGTGATGGCCCATTCAGTCACACCTAAGCTCGCATTGTGTGTGACTGCCAAAGAGGATCAGACAAAGCCCAACTGCCAACTAAACACGGTCAGAGACAGGCATGCAGGCACCAAATGGCTAAGGCAAGAAAATGCTAATTTTTTTTAAGTGGCATTTTCAGAATTGTATTTTAAAGTCTGACCTCATAAGTTAGGAATTCTAATCAGGATTCCAGAGACCCAAACGTGAACCAGTTATATCTTCCCATTTGCAAATTACACTTATAAAATGTAAGAAGGTAATCCCAATGTTATTCTGTGGGAGAAATAAGCCTTCCAGTAGTGCACAATGAATTTAAGAGTTTTTCACTACCAGGATATGTAAGAATAAAAGTACTTGTCCTGCTTTCTAAATACACTGCATTCTTTCCTCTGTGCTGTTAAGGGCCTATCTAGGAGTGTTATATGCGTATTAAAAAAGAGGTTTTTGGGCCTGGCAAACGGTTTCTTTTTGGCGTGTGCAATCACTCCGGTTCCAGAGACAGTCCACCATACGGTGGCGCTGTCTTTCAAATTTTGAGATGAGCACAACAACAGTTTTTAATACATCAATATACATAAAAATGAATAATTACTGCCACTTACACCATTATTATAACTTTGAGTGGCCTGGAATAATCAGAATTGTCACACTTGCGGGAGTGCGTTGGTTAGTAGTTGTGTTGGTACTGTCATTGGTAGCGCTGGCAGGGGCAATGGGTAGTGCAGGCTGTAGTGGCCTCCCCAGTAGGCCCTTGGCACTTACCTTTTTACAAACTAAGCACTGGACAGGTCTAAAAGTTATCTTTTATGGCTATGCCGAAATTGCACAAACAAAGAGGACCGTTTTTGAGCAACCAACACAAAAGATTTATCAAAAGATCCCTACAAAGGGCTTGTACTGAGACTGCCATACATTACTTCCATTAAAAAAAATGTCTAGACCCATAGTGATCTGGGTCAACACATTCAGGTCTCAGTAAAATTATCTCTAGAGAACTGGCATGCTGAATTGGTTTAATTTTAATAGACATAAATCCATGTGTGCTTTCTAGAAAGCTAAATGTCGGAGTAATCATTTGGTCAAAGACTACAAAGATAAAACTACAAGTCAACTAATCAGTAAAGCATGTGTCATGGGACTATCATCGATCACTACAAAGGTGGTGATTTTGCTGCCTGTACCACCACCACGAATAATAATTGCAAAGTGTTGTAATTTGAAAGTTTCAAGTAGAAGCTAAAAGGCCATTCAAACGGTGACAGTAAAAATTTTATAAACCACAGAGCATGCCTACACAAGCTCAAATACATTGGCAAAACGACAAAGGACGCCAGACTAATGATATTACCACATCACTCACAAATAAGTTCGACACGTCTCCCAAATATAACATTGTTGCTGATAATTTACTTTAATTGTGGTTGAGAGAGGTAAAACCTTTTGTGAGATGCGCAAATATAGATAAACATCTCACTTTAAACGAAACCTATTCGTTTTGGAAAAGTCAACTCAGTTCCTAGAGGAGTTTGTGGAATTTATTTATCTGGCTATCAGATGCTGTGTCTTACATATTGTATTTGTTGAATAGAACTCGTTTTATTTTTGGTGTGTGAGTCTCTGTGTTTGCTTCTGTAGCTGATGCTCTTTGTTTAAAGTCATCCCAGTCTCAGCCTTTCACTTGCTTGAACTTTCTCCATTGGCATCTTTCCAATCTAAGCCATCCTTTTGATTCGAGCCACGCTTCGCACATTTCTGACTCTGTACCCAATTGGTTACACTCTGAGAAAGTCTGTTTGTAATCCATAATGATAAGCCTTGGATTTATGGCTGGACCTGTAACGCTTTTAAACTATTCTTGATCTGAAATCTCAAAATCTCATTTGGCTTCCTGAAATATCCTGAGCACGTTTTTGCTTTACCAGACTTCTAATTGACTGCAATTACTTTCTTTATGCTTCAAACTCCACCCTGTTTAGTCGTGTTATGACCAAATAGGGGCCGATTCCAATCCTGTAAAAAGGCTGTACGAATCGTTGTACGGAGCGTTTATCCCGTACGACTCGTACCCGGTAAACTTTCCATACAACCTAGGAAGTACGATTCGTACAGAAAGCCTATTTCCGTACGTTTCGTAAAAAAGCCCGTAAGGGTAACAAAAACCTACGATTCTGATCCGGAACAGCTTGTACGCGATGTCCAGACGTATTCAGGCAGCGGTTTCCGGCCCAGCAAGTACAATTCGTCCCTACGTCACTCCGTATGGGTCTTTTTTTACAGGAGTCAAACACAGCCGGAAAAGCAGAGTCCGACGCGAATCGCTACGCAACGGAGCCCCAGTACGCAACATACACACCATGAACCCCGTCGTACGTGTCATCCCGGTCCTCTTGGCCTACGACCTGGTGCACCGCACCCAACGCACACGCCGCAGAAGGTGAGAACAACACCCAGGGGCCAGGGTGGGGGTGAGGGGCAGGAAACAAACCCATACCAAAGCCAAACCTATAATATGGAGGCCATACATTACCACCAGGGTCTGGTCACTTGGGGGGCGTGGCCAGCAACCCCTGCGTACCGCAACAACGGAAGTGGACTTGTACGGTGCGTTGCACACGTACCCCTACAGCACCATTAGAACAGTGATACGGACCGTACACATGCAATGAATGCGTGGGTATGGTGCGTACCACACGTACTCATACGGCACAGTAGAACAGTGATAAGGACCATACACACGCAATGAATGCGTGGGTATGGAGCGTACCACACGTACCCCTAAGGCACAGTAGAACAGTGATACGGACCGTACACACGCACTGAATGCGTGGGTACGGTGTGTGTCACACGTACCCCTATGGCACCATTAGAACAGTGATACGGACCGTACACACGCAATGAATATGTGGGTACAGTGCGTACCACACGTACCCCTACGGCACATTAGAACAGTAATACGGACCGTACACACACAATGAATGTGTGGATACGGTCCGTATCACACGTACCCCTACAGCACAGTAGAACAGTGATACGGACCATACACACACAATGAATGCGTGGGTACGGTGCGTGCCACACGTATCCCTACGGCACAGTAGAACAGTGATACGGACCGTACACACGCAATGAATGCGTGGGTACAGTGCGTGTCACACGTACCCCTACGGCACCATTAGAACAGTGATACTGACCGTACACACGCAATGAATGCGTGGGTACGGTGCGTACCACACGTACCCCTACGGCACAGTAGAACAGTGATACGGACCGTACACACGCAATGAATGCGTGGGTACGTGCGTGTCACACGTACCCCTACGGCACCAGTAGAACAGTCATACGGACCGTGTATACGCAATGAATGCGTGGGTACGGTGCATACCACACGTACCCCTATGGCACCGTAGAACTGTGATACGGACCGTACACACCCAATGAATGCGTGGGTACAGTGCGTGTCACACGTACACCGTTACGGCACCAGTACATTTGAGATACGAGGCGTACACATGCCAGGAATGTGGGCTTAGAGGACTGGCCCAGCATGTTACCTTCATATTGGTGTGTGTGTAGGTCCAGGCCAGCAGTGTACTGCTCCAAGGGGGTGCGTGGGTGGGTGCATATGACTCCCAGCAGTGTCCAGACATATGAGGGGTGTGTGCAGAGGACTCCCAGCAGTGGTCAGAGATATGAGGGGTAGGTGCATATGATTCCCAGCATTGTCCAGACATATGAGGGGTGGGTGCATATGACACCCAGCTGTGTCCAGACATATGAGGGGTGGGTGCATATGACTCCCAGCAGTGTCCAGACATATGAGGGGTAGGTGCATATGACTCCCAGCAGTGTCCAGACATATGAGGGGCGGGTGCATATGACTCCCAGCAGTGGTCAGAGATATGAGGGGTGGGTGCATATGACTCCCAGCAGTGGTCAGAGATATGAGGGGTGGGTGCAGAGGACTCCCAGCAGTGGACAGAGATATGGGGGGTGTACATCATCATCAGATGACTGCACCTACATGGTGGTATGGACGCATCCCTAATTTTGGATTATGATTTTAGTGCTATTACAACACATCACTGACAGCAGTGTCCCACTCCCAGGAGGATGGATGTCTTTCACACACTGCATGACATACCATATGTGGGTGTGAGGACATATAACACATGCATAGCCACCCATGGCGGATGCAGCACAATACACACCCTGATTTCATGTCAACAGACTGTATAGTCATGTAACTGCATACAAAACTAAGATAGCCAAAGGGAACACACACTGTCATGCACATCCCAGGACTGATAGGAATGTTCAGGTGCTGGTCCAGCCACCAAGATGTTGTCTCTCATGGAAGGAATAGGGTTGAATTCCACCAGATACAATGCCCACAATTGTGAGTCAGGTGCCCAAATAACCTGCATAACAAGTACCATTTGTGTGGTAGGCTGTGATTACACACATGCATAGTGCTGAAAAGGGCCAATTTGTCCCTGAAGGCATTCCTACATACCCAAAACACAAGTACAGTGACTAGCAAGGATGGCACAGACGATTCAGCAGGAGACATCGCTGAGCAGGCATGGCCATTGTTGAAGGGATCCGTCACCAACAAAGGAAATGTGGACACAGGTCAGCACAATAATTGTGCAACTGTTTGCACTGAAGATGTCAGGTGCCACAGAGGAAGGAACACTCCTTGGGACAATGTCTCCAAACTAGATGAACACACACTACCATTGATTCTTTGCAGAGACATTGTGATGGCACACAGATACCATGGTCCACCTCATGACCATCATACAAAAACATTTCTCAGAACCCTAACATATTACCAGAACACCAACTCCAGGAGCCTCATCACCAACATCAAGTACCTGAAATGCAATAGTGTTGAAAGTAAAAGAAAAGGCTTTATTCAGCACCAAAAATAAATAAATTCAAAAGAGACTATGTACAAAGGCCAATGGCCAGTCCATTTCTCAAGTCCAAGGATGATGGACGTAGGGGACCGCGTCCACCCCTACCTTGCCTGCACAAAGGAACCTCAAGGTTTGTCGACCGGGGGGGGCATCATCTGTGGCAGGACCAGGCACCGCAGGGACAGGAGGGGGATGGGTAGGTGTGGTGGGTGCAGGGGTGGATGTCTCCACCACAGGGGGTGGGGCAGCGCCAAAGGTGGAGGTGAACTCGACGCTGCACACTGCTGCTAGGGCCTCCATCCTAACCCCTGCACCTGAAGATACCCCGGGGCCAATGCAGGATGTGGTGGGCAAGGGATGGGGTGCAGCGCTCTTGGGGGAGGGGGTGGACATGGTGGGGGACTCAACTCCCGTGCCCAGGGACTTCCTCGCCCGCTTGTGGGGTGGTGGCTCAGTGGGGGCGAGGCCCAGCTCAACCATATAGGTCTCCTTGGGTGAGAGTTTGGCAGGGGAGCTAAGGGGAGTGGTTTTGGAGGAACAGGGTTGTGAGGACTGCGGACTGCGACTGTGGCTGCGTGTATTTCGTCTGCGCCTAGACCCTGTGGGTGTGCCTACATCCCCCTGAGTGTGCGTGCCAGGAGGTGTGCGCTGTGCCTTACTTGGGGGTGTGCTGGATGTGTCTGGTGGGGTGCGTGCCCATGACTATCTGGGTGCGCATTGGGCAGGCATGGGAGAGGGCAGTGTGGATGGGTCTGGTGTAGGGGGGGACGGAGCGCTCCAGGAGAGAAACTGCTGCCATCAGGGAAGAGTCCATGGACCGCAGAAACCTGCGTTGGTCAGACATCGTTGCTGACATGCCCTCCATGAACAAAAACCAAAGGAAATGATGGACGGAGTGTTGAACAATGCAAGCACTCACCCCCAGTCACCTGATCTGGGTTTAATCCATCACCGTTCTTTAGCCCACTCTGCCACCCCAGTTCAGACATGGCCATATGCAAATCAGTCTGACCCTGTGCCTCATGGGAACAGTCCAGCCCGAACTGCCAAGCCATGTCTTCCCTGGACCGGAAACAAGCTTCCTAGGACCGGATTCTGACATTTCAGCCGTCTTCAGCCAGGCTTGCTTGAATCCAGTGGCAAAGTGAGCAAGGGACTCACGTCTGAGCATACCCTGCAAACTTATGGCGAACAAAGCAAAAACCAATGGAAATGATGTACAGAGTGTTGAACAATGCAAGCACTCACCCCCAGTCCACTGATCTGGGTTTAATCCATCACCGTTCTTTCACCCACTCTGCCACCCCAGTTCAGACATGGCCATATGCAAATCAGTCTGACCCTGTGCCTCATGGGAAGAGTCCAGCCCGAACTGCCAAGCCATGTCTTCCCTGGACTAGAAACAAGCTTCCTAGGACCGGTTTCTGGCATTTCAGCCGTCTTCAGCCAGGCTTGCTTGAATCCAGTGGCAACGTGAGCAAGGGACTCACGTCTGAGCATACCCTGCCAACTTATGGTGAACAAAGCAAAAACCAAAGGAAATGATGGACGGAGTGGTGAACAATGCAAGCACTCACCCCCAGTCAACTGATCTGGGTTTAATCCATCACCGTTCGTTAGCCCACTCTGCCACCCCAGTTCAGACATGGCCATATGCAAATCAGTCTGATCCTGTGCCTCATGGGAACAGTCCAGCCCGAACTGCCAATCCATGTCTTCCCTGGACCGGAAACAAGCTTCCTAGGACCGGTTTCAGGGGGGGTGGGCGGAGCGCTGCAGGAGAGAAACTGCTGCCGTCAGGGAAGAGTCCATGGACCGCAGAAACCTGCGTTGGTCAGACATCGTTGCTGACATGCCCTCCATGAACGACACCATCTGTGTGAGCAGTTTAGTGTGTCCATGGAGGACATTCAGCACCGATGCCTGCCCAACCTGCAACTGCCGCAGTATGTCCACAGACTCCTCACTGAGGGCAGCAGGGGTGTCAGGGGCAGGGGGTGTGGTGCCTGGGCCGACGGAGACATGGTGGGACTCTGCATGAACAGAAGGGACGGGAGCAACTGGGAGGGCGGAGATGGTAATTGAGGAGGCGGGGACAGATGTGGGGATGCTGCCAGTTGGTGTTGCAGCCTCCGCCTCCTCAGGGAGGTCAGCCTTGGACCCGTCGGCGTCGTAGCTGCTCTCGCCTCCAGACAGGTCCTTCGACTGACTCCCCTCGCCCTCCGTGCCACTGGCTCCTTCTGACTCTGGTGGCACTGTCGCTGGGTCCCTCCTCCAGGTCCATGCAGGTGTCTCCCTCGGTTGCGGATGATGATGCTGTGGGCAAGGAGAAGAAACTGAAATGCATCAGTCACCTGTATACATCTGACACGTGAGCACAAGAACAATTGGTCAAAGTGCATATCAGGCAATGCATCATGAGTAACAGCTAGATAACTCCGCACATATGTAAGCCCTGTACTGCTCAGCTGGTAGACCCACTATGCCACTTGGACACCAGGAAAAAAGAGAACACAAAAGGCCACAACTTGAATGAGAAATACACTGAGAAGCTAGTGTCTGTGAACCGGTGAGCACAGCAATACAATGAAGTTATCCCACCTCTTGTTTACCCTGAAAGAAACAGTAGTGATGCACCCAACGTAAACTGACACACCTCAATACTCAAGG
The DNA here is from genome assembly GCF_964204655.1 of Triturus cristatus. Lineage (NCBI taxonomy): Eukaryota > Metazoa > Chordata > Amphibia > Caudata > Salamandridae > Triturus > Triturus cristatus. The sequence continues at coordinate 360,278,160 of NC_140587.1, forward strand.
TGTCACCACACTCAGGGACCTGTAAGTTCTTTGGAACACAAATATAAAAAATGTTGGTACCTTGGGACTCACAATACTTTACACAATCTACATGTTTGGAATGTGCCAATTCGCCATTTCGTGAAAAGAACACTCATGTGCCTGCATGAAATATGTCGCACAAGGCAGTGCACACAAAAGTACATTTACACTGTCATTGAAGAAGCTGGCACCTTTTCTAAGAAGCCACTGTTAGATATTAATGGTGTTGTAGAAAGTACATATACATGGGCCCACGGAAGTCTTGATGTCTTGAGACTCGTCAGTTTTTATCACCAACAACAAAGGAGTCTCACAAAACCAAGAGCACTGTGGGAACATGTATATGGAGAATCTGCAACACCATTTAATTCTAACAGTGGCTTCTTAGAAAATGTGCCAGTGTATTCCATGAAAGTGGAAATGTCGTTTGTTGTGCACTTCCTTGGGAGACTTTTTTCATGCAGGCACATCAGTTTTCTTAACACAAATCATCAAATTTCCACATTTAAAACATGAAGAACTGTCGACAAGTGCTGTGAGTGCCAAGGTACAATTTCTTCAGAGTAACAACTTGATTTATGTCAGTTGTCACATGGCCATCTGTCACCTGATTACACAGTTGGCTACACATATGACCTACTGCCTGTCATCTTGAGTGGCACAAATGTCCACACCCAGGACAATGCATAAGCTAATGGGCCTGCAATTGTGTTGATAAAAAGCCTAGCTGTACTGTGTGGACACCCTCATGGCAAGCCAGAATGTACACACAGATGTCAGCACACAAAGTCCAAACAGCGTTAAATCACACACAGGTGCTAAAAATGTATGAGCAGGAATCATATTTTAACTGACACAGGCTGCAAAGCACGAACATTAAGCACTGGCCAGCATCACAGCATCACAGGGGCACTGCACGGTGATTCTTTGTACAGCCAAGTCTCACACACAAGGCAGACCTGGCAATGAAAAATCGGGGTTGCACATGTATGCCTCTCCCGCACACCCCACCCCATGCCTGAGTCAATGTGATTGATACAGATCAAGAAGTTACACCTCTTATTCAGGGTTACAATAACTGCTGGAAAAATAGCTTCATTTACACAACATCACCTCGTGGGGCTGGCAACACATATTTGTGACTAACAATCATCAACAGATGATTGTGAATAGCCACACAGGCACTGCCCAGTGTGAGTATGCACAAGCAAAATGGTGTATCCCTGTCCAGTGGACACATGTAGCACACATTTGCAAAATACTAACTAGGCCAGGGAACAATGCCACAGAGGCAGACCTATGCTGAACCCACAGAGAATGTGCACAGTGTTGGATGACACACATGATTAGGAGGCCAGGGTGTCTCAGGGGACTGTAGTGGGCACACTGCTCCGTGGTCCTGGAATGAGCTGACTGTACCATGTTCAACCATCATGGCAATATGCATGTCTCCCACTCATGCACATCATGTCTGAGGCCACAACATTGGTCATGCATGCTGCAAGGGTGTTCCGTTGAAATCTCACACTCCTATGTTGAGAATCATCATCAGTGACAACAAATATGGACCCCCAACATAGTGAACAGGTCATGGCACAGGCAAGGTACCAATGCAAGTCACAGACCACCCTCCCACATGATGCAGAAAGCAATGTGCACTTAGATTTACCAGCACCCTAGATAACCATGTGCAAATGTGATTACACACAGGCCAGGGGACACATATCAAGGAGGGGAAGGGATGAAAAAGAGCACCAGGTGTCATTGGGGAACAGAAAAAGCACTGCACATATAAACTCGGGGAGCGAGTCCAGGCTACAGAGCACTTCCAAAAGCTGGCGACACATAAAACGACAAACAGCCATGTACCTATCCCCTCCTTGCTGCAGTCTCTCCTGTAACTGCCTATCGAGCTCAGGGAATACCACCGCCAGGACACGTTTCATGTGGGGCGTCAGGCGTCGGTGGCCGCCGTGGGGGCGAGGACTGTTGAGCCCCAGCTGGACCCGGGCGATCCACCGGGTCCAGCTGCCGACTATGCTCCCCCTCAGATCTCACGGCCCCGACGATGTCTTTCCAGATCACCCCCTTCTCGTAGGCAGTTATCTGTCAGGATGACAAAGTAACACAACATCAATACACCTGCTCCATGTCCCAGGGACACACATTTGAACATCATTGAAATGTTGAACAGGGCATAGGATGCAGACAAGAATTACATCATACACAATAAGAAATTGGCCTGTGTGCAAGCCCCAATGCACTACATGGCATTGAAAGTCAACAGGTTGGCATGAGCGGTGTGACACACTCACTGATCATGCCACACACTGTGCAGCACATGCAACAGCAGGCTGAAGGCCAGCACGTGCCAAGCAGTCACATGTCCCACTCCACTGACGCACCATCAGCATACTAGACAGACACACCCAAGCACAGATCACTCGCCTGTCATTGACAACAGCGGATACAACCCTCACTCTGCACATGTGCCACTTGCCAGTGGGGTGTCACAGGTGTCATGCTAGCTCTGCAAGTCAGACACACAGCACGGCTTACTTGTCACATTAGATGGGTTGATCTGTTGCCTCCTCCATGCAGCTGTGGTGCAACACTTCACATAGACACTCACCCACATGACAAGGAACATTCACACACATCAATGTCCATGAGGTCGTACACATCAATTGGACACTCTCACCACAGGGCCACTTAACTCATACACATCTGTGGGTACGGTTACCTGTCAAACCAGGGGGACCACTGAATCACCTCAGGACAATAGGAAAAAAAACCCTACAAGGATTTGCCAGGCTGAAAGTGTCATGCACTATGCAGTGAAAGTCACAGTAAGCACAATACGAGTGAGGAGTGCACACAGGAACTACATCATGCTCTGCATGAGAGACATCAGCATGTATCCCCCTGGGACCCACTCTAAACAACATTGCATGTCTGTCCCACCTTGACGCAATATTGACAGTCACACAACAGGTGCATAGGCAAAGGTAGTGGACTCAGCACTCACCTGCTCCCCTGGTCTCCCATACAGCTTGGTATACTGTGGGAGGAGGACATCCAGCAAGGCCTGATTCTCTTCCTGGGTGAATGGCTGGGCCCTCTCCACAGTACGTGACATGGTCCAGAGGATGCAGAGACAGCAGCAGTGTGGTCGACTGGAAAGTTGTGCAGGCAAGTGCCCTCTCATGTGTTCTGGCTGCCTTATATCTGTCTTGCTGAGGGGCATTCATTTAGAGGAGTACATAGTGATTGGCCAGACTCATTCGCATCCTACATTTACTCCAATCCCTTTAAACTAGGCCTGGGCAAAAATTTCGTTCCGTTCGCGGAAATTGCGATAATTTGACATTTTTGCGTTCCGCGGAGAGCGCGAAAATGTCAAAAATTCCGGTTTCCGCAGCTTGGCGATAATTTGTTTCTTGCTCGCGCTGTAAAATGATACATTCTTGCGCGCGCGCGATCGCCTTACCTGAATCCCTGCGTTCGCCGACAAGTTTTCTTGATCCGGTCGCGTTCTCCATGAGATGTTGTATTGTTTTTAGCCATTTGCGCTGTCTCGCGACAGTTCGCGCCCGCAGTGACGTCATGCGTCGCGCGATCACGTCTTTCTTCTCGCGATCATGCACCGCGAGAACAACTCAAAACAAGATGGCCGCGCCCGCAAGCAACCACATGGGTAAGTTGGCGACCCGCAACCATGCAGAAAATCTCGCGAACATGCCGGAAAAAAACTTCCGCATCTTCGCGATATTTCTGCTTGTTTGCGATAATTTTAAACATTCTCGCGATAATTTGCGAAGGTTAATTCCGCAAATTCCGCCCACCCCTACTTTAAACATATACCAATGACTTTAAACATACATCAATGACAGCATTCGCATCGTTCAAATTTTGAGCATCATGTCAAGTCAACAACCACTTTGCAACATTGTATTTTGTGGCCAACTGACTTTTGAAGGACACATGATCGACACTTTTCAACTGAAAACTCTGTCTCCATGACAACCAGCATGCATTTAGGGCCTAATACTTGTCCCTTATGTGTCCCCTATGTAATTTTTAAATCCACAAACAGGTACGGTGTGTTTCACACGTACCCCTACGGCACAAGTACAATGGTGAAACGAAGTGTACAGACGCGATGATAGCGGGTGTACGGTGCGTTTCACACGTACCCCTACGGCACAAGTACATTGGTGAAACGAAGCGTACACACGCGATGATAGCGGGTGTACGGTGCGTTTCACACATACGGGTACACACTGGTTAACACATACGGGTACGCACTAGTAGTACGGAGCGTTTGATACCTACGGGTACGCACTAGTTCACACGTAGGGGTATGCACTAGTAGTACAGTGCGTTTGACACCTACGGGTACGCATTTCACACGCTTACAATGGTAACTCCCCTCCCACCTGCCTAGCATTGTCAGATGACTGTAACCTGTCCCTGCCACTTCCACCCTGCCTGTCCACATGCCATGCCCCTATCCCCTTCCTCCTGTCCTCCATGGTCCATTTTACTGCCACACCCTTCTGCCCTCCCTGATCTGTTGTGCTGCAACTGCTGCTCCTGCCTGCCCCACGCGGTCTGTTGTGAGGCCCCTTCCCCTGAACTCTCTTGTCTGTGCCCAGGTCCTGACACTCCCTTCTATCCTCCATGGTCCTTTGTGCATGCCCCTGCACCCTCCTTCTTGCCCATCATAGCCATTGTGCTGCCACTAACCCTCCCGCTTGCCATGCATTGTCTGCTGTGCTGCCATGGCCCCTCCCAACTTCCCTGTGTGGTCAGCTAGCTGCCCCTGACCCCCTCCCACCTTCCCTCCATGGTCTGTGTGTATGCCACCATAGTCTCATTGTTGCTCTCCATGGCATGTCTTGTTTCTAGTGCCCATCCTGCCTGACCTCCATGGTCATCTTGCTGCTCCTGCCCTGCCACATTGCCCCCAGCCCTCTGTTTCCATGTGCAGACCCCCTATCCCCTCCCTCCTGGCTTGTCTGTTCCATTGTAATGCCCCTGATCCGTCCCTCCTGCCCTTTATGGTCTGTTATGCTGCAGCTTTCTCTCCTGTCTGTCCATTATGGTCAGCTAGCTACCATTGCCTCTTTCCCATCTGTTCTCTGTTGTCCATGTGCATGGTCCTGTCCCCTCCCTATTGCTTTCTATGGATTGTTGTGCTGCACTCCCGTCCCGCATGCGCTGTGTGGTGTATTGTGCTGCTGCAAACCCTGATGCCTGCCCTGTAGGGTCAGTTTGGTGTCCCTCCTGTCCTCTGTTATCCGAGTCCATGTCCCTACCCCAATTCCTCCTGCCTACCATGATTCAATGTACCATACTTGCGAACATTTTGAACTTGGTATTGATTTTCCCCTTTGAGTTACATTGAAAAAGAGGAGATTGTAGACAGGAGACAGATCAAATAAAGCCCATTTGAGCTTAAAAACATTGGACGTTTCCTGGCTGAAACGGGTATGTTGGCATGTATGGTTGTACTTCCACTGCCTCTTCCTTCTGCCCACAATGGTCTATTATATTGCCACAGCCTCTCTTGCCAGTCCTGTATTGTTGGTTTGTTGCCCCTGCCCCCCTTTCCACTGCCCTTCATAGTCTGTTGTGCTGCCACTGGCCTTCCTGCCTGCCCAGTGTGGTCAAATTGTTTCCTCTGCACTCTCCTACCTGCCTTCAATTTTCAGAGTCCGTGCCCCTGGCCTCTGCCTCTCAACAGTATCCCAACGAACAACTAGATTGCTAACATTCTATATTTATTACAAAAGTGTGGAATGCCTGACGTCATCTTGATGTAATCAAAACTGTAATACTTAGAGTATTTCCTTTAGAAATTACATATATGAGAGGGTCTTATTTGCATCAAAATTATGGTTAGTGCTCTAAAAAACTAAAATGAGGACATATTTTCTGAGTTTTCAAATAGCGACAAAGAACTTTTAAATTATGTGTAATCTTTATGTTTTTTTATCCAGTTGACCACTTGATTAAATGTTGCACCTTGGCGAGAGGATGTGGTGTTACTTCCAGAGCTGCAGACTTTGCAACTGGGGAACCAGGTTGGAGTTTCTGCTTCAGCTCAACATTCTGTGATTGTGGTCTAATCACTTAATCTCCCCATGTCTACAGCCAAAATGAATTTGATCTTGTGTGATGTAACCAATGCTCATGTAAAGCATTCCAATACCTGACAAGTCTGCACTATATAAAACTGCAAATACACAAAAAAATAAGTGTTTTGCACACTTCTGTCTTTGGGCTACATGTGGACTACATCTGGGTGATATTTGTGCTGCATTTAGGCTCTTTTGTGTCTGGTGGCCATCTTGGGAGATTTATTTGTTATGAAGTTTCCTAATTTCCTCATTTACTGCAGTCTCCTCAGTAGGAAATGCTTTCAGTTTTTTACTTTGATTCCATCAAGAAGGTATTCAGATATGTCACACATTTGCCATAAATTCTGAATGTTAGCACTCTAGTTGCTCATTAGATCACTGTAGTAAAGCTACTGCTCACCACGGAAGTCTGCTGCTGGTATTAAAAGTGCATGTTTCAGTCTGCATATCAGAATTTTTTAATGAAATAGAAGAGGATTTGAGAAGTCACTCAAAATGTGCCCTAATTTTTCTTTCTTCCGCACTAATCATAATTTCTCTGGCAAAATGAACCCCCTCCTTGTGTTCCTTTTTAAATTAAATGTTTTAAGTGTTACCAGTTTATTCCAATCAAGATGGCTTCAGGTGTGCCATACTTTTGTCATAAGTAAGACAGTAAGCGCTCTAGTTGTTCTTAAGAACACTCTGGGACATTCTGTCATAAGGCTATACTTGGGCTACATCTGGGTGATATTTGGGCTACATTTGGGCTCTTTTGTCTCTGGTGGCCATTTTGGGAGACTTATTTGTTATGATGTTTCCTAATTTCCTCATTTACTACAGTCTCCTCAGTAGGAAATACTTCAGTTTTTTACTTTGATTCCATCAAGAAGGCATTCAGATGTGTCACAAATTTGCCATAAATTCAGAATGTTAGCACTCTAGTTGCTTATTAGATCACTGTAGTAAAGCTACTGCTCACCAGGGAAGTCTGCTGCTGGTATTGAAAGTGCATGTTTCAGTCTGCATGCCAGACTTTTTTAATGAAATAGAAGAGGATTTGAGAAGTCACTCAAAATGTGCCCTAATTTTTCTTTCTGCAGCACTAATCATACTTTCCATGGCAAAATGAACCCCCTCATTTTGTTCCTTTTTAAATTAAATGTTTTAAGAATTACCACTTTATTCCAACCAAGATGGCTTCAGGTGTGCCATACGTTTGTCATAAGTAGGACTGTTGGCGCTCTAGTTGTTCTTTAGAACACTCTGGGAAGCTGCAGTAGAACACAAAGGAATCAACTGACAGTCTCTGCCCTTGTTGGATGTACATGTTTTACTGACAATGTCAGACTTCATTCTCACATGACTGAGAAAGATAATGTGAATTTACAGAAAATATGCTCTGAGTTAGCTTATAGATCACCTTCCAAACCTCTGTGGGAAAAGCATGAGAAAATAGTTTTCTCTCAAACATGATTCATGATATCACAGCAGAAGGCTTTTTCACATGGTAAAATCACCTTAGAACACACCACAATTCCTAAAATGAGTATGGTACCATCAACAAATGATTTATAATGTAACTAAAGTCTTAAAACCTTATATAAACTGCAATGCTTTTTAATGAGGTGCTATCATGTATATTGGTCCCAAGATGGCTGCCAACACTTCTTGGATGAAGTGCTGACAGCCAATCAGATCTCACGATGAGATGTGTGGTTAGGCTCCGCCCAGATATATATGTGATTTTACTTTTGATTTTCTCAGGAACTACTGAACGGATTTACACCATTTAAGCAAAAGGCACATGCCTGACCTGAGGACTACCTCTTTGCCAAATTTCAAGTAATTCTGTTCCGCCGTTCGGGCTGTACCTTCGACTAAAGGTCCTATGGGAAAATGCATGGGGAAAATGCGTTTTGGGACCCCCTTTTTTCTCAGCCCCCGCTTGACGAATCACCCCGAGACTTTCAGGGTAGGAGCTGAGCGGAGCACCCCATTAGTTTTTAAAATTTCACGAAGATAAGTCAACCGGCGCCAAAGTTATTCAAAATCGAATTTTCAGATTTCCTATGGGAACTCGGTCCTAACTATAACTATCTACTGGCGACCGCCAGTAGATAATATATATATATATATATATATATATATTATATATATATATATATATATATATATATATATATATATATATATATATATATATATACATACATATATTTATTTTAATCAAAGTTGCCCTCAGCAACGAGAGGTCACTCACCAACATTGCTGAGGGCAACTTTGACGGAAAAAAATATATAGATATATATATATATATATTTGTATACGTGTGTGTGTGTGCATAGATAGATATAGATAAAAAAAGGTTTCACTTACCTGATATATAATTACATTTTCATTGTGAAGACTTGCATAGTAAAGGCCATGTGTGGAAAAGGCATTGCATGGAAAAGGCTGCTTGGTAATGGTAATGTGTGTTGATGACGGTGTGATAAACGTTATTTCCAAGATCTGAAGAGGTACTTGAAAAGACTGCTTGAGGTGGACAGATGTGAAATAGAAAAAGGACAAAGAAGAGTCAAAACAAATTATGCAAAGGTTGGTCGCACACTGCTCGTCACACCAGCAAGTTGCCCCAAGGGACTGTGGTAGATGTAGTGGCGACGGCGGGTACGCCTATGCCACGATGTATAAAGAACAGTATGTGTTGCGTTAGCCATCCCTGGACACCTGTTTCGAGGTAGTTGCCTCTCGTCAGCAGGGAGCAGGTCAGTGTAAAGGGGTGCCGCGTGGACTGCCAAAAATGTAATTAAAACAGGTCAAGTACCTCTCATGGCGCGCAGGTGCAGATCCAAGGCTCGTCAGCCCGTTGGCTCAAGGGAGCCGTAATAAATTATGCAAAGGTTGGTCGCACACTGCTCGTCACACCAGCAAGTTGCCCCAAGGGACTGTGGTAGATGTAGTGGCGACGGCGGGTACGCCTATGCCACGATGTATAAAGAACAGTATGTGTTGCGTTAGCCATTTCTGGACACGTGTTTCGAGGTAGTTGCCTCTCGTCAGCAGGGAGCAGGTCAGTGTAAAGGGGTGCCGCGTGGACTGCCAAAAATGTAATTAAAACAGGTCAAGTACCTCTCATGGCGCGCAGGTGCAGATCCAAGGCTCGTCAGCCCGTTGGCTCAAGGGAGCCGTAATAAATTATGCAAAGGTTGGTCGCACACTGCTCGTCACACCAGCAAGTTGCCCCAAGGGACTGTGGTAGATGTAGTGGCGACGGCGGGTACGCCTATGCCACGATGTATAAAGAACAGTATGTGTTGCGTTAGCCATCCCTGGACACGTGTTTCGAGGTAGTTGCCTCTCGTCAGCAGGGAGCAGGTCAGTGTAAAGGGGTGCCGCGTGGACTGCCAAAAATGTAATTAAAACAGGTCAAGTACCTCTCATGGCGCGCAGGTGCAGATCCAAGGCTCGTCAGCCCGTTGGCTCAAGGGAGCCGTAATAAATTATGCAAAGGTTGGTCGCACACTGCTCGTCACACCAGCAAGTTGCCCCAAGGGACTGTGGTAGATGTAGTGGCGACGGCGGGTACGCCTATGCCACGATGTATAAAGAACAGTATGTGTTGCGTTAGCCATCCCTGGACACGTGTTTCGAGGTAGTTGCCTCTCGTCAGCAGGGAGCAGGTCAGTGTAAAGGGGTGCCGCGTGGACTGCCAAAAATGTAATTAAAACAGGTCAAGTACCTCTCATGGCGCGCAGGTGCAGATCCAAGGCTCGTCAGCCCGTTGGCTCAAGGGAGCCGTAATAAATTATGCAAAGGTTGGTCGCACACTGCTCGTCACACCAGCAAGTTGCCCCAAGGGACTGTGGTAGATGTAGTGGCGACGGCGGGTACGCCTATGCCACGATGTATAAAGAACAGTATGTGTTGCGTTAGCCATCCCTGGACACGTGTTTCGAGGTAGTTGCCTCTCGTCAGCAGGGAGCAGGTCAGTGTAAAGGGGTGCCGCGTGGACTGCCAAAAATGTAATTAAAACAGGTCAAGTACCTCTCATGGCGCGCAGGTGCAGATCCAAGGCTCGTCAGCCCGTTGGCTCAAGGGAGCCGTAATAAATTATGCAAAGGTTGGTCGCACACTGCTCGTCACACCAGCAAGTTGCCCCAAGGGACTGTGGTAGATGTAGTGGCGACAGCGGGTACGCCTATGCCACGATGTATAAAGAACAGTATGTGTTGCGTTAGCCATCCCTGGACACGTGTTTCGAGGTAGTTGCCTCTCGTCAGCAGGGAGCAGGTCAGTGTAAAGGGGTGCCGCGTGGACTGCCAAAAATGTAATTAAAACAGGTCAAGTACCTCTCATGGCGCGCAGGTGCAGATCCAAGGCTCGTCAGCCCGTTGGCTCAAGGGAGCCGTAATAAATTATGCAAAGGTTGGTCGCACACTGCTCGTCACACCAGCAAGTTGCCCCAAGGGACTGTGGTAGATGTAGTGGCGACGGCGGGTACGCCTATGCCACGATGTATAAAGAACAGTATGTGTTGCGTTAGCCATCCCTGGACACGTGTTTCGAGGTAGTTGCCTCTCGTCAGCAGGGAGCAGGTCAGTGTAAAGGGGTGCCGCGTGGACTGCCAAAAATGTAATTAAAACAGGTCAAGTACCTCTCATGGCGCGCAGGTGCAGATCCAAGGCTCGTCAGCCCGTTGGCTCAAGGGAGCCGTAATAAATTATGCAAAGGTTGGTCGCACACTGCTCGTCACACCAGCAAGTTGCCCCAAGGGACTGTGGTAGATGTAGTGGCGACGGCGGGTACGCCTATGCCACGATGTATAAAGAACAGTATGTGTTGCGTTAGCCATCCCTGGACACGTGTTTCGAGGTAGTTGCCTCTCGTCAGCAGGGAGCAGGTCAGTGTAAAGGGGTGCCGCGTGGACTGCCAAAAATGTAATTAAAACAGGTCAAGTACCTCTCATGGCGCGCAGGTGCAGATCCAAGGCTCGTCAGCCCGTTGGCTCAAGGGAGCCGTAATAAATTATGCAAAGGTTGGTCGCACACTGCTCGTCACACCAGCAAGTTGCCCCAAGGGACTGTGGTAGATGTAGTGGCGACGGCGGGTACGCCTATGCCACGATGTATAAAGAACAGTATGTGTTGCGTTAGCCATCCCTGGACACGTGTTTCGAGGTAGTTGCCTCTCGTCAGCAGGGAGCAGGTCAGTGTAAAGGGGTGCCGCGTGGACTGCCAAAAATGTAATTAAAACAGGTCAAGTACCTCTCATGGCGCGCAGGTGCAGATCCAAGGCTCGTCAGCCCGTTGGCTCAAGGGAGCCGTAATAAATTATGCAAAGGTTGGTCGCACACTGCTCGTCACACCAGCAAGTTGCCCCAAGGGACTGTGGTAGATGTAGTGGCGACGGCGGGTACGCCTATGCCACGATGTATAAAGAACAGTATGTGTTGCGTTAGCCATCCCTGGACACGTGTTTCGAGGTAGTTGCCTCTCGTCAGCAGGGAGCAGGTCAGTGTAAAGGGGTGCCGCGTGGACTGCCAAAAATGTAATTAAAACAGGATGAAGTGCTGACAGCCAATCAGATCTCACGATGAGATGTGTGGTTAGGCTCCGCCCAGATATATATGTGATTTTACTTTTGATTTTCTCAGGAACTACTGAACGGATTTACACCATTTAAGCAAAAGGCACATGCCTGACCTGAGGACTACCTCTTTGCCAAATTTCAAGTAATTCTGTTCCGCCGTTCGGGCTGTACCTTCGACTAAAGGTCCTATGGGAAAATGCATGGGGAAAATGCGTTTTGGGACCCCCTTTTTTCTCAGCCCCCGCTTGACGAATCACCCCGAGACTTTCAGGGTAGGAGCTGAGCGGAGCGCCCCATTAGTTTTTAAAATTTCACGAAGATAAGTCAACCGGCGCCAAAGTTATTCAAAATCGAATTTTCAGATTTCCTATGGGAACTCGGTCCTAACTATAACTATCTACTGGCGACCGCCAGTAGATAATATATATATATATATATATATATATATATATATATATATATATATATATATATATATATATATATATATACATACATATATTTATTTTAATCAAAGTTGCCCTCAGCAACGAGAGGTCACTCACCAACATTGCTGAGGGCAACTTTGACGGAAAAAAATATATAGATATATATATATATATATTTGTATACATGTGTGTGTGTGCATAGATAGATATAGATAAAAAAAGGTTTCACTTACCTGATATATAATTACATTTTCATTGTGAAGACTTGCATAGTAAAGGCCATGTGTGGAAAAGGCATTGCATGGAAAAGGCTGCTTGGTAATGGTAATGTGTGTTGATGACGGTGTGATAAACGTTATTTCCAAGATCTGAAGAGGTACTTGAAAAGACTTCTTGAGGTGGACAGATGTGAAATAGAAAAAGGACAAAGAAGAGTCAAAACAAAGCATGAAAAAATATGATAGGAAAGAGAGAAGAGATGTTAGGAAATGGAAGAAAGATAATGTATAAAAGAAAGATCGTATGTTAGATGCAGATGAAGTAAGAGAAGGGCGTAAGTGATAGGAGCAAAGATAGATGGACATGGAAAATTGAAACTGAGAAATGAAATAGAATGGAAGAGTTAGGGAATAAGGAAGAGACAAACAGTAGTCAGAACGAAAAAAGGAGAAATGTGAACATACAAAGTGAGTGGAATGGAAAATAAATCAGAGTAAAAAGAAATGAAAAAATGGGGTGAGAAGGGCTGATTGAATCAAGGTATGAGTGGTAAGGTGGAGTGAGGAAGGACAAATTCAGAAGGAGACCCTTGTGACTGGATATAGGAAAAATGAAAAACGAGAAAGACCATGATAGTCAGGCAATGAGAAGCAGATGGAGAATTAAGCTGAGGAGAGGGGCTACATCTGTAGTTTGGGGAGATAAGAAGAATAGGTTTAAGAGGCAAAGATTCTGGTGAGATACTAGTTTGGAATTAAGGCTTTCTAGGCATCAAGATGGCCACCCCGACATATTTTCAACATCCTTGAAATTATTGTGGTCTTCCTAGGTATAGCTGGGGGCATCCTTGTCAAATAAGGGCGTTCCTGAATTCTAGTTAACATTGAAAACTGTGAGCATGTCTGAAATTTGGTGACTACAGCAAGAATGTGATTTGCATCTTTGACGTGTAACTGTAAATATGATGCACTGGAATGTGAGTTGTGGGGCAGTGGATTATACGAGTATTTAATTAAAATGACAAGTTGGTATTAGGGGACCAAACACTAGGATTTTCTTAACAATGACTCGATGGTGGTATATAAGAAATAATTAATAAATATACGTAGCATTTCTTTGCGAGAATGGGATTTATTTAACCAAAGTAAAAAGTTATTGTTGGGAGAGAAATTTAGTTTTTTTCAGAAATGTCAAGCTGACATTTCAAGACAAAATTATTGTATTATTGTATTTGTATTAAATATTTAGAAGGGCGAGATAATTTGTGCTTATTTGGGGACATGTATCACTAAGGCAATGGATATCATGTGACAAAAATATCATAGGAAAAATATCTAGGCCCAAAATATTGAGAATTTAAAAGTAAATAGGTAAGTATAGATTTCCTATTCGTAACTCCACAACTAGGTACCTTGAAGGCATAAATATTGCAGTGGTGGCCGGCATAGATCAGGAGTAGGGGAGCAGGGGTGGGGGCTTGAGGGATATAGGATACTGGGGAAGCGGGCATAAAAAATAAAAACATACCTTCTCGCCTCTTCTTGCTGCTCCTCTCCTCTGTAGTCCTCCTTCATTCGGCCTCAACAGGCAGCACTCCCAGGCTTGTTTCGGCACTCAGACATTGACTGGTAGCCTAGGCATTTTCTCCATGCAGGCAGTAATGCAGCCTGCATGGAGATCATGTGAAATGTGCAATATTGTTTTGGGTGGCCTGAGAGGGCCAGCCAAATATTCATTGCACACTTAGGAGGGTGCTACCACTCCTCCCCCGCCCCCTCACGCAAAGCTGCCATAGTTGGAAAAAAATAAAATGATAATAACACGAGTAATTGTCTTTTTATTTTCCCTTTCTTTCACAGCAAAAAAGCAGTGAGGCTATGCTCCTCCGCCTTAGCGGACGACCCGCCACTGATAGATTGTTAAAGTACATATATGTGGAGTTAAGTATAGCAAAACATTGCTCTCCAATAGAAACTTACCTTCATAATATCTTGTCCTCGATTTTCTTGCAACCATATTTAAGACACACGATATTTTTGTTTGAATATTCTGATTCAACACCGTTCCTGTCTCCTTCCGGGTAGCACAGATAGCCATCTGGGAAACCCAAAAGCAGAAATGAAACGTGGAGGAATGGCTTGATTTTTCTGACTTGACTTGCAGAGCTACAGGCTGCTCTCTGTAAACCCAAGCACTATGAAAGAATCCACGCTTTGATTGTCTACAAACATCACAATTCCCTCTTGCCATTTGTAGGATATTTTGGACTGGCAGGTGGTTTGGGCATTTCTGTTTTTGCAACAGAATGCCTCTCTAAGCACAAGCAAAATGTATATTGGAACCTTTATGCCGTAAACTAGAAACCTTTTCAAAAGCCAACCTTCCGAAAAGTATTACAGAAAGTAATTTATAACGCGACAAAGCCTAGAACAGATATGTCACGTTTCATCAGCAAAGCCGCTGTTCAAACATATCAAAGGTTGCGAGTGGGCACGTCGATTACGTGTTTCTTGCAGGCTTTGCAAGCTTTCTCTTTGCCTAAAGAATTACATCAGATTTATGCGACCGACAGGAACGACAAGAATATTTGTGCAATGATACGTTCGAACCATATTTACTCCGCGCGCTGAGGCCAGGTGCTAAAATATGCATATGTGTCATCTTCAATAATGTAGTGCATATTACAGATGCTGTTCGAATGTTCATGCTCTCATCACAGGATTTATGATTGGCGCCAGCTGGCTAGCACTGCAGCCAAAATGCATCCACCTCATGCACGTGCATGTGTGGATAGGACGGCCGTTTGATGGCGCGGGGCATCTCTCACATGAAAGGAAGGGATTACACTCAGAGGCCGCATCCTGCGCTCCCGGGTAGATTGCAAATCGATGAGAGTTGTAAAGAAGTGCGGTAAATATAATTCCTGCTGAATTATGTTCAAATGTCTTTCTCTCTCCACAGTCAGGCCTTGGCTTCAAAGAACCCTGAATCTCCCCAAAAGTGCAGTTACATTATTGCTTCCCGGCTTTGCTTCTTCTCAGTTCTCATACTTTATATTCACATCGCTGCGTTTAAAACAAGCGTGGGTCAATGCTCATTCCCATCACCTGCAACGCCACGTTTCCTTGCGGCTGACATCTGAGCTTTTAATGGAGTCCACTGCATTAAAATCATAAAAAAAACCTTCGAAACCGTCTTTCCGTGAGGACAGACTGGCAATGCAGGTTAGTTTATTCATCACCACATGCCTTTTAATGTTTGTGGTTATATTTCTTTCTTTCTTGCAGACTTCCCTTCATTTATAACTCAAGCAAAGTCATTCTCCCCTAAAGTTGGGAATCGGCACATATGTCTGCTATATGCAGATGATTTAGTTCTGCTGGCTTTCACCCCCATTGGGCTGCAGAGAAAACTAGACGCCCTGGAAGCATACAGTAAACAGAACTTGCTGAAAAATGGGGGCAGATTTACAAGCCCCGTACGCCAAATTTACGCCACAGTTGCGTCACTTTTGTGATGCAGCGGCGACGCAAAGCCAGCGCCATGCTGCGGGGTATTTACAACGTGACGCATCTAGGGAGATGCGTCACGTTGTAAAGTCCTGCGCCACATGTGGGCGTTCCAGCGTGGGGGGGGGGCGTTCCGGCGTAGGAACGCCTCTTAAAAGTGGCTGAGTGAAGTCACTTTTACGGCCATGCTGCGTCAAAACCCTGCGCCTGCTTGAAGCAGGCGTAAGGATTGACGCAGCATGTTAGGCATAGGGGCACCCCAAGCCTTGCTGGAGCTACGTCGCGCTTGCGACGTGACTCCAGCAATGCGTCACCTTTACGGCAGCAGATGCGTTACGCATCTGTCTATTCTTGCCCCATGGTGCGCCGCATTGTAAATGGGGCGCATCCATGGTGGCGCAAGAGGTGTCTGTCGTGACGCAAAATAACGTGCGCATCCCTGCTGATATGCAGGGATGCGCCAGTTATTGTAAATCTGCCCCTTGATTTAGAGAAGATAAGTGTTGGTCTTTGGGAAAAAGATACAAAGCTTAAAATGGTTTCTGCATGCTCAAGAGGTGGAGGTAGTGGATACTTACAAATATCGCCGTCTGTCCTCTAACAAGAATTTAAAATGGAACACACACATGGTTGTATTAAGCAGGAGTCATTGCTGCAAGCTGGTTGCCTGATCAGGTTCAATTGGAAATATGGCGGTCTAGCCCTTACCCCCTTGATGAAGGCATGCATAGGGAAAAGTCCTCCTTTGGGGTTGTATGGCGCTGAGGCACTAACCCTTGGCCCTTCCTATGACTCGGATCAGTTGGAGTGGGAGGTTTTTAGAAGGCTCTTGTCGCTGCCACAAAGCACCCTGGTAAAGGGTATAAGGAGGGAATAGAACCTGACCTCCTGGAATCTGTTGTAGTATTACCAGGATCATCTTGAATAAGCTCTCTGTCAACCGTGAAACCCCAAAGGTATCCAAACTATGTTGGGCTGAGATCCAAGCCTGTGAAAGGAGGTGGGCTAGGGAAATAAGGAAAAGGCTAATGGCTCTCGAAAATAAGCATTCCTGGTAGGGCTCAATTGTAGCCTGGCTCCTTTTCCCCAGCAAACAAGCATTGAATCTGTGGAAGAGGATGCAACGTCTCTGTACTTGGCATACCTGAGGAAGAAGTCATCCATCAACTTCGCTTTAAATACTCTGGACCTCAAAACTGTTTTTCCTTACTTGGCTCAGTTGCCAGACGCCAGTTTGCAGAACGAAATTCTAAGGGTGAGAGTGGGATGCAACCCAATTTACTCGTCCCACCTCCAGTACAATATGTTTCAGGACAGTAATGGTCTCTCCCCCTGCCCTCTGAATGAAAAACGTTCCTTGTCGCATGTTCTTATGGACTATCTTTTTATACTGCCATTCACAGTACATTTATAAGACCCTTGTTTATAAAATAAAAACTTTTCAAAGATTGGAGGTG
Organism: Triturus cristatus; assembly: GCF_964204655.1. Taxonomy (NCBI): domain Eukaryota; kingdom Metazoa; phylum Chordata; class Amphibia; order Caudata; family Salamandridae; genus Triturus; species Triturus cristatus. Next base: position 360,295,514 of record NC_140587.1, read on the forward strand.
ATGGACCTACTGTCAGAAATGCGCTATTTTGATGTGGCAGTAGGAATTGCTAGTTGTATGTTGACTTTTAAAAAGAGTCTTGAGGATGGGTTTTGAGAGGCGCTATGTTAGAGGGAGGAGCCGATGTGTTTTAAGTCAAATTTATACTGTAGAGGTGTTGAAACAAAAAACATATAACAGTCGTTGAAACCGGCACTGAAGACGGCCATTCCGTCCAGAAACGCGTCTGCCCAAGCGTTTCACGGACTGTACCAGCGCTGAGAAGCTCAATAAATTCTTGTCTCAAATTCCGGAGCTGTGTCCAGCTTGCTCTTTAGCCTCAAGTAAGCATTGGTATATGATGTATATATATATATATATATATATATATATTACCTACTGGCGGTCGCCAGTAGGTAGTTATAGTTAGGACCACGTTTCCATAGGAAATCCGCAACATTCTATTTTGAATAACTTTGGCGCCGGTCGACGAATCCTCGCGAATTTTTCAAAATAGGTGGGGCGCTACGCTCCGCTCCTACCCTGAAAGTCTCGGGGGGATTCGTCAAGCGGGGGCTGAGATAAAAGGGGGGTCCCAAAACGCGTTTTTCCCATGCATTTTTCCATAGGACCTTTAGACAGGGCTACAGCCCGAACGGCTGAACAGAATTACTAGAAATTTGGCAGAGAGGTAGTCCTCAGGTCAAGGAAGTGCCTTTTGTAGGTTTGGTGTAAATCTGTTCAGTAGATTCTGAGAAAATAGCCTTTAAATCAATATATATATCTGTGCCAGCTTACGGTGCGCTTACGGTACGCTTACCGTACGCGTACGGTGGCGTGCGCGAGCGCGATTCTGATTGGCTCTTAGATCTTAGTAAACATTCGAATCGGCCGAAACCAGGAAGCGGCGGCCGCCATTTTCTCTCTCGCACAGAGAGTGATGTTTAAAATATAAAGCACAAAAACATGTAAAGGGGCTGTTTAGACAGCTCCCACACACATAGCAATGTTGAGGGAGTCCCCAAAGATCCCCCAAGGCCAAAAACGGAATTTTTATTTTTTCGCTAATTTCGCCGATTACGATTACCGTACGCGTACGGTAAAAAATTATAAAAAAAAAATAAATTATCCACACTCTCCCCACCCCGTGTGCAATTGGTGCCCGAAGGGCACCAATTGCGCATGGCTTATTAAATATGAGTTAAACTAAAATATTTTAAAAAAAAATAATAAAAAAAAAAATTATCCACACTCTCTCCACCCCGTGTGCAAATGGTGCCCGAAGGGCACCATTTGTGCATGGCTTATAACATATACGAAAAATTTAAATATTACCTTTCAAAACGAAGTGCATCATATGTCCTCCATGTGCGCACAGTGCGCGAAGCGCATAGTGCGTACATGGCCCATCTAGCGTAACGTGGGCACGCGGTGCGCGTAGCGCACCGCGTGCCCACCGTGCGTGCACGGCACTAACTGCGTATAAAGTGGGCGCGCGGTGCGCGAAGCGCACCGCACGCTCACTGTGCGCGCACGGTGCGCAAAGTGCACCGTGCGCGCACGGAACGAACTGCGTTAAGTGGGCGCGCACGCCACGAATGGCGTAAAGTAACTTAGCATTTAAAAAACCGTACAAATTCACTGAAAAAACCATAGGTTTCACACACGTTATAGTTAGGAATTAGCATTTAAAAAACCTTGCAAATTCACTGAAAAAACCATAGGTTTCACACATGTTATAGTTAGCGGAAATTTTACTGATAAAAAAACCAATGAAATTCCCCCGTTATAGTTAGTGCAGGCAACTATAACTCACGCGACCGCAATCTTCTGCTGATGACATATGTGTCTTTATGAAAAAAAAATATTTGTAATATATGTATAGCTAAAAATGTATGGAAGAAGACATGGGCAAATAAGTGTCTAAATACAGTATTAGCATCAGCAGAGGATTGCGGTCGCGTGAGTTATAGTTGCCTGCACTAACTATAACGGGGGAATTTCATTGGTTTTTTATCAGTAAAATTTCCGCTAACTATAACATGTGTGAAACCTATGGTTTTTTCAGTGAATATATATATATATATTCACTTAAAAAAACATAGGTTTCACACATGTTATAGTTAGCTGGCCATTTCACTCGTAAAAAAACCAATGAAATTCCCCCGTTATAGTTAGTGCAGGCAACTATAACTCACGCGACCACAATCCTCTGCTGATGACGTCAGATATTACATCACTGTATTTAGACACTATTTACCCATGTCTTCTTCCATTAATCTTTAGCTATACATATATTACAAATATTTATTTTTCAGAAAGACACATATGTCATCAGTGATGTAACAAATGGTGATGATGTTGGATTGCAAATTATTAGCCATGCTACCTAGTATAATGGAAGGTAGATAGGTAGAAAACAAGTATAATGGGGCAATGATCTATAAGAATCCAAAATTTTAAGAATCCACTGTCATTATACATTTAAAGAATACTATATTGCAACTGCCAAAGTATCAATAGAATGTGTGCAAACAAGTGGTAACCCCTACAAATTGGTCAAAAAGTTAGTAAAAGGGTATGGCATTACCCAAGAGAGGAACTGCTGCATGTGATGGTACCTTTTGCCCTTATACTAATAAGATTGTGCAAACCTAAAATTATTTGTAAACTACTATGAGCAGGTAATCCTACATATGACCTTCCTGTGTTTGCCTATAGTCAAGGCAGTAAAATCAAGGATCATGGCGTACATTCAGATGATTAACGCACTACCATGAGCTGCTCCTTTACTATGAATTTTAGCTTACCAGCTGTACTGAGAGACTCTACATGCAGTAAATGCAGAGTGTGCCTAATCACAAAGAATGCAAAGACATTCAAACACAGAAATGTAATGCACAAACTAAGAGGCGTAACTTTGTGCCGGCTTTTTAGATAAAAAAACAAGGGATGAGACTCTGAGGAATTTGAAAGTCTGATGAAATCATTGAGAAATACTTGGCCAAATTGATCTGTAAATGATAGTTGTGAGAAATCTCTGGTTTGGGAGATCGAAGGGAAATCACAAGTTACTTGGCCCCTACTGTGCCAGTGGGGTCCTTCATCTCTGTTATATTGGAGTCCCTGCACAGCTGACACCAGCTTTTAGCACTAGACTCTCAGGATAGTGAGGCAGACCAGTCCAAGGCTCACTCAGTGAGGTACTGTAAACAGCAAGCTCAGATATCTGCAACTCATAATATAACACTCGATTAGACAGTGTCCAGTCAGTATGTTTTTCTTTAAAAAGAAAAAAAACTTTAATGCATGCAAGACTTACAAAATGTCAAATATTTACAACTTCTCAGATGGAAATAAAAAAATTAACATCGCCTATTTGGGCAGCATTGAATACACAGGTTGCAGGTCACATACAATGAAGAAGTGTCACAGGAGATACCCAACCCCTTAAATCTAGTCTGTTCAGGTTACCTGAAAATATGCACATTTTTTTTCTTCTGTGAGACTTGAGGGGTTCGTGTCGGCTATAGATGTTGCGCAAGGCAATTTTTAATTTCCTTTTGCTTTTCTTTGATGTTGCTGTGGCCGTTAAAATGTTTATGCAATGCAGGTACCCCTGCCATCATGAGGGAAACATCCACTCCTCTGCAGGCACCATGTAGAATTCCCAAGAACACATGATTCTGCAACTCCACTCCTACCTAACACGGCTAATGCCTCCAACAATGTATGGCTTGCGATCAGGCTCTTTGCCGAAAAGCTTGAGTGGCCTACGGCTGCTAGACAACGCCACCTTTGCCCTGCACTCACCCCATAGTGTGGTCAACCACTTCTTAGTATAGCCTTTGGCTTTTTACCATGGGTTTAACTGACTGGCCAGTATTAGACCTTGCACTAACTTACATTTGCCTGACACAAGCTACACAATGCTTTCCGTTGAAAATAGGAGCGGTTCGCAATGTTAAGAACGGTTCTAGTTCTGTGGCAAGTTTAGTGTAATTGTGTTTAGCAGTTATTGCTGTAGCAGGGAGCAAAAATTCCTATACGTCTAGTAGGGAAGCCACAACTTAGACCTCTTTTGAAGCTCCCACTGGAGAAAGAGTTGTCCAAAACAGAGCATGCCAAAATGTAACCACTAGTGCTAATCATAGCCACTTTAAGTGTCGATTTGGCTAAAGGGCCTAAAGCTATTAATAAACAAAAAATTATTTTTAATTGGAAATTAGACCTTTTTGTAACGACATACTTGCTAAATTTTCGGCTGTCTGAATTGTATGCAACCATGACTGCATTATTGCAGTAGACGTGTGTTAGAGTCGGGGATCTCTGGTTGGCGCAAGGTTGCCCTTGAGTCAAGCAGGAACCCTCTCCTCCACGTCAGGGCGCAGGATAACCCCTCGCGAATGACCCTTGCTCACCCTCTAGGTGCGTGGCGTGAGCAGCCAAGGCGATTCCTCAGGCGTTGTTGGTTAAGCACTTACAATCATACACACAGTAAATACATCAATCCCCCCAGAAACGGACACCAGACTTGGATATATATAAAAATACGTTTCTTTATGTAAAAATAAGGTATATATCTCTCAGCAGACTTATCACAAGACCAATAACGTTTTCGCTAGGCCACCAGGTTATACAGCAGGTAACTGTTCTTGGTTCGTAGTTTCAAATGGATAGTTCGTAGTCTCTTTACTTGTAGTTCCAGTACTCACAGAGATCGGTTCCTGCGAACGGGGAAATAAGGCGTTGCGGGCCCCGAGCCCGATACTGGAACTTCTTTCGTGATGTGGAGAGTCGGCACAGGTCGGGGCGACTCTCAGCTTGGGAAGTGTTCTTGGGTCCTCAATCAGCAGGTGTGGGCACGTAGGCAGGCGCGGCCAGCGACCCTTTAGCACGGCGGTGCAGGAGGGTCTCCACAGCGGGGGCGGCGCGGCCTGAGATGTCCGGGGATAGCGAAGCGGGGTCACAGGGCACGGTCAGTGCAGCTGGATGACCCGGCGTGGATCACAGTCGTCGGACGGCTTCCGGCAGGAGGGGTGATAGCGCGTTCAGCGCACTCCAATGGCAGGCGGTGACAGGGGTGCAGGCGGCCTGGCCCGGGGACAGAGAGCGGCTCCGGACGGAGCGGGGCTCTCACGGGATTGCGGCAGGCGAGCTCCTGAGTGTCACGGCCCTAGGAGGGGCGATGAGGGGCGCAGTCTCTTTTCCAGCGGGATGCCCACACGGCTCGAATTGGAGGATGAGCAAGAAGCACAGAGAACCCACTGTTCCTGGGGTTCAGTTCAGGGGGCAAGCTCAGATCAAGCCCTTGGAGAATGTTCAAGCACAAAGTAGCAAAGTCTTTTCAGTAAGTCTCTTCCTCTCCTTTCTCAGCAAGGCAGGCAGCAGGCCAGCTCCTCCAGCGTCTCCTTCTCCTTCTAGTCGGGCAGAGGTTCTTTGTGGTAAACAGGATTCTGATTTCTTAGGAGCCAGGCTCCTACTTTTATACCATGATTCTTTTGTTCTTTAGCGCCAGGGGGCCTAGGCCTGGCTCAGTCCAGTTCTGGAGCACTTTGTTATGGTGACTCTGCTCTTTCCTTTCAGCAGCAGGGCAGAGACATCAGCCGCCCCACAGGGGGTGGCGCCGGCTTTGTGGTGGCAGAGCACAGGTCTATTCAAGAGTCAAGGTGTACTCCTCCCACCCATCCAGGTGTAATCTCTCTACCCACCACCTGGCAGCCAACCTGTCTCTGGGGATTCCCCAACCCTGCTCCTTACTGTTGTCAGGCAGAACACATACACACAGCAGAGGCGGATTGAGATGGTCAGGTCAGTAAATACTAACTTTCTAAAAGTAGTATTTACAAACCCAGGATACTAAAATAGACTTGACTACAAGAAGTATTTTATCATCCTGAGTTCAGGCATACTAAACTTGACACTTCTACCATGCTCTCTGAGTCCACTGGGGTCACAGCGTTGGCGTGATCCCAGCAGCCCATTCTGGCCTATGGAGAGCAGGTAGCCTTCAATAGTGAAGAACGGAAAGGGCTGTAATTCACTACTAAGACATGCAACACACACCAGGGCATGTCTTACCTTATGCCTACAATGCACCCTGCCCTTGGGCCTACCAGAGGGGTGGCTAATATGTAGGTAAGGGAAGGTTTAGGGACTGGCAAGTGGGGGCACTTGCGCAGTCAGCGCGACGGTCCCGGACCGCGCACAGGGTCTGCGGTGGCAGACCCTAGACACATTTTACAAGGCCGCCTCTGTGGGTGGCGCAACCAGCGCTGCAAGCCCACCAGCGGCATTGGCATTCACGAGCCCTGGCACCCCTGGTGCACTTTACTGGGGACTGACAGTGAATCCAATAAACCAATCATGGACATCAATTACAGGTACACTTTACCTAGGGAGCACTTGCACTGCGGCACGGATTAGCCGTGGCGCAGTGCCCTGAGCGGACAACACCAGCAAAACAGTCGAGGCACACCATCAAAAAGTGGAAGGGAAACTCACGCCAAGGTGCCAGGTCTAACACGTGTCCCCTCCAGCTGAAATGTGGGGAGAACTACCCTTGCCCAGGGGGTTCCTCGTCACTAAGGCGGAAATACCTGGACAGACCGTCAGCGTTGGCGTGATCTGTACCAGGACGGTGTTCCACCGTAAAGTCCATACCCTGTAGGGAGATGGACCACCTCAACAGCTTCGGGTTCTCACCCCTCATTTGCATCAACCATCTGAGGGGCCTGTGGTCCGTCTGAACCCGGAAGTGAGACCCAAACAAGTAGGGTCTTAGCTTCTTCAGCGCCCAGACCACAGCAAATGCTTCTCGCTCAATTGCACTCCACCTACTTTCCCGTGGAAGTAACCTCCTACTGATGAAGGCTACGGGTTGGTCCCAGCCCTCCTCAGTCATCTGTGAGAGAACAGCCCCCACACCATGCTCTGAAGCGTCTGTCTGGACTAGGAATTCCTTGGAGAAGTCAGGGGCCAAGAGCACGGGCGCCGTGCACATGGCAGTCTTCAGGGTGTCGAAAGCTTTCTGACAGGTGTCAGTCCAAATCACGTTCCTGGGCTGCTTCTTCGAAGTCAGCTCTGTCAAGGGGGCAACGATCGTTCCATAGCCCTTGACAAACCTCCTGTAGTACCCAGTGAGCCCCAGGAAGGCCCTCACTGCGGTCTGCGTCTTGGGGGGTTCCCAAGCCAGGATGGTCTCAATTTTGGGTTGCAAGGGTGCCACCTTGCCACTCCCCACTTGGTGTCCCAAGTACACCACGGAACCCTGCCCGATCTGGCACTTGCTTGCCTTGATCGTGAGGCCTGCTCGGCGCAGCGCCATCAACACTTCCCAGAGGTGGCGCAGGTGTTCAGGCCAGGTGGCACTGAACACGGCGATGTCATCCAGGTAGGCGGCACTGAACGCATCCAGCCCAAGCAGTACCTGGTTGACCAACCTCTGAAAGGTGGCAGGGGCATTCTTCATCCCAAATGGCATGACTCGGAACTGGAAGTGCCCATCTGGTGTAGAGAATGCTGACCTCTCTTTGGCCCCATCGGTCAAGGCGATCTGCCAGTACCCAGACGTTAAATCAAACGTACTGAGGAACCGGGCAGCCCCCAGCCGATCAATGAGCTCATCAGCTCTGGGGATGGGGTGCGCGTCAGTCTTCGTGACTGAATTGAGTCCTCTGTAGTCCACACAGAACCGGAGTTCAGGTGTGGCTCCCGGCGCAGCAGCCTTTGGGACCAAGACCACGGGGCTGGACCAAGGACTGCTGGAGGACTCAACCACCCCTAGCGCAAGCATTTTGGAGACCTCCTCCTTAATGCAAGCTCTGACCCTGTCAGTTACCCTGTAAGCCTTGTGCTTCACGGGTAAGCTGTCTCCTGTGTCCACATCATGGACGCACCAATCTGTGACACCAGGAACCAGGGAGAATCGGTCGGAAAATTGTCCCAGCAAGTGGCGGCAGTCTTCCTGTTGTTCGGGCGTCAGGGTGGGTGAGAGGTTAACTCCATCCACTGACCCATCTTTCTCAGAGGCCACTAAGAGGTCAGGAAGAGGCTCGGTCTCCTCTTCCATTCCATCATCAGTGGCCAGCAGCATGCCCACTTCGGTCCTCTCTAAGTGGGGCTTAAGGCGGTTAACATGTAGCACCCTCAAAGGGTTCCTGGGAGTCTGCATGTCCACCAAGTAGGTGATAGGACTTTTGCGCTCCACAACCTCAAATGGACCTGTCCACTTATCCTGAAGTGCACACGGCTCCACTGGGGCCAAGACCCACACCTTTTGTCCAGGTTGAAGCTCTACCAGAGTGGCATTCCGGTCGTACCACCGCTTCATCTCTTCCTGGCTGGCTTCCAGATTTGCCTCAGCAAGTTGCCTGAAACGCCGAGTCTGGTTTCGGAAGGCCAGCATGTAACTATATACATTCTGGGGAGGTTTCCTGGGAGATTGCTCCCAGCCTTCCTTTACCAAACTCAGAGGTCCTCTTACCGGGTGACCATACAGAAGCTCAAAGGGGCTGAACCCTAGAGACTTCTGCGGCACCTCTCGGTAAGCGAAGAGCAGGCATGGCAAGAGGACGTCCCACTTACACCTCATTGGACCCTCCAGGCCCATGATCATGCCTTTGAGGGTTCGGTTGAATCTCTCAACCAACCCATTTCCTTGGGGATGGTAAGGAGTGGTGAACTTGTAAGTTACCCCACACTCCTTCCACAGGGATTTCATATATGTGGATATGAAATTGGTCCCCCTGTCGCTCACCACCTCTAGAGGGAATCCCACTCGGGAGAAAATTCCCATCAGTGCCCGTCCCACCACGGGGGCCGTCACTGTCCTCAGAGGGATGGCTTCAGGGTACCGGGTGGCATGGTCCACCAAGACCAGGATGAACCTGTTGCCCAGGGCTGTCTTGGGGTCCAGAGGCCCCACAATGTCAATACCCACTCGTTGGAATGGCGTACCGACCACAGGGAAAGGTTGCAGAGGAGCCTTATGCTTCCCTCCGCTCTTACCACTGGCCTGGCAAGTCTGACAGGTTCTGCAGTAGGAATCTGAATTCTTATGCATTTGGGGCCAGTAAAAGTGGGTGACAAGCCTGTCATAGGTCTTGTCCATCCCCAAATGTCCTGCTAAAGGCACATCGTGAGCCAGCCCCAGTAGGAAGGTTCTGAACTTCTGGGGTACCACCAGCACACGGGCTGACCCAGGTTCAGCAGCCTTAGGCTCGGAATACAGGAGGTCACTCTCCCAGTACACGTAATGTGTTTTGGCCTGAACACCATTGGCCTGGTCTGCAGCCTGCTGCCGCATACCCACGAGAGAAGGGCATTCTTTCTGCTCCCTGCAGAATTCCTCCCTGGAGGGACCTCCTTCTTGCTGCCAATGGGTCAGCTCAGGCAAGTCTCCCAGTTCGGCAATCTGTTCCCCGGTAGGCTCCAGAGCATCCCCCTCAGGGTCTACTTCCTCCTGGGCCGTGGGAACTTCGGGGGCCGGTTTCCCGCGCCTCCTGCGCCTTCTCCCTAAGGCCGGTTCCTGGACCTCTCCCTCAGGCTCCAGGACCCTCTCAACACCCCTACTGGCTGCCATGGACCGGGTGGTCACGCACGCCCAGTCGGGTAGACCCACCATCCTCAGATGCGTGGTCTTCTCCACCTTTTCCCAAGGGGAGCTCTCCAGGTCGTTTCCTAGCAGACAGTCTACAGGCATGTCAGTTCTCACAGCGACTTGTAGAGTACCAGAGACCTCCCCCCACTCAAAGGGAACTTGAGCCATTGGACAATGACTCTCTACGTTGTCAGCATTGACAACCCTACAGTAGGCATTGGGTACAATTTGCTCTTGAGACACCAGGTGTTGCCTCACCGAGGTCACGCTGGCTCCTGTATCTCTAAGAGCCTCAACCTTCTTTCCATTGATGGTCACCACTTGCCCATATTTCTTAGTGTTAGAGGGCAGGTAGGTTACAGGGACCATCTCACTGTCTCCTAGCGAGACTAGGGTCATCTGCCCGGGACCCCCACCCTCCTGGACTGCTACTTCCTCCCCAAAGTTAACACTAGCTACTTGCCGGGGTGGAGCACCAGTGGGTGCGGTCTTACCAAACAGGCGACACTTAGGATCAGAGGCAATGTGACCCGGTTCACCACACCTATAACAATTGAAGGGCCCCTTTGGAACAGGTCTACCTGTCGGGGCCCCGTTCTGCTGCGGGGTTGGGGGAGGCTGAGAACCCTTCTGCTGGTTCCCTTGGGAATTACTTTGGGGGTCTTTTTGGAACCCCTTCTGTTTACCCTTGTCCCCCCCACTCTTCTGCTGGGGACCCTGCCCACCTTTGGCGGAGTCTCCCACTTGACCCTTGTGGACCCTGGTGCTGAGCCAGCGGTCCGCCTCCTCAGCAAGCTTCCTCGGGTTGGACAGCTTGCTATCTATCAGGTGCTGGCGTAGCTCAGGAAAACATTGACTGGACAAGTGCTCCCATGCAATTAAATCAAGCAGCCCTTGATAATCATTCACTTTGCTACCCTTCACCCAACCATCCAGCGCTCTGCAGAAAAAGGTCACATATTCCACATACGTACTCTCAGGGATCTTCTTCGTCTCCCTGAACCGCTGTCTATATAGCTCCGGAGTTAACCCATACCTGGTCATTAAAGCTTCCTTCATATGGGGGTATGAGGTCTGGACTTCCAAGGGCAAATCTAACAGGGTGTCCCGCCCTTCCGCAAGGAACCTTCCCCACAACCCCGCTCCCCAGTCTTTCTCAGGGACCCGGTGTGAGGACATGGCCACCTCGTAGGCTCTAAACCACTGTCCTATGTCATCCTTTCTAAAATACTCCTTTACTACATCTTTGGGGATGTACACCTTGGACTCTACCTGCGCTGGTGGAGTGCTGCCACCAGAAGGAGTGGTATCCAAACTTTTCGCCTTCAGCTCCAACTCCTTCAATCTGATATCATGATCCATTTGGCGTTGTTGTGCCTCCAGGGCCAACTTCTGCTTTTCCATTTCCATCTGTCCTGCCAACTTTGCCATCTCCATTGCATGCGCCCTGTCTGCTGCCCTGTCTGCCAGCTCCTCTGGCGACCGGACTCTGCTGGGCTCCTCAAGGTTGTCGGGTGGAACGATGTCCCCCGCATTCCGTGGGTCTCGTGACTCCTTCCAGGCTCTCAGCGCCTTGGCGTACTGGGTTCTCCTCTTGAATCCAGCATGGGGGACTCGGAATTTTACACTGTAGCCTTTCAATTGCTCCATCGAGTAGCCTTCCAGTCTCTCCCAATCCACCTCATCGATTCCAGAAATCACAGAGAGTGCTCCCCCAGCGGAGTGTGAGCCAGGCATGGTTGCAGTAATGGCAGATGTCTCAACAAAGTTCAACAATTACAAACCTGTGGCTGCGTTATTTGGTCTGCTCTCACTATCTGGTGATTAATAATTCACTGTATGCAAATTACAAGTGCAAATCCGAAATCCCAACCGCTGCCAACAATGTTAGAGTCGGGGATCTCTGGTTGGCGCAAGGTTGCCCTTGAGTCAAGCAGGAACCCTCTCCTCCACGTCAGGGTGCAGGATAACCCCTCGCGAATGACCCTTGCTCACCCTCTAGGTGCGTGGCGTGAGCAGCCAAGGCGATTCCTCAGGCGTTGTTGGTTAAGCACTTACAATCATACACACAGTAAATACATCAATCCCCCCAGAAACGGACACCAGACTTGGATATATATAAAAATATGTTTCTTTATGTAAAAATAAGGTATATATCTCTCAGCAGACTTATCACAAGACCAATAACGTTTTCGCTAGGCCACCAGGTTATACAGCAGGTAACTGTTCTTGGTTCGTAGTTTCAAATGGATAGTTCGTAGTCTCTTTACTTGTAGTTCCAGTACTCACAGAGATCGGTTCCTGCGAACGGGGAAATAAGGCGTTGCGGGCCCCGAGCCCGATACTGGAACTTCTTTCGTGATGTGGAGAGTCGGCACAGGTCGGGGCGACTCTCAGCTTGGGAAGTGTTCTTGGGTCCTCAATCAGCAGGTGTGGGCACGTAGGCAGGCGCGGCCAGCGACCCTTTAGCACGGCGGTGCAGGAGGGTCTCCACAGCGGGGGCGGCGCGGCCTGAGATGTCCGGGGATAGCGAAGCGGGGTCACAGGGCACGGTCAGTGCAGCTGGATGACCCGGCGTGGATCACAGTCGTCGGACGGCTTCCGGCAGGAGGGGTGATAGCGCGTTCAGCGCACTCCAATGGCAGGCGGTGACAGGGGTGCAGGCGGCCTGGCCCGGGGACAGAGAGCGGCTCCGGACGGAGCGGGGCTCTCACGGGATTGCGGCAGGCGAGCTCCTGAGTGTCACGGCCCTAGGAGGGGCGATGAGGGGCGCAGTCTCTTTTCCAGCGGGATGCCCACACGGCTCGAATTGGAGGATGAGCAAGAAGCACAGAGAACCCACTGTTCCTGGGGTTCAGTTCAGGGGGCAAGCTCAGATCAAGCCCTTGGAGAATGTTCAAGCACAAAGTAGCAAAGTCTTTTCAGTAAGTCTCTTCCTCTCCTTTCTCAGCAAGGCAGGCAGCAGGCCAGCTCCTCCAGCGTCTCCTTCTCCTTCTAGTCGGGCAGAGGTTCTTTGTGGTAAACAGGATTCTGATTTCTTAGGAGCCAGGCTCCTACTTTTATACCATGATTCTTTTGTTCTTTAGCGCCAGGGGGCCTAGGCCTGGCTCAGTCCAGTTCTGGAGCACTTTGTTATGGTGACTCTGCTCTTTCCTTTCAGCAGCAGGGCAGAGACATCAGCCGCCCCACAGGGGGTGGCGCCGGCTTTGTGGTGGCAGAGCACAGGTCTATTCAAGAGTCAAGGTGTACTCCTCCCACCCATCCAGGTGTAATCTCTCTACCCACCACCTGGCAGCCAACCTGTCTCTGGGGATTCCCCAACCCTGCTCCTTACTGTTGTCAGGCAGAACACATACACACAGCAGAGGCGGACTGAGATGGTCAGGTCAGTAAATACTAACTTTCTAAAAGTAGTATTTACAAACCCAGGATACTAAAATAGACTTGACTACAAGAAGTATTTTATCATCCTGAGTTCAGGCATACTAAACTTGACACTTCTACCATGCTCTCTGAGTCCACTGGGGTCACAGCGTTGGCGTGATCCCAGCAGCCCATTCTGGCCTATGGAGAGCAGGTAGCCTTCAATAGTGAAGAACGGAAAGGGCTGTAATTCACTACTAAGACATGCAACACACACCAGGGCATGTCTTACCTTATGCCTACAATGCACCCTGCCCTTGGGCCTACCAGAGGGGTGGCTAATATGTAGGTAAGGGAAGGTTTAGGGACTGGCAAGTGGGGGCACTTGCGCAGTCAGCGCGACGGTCCCGGACCGCGCACAGGGTCTGCGGTGGCAGACCCTAGACACATTTTACAAGGCCGCCTCTGTGGGTGGCGCAACCAGCGCTGCAAGCCCACCAGCGGCATTGGCATTCACGAGCCCTGGCACCCCTGGTGCACTTTACTGGGGACTGACAGTGAATCCAATAAACCAATCATGGACATCAATTACAGGTACACTTTACCTAGGGAGCACTTGCACTGCGGCACGGATTAGCCGTGGCGCAGTGCCCTGAGCGGACAACACCAGCAAAACAGTCGAGGCACACCATCAAAAAGTGGAAGGGAAACTCACGCCAAGGTGCCAGGTCTAACAACGTGTGATTTATTTTCCACAGAGCAGTAGCAATATCATCAAACGTAAAGATATTGGTACTTAAAAGTTCAATAAAGATTTCTTCTAATGTGAGTGCGTACATCTTCTATTCAGTTTGTCATATTATGCTATTATGTCTAGCATACTGTAAATAGAAATTGCCTTGATACCTTCAGGGTGACAAGAAGTGCTCTACAAATCTACTGATTGATTGATTGATAGATTGAAATCTATCATTAAATATTGACAATTCTTTATGAAAGAAATTAAAAATTGCATTCGTTAATGAATAGCAACACTTCTGACATGTATCGCAGGCTCATCACTCTTTAATTGTTTGAGGCAAGGAACTTTCATCAAATATGTTTTACATGTACAAAAAGCTGCGTATTGTGCAATTATATGACAGTGGAGAATGCAACTTTATGCTGTGACAATCGCTCAAACAGTCCATCAATATTCCAGCCACAATATCTAGAAATTCTTTAAATTGTTGCCAGACAACCTTCAAAAAAGATTGTTTTAATAGAAGGTTAACATTATTTTTGGTGTACTGCCCTATCAAATCAGGTTCATATATAAGATTCCGATATTTCCATAGATTGGATTGGCTCTGATTGCTAAAAAGATGCCAATCCAGATATCAGTTGCATTCATGGAGAGGGCTTGTTGCCTTTTTTTTTCTTTTTGTACTTCTTTGTTTCAGGTCTGATGGTGTCCTGGCAGTGTGTATGCAGTCACAAGAGGTGGTGGGCTTGATAGCCAGATGTTTTTGTGCACAGGCTTTAAAGATAGTTTTGAGGAGAGTATAGCATGCAAAGGAACCAGTGCAATTCCATCAGTAGAAGCAGTGGGGAGACATTTCTTTAGGCCCTTTAGGAAGTGTGCTGTGAAGTGTAGGGTGTATTTAGGGGTAGGCAATCTGGAGTCTGGCAGGAGTGCACTGCCATTATCCCAAATTCAATCTTATGAGGGCTTGAACAGCAATTCTTAAGTCACTGTCCTTTAGGACCAATTTCACTTCCTTCAGTCAAAAGAGCAGGTACCAGTCTGTGTTGGGGTTCTCATTGATATATTCCTTGATGTGTGTGCCAATTGTGAATCCTAGTGACTTGGTATTTGTTGAAACCTGGAGTTCAATCTTGTCCAGTTTATTGGTGTTAGTCAGGTTTAGAGAGTTGTTGCATCCCTGTGGAAATAACAACTTTCGAAAAAGCGGTATACAATGAGGTAGAGAACATGGACCAACCTAAAACCTATAACAACTTTTCTAGAGAAGGCAGAGAAGCAGTTCGCAAACTACAGGTAACACCCCAACATTACCATCAAACCAGCAGATAAAGGAGGAGGAATTGTCATTCAGGATAAACAGGACTACACCACTGAATGCCGCAGGCTGCTCAGAGACACGAGGAATTACAGACGTCTGAAGGAAGACCCCACAAAGACGTTACAAGCCACAATAAAATCCTTGGTCGAGAATGCACGACTGAACCAGCACATCTCTAAACAGGAGCCTAATTTTCTATGTACCCGAAATGCAAAGGTCCCTTACTTCTACACAGTGCCAAAAACCCAGAAAGAGGCAAGACCTCCTCCCGGGTGACCTATCGTCTCAGGAATCAATTCCCTTTTAGAACCTCGTTCCCGGTTCTGTGACTTTTTCCTGAACCCCCTGGTACAGAGGGCATCCACTTACATCAGGGATACCAAACACCTACTGAATCTCATAAAAGACCTTAGGTTTGACCCTACCTCACAACTCCTAGTGGGGCTGGACATCGAGAGGCTTTACACTAGCCTTCCTCAAGATGCTACATTGAAAGTTCTCCACAACATACTGATGGAGAACCCCTGGGAGTATACCACTGCCCGAGAATTCTTCCTAAAATGTGCCACCTTAGCTCTGAAGGTGAACTATTTCGAGTTCGAAGGGGAGTTCTACCTTCAGACTAATGGCACATCAATGGGCAGCATTTTCACCCCAAGCATGGCCAGACTTTATGTTTATCGTTTTGAAAAATGCACATACTACCAGCCGCCAATCCCCATATTAACAACATCAAGTTATGGCGTTGTTACATAGACAACATCCTCATGATCTGGTCCGGCTCTCAAGAATCACTAACCACTTTTCTCACATGGCTCAATGAACGTGACCACCACCTGCGGATTACCAGCACTGCCAGTGCAAAAAACATAGCTTTCTTGGACCTGACCATAGAAGCAGAGGCAGGAACTCGTAAAACAACTACATACTACAAACCGACGGCCAGGAACTCACTGTTACAATTTGACAGTTTCCACGCTCGATCACTCAGGGAGAACCTCCCTTTTGGCCAATTCCTCCGTTTACTGTAGCCAGACCTCAGACTACCAAAAACAATCTGCAGATTTGGCCGTGAAACTACAAGAAAGAGGATACCCCAAAAGAATTGTCCAAACCACTAAGAAGCATGCCCGTAAGCAGAATAGGGAGGCTCTTCTGGAGGACAACACACGGGGAGACACAACCGCTCAGCTGACATGTGTCACGACTTACAATGAGGCCTCCAACAAAGTGGCTAAAATAATACAGAAAAACTGACGTATTCTCAACTCTGGATCAAGAAACTGGGACCAACCTCTGTTTGCACATAAAAAAGCTGCCAGTCTCAAAGACCGACTGATATCTACCCGACCAAGGGCACTCAAGAACACTACTACCAATTCAGTCCTTAATGCTTGGAGTTTACCAAATGCGGTCGGGCAATACCCATGCGGTGACTGCAGTGTCTGTCACTTGACTCAGCTACTAAGACGCTAACTCTGGAACCCGGCAAGATATAGTGACAACTAAAACACACCAACTGTAACTCGACCAGCGTAGTCTACCTTATTGAATGCCCCTGTAGACTACGCTACGTGGGCATGATGACACGCAAGGTGAGAACCAGAATCATGGAACAACGGGGCAAAAAGAATATTTGGAAACTGAAGGACCATTACTAAGAAAAAGGACACACACCCAACGACATGTCATGGACAGGGATAGAACACATTAGGGTAATAACACCAATAATGACAAATTCCTTCTCTCCAGGGAACAACGCTGGATATATTGTCTTTCAACTCACCTACAAGGACTAAACGATAATATCCCCTGGAATAGCCTGAACACCTGAACCTCACCTTACAATCATGCTCTAGGTACTCTCTAAAGCACACATACAGAGTACTCTGGTCAATACCCTTAGTACACTGGTCACGAGATACCATTAACATCACACTTTTGAATGGTCCCCTTTTAGACAATATGTGCCGAAATCCTGGGACTGCAGAACTGACCCAGATTAATTTAAAGAATCAACCTACTTGAACCTTGACGAACTGTGTCACATAGTTAGGGTACTAATATATATTACATGGATTTCAAAAATCCTTATTTTTTAGCGAAACACTTGGTGCCAACTCATTATTGCAGGCACCATCAACATACACCAAGCGCTTTTCTCCTCCCAGTCTAACACATTGCATATTGCTGAAAACTACAAAACTGCAGTCTTTTCACTCTTTCCAGCGAAAATCTTCAACATCATTAAGAGGACTGAACCTCTTTTATTTCACTTAGCGATATATGCCATTTAATATGTCTTATTCTGTTGAGGTCTAACCACACATTTATACCTAGTTGGTTTGTGATTATGTTTCATTTCTACCGATCAAGAGAGAGACACGCCCACTCTTCACTGGGCGTCAACCCTCCCCGACACGCACGCAGTGATATGTCTTTCCTTTGTTTCGATGGTAACCCTTACAGACCCTGCTCGTGCTGCACTGGAGATCGCTTTCACCTGTGATGCACGGAAGGCATTTAAACCTCGCCACGACCGGGGGGCTCACACCAACGGAGTTCCAATGCAGGCCAAGTAGGTCAATACACGGGTCTCGAGCTTTGATGAAGTATGTTGGGATTACGGTGATCCAAAATCTTTTGAAGGGAGTCACCTTCTAACTATACTACTACATAAGTTATACCATGTATGCCTCCTTTACACAAATCAGTGTGTGACTAAAAGCCGGACCCCTCCCGGAAACTCATGAGGTTTTTCTCTGACAATACCAGAGTAAGAATTATTAAGTTTCTAACCTTTTCTTTGCACAATTGTCACCACAGTAAACACATGCAATTATTTCGCTATTGAATTCTGGGCACAGTTGCACATACCATTGCAACGACAATTATGCATCACAATTCCATCACAAATCGTACCTCACAGCCGCTTAATACCCGGTTAGAGCACGAGCATGACGGCACGGAACCACATCATTTGAATGTGTGTTAACTGAAGCTAATTCTCATATATGTGTGTTTGTCTGTACTGTCTATGTGTTTTTTTTCGCACCACAGGTACAAAACCATTAGAGGAAATGCTCTTATTACCTATATCGCACCTTAGCGAGTGCTTCACATACCTGGTCGCATATTGGCTTTAAGGGAGAAGACAGGAAATTGACAGGCCCCCACTGTTGTATAGTTCTGATGCTCAGCATCCGTGCTTTAGTTTTTCAAGTTTGTTGCATCACAGTCCGCCCACATTATTTCGCTTGTTTTGTTAAAAGTTTTGATGCCGCTGGTATAGGTATAGGAGCGGACCATATTTCACGTGCTGCTGATGTTTCAAGAGATTGTGTTAAAAAGTCATGACAGGTTGACCCAGGATTGTTTATCATTTCCCAGATGTGTTTCTTTAGTGAATTGTCCGGTGCTTGTTTGGCTTTTAGGTACTATGCTATAAACCTGTCTTTTAGTACCACTTTTGGGACGTCAGGTTAAATTCCATGTGAATTTGGGTGTTGGAAGTGGAGGTAGGTAAGAAGAATACTTTAGTAAATCAGGCTGACTGAGCTCTGCCCAGCCACAGTGACATCTTGTCTTTAAAGGCTATTGCGCCATGGGCCACCTATGGTAAAAATGTTGCCCCATTGCTTGAATTAAGGGAGTGAGATCAGTAGAGCTCATGGCATTCCTTGCTCTGCAGAAAGCCCCCTCCAGCGAGTGTGCCAAACCTTGCATCACGGTGATATGAGCGGACTGCCTTCTTTTATGGTCGATCCAGACTCCCAGGTACTTGTATGCTGTAACTATCTCAATGGGTTTACCATCAACATGCCATGAAACTCTACTCTTTCTTTGTCTGGAGATCATCATCGCCTTTGTTTTTGCCATGTTTATTTCAGGTTATTTGTTTTACAATATAGTGACAGTGCAGCTAGGAGCCGCTGTAACCCAATCGGAATTTGTCGACCAATATGGTATCATCAGCGTATTGCAGCGATTGAATTTTGGTTCCGGCGAGTTTGGGGGGAAAGTTGAAAGTATCAGCCAGTTACTCCGGGAAATCTGCCAAGTACAGGTTAAAAAGCATTGGGGCCGGTAGACATCCTTGCTTTAATCCTTTGTTGGTTTTTATATTTTTGGACTTGGACCAGTCAGTAGACACTCTGATCTTAACCCAGGTTTCCGAGTATAGGGTCACCAGTGCATTTAGTAGTGTGTTGTCGATGCCCCAGTTTTTTAATTTCATCCACAATCTCCAGTGGGCCACGCTGTCAAAAGCTGTTTGAAAGTCGATATATGCTAGATACAGAGCTCTCCCTTTTCTCGAAAGTGTTGTTTCAATCAAATGGGACATACAAACCAAATTGTCTACTATGTTAGATCCCTTACGGAAGCCTGTTTGCATGTACGGGATCAGGTTTCGCACTTCAGCCCAAGTCGTCAGTTCTTGTAGTAGTGTACTGGCAGAGCACTTCCTGTCTACGTCTAAGAGTGCAATCATTCTCTAGTTGTCTCGGATGGATCGTGATACTTTTTTATAAATTTGCACTCCGTGACTCAGGGATGTTTCTTCCCGACCTGCACTCCCAAAATAACGGCCCAATAATTGCGGCCCATTTCCAGGCCGTTCCTTTATATACCATAGGTGGAATGCCATTTGGACTGGGTACCCCGCCGGGTTGCATTTTTTTGCTAAGGTGCCTGACCATTTTGGGTGTTATTTCTTTTTGGTCATGTGGTCGGTTTTGTGACTACGTGCATTTTAGGAGTTATACTGATGTCACGTGGTGGCTCCACATGGAGGGCTTCTATGTGGGTTTCCCATGATGTGGGTGAGACGTTTGTGGTTGTGAATCACTAGTTTGATTTAAAGCAATTGTTTATTCACTTCCAAAATTGCTTCTGATCTTGTGACTTTATCATTTCGTATGATTTATTCCAGTGATTTTCTTCAATCATTCTCCGGTAGGAGAATCTAGTTTTCCTATAGTTCTGGCGAATTTCTGTAAACTTGGCCTGGATGGATCTGTGATCGGAGGTATCATTGGTGGGTTTCTGCATCATGTTGTTTAATTTACGTTTTATTATCCCTATTTAACTGTTTTTGTTTTGTGAGGCGATTTTCTTTTGAGGGTGATTACTTAGATCTTGGCTTCATCCCGTTGGTTAGTTTTTCCCTTATCTCTTCCAGAAGGTGTTCCCAAGAATTTATCAAGCTTGAATCGCCATTATCCTTGATTACTCTGATCAAGGTTAATTCCGCTTCTTCATTCATTTTATCTTTATATTTTGCTGACCATCTAATTGTTTTTATTGGTTCCAGATTTTCCTCCTCACCGATCACTTTTTGTCCGGTGACATTGCGGAGATGGTATGTCACAGGCGATTATTGCATGGTCGCTTGCCACTGAGGAAATTACAACAAAGCCTTGTATTAAGTGAAAGTGGGCGAACAAAATCCAGATGTAATCTAGGGGGCCAGCCTGGAATGGTAGAAATGAGTACAGGCTGCTGGTATGTCAGTAGCTCATCTTCCATTTAGGATTCGAAGGCCCAGATGTTCGAGATAGGCTGACAGTTTAAGTCCATGTCTGTCTTTACGTTGGTACTCACTTCTGATTTCTGGAATAGACCAAATGTAGTCGTCCAAGGCTATCAATGACGAGTTTATGTCTGAATCCATTAGGTTAGCATTAAAATGTACCATTATTATCCATAAATCATCTGGGCATTCAGAGTGAAGATCACTGATTGCTGTTAACATTCTGATTAGCGTAGTTTAGATGGATGTAGATAAATGCAGCCTAGGATCATGGGGTGCTGGTCCTGGCAGGTGGAGTCAATTTTTAAAAGCCCTGCCTTAAGAAATATGTAATCGCTGTTTCCTTCACATAGTGGGGATACCTGGATTGTTTTTTATATAAATTGCCACCCCTTCTGAGGCATGACCCCCTGCTTGTGAGGGTGTTGCATTTGATTCATAGGCAGTGTAGTCCAGCCATGGGGATGAGCATAGAGCCCACATTTCTTGCACTGCTATGATGTCATAGCCCTTCAAGAATTTTAATGCGTCCCTTTAGTCTTCATTGTCAGTTAGACCCCGGATATTCCAAGAACAGATTTTTAGTTTGGGAGCAGGATTATTCTTTTTGGAAGTGGGCCTCAGGGTGTTAGGGATGGGAATTTAGAGCACGCAATACCCAGGACCAGTCTATAGTGTTCTTCCCCTTGGCCAGGTATGTACCTTTTCCCCCTTCTGGATCCATTGTGATTTGTATTAGACCTTCACTCCACAGACTGGATCTCGGTCCAACTTTGCTGCCGTGCAAAATAGAACCAGTTGCAGGATTTGCCGCATTCTTGCTTTTTTCTCTATCTTGTGATTCTCTTTCTTGTTTTTGGTGCTGCACTGTAATGGCTCCTTTTTTCAGAAACACTGGGTATTTTGTTATTACTGGGTTTCTAACCTGGATCAACCAGTTGTCCAAAGGATTTTTGTTTTCCCTTAGTTCCCTTGCCGTAGCCTGATTAGAGAAAGTTACTTCTGTTAGCTCATTTATGTTGCCTGGCTCTGGGGCAGGGAATGCCACACTATCAATGTCAGTGGTTTTTATTTTCTCTAAGCCCAGCATGTTTGAACTGAGCCTAAAGATGTTTACTCAATTGAGAAAGTCCCACTTCCCTTGCTAAGTGTACTCTGGATATAACTTCAAATTTAGATTTTCTGTATTTTCGGATTGATCTGAATTGGGTGATTTTTGCGGGAGCATAAATCCGAGTTATCCAGCTCCTCTATTGCATTTGGGATTGGGCTCCTCCAGATGTTCACTTCTTCCAGAGAGCGTGTTTTCTGTGCTTCCTGCTCGGGTTAATCACTCCTTGTTTTCTGGTGCAAGGATAGTGGGTCATCACAGCTTGTTCTACACGCAATTATGTCCCTGTCATCTATGGTTGTGGGCATCAATATTTTTTGGTATACTTGGTTTCAGTTTCTTTTGTATCCAATTTTGGTTTGCAGTTGTTATCTTTTATAGAGTTTTATGGATTTTCCTTAATGGGTTTGTTTTTATTTGGATTTCCCACTTCAGTCCCTGATTGCCTGTGGTACTGGTTTGCTGGGTCAACTTTTGACGTTTCGGGACACGTTTCTAATTGTGATGGTTTTTCTTGGGAAAACCTAATGTGAAGGCGATCCACTAAGTTAAGTTCAAGGAGTTTGTTGTTCTTATACCATTCGTCTCCGACTGGTAGACATGTTCCTCTATGATTTGTGGTGACTCTTGTTCTTTTATGTCCTGCTTTTCTGCCAAGTATCCTATATTACGCTTAGGATCATGCGCATCTGTTGGGTCACTTACTATGCTGCCCTGTTGCCCTGTCCCTAGTGCTCTGTGATTTCAATTTGGGGGGAGACTGCATACCCCTTGTTTTCCTTCGCCTCGCTCTGAAGCCAGTGCAATAAGGGTCCCTTCTTATTGTGCTTGCCCTTGATTAGTTTCTTTAATTTTCTTACTTTTTTCTTTTTTTTTTTTTAGAAAAATGCTGCAATTCTATGGAGGTTTTTTTGAACTAGTTGTTGTTTCTGAACTTGATATTTGGTGGAGGGGGTTCCACTTTCAGGTTTTGTATCATATTTTGCTTCTGGTGTGTTGTGTTTTTTACTATCTGTTTAATGTCACTCTCCTCGTTGTGTTTAATTTCCTTGGATCTCCCCAGCCTATCTTGTTTACCATCTGCACTTTTCACTGGGTTTGTATGAGATGTCAATTTTTCTGTTCCTCTGGTTATATTTGTATATTCTCCCATTTTCCCAGGGGGCTTGGTGTTCCTGTTGTATGGGGTTGAAGATGGTAATAGAATTGTATTTGGATTTAAGTCTTCTTTATCTTGCTGGAGATAGGAGATTATTCTTAGAGGCCATCTGGCTGCCTCTATCTTGAGGTTGTTAACTAGAGTACTCATTATTTCCAGAAGCATTTCCAGTTTCTGTAATATGGGGCTACATCCACATTCCTCCTTCTTGATATTTAGCACTGCGCTTCTCTGAGCTCTCTTGATCAAGGAATTCAGTTGTTCGAGCTAGTTATCAAGGCCCGATATCAGGACTGCTACTGTCTATATATTTATGTGGGTGTCCAGCATGTCGGCATGCATGAGGGCCGCATTTGCCATTGAGATCAGAACATTATTGATTATAGTAAGGTGATTCACGATTTTTAGGATCGGGGCTGAGAGGTCCTCTTTGTTTGACGGGGAGCCAGACTTCAACTACTCATTGTTATGAGTAGAGAAGCAAGAGTTAAAAAGGTTTGGTGAACATCGTTTTTCTGGCTCAGTGACAGATACCTCTGGTTGGAGCTTTGGGAGATTGCCATTTTTTCTAATGCTGTTTTCTCCAGAGCTGTTTGCTGGTAATGATGGAACATTGTCTCTTGTCGTGTGGGTTATAGTGTTGGGCTGTTTGTTGGACTCATCTGCCTCCTTGAAATTACTGATTTGGTTATTGCTATTGGCTGATTGATTGTTAATGGGATTGGGAGGTGATAATGGGATGGTGTTTGTTTTTGATTCATAATGAGGACTAGGCGTCTCAAGAACATCACCTATTGAATTCAAATTTCAAATTTATTTATTATGTTTTGGCTCTCAAAGAGGGCCACATAAACATGTATAGACAAAGCAACACAGTCATCAAAAGTACAAGAATTATAAAAACATAGTATTCGAACCGTAATAGGTACACTGCAAGCCATCAGTCCCACAAGGCCGGGCCGGCACAATCTTCCAGAAAATTTAATAAATAGCTAAAAATCCTTTAAAAAAGTTAAAAACATAAGCACAGAACATTTCATTTGATGGGCAATAAAGTGCATGAAGAAAATCTTGTAAAGTGACAATGCTGAGGCGTAGACAGATTACTTTAAGCCATCGCTTGCGCAAGCTACGTAACGTAGGACAAATCAAAAGTACATGCATACAGTCCTGGTTATTTAATTTACATAGATTGCACAACGGTGAAGTGCCATGCCATTTGGACAGCAACACGTTAAGAGGGATTAAGTCATAACGTAATAAAAACCAAAACCTACGTATCCCATGTGGCAAGTTCCACAGGGCATACGGTTGGGGCTGTTTCAACCTATAGGAGGAGATCAGCGGCTCCACATTCCTTTTATCTCCAACTGTTTTTTTGTCGGATAGAAAACAATACTCCCACGAAGCCTCCTTAAGGACCTGCTTTAACTGCGTGGGAGAGTAGGAGAAAAGAGCGCTTTCATCCAGTCTAAGGATTTTCACAGCCCCTCTAAAATTACTAACAAGTTTAGAGAACTCCTTAAAATTGCCCAAAAGTTCATTTTTGAGTAAAACTCGCAGGGTTCCTTCTCTCGCTCTGGCTAAGCTGGCTACCCACCTTATTAAGGCGCACAGCCCCTGAACCCAGGCACTCCTGAGTCCGAAATCCAGCCTGCAGGCAGCCAGTGGACAGGCATTGTTAAGAGTCGAGAGGGATCTTAGGAGTTTTCCCTCAGTCTTGTGGCAAAAGTCCCAATATTTTATCTCTATTATTTCTATACCATACAAGATGGTTGCGGGGATTTTAGCTCTAAATACTTCTAGAAGGCTAGAAAAATGTCTTTTCCCCGTTGCCAGGTATAGGGACTTTAACCCATTGCCATGGGCAAGAGCTTTGCGAGAGCAATGCTCTATATGAAGATTCTCGCTCATATTGGCCGAGAATATTTTCCCTAAAAAGGTATAACAAGTTACGACCTCCAATCTAAGCCCTCCAATAGCCCAACCAAAATTTGTCGAGCGGCATTTCTTCCTACCAGCAATACACATCACTTTACTTTTATTAATATTGATCTTCATATGATGCTCCCCAGCAAAGTTCTGAAGAGCCTGAAGCCGATTTGCCAGACCCACGGGAGTTAAGTCAAGCAATAACACATCATCGGCATACATCAGACAGGCTATTGGCACCCCTCCTATCAACGGTGCGATCCCCTCACTATGGGACACAGCAGCAGGGAGGTCAGTTGTGTATAGGGAAAACAACAGGGGCGCCAATAAGCAGCCCTGTTTAAGGCCATTCTGAGATGGTATTTTGGCCGACAGCCCCCTTTCGCCCCCCATTAAGACCCTGCACCAGGTCTCAGTGTGCAGAGCCCGCACCAATTCCAGCAGGGGAGTAGGGGCACCCAGCGTCGCCAATTTTCTCCACAGCGTTCCCCGATCTACTTTATCGAACGCTGTGGAGAAATCAATGAAGGCGGCGTATACAACACCCCCTCTCACCTGGACATATTTATCAGTAATAACCTGAAGGGCAGTCAGGTTGTCCAGAGTGCCATGTTCCCTTCGGAAGCCAGTCTGTTCCAACGGCAAGATGTTGCGCTCCTCGACCCAATCAGAAAGAGATCTCAGGAGGCATTTCGCAAAGACCTTTCCGATGGAGTCGAGGAGCGCAATCATGCGATAGTTACTGGGGCTGTCCCTTGCTCCCTTTTTAAAGATAGGGACCATCACCTATTGAGTTAATTGCCTTTGTTACCTTTTTGTTGGCCTGCAGGTACGATACCTTCAATTTCATGTCTGTTGTATTTGGGAGGCTCTCTAGGTTGGGCAGAGAGACCCGAGAGGGCAGTGATTAATTTGCCTGCTGTTGTAATTTATAGTGCCACCATTCCGGTGCTATCAGAGAACCTAAGTGTTGCCACAGCTCATCTGTTTTCCCTCCTGTTTCCTCCCTGACTGGAGAGATGTTGTCCTCTTTGTGTTTCTCCTCCCCTATGGAGACAGTAGTTCGGTTTTCAGAGCGTTTGGGCTCTGGGGGGCCTTGGTCGGCTGTTGGTACACTCACTCCTTTCTCCATGATGATTATTTCTGTAGATAATGGAATTTGTGTGGGAATTATTTCTTGGAGTTCATCATCCTTATTGTCAACCCTACCTACTCTGTCCACCTTATCACCGCGTGGTACGTTTGCCCCTTTTCCCTTCTGAGTTGTTGGGGACAGGTAAGCTCTTATGTCTCTGCTACTGTTGGTCAATTTCTTATTTTCATTGTAGCAATCATTATTAACACTTGGATTCCTGGCCGCACTGGGCGACGATTTGTCTTGCTGCCCTTCCGTGAGGGCTGACTTTTGGTTCCCCGGTCTCCCCTCCTGAGGGTATAGCATTTTTTACTTTTGCCGCTTTGCTGTTTTGTGGGGGCGGTAATGAGCTTTATGTTGTGCCTGAATGTAGTTTCTTGTCCGCAGTATTTCTACTCTCAATACTGTGGATTTTATTAGCTAGTTTATTAGCTGGTGTATTAGTGGTGTGACATTTTCCAGTGCTTGCTTCATTGATCCGAGCCACTAAACACTGGTGCTATGAGAACAAGTTAGTGTTGATCTTTTGGGTTTTTTCAGCCTGAGGAGGGGTGCAAAACCCCTCCAGGGCCCTCAGGGATCCTTGAGTGGCTGAGTTCCTGTTTTCAGTGGTTACAGTGTTCATACCGCTCTACTTGTAGCCTTGTAACCTTTTATTTTGTCAAGTTCTATAGGGTTTACAAGAACGGAGAGCAACTCCTTGGTGGGGGAGCATCAAACATGGCCTTACGCGGTCACTGGAAGTACTGGCAGCACCCAGGGGCCAGGACTGTTTTCAAGAGCTGCGGGTGGCAAAGTGCGCCTTTTCCCCCACTGCTGCACTTACCCCAGATCCTGCCAGCGAGTCCTCCTGCTGAGAATGGTGAAGGCTAGAGGCAACCGACTCACCTTAGTTTTGTTGGCATTGGACGCTCATTGGGTGCCAATTTGGGTGCTGGTGTGTCCTGCCCGAAGTGAGGAACCAGCAGCTGGCAGCTCAATCGTAGGAAGGTGATGAGAAGGGCCAAGACCAGGATTAAGACCAGGACAAAGGCCAGGGCACACTGGGATGAGTGGGACCTACTAGGTTACCGCAGGCTGCACCCAGAGCTAACCCGGGCTGCCTCCACACACCTCCTGTGGTGCACTCTCGGCAGCCACCGACCATACTCGCCAGTGGGAGACACAGGTTGTTTGGTCCTTGGTCAGTCTCGGCAATCATCCCCCCCGGATCTAACAACTGGGAAGAATATCGAAGTAGTGGAGCTCCTTTGCTCGGAGTCCTCCGAGTCTCAGCATCTGATGCAAAACAGTGCAGCAGGATTATTCTTTTTGGAAGTGGGCCTCAGGGTGTTAGGGATGGGAATTTAGAGCACGCAATACCCAGGACCAGTCTATAGTGTTCTTCCCCTTGGCCAGGTATGTACCTTTTCCCCCTTCTGGATCCATTGTGATTTGTATTAGACCTTCACTCCACAGACTGGATCTCGGTCCAACTTTGCTGCCGTGCAAAATAGAACCAGTTGCAGGATTTGCCGCATTCTTGCTTTTTTCTCTATCTTGTGATTCTCTTTCTTGTTTTTGGTGCTGCACTGTAATGGCTCCTTTTTTCAGAAACACTGGGTATTTTGTTATTACTGGGTTTCTAACCTGGATCAACCAGTTGTCCAAAGGATTTTTGTTTTCCCTTAGTTCCCTTGCCGTAGCCTGATTAGAGAAAGTTACTTCTGTTAGCTCATTTATGTTGCCTGGCTCTGGGGCAGGGAATGCCACACTATCAATGTCAGTGGTTTTTATTTTCTCTAAGCCCAGCATGTTTGAACTGAGCCTAAAGATGTTTACTCAATTGAGAAAGTCCCACTTCCCTTGCTAAGTGTACTCTGGATATAACTTCAAATTTAGATTTTCTGTATTTTCGGATTGATCTGAATTGGGTGATTTTTGCGGGAGCATAAATCCGAGTTATCCAGCTCCTCTATTGCATTTGGGATTGGGCTCCTCCAGATGTTCACTTCTTCCAGAGAGCGTGTTTTCTGTGCTTCCTGCTCGGGTTAATCACTCCTTGTTTTCTGGTGCAAGGATAGTGGGTCATCACAGCTTGTTCTACACGCAATTATGTCCCTGTCATCTATGGTTGTGGGCATCAATATTTTTTGGTATACTTGGTTTCAGTTTCTTTTGTATCCAATTTTGGTTTGCAGTTGTTATCTTTTATAGAGTTTTATGGATTTTCCTTAATGGGTTTGTTTTTATTTGGATTTCCCACTTCAGTCCCTGATTGCCTGTGGTACTGGTTTGCTGGGTCAACTTTTGACGTTTCGGGACACGTTTCTAATTGTGATGGTTTTTCTTGGGAAAACCTAATGTGAAGGCGATCCACTAAGTTAAGTTCAAGGAGTTTGTTGTTCTTATACCATTCGTCTCCGACTGGTAGACATGTTCCTCTATGATTTGTGGTGACTCTTGTTCTTTTATGTCCTGCTTTTCTGCCAAGTATCCTATATTACGCTTAGGATCATGCGCATCTGTTGGGTCACTTACTATGCTGCCCTGTTGCCCTGTCCCTAGTGCTCTGTGATTTCAATTTGGGGGGAGACTGCATACCCCTTGTTTTCCTTCGCCTCGCTCTGAAGCCAGTGCAATAAGGGTCCCTTCTTATTGTGCTTGCCCTTGATTAGTTTCTTTAATTTTCTTACTTTTTTCTTTTTTTTTTTTTAGAAAAATGCTGCAATTCTATGGAGGTTTTTTTGAACTAGTTGTTGTTTCTGAACTTGATATTTGGTGGAGGGGGTTCCACTTTCAGGTTTTGTATCATATTTTGCTTCTGGTGTGTTGTGTTTTTTACTATCTGTTTAATGTCACTCTCCTCGTTGTGTTTAATTTCCTTGGATCTCCCCAGCCTATCTTGTTTACCATCTGCACTTTTCACTGGGTTTGTATGAGATGTCAATTTTTCTGTTCCTCTGGTTATATTTGTATATTCTCCCATTTTCCCAGGGGGCTTGGTGTTCCTGTTGTATGGGGTTGAAGATGGTAATAGAATTGTATTTGGATTTAAGTCTTCTTTATCTTGCTGGAGATAGGAGATTATTCTTAGAGGCCATCTGGCTGCCTCTATCTTGAGGTTGTTAACTAGAGTACTCATTATTTCCAGAAGCATTTCCAGTTTCTGTAATATGGGGCTACATCCACATTCCTCCTTCTTGATATTTAGCACTGCGCTTCTCTGAGCTCTCTTGATCAAGGAATTCAGTTGTTCGAGCTAGTTATCAAGGCCCGATATCAGGACTGCTACTGTCTATATATTTATGTGGGTGTCCAGCATGTCGGCATGCATGAGGGCCGCATTTGCCATTGAGATCAGAACATTATTGATTATAGTAAGGTGATTCACGATTTTTAGGATCGGGGCTGAGAGGTCCTCTTTGTTTGACGGGGAGCCAGACTTCAACTACTCATTGTTATGAGTAGAGAAGCAAGAGTTAAAAAGGTTTGGTGAACATCGTTTTTCTGGCTCAGTGACAGATACCTCTGGTTGGAGCTTTGGGAGATTGCCATTTTTTCTAATGCTGTTTTCTCCAGAGCTGTTTGCTGGTAATGATGGAACATTGTCTCTTGTCGTGTGGGTTATAGTGTTGGGCTGTTTGTTGGACTCATCTGCCTCCTTGAAATTACTGATTTGGTTATTGCTATTGGCTGATTGATTGTTAATGGGATTGGGAGGTGATAATGGGATGGTGTTTGTTTTTGATTCATAATGAGGACTAGGCGTCTCAAGAACATCACCTATTGAATTCAAATTTCAAATTTATTTATTATGTTTTGGCTCTCAAAGAGGGCCACATAAACATGTATAGACAAAGCAACACAGTCATCAAAAGTACAAGAATTATAAAAACATAGTATTCGAACCGTAATAGGTACACTGCAAGCCATCAGTCCCACAAGGCCGGGCCGGCACAATCTTCCAGAAAATTTAATAAATAGCTAAAAATCCTTTAAAAAAGTTAAAAACATAAGCACAGAACATTTCATTTGGTGGGCAATAAAGTGCATGAAGAAAATCTTGTAAAGTGACAATGCTGAGGCGTAGACAGATTACTTTAAGCCATCGCTTGCGCAAGCTACGTAACGTAGGACAAATCAAAAGTACATGCATACAGTCCTGGTTATTTAATTTACATAGATTGCACAACGGTGAAGTGCCATGCCATTTGGACAGCAACACGTTAAGAGGGATTAAGTCATAACGTAATAAAAACCAAAACCTACGTATCCCATGTGGCAAGTTCCACAGGGCATACGGTTGGGGCTGTTTCAACCTATAGGAGGAGATCAGCGGCTCCACATTCCTTTTATCTCCAACTGTTTTTTTGTCGGATAGAAAACAATACTCCCACGAAGCCTCCTTAAGGACCTGCTTTAACTGCGTGGGAGAGTAGGAGAAAAGAGCGCTTTCATCCAGTCTAAGGATTTTCACAGCCCCTCTAAAATTACTAACAAGTTTAGAGAACTCCTTAAAATTGCCCAAAAGTTCATTTTTGAGTAAAACTCGCAGGGTTCCTTCTCTCGCTCTGGCTAAGCTGGCTACCCACCTTATTAAGGCGCACAGCCCCTGAACCCAGGCACTCCTGAGTCCGAAATCCAGCCTGCAGGCAGCCAGTGGACAGGCATTGTTAAGAGTCGAGAGGGATCTTAGGAGTTTTCCCTCAGTCTTGTGGCAAAAGTCCCAATATTTTATCTCTATTATTTCTATACCATACAAGATGGTTGCGGGGATTTTAGCTCTAAATACTTCTAGAAGGCTAGAAAAATGTCTTTTCCCCGTTGCCAGGTATAGGGACTTTAACCCATTGCCATGGGCAAGAGCTTTGCGAGAGCAATGCTCTATATGAAGATTCTCGCTCATATTGGCCGAGAATATTTTCCCTAAAAAGGTATAACAAGTTACGACCTCCAATCTAAGCCCTCCAATAGCCCAACCAAAATTTGTCGAGCGGCATTTCTTCCTACCAGCAATACACATCACTTTACTTTTATTAATATTGATCTTCATATGATGCTCCCCAGCAAAGTTCTGAAGAGCCTGAAGCCGATTTGCCAGACCCACGGGAGTTAAGTCAAGCAATAACACATCATCGGCATACATCAGACAGGCTATTGGCACCCCTCCTATCAACGGTGCGATCCCCTCACTATGGGACACAGCAGCAGGGAGGTCAGTTGTGTATAGGGAAAACAACAGGGGCGCCAATAAGCAGCCCTGTTTAAGGCCATTCTGAGATGGTATTTTGGCCGACAGCCCCCTTTCGCCCCCCATTAAGACCCTGCACCAGGTCTCAGTGTGCAGAGCCCGCACCAATTCCAGCAGGGGAGTAGGGGCACCCAGCGTCGCCAATTTTCTCCACAGCGTTCCCCGATCTACTTTATCGAACGCTGTGGAGAAATCAATGAAGGCGGCGTATACAACACCCCCTCTCACCTGGACATATTTATCAGTAATAACCTGAAGGGCAGTCAGGTTGTCCAGAGTGCCATGTTCCCTTCGGAAGCCAGTCTGTTCCAACGGCAAGATGTTGCGCTCCTCGACCCAATCAGAAAGAGATCTCAGGAGGCATTTCGCAAAGACCTTTCCGATGGAGTCGAGGAGCGCAATCATGCGATAGTTACTGGGGCTGTCCCTTGCTCCCTTTTTAAAGATAGGGACCATCACCTATTGAGTTAATTGCCTTTGTTACCTTTTTGTTGGCCTGCAGGTACGATACCTTCAATTTCATGTCTGTTGTATTTGGGAGGCTCTCTAGGTTGGGCAGAGAGACCCGAGAGGGCAGTGATTAATTTGCCTGCTGTTGTAATTTATAGTGCCACCATTCCGGTGCTATCAGAGAACCTAAGTGTTGCCACAGCTCATCTGTTTTCCCTCCTGTTTCCTCCCTGACTGGAGAGATGTTGTCCTCTTTGTGTTTCTCCTCCCCTATGGAGACAGTAGTTCGGTTTTCAGAGCGTTTGGGCTCTGGGGGGCCTTGGTCGGCTGTTGGTACACTCACTCCTTTCTCCATGATGATTATTTCTGTAGATAATGGAATTTGTGTGGGAATTATTTCTTGGAGTTCATCATCCTTATTGTCAACCCTACCTACTCTGTCCACCTTATCACCGCGTGGTACGTTTGCCCCTTTTCCCTTCTGAGTTGTTGGGGACAGGTAAGCTCTTATGTCTCTGCTACTGTTGGTCAATTTCTTATTTTCATTGTAGCAATCATTATTAACACTTGGATTCCTGGCCGCACTGGGCGACGATTTGTCTTGCTGCCCTTCCGTGAGGGCTGACTTTTGGTTCCCCGGTCTCCCCTCCTGAGGGTATAGCATTTTTTACTTTTGCCGCTTTGCTGTTTTGTGGGGGCGGTAATGAGCTTTATGTTGTGCCTGAATGTAGTTTCTTGTCCGCAGTATTTCTACTCTCAATACTGTGGATTTTATTAGCTAGTTTATTAGCTGGTGTATTAGTGGTGTGACATTTTCCAGTGCTTGCTTCATTGATCCGAGCCACTAAACACTGGTGCTATGAGAACAAGTTAGTGTTGATCTTTTGGGTTTTTTCAGCCTGAGGAGGGGTGCAAAACCCCTCCAGGGCCCTCAGGGATCCTTGAGTGGCTGAGTTCCTGTTTTCAGTGGTTACAGTGTTCATACCGCTCTACTTGTAGCCTTGTAACCTTTTATTTTGTCAAGTTCTATAGGGTTTACAAGAACGGAGAGCAACTCCTTGGTGGGGGAGCATCAAACATGGCCTTACGCGGTCACTGGAAGTACTGGCAGCACCCAGGGGCCAGGACTGTTTTCAAGAGCTGCGGGTGGCAAAGTGCGCCTTTTTCCCCACTGCTGCACTTACCCCAGATCCTGCCAGCGAGTCCTCCTGCTGAGAATGGTGAAGGCTAGAGGCAACCGACTCACCTTAGTTTTGTTGGCATTGGACGCTCATTGGGTGCCAATTTGGGTGCTGGTGTGTCCTGCCCGAAGTGAGGAACCAGCAGCTGGCAGCTCAATCGTAGGAAGGTGATGAGAAGGGCCAAGACCAGGATTAAGACCAGGACAAAGGCCAGGGCACACTGGGATGAGTGGGACCTACTAGGTTACCGCAGGCTGCACCCAGAGCTAACCCGGGCTGCCTCCACACACCTCCTGTGGTGCACTCTCGGCAGCCACCGACCATACTCGCCAGTGGGAGACACAGGTTGTTTGGTCCTTGGTCAGTCTCGGCAATCATCCCCCCCGGATCTAACAACTGGGAAGAATATCGAAGTAGTGGAGCTCCTTTGCTCGGAGTCCTCCGAGTCTCAGCATCTGATGCAAAACACGGGCTCAGTCAGTTTCAGTACATATATTTCTAGTGGCAATAGTAGAAACCTCTTGGACAGTAGTTTGAGATTCCCAGCGTGAGAAAAATCTATAAGCTAACCTGCACTAACCCCTAGGCTCTTTAGGCAAGAGAAAGCCAGTTGCGTCCGCATCCGCACCATCAGTCTTTGGCTTTTGTAGTGGTCCAAGTGTGTATTATTTCTGTGGTACGGTAGCGGTAGAAAAGGGTACAATCAGAGTTTATTTTATGGCTGTGCTAGACGTCGTGGCTCAAGTTCTTTGATATACAGCCTCCCACTACCTGGAGTCAGTTTTCATGCCCAGTTCCATCACTCATCTTTTATGCCCCACTGTTTTCTCCAGTGTTTTCCCACACGTTAGGAGCTTATATATTTCTGATAAGGTGTGCTGGTTCCTTGTACTAATGATGAGCCATTTCTCACATGGCAATATAGGTCTACAAGCAACTTGTCTCATTGCGGGGTGTGTCAACCAATGCCTTACCTGATTGCACCTGAACGTTTCCCCCTCTGGCAACCCAAAGTCTTTTTTTTTAACTTGATCAAATGATTTAATACCTCTCCAGTCATAAGGTCTCTTATTTACTTACAGCTTGCTTTCTGCAATTCACCAAAGTTCTCTTCTTTTTAAGGTTGGGGTAAAGTCGGAGTTGCCAGTTTTTTGGGTCAAAGGTGATGGGACTGAGGACAACTCTACTTCCCCCCACCTGTGTGGCAAGCCACCATTGCTACTTGTATGATTGGTAAAGACTCAAGGCCCCAGGTTCTGTACCTCCAAGGGAGACAAACTGCCTTCTATATTTGAGAGCCTGAGACAAACTGATCTATGAATCACCAGTATTTTCTGCTATCTTCATGGTGCCACTGCATGATAAGCTACAAACCTCAACGTATTAATATTTAAAGGAAAGGTTTAGTCCTGTCAAAAGGGCTTATTTTGGCAGGTCTAATTTGTAGTTGGTGCCGCAGTAGTATGGTAAAATGTAACTTTCAGGTACTATTACACCTTTGCACAATATACTAAGGACTGGTAGGTAACTTAAATATGAAAATTGCGATATGCCAATTTCATCATATTGAAAGGGAAAGCACAGACAGGCTCTGAGGGAACACCACAGAAAATATGGTAACTCCCAACGTTATTGATACACTTAGTGTCAGACACTGGGTGCGGTGGCAAAGCATCCTGTGAATTCTCCGGCAGTGCTTGTAGATTGAGATGCATGCTGAAATGTTTCCCAGCAAGGTAAAATGCCCTGACACCAGTCCCCTTCTAGTGTGTGGAAAGCAGGGAGTTATAAATGTTTATGGATTAGAAGACTGCTCACACCAACTGTACACAAAATAATATTTTGACTCTGGATACTACGAGTCTCACTTGATGTTGAGCTGCGCATTGACTTCAGCTGAATACAGAGCAATATTTAACAAATAATGAGATATAGTTAACATCTTATCACCCTGGGTAGAGTATCTAATATCTTCTATCACACTTGATATACCCTCAGAGTATCTCTGTGTTTCCAGGTCTATAAATTTGGATAGAACAATATGTTTTCCTGAAATTGAATCACAAATATTATTTGTGAAATAAATGTCAAAACATTTAGAATTATCATTTTCTCGCTATAGGTAACTACCTTCTGTCTTAGAAGAATCCACTCCCTGACTTGAAAATACATTCACGGTAATTGTATCAATCTATAAACACATTAAAATTATAGAGTTTATCTGTGTAATAAGAAATAACATCTCAACCTAATTTGCTCTCATATTTTTGTATCAATTGATCATCTATACCAAAGTCTTTTACGTGATGAGGATCCTTTATGTTCCTCAAGTCAAACAGCAAAGTGGGAAAAAAATAAGAGAGAGCTCATCACCTTTCAACAATGGTTCTGAAACAGTTCAGACTTCTATTGCTTCTAAATGATGATCATAAAACAGTTTCCAAGACTTCCTTTTCTCTGCCACTGTTTACAAATCACACAAGAGTCCTGTTTCTTGATCAGACATGTAGTGGTCTTGCCTGCAATCAGGCATCTTGAGTAGTGCATCCAGCCTCTCTCCAAATGAGCGTCAAATCTCCACATTAAACACAAAATCAATCTAAATTAATATGTGCAAAAGCTGACATTTTGGAGTATATTGGTTGTGCATGTGTTGAGCATGAGGAGGCAAGTGTAGGCCACAGGTCATAACAGAGAACCCTTACTCCATCCCCCACAAAGACCACCCTCATGGTGGGTGAGCTCCTGGTGTAACTGGATTACTGGCATACAACTCATGCAGGTAGTCTGGGGAATGAAAAAGGGAGATTGTTTCCTAAGGTTCCACCAAACACCCGCTAAGCTACTAAATAATGCATCTGATCTCTAGCAGTTCATGCATCTAATTTACCTGAACTTGCATTAAATTTGGAACAAGTAACGTTTTTAAAGAAGGGCACGATTACTGTTACAGTTTTGAGTAGATTCACTACAGTTGGTGTCCCCAATTACTAGTGAAAAGTTACTTCGAAGTATAGATTGTCATGTTCGCAACCGCAAAATAGAAGGAGGTGGAGTCAATTAAAATATCAAATACAATCATGACATTATTACTAGTAGTGATTTTATGACTGTATTTGATGTTCTTACTTGGTGGAAACCTCCATGTTAAGTATTGGGAAATGAATAGAATTGTAATAAAATTAAAAAAAATACTTACACATTCAACTTTATCGAATTATAATGTTATATAATGTTATATAATTTTAAGTATGCATTTTAAATGTAGAATATTCATTTTAAAAAGTAACTGCACTGCTAGCTACATCTTAAATGAATTTTTTTGTAAATGTAAGTACATTAACTGAATTGTATTTTTTAATGAAACCCACCTAAAGTAAAATGTTTATATTTCTTTATTATGTATTGAACATTACTAAAAGATATCTATAACCTCATTTAATTTAATTATTTTAAAAAGTTACATTTATTTTGAAATTGAAAAAGTTTAGTAAATAATTTAAAACCAATATATTCAGGTTATAGGTTGAGTATTTACCCAGATCCCATATTTACTCCGTCTTTGAAGTCCCCTTGTTCGTAACTTTTTATGTTTTAGACAGATTTTAAGGATTGCTGCTAATTTTAGAAATGAATTTTATAATGCACTGTGTATTTTACACTACCAATGTATAACTGTGATTTTACTTGTCTGTGGCTGTTTTTATTTGTGAGTCTTCTTTTCTGCTTTATCTCCTATATAGGCCGAATAAAGAAACTTGTATATAACTGTGAAGTATATATAAATTGTGTATCTCGTTTTGATTTCGGTGAGTGTGTGTGTAATACTAAGATAAGTGTTTTATACATATGGTAAGGAGTCATTTTTTAGTGAACGTAGTGTGTTGTGGGGGTGGTGTTGTCCAATGCCTTACACTTGGGCCTTGAGGATAAGCTTGACTGCTCAGTGCCAAGCTACCTAAGGGTGAGCACATGTTATGGGACATGTGTACACGTGTATGGTACTCATTGTATCTACAGTGGTGGATTCTGACTGACTTTGATGTGTCCCTACCAGACGGAAACCGATGGGTCTAACAGCATTCTTGAAAGATTATTAGGCCCTTTAGCTAGTTTTCCCATCGGATTTTCCACATGCTATTTTATGCAGAATTGTAATTTTTTGCACAGTATCGGATTTTGAGTGAAGAAAAGTAGATTCGTTTTTTTAAAGAAAAGCATTGCGTGGGCATTGATTTATTGAGTGTTATTTGTCGTGATCTTAAGTTCTAGTTTACACAGCACTTCTCTAAATCAGCATTGGACTGATCTGTTTCACTACACTGAGAGTCAAGTGCTAAAATGAATCTTGGTTGCCAGTTAGATGGTCTGCATTTCGGTGGCCTCACAACATCACAATTGAACCAACTGGGCACCAGTACATTTTGATTGCCCTAGGAACTCCAAAATAAAATTTTGCATAGCAGCGCTCATACTGAAAACCTTTGTGCCTGCCTGGCACTTTTAAGAAAATCAGGGGCATATGTATCGCCACCACAACATCACGTTTACAGACATTGTGGTGGCGATAGGGGCTACGCCTTATGTGCAAGGCAGCATTAAGCCACTTCACGTGGCTTAACGCTGCCTTGTACATAAGGCCTTCTTTCACGCTATGGTTAGCGTGAAAGGGGCGTGCAGTGGTTTTGTGGTGGGCGTTCCAACGCAACACCCATTGTATTTGACGCTGCCCTCTATGTACAAGGGTGGCGCGCATCGGAGGCAGCACCAAAATTAAGACCAGGAAAACCCTGGGGCATATTTACAAGGGCTTTATCTCCGGTTTTTTTGGCTTTTAAAACCATCGCCCTATTAACAAGAGGGTGCTAACATGCATTAGCGCATGTTAGCACCCTTTTACCCAACGCCTCCCTTTGCATCTCTAATGAGATGCAAAGTGGGCGTCACTGGGCAGGACAACCTTGTAAATATTGCTGATGTTCACATCTCGATATTTACAAGGCTGCCCCAGCATTTTAGCACACGTTAGTTTTTGGAGAAAATGCAGACTTACCTATCCCTAACATTGAGGTGGATTATGCTGATACGACCCACAGGGTCGTATCAGCAAGGTTATCGCCGTTTTGCAGGGAACATCATTGGAAAACCAGCGATGTGCCCTGCAAAACAGCGATAACCTCGCTATCTCTGGAAGTTTTATCGCCCTGGAGAAACGCGTTTTTAATAATGCGCTACAAGAGCGATAAATTCCACAGATAGCCTGCGATAACAAAATTATCGCTAAGCACGGCCAGCGATAATTATCGCTGGCCGTTGATAATATGCCCCCCTGGTCTTAAGTTGGCAAACAAGGAGAAATGCATTATTTCTCCTCGTTTTTGCTTTTTCCATGTGTGCTGCTGCCTTATGCAGCACACATGGAAAAAGCAAAATGCCATGGTTTGTTCACGTACAGGAAGGTGCCCCTTCCTGTACATAAACAAACCTTTAAAAAAAATGCCATTTTGTCAATTGTATGTGTGCTGGATGAAGCAGCACACATGAAAGTGACAGAAATGCATTTTAGGATTGTTTATGTGCAGGAAGGGACACCTTCCTACACATAAACAATCCTCCCCTGCACGTAGACACCCTTACACTCTGGTGCAATGGTGCCTGCATTGGCTCTAAGATGCTTAATTTAGCGCCATCGCAGGGGTAAACGCAAGGCTATACCACATGAATCTATGTCATCATCTCGCCATCTTTTTACCCGCAGGGAATCACAACGCGGTCATTACAACGACCGCGTTGTGATTCCGCATACCATTACTCCGCAAGTCGGAACAACCACTTGCGGAGGGGGGGGCTCTGGATGTTGGAATAGTATAATTTACTATTCCAACTCCAGTCTGTCCGTACACTAGGGAAGGTGTTGGATTTTAAATCCAACACCTCCCCCCCCCCCCTCCGCAAGTTGTTGTTCCGACTTGCGGAGTAATGGTATGCGGAATCACAACACGGTTGCTGTAATGACCGCGTTGTGATTCCCTGCGGGGAAAAAGTTTTGTACCATACCACATTCTTGTAAATATGGTGCAGCCTTGCGTTT
Source organism: Triturus cristatus (assembly GCF_964204655.1). Lineage (NCBI taxonomy): Eukaryota > Metazoa > Chordata > Amphibia > Caudata > Salamandridae > Triturus > Triturus cristatus. The sequence goes on from NC_140587.1 coordinate 360,334,348, forward strand.
CAAAAGTGGCTGAGTGTGTCGTTAAGCCAAGGAGGCTAACGACACGCTCCCTCATTTCCTTATACATATCCCCCACAGTAATCATTATCGAGGAGGATGCTGACTCGGACGGTCTTGCCCTCGCATCAATATGGCACAGGAGCCTTATACGCTCAACTGTCCCTGGATTCAGGAGGGAACAGTTTTCCACAATTACAGGAACCTGATATTCTATACAGACCTACTACTTTATATGATTTTGATTGACTTGTGAAGCCCTAATGAAGTCCACACCAGTTGGACGAAACGTGTAGGCTTTTTGGCTGACATTTTACTGAATTCGAAGAATAAAGAAAGTGTTTATATAAAGTCGACAGTGGATGGACATAATCATTTTAGGTGCTGGTGGTGCATTCCACATTTGCGTGAATCCCCTTCAGTGTTCCAGCTTTCGTAGTCAATTCACTTAGTTCAAACAAATAGTTAATATTGGCGATAACATGTCCACAATACATGCAATGTATGGTCAGAAAAAGCATCAAAAGAATGTTAGTCAATGTTTCTTTCTTTCTCTGACGTAATCAGTATCATTTGTCTATGATACAGCTCTATCAACGTTTACAATATGTAGACAGCGCCAATAATATGTGGCTACTCTTCATACGACTTTCACCTGAAATCTATGTTAAGGAAAAAGTGCTTCTTTATTGCCACTATTCACCTCGAGTAGCAATTCTATCTCCTGCTCATCCACTGGTGTAGGAAGGTGGATATCTGACTATGGTTACCCCCAAATTTTTGCCTAGTGTCTAGCTGGTTTTTCGACTTAGTTGGCCTGAGATCCTGCTATTCAGGATCTCAGCCTGGCTGTTCTCTCTTTAAAATGGACTCCATGTACCCTAGGTACATACCCAATTGGTTGGATCACCCTGTCAGCCCCTGTACCAGTGTACACTAGGTACCCAGGGCATTGGTGTACCCAAGGCGTGCCAGGGGCTGAAGCATGTATTATGCCACCCCAGGCTTGGCCTAACAATTTGACACAACTGGCTGATCACTCAGCTGGGGTAAGTTGATGTAACCACCTCTTACTTAGGTGTAGTATACCTATACCTAACCTTAAATGGGACACCTGGTAACCTATAAGTCACTCCTATGGCAGGCCTTAACAATCCTGAAGGCAGAGTGCTTGGTTCCATGTGAGATGGTGCTCTGGCATGAGCTGAGCCTGTCTGCAGTGGTCGGAACAACTTCCTTCTACTGTTTCCAGATATCGTCATACCATATACTCTTAAGTGCATTATGAACCTCGCGGTTAAATGCTATCTTTGGTTTGGCTTTATCAAAACATGTCGAGTAAGGTGTCATACGAATTGGAATACTAACCCCTCGCCAATTCTGGCGACGGGGTTAGCATTCCACCCTTCTAGAGGGACACGACATGTACAGTACCTGAAACCCGGGTAGAATCAGACATAGCCTCAGCTCCACAAAATGGATGCTGCCACCACAGACACAAGTCTGCCCTCCTGCTGCTGGGAGTCCTTCCAGCTTGGGAGGTGTGGACAAAGGGTTTCCTGCCAGGGGAGGTGCATGCACCACCCCAAACAGGATTTTGTGTATTGGTCAGGTAGGGCTTGAAAGAAACCAGACATGCCTGTGGCTCACAAGGAGCCTCGGCGCCTATGCCAGATCAAACCGGTCCTGGGGCACACCAGTCCCGGGCCTGGGGCGAGCTGGACAAAGGAGTGGGGGTGTAACCACCCCCCTTCCTGGTCCCACCCATAGGGAGGGACCTAGCAGGTAGTCCGGCCCCTAGAATCCGCTTAAAGGTAGGAGCTGTGTCCTAAGACTTCAGACATCCTGGAATCAACTTGAAACTAAGAAGAAGACGGGAACTTCGACATTCTGCTGCACAGAAGACTGAAGGAAATCTCCCCTGTGGTCAGGGAGTGACCACCTTGCTAACGCAAGCACCATCCAGCGAATCAACGTCTGCTTTGCCGCCGCCTCCCGCCGGAGCCCGAGCCCAGAGACTGACAAGACCTGGACCTCCAGACCTCTCACCGCCCGATCCACAGTCCCTGAAAAGAGGAGACCCGTGGAGGCACCGAGACACGTGGAGCCAGCCATCTTGAAACGACCACGACAAGCTGACATGTGCAACAACCGAGGCTCCCTCCAAGTTGTGCTTTGGGATCTGAGAAGCCCAACCCTCGAGCAGCCTTTGCACCAAAGGTGAGCCCTCCAGCATCTCCACGATCTGCGTGGAGCCCTTCTGCATTTTGCCACTCGACGCGCCTAACCGGTTGCTGGCCCGCTGGCTAGTAGCCATCTTGGTGACGAACTTTACAAAATACACTGCTGGTCTGGTTGCTCCAGACTGGCCCTTGCTCCCCTCCAAAGGAGCAGTCCTTCTGACCTTGCTGGTCAGAACCATCAGCTTATTTTGTCTCCTACAACAATTGCTTTTGCCAAGGCTTGTTTGCTTTGATCAAGTCGCCGACAGCGAGAGCCTGCGTGGGACAGCTCGTGAACCAACTCCTGGACGTCGTCGACCTCCAGGGACCACGTGGCTGCAGAGACAATCTACACCTTTCTTCCTGTTTGCACCCGACATTGCCTGGTACCCACCTGGTGCCACGCTGGTCACTGGCTAGTGACTGTGAACACTGTCCCCTCTGCTTACAGGTCTTCCACATCTCCGATCCACTCTTGGATCCACTGCATCTCTCCCGGACCGACCGCCTGCAGCATCTTTGTCTTCAAGCTCCACGGAACAGATAGAAGAAACCCGACGCACTTCGAGGCCTATGCACCCGCTTCCTGTGGGTGAGGTAAAGCTGGCACACCTGTGCCCAAGTGTAGTATTACATCTCTAGTGCCTGTGTTCCAAATCTTGAGTTCCTAGTCCATCCGGAAGATCCTTTTTGCAGTAACTTTGTACTTTTTACGCACCCATTGAAACCTATGGGAGCACGCGTGTGACTATTTGCTCTGCAAACGCCACCCGTGGACCTCCTGGTCACTAACTGAAGTTAGCTCCTTGTAGGCCCAGCGATTATAGAGGCCCTAGGCCTTTTCCCTTTTCTGTTCGTGGTACTTATACCACTATTTTAGTATATGGTTTGAGCGGCCACCAGGGCCTATCCATATAAAGTGCAACTTCTGTGTATTCTACTGTAATCTTGTTTGACGATTTGTGCTCCTGTGCTCATAAAGAGACTAGGGGTTACTTTGAGAAATAAATACATATATATTTTGAATATATATCTGTGTGGTGTCCTTTCATTGGTATAAAAGGGGGTTGCATTTGGTAAAACAGCTGGCTTAACACGCTTCACGAGTTTAGCCTCAAAGACTGCTTAGCCTACGCTACCACTAGGGCAGCTAGTCCGAAAAGGTTGACTTACAACCACACCATAAGGGTTGCTTGGCATGGTACAAGGTGATCACTTTAACTAGTGAGCATCATATACCAGGCCAACTTCTCACATTGGTGAGCAGCGGTTGGATTTGAGCTTGCTGTGTTTTACCATTGTAATCTCTTGGTTACCAATTGAAAGATCACATAGGTACCTGTAGGTACATATAAAACAAGATTAGATATACATAAGTTCTACTGAACTTAGTTGTTGTAGAGCAAAGGGAGTAGCACACCCTGACTACAACTACTAGATAGGTTTAGTAGGTAAACCCAAGTGTAGGTAGATTGCAACACATCCACCCACACTTAAGACCAATGGCTGGGGCAGAGGGGTCCACTGTACCCATCTCTGTTGAGAGTGACCCCCAGAGGGCACCATCCATCTTTGCTACCCTTAATCAGAATGAGCTCAGGCATTTGGCAACTCTTAGAGGCCTTAAACAGCCCAAGAACCCTACCTCTGCTGAGCTCAGAGAACTCTTGCAAAATGATGAGAATCAGAGAGAGCTCAAGAAAGCTTCCCAGTTAGCCCCCTTAGGGACAGGAACAGGAGGCCCCCCTTCTGAAGATGCTACAGAGCTACCCAGTTCCAATAGTCACCCCTTAGATGGCAATAATACCACAGAGGATGAGAGTGATAAAGGTGCTGATACAGAAAGTAGTGATGATGAAGGGAGAATTAGCCCAGTGCCAAGTGTTATACTTGGCCCAGCTAAACTAAGGCTATTGGGGACTGACAGTGGGTTTACCCCATTGGATCTCCCCAGTGGACTTAACACAGGGCTTGGGAGGCAAAGGAATCGCTCAGGTGACTCCAATGTTTCTCATGGCTCTAGAGGCTCTCAAGGTCACTCCAGGAAAAGGATGACCACCCCTCAGAGGAGGGAACATGAGGCCAGAATGCAGGAAGCCCAGCTGAGGATCAGGAAGCAGGAGCTAGAGGTAGCCCTGATGGAAGAAAAACTGAGGAAGGCTAGGCAACCTAGAGAGAGTGGGTCTATACCCACTGGTGGCAGCATTGTCCCTAAGGACAAAGATAGGGTCTTTGATAATAGGAACCTGTCTAAGGTTGTGCCCCCCTACAAAAGTGGGGATGATATCCACAAATGGATAACTGCTCTTGAGAGAGCCTGCAAAGTACAGCAGGTTCCTGAAGACCAGTGGGCAGCAATCCTCTGGCTCTCCTTTGAAGGAAGAGGCAGAGACAGACTCCTCACTGTTAGGGAGGAGGATGTCAGAAACTACAGAGTCCTGAAGAGTGTCCTAGTTGATGGGTTAGGCTTAACCACTGAACAGTACAGGTTAATGTTCAGAGACACCCAGAAGACACAGACTCAGGACTGGTCTGAATATGTTGAATGTGCCACTAAGGCTTTGGAGGGTTGGTTGCTGGGAAGTAAGGTATCTGATTATACAGGATTGTACAATTTGATGATGAGAGAACAGATTTTAAGTAACTGTCAAAACCAGCTCCTCCATCAACACCTGGTAGACTCAGATTTGACCTCTCCCCAAGAATTGGGAAAGAGGGCAGATAAATGGGTCAGGACCAGGATCAGGCCTAAGAATCAGGGTGGTGACCAAAAGAAAGATACCACCAAACCTCAAGAGAAGGGTGGGGATAAAGCAAAAGAGAAATCTTCCTCAGGGCCCCAAAACTCCACACAGGGTGGTGGGTCCCAAGCTCCCTCCTCTACCACAGGTAAAAAGCCTTACTGCCATGAGTGTAAAACTCCTGGGCATTGGAAAACTGACAGCAGTTGCCCAAGGGCTACAAACAAAACTGTTCCTCCAATTACTCCTGTCACACCACCTATTACTGTCAGCAGTAATCCCCCAGGTGGTGGGAGTGCCCCCAAAAATGTGGGTGGGTTTACTTGGGGAACACAGGGGGACCCTGGCTTAGCCAATTCCCCTGCAGCAGATACTCTTGTCTGTGATGGTGGCATGGGGTTTGCCAACTTCACGGCCTGTCCCAACACTTTGGGTAGGTACAGACAGGAGCCCTACATCAATGGTACAAAAGCTGAGGCCTACAGAGACACTGGAGCTAGCATCACAATGGTGGCCCATTGGCTAGTTCCCTCTGAGCAGCTTTTGCCTGGTTTCTCCTACCAGGTGACCAACATTGATGGCAAACAGAACAGTCATCCCATGGCAGAGGTATGTCTCAGCTGAGGAGGTGTCACTGGCCCTAAAAGGGTGGCAGTGTCCCCAACCTTGCCTGTAGACTGCTTACTGGGGAATGACTTAGAACTCTCAGCTTGGGCTGGAGTTGAACAAGACACCCATTCTAAAATGGTAGGCCTTTCACAAAAGGGTAGTGGGGTTGTGCCATTCACAACCCCTGTCCAAATAGATTTCCTCCCTGGAAAGGTTGGAAGGGCAGTTGTAGCCACAGCCCAGGCACAGACAGACTTCCCTGTAGAGACTGGCAGAGCTGTGACAGTCACAGCTCAAACACAAACTGAGGGCCCCCCTGAAAAGGTTGGCAAGGCTGTAATGGTCTCAGCCTATACTCAGACTGACATAGGTGTAGTGAAGCCTGAAACTATGGATCACTCCACACAAACAGAGAGTAGTGGGGAGGAAGAAAAGTCTCCCTCTCCCCAGACATTAGGAAAAAGTCAGCCTCCTCAGGGAGCTGACCTCACCCCTTGTGAAGGAACTGCCCCAGAGGTAGCCAGGCCTGGCCTGGCAGAGCCTCTGATGTCAGTGGCCCCTTCCAAGGTGGGACCCAGTCTGGTGCAGGTAGCCTGCCTCTCTCTACCCTGCCTCAGTCAGCCCAGGGCTGCAGAGGTCAGGGAGGCCAGTGGACCCCAAGAGGGCTCCTGTCCACAAGAACCCCCCCATCAAAAGAATGAGGATTGCCTGGCTAATAGCCCTAGTCAGGTGATGGGTAAAAACATTCCTGAGGGATCTCCTTTACAGGTAGTTAGGGACCTCCCCCAGAGGGATTCTGTTGGGTACAGGCAAACATGGGACCTTAGGGCCCCATACCTGACCTGTCCCTCCAGTAAGCCCACAAAAGGGACCCAGCCTCCAGCTTTAGGTAGCCAGAGGCTGACCCTGAGAGCACAGTGCACCTCAGTTAAGGAGAGAAAGGCATCCATGGTGGAGGAGGATTGGAGGAAGCTGAGGCCTCACTTTGAGGACACTCACTTCAGTACTCCATCTCAACACCAGCCTTTTACTTTGCCAAGACACACCAAAGGTAGAGATTCCCTATGGTGGAGACCCTCTGCTACCCTTAGGGTGAGGGATTGCTTAGTGGACCATGAGACAGGGGGTAACCATGCCAGTCCTGGTTCCTCCTTATATGGCCACTTGGGCAATATAGGCTTACCTGGTCGAGGTCAGCCTTATCTCCCTTCGTTTGGGGGGGGGGTTGTGTAGGAAGGTGGATATCTGACTATGGTTACCCCCAAATTTTTGCCTAGTGTCTAGCTGGTTTTTCGACTTAGTTGGCCTGAGATCCTGCTATTCAGGATCTCAGCCTGGCTGTTCTCTCTTTAAAATGGACTCCATGTACCCTAGGTACATACCCAATTGGTTGGATCACCCTGTCAGCCCCTGTACCAGTGTACACTAGGTACCCAGGGCATTGGTGTACCCAAGGCCTGCCAGGGGCTGAAGCATGTATTATGCCACCCCAGGCTTGGCCTAACAATTTGACACAACTGGCTGATCACTCAGCTGGGGTAAGTTGGTGTAACCACCTCTTACTTAGGTGTAGTATACCTATACCTAACCTTAAATGGGACACCTGGTAACCTATAAGTCACTCCTATGGCAGGCCTTAACAATCCTGAAGGCAGAGTGCTTGGTTCCATGTGAGATGGTGCTCTGGCATGAGCTGAGCCTGTCTGCAGTGGTCGGAACAACTTCCTTCTACTGTTTCCAGATATCGTCATACCATATACTCTTAAGTGCATTATGAACCTCGCGGTTAAATGCTATCTTTGGTTTGGCTTTATCAAAACATGTCGAGTAAGGTGTCATACGAATTGGAATACTAACCCCTCGCCAATTCTGGCGACGGGGTTAGCATTCCACCCTTCTAGAGGGACACGACATGTACAGTACCTGAAACCCGGGTAGAATCAGACATAGCCTCAGCTCCACAAAATGGATGCTGCCACCACAGACACAAGTCTGCCCTCCTGCTGCTGGGAGTCCTTCCAGCTTGGGAGGTGTGGACAAAGGGCTTCCTGCCAGGGGAGGTGCATGCACCACCCCAGACAGGATTTTGTGTATTGGTCAGGTAGGGCTTGAAAGAAACCAGACATGCCTGTGGCTCACAAGGAGCCTCGGTGCCTATGCCAGATCAAACCGGTCCTGGGGCACACCAGTCCCGGGCCTGGGGCGAGCTGGACAAAGGAGTGGGGGTGTAACCACCCCCCTTCCTGGTCCCACCCATAGGGAGGGACCTAGCAGGTAGTCCGGCCCCTAGAATCCACTTAAAGGTAGGAGCTGTGTCCTAAGACTTCAGACATCCTGGAATCAACTTGAAACTAAGAAGAAGACGGGAACTTCGACATTCTGCTGCACAGAAGACTGAAGGAAATCTCCCCTGTGGTCAGGGAGTGACCACCTTGCTAACGCAAGCACCATCCAGCGAATCAACGTCTGCTTTGCCGCCGCCTCCCGCCGGAGCCCGAGCCCAGAGACTGACAAGACCTGGACCTCCAGACCTCTCACCGCCCGATCCACAGTCCCTGAAAAGAGGAGACCCGTGGAGGCACCGAGACACGTGGAGCCAGCCATCTTGAAACGACCACGACAAGCTGACAAGTGCAACAACCGAGGCTCCCTCCAAGTTGTGCTTTGGGATCTGAGAAGCCCAACCCTCGAGCAGCATCTGCACCAAAGGTGAGCCCTCCAGCATCTCCACGATCTGCGTGGGGCCCTTCTGCATTTTGCCACTCAACGCGCCTAACCGGTTGCTGGCCCGCTGGCTAGTAGCCATCTTGGCGACGAACTTTACGAAATACACTGCTGGTCTGGTTGCTCCAGACTGGCCCTTGCTCCCCTCCAAAGGAGCAGTCCTTCTGACCTTGCTGGTCAGAACCATCAGCTTATTTTGTCTCCTACAACAATTGCTTTTGCCAAGGCTTGTTTGCTTCGATCAAGTCGCCGACACCGCCGACAGCGAGAGCCTGCGTGGGACAGCTCGTGAACCGACTCCTGGACGTCGTCGACCTCCAGGGACCACGTGGCTGCAGAGACAAGCTACACCTTTCTTCCTGTTTGCACCCGACATTGCCTGGTACCCACCTGGTGCCACGCTGGTCACTGGCTAGTGACTGTGAACACTGTCCCCTCTGCTTACAGGTCTTCCACATCTCCGATCCACTCTTGGATCCACTGCATCTCTCCCGGACCGACCGCCTGCAGCATCTTTGTCTTCAAGCTCCACGGAACAGATAGAAGAAACCCGACGCACTTCGAGGCCTATGCACCCGCTTCCTGTGGGTGAGGTAAAGCTGGCACACCTGTGCCCAAGTGTAGTATTACATCTCTAGTGCCTGTGTTCCAAATCTTGAGTTCCTAGTCCATCCGGAAGATCCTTTTTGCAGTAACTTTGTACTTTTTACGCACCCATTGAAACCTATGGGAGCACGCGTGTGACTATTTGCTCTGCACACGCCACCCGTGGACCTCCTGGTCACTAACTGAAGTTAGCTCCTTGTAGGCCCAGTGATTCTAGAGGCCCTAGGCCTTTTCCCTTTTCTGTTCGTGGTACTTATACCACTATTTTAGTATATGGTTTGAGCGGCCACCAGGGCCTATCCATATAAAGTGCAACTTCTGTGTATTCTACTGTAATCTTGTTTGACGATTTGTGCTCCTGTGCTCATAAAGAGACTAGGGGTTACTTTGAGAAATAAATACATATATATTTTGAATATATATCTGTGTGGTGTCCTTTCATTGGTATAAAAGGGGGTTGCATTTGGTAAAACAGCTGGCTTAACACGCTTCACGAGTTTAGCCTCAAAGACTGCTTAGCCTACGCTACCACTAGGGCAGCTAGTCCGAAAAGGTTGACTTACAACCACACCATAAGGGTTGCTTGGCATGGTACAAGGTGATCACTTTAACTAGTGAGCATCATATACCAGGCCAACTTCTCACAACTGGATACAGCTATTCCTGCACTTTGCGAAGACGTGTCCAAAAAGGAACATGATTGTCAATTAATTTATTTGCGTTCACCTCTTTGTACTTTGTACTGTAATATTTTGTTAGTACTTTGATCATGTAGCTCTATATTGTACTTTCTCTGCATGTCTCCGACCGGACCCACAAGTCTGCGTCAGCTTCCAAGAGTAATGGCTCGCCGCACACTCACATACAGGCGTAAATTAAACAAAACTTGCGCAATGCAACGGAGCACGGAAGGCTGCAACAAGCGCCTATTATGTAAACTCTCACTTTCCCACTAAAAATACCTTCTTTGCACTTCGATTGGCATTGTGTGCACCGGCAAAAGTTGAGCAAGCTGTTTCTTGTGTGATTTTTGTTATCGAGCATATACCTTTATATAAGAATTTTTAGTTCCATAAAACCATCAAAAAGCATGATGCATAATACGTGAAATATTATGTGAATAACACAAACAGGAATTCCAGGGATGTTCGAATTTTCACATCCTGGGGGGCGAATAATGATGTGCTCTTCTGGCTCAGAGCAGAGTCCCTGTTTTTATGTACCTGCAGTCAGTTCGTTTATTTATTAACTGCTCATTTATAGACATTTTTTATAGGGCGTACATGACCCTGGGGTATCAGAGAGCTATACATTACAAGAGAGAGACCATTTGTACAAAAGTGTTTACAAATATTCTGTTACAGGTATTTCTCGAATATTTACCAAACGTCTGTTCTGTGACACCTTTCCTGTGTCACCCTAGATTGTTGATGGAGTTGTGTGGTATAACAGATTTTTAGTAGCATGTAGTATGTGATCCATCTGCGTGTACCCTCTATGCTAACTTTGGGTACCAAGTTGACTGGAGGCTCCTAGTAGTTACCAGTTGTTCAATGGGTTGTGAGGCTTTTGTTTTTGCATGTCGTCTAGTTTCTGGTCCGAGATATTATGTGTTAAGGTCCTTGCGGGTTCAGGGACTTGTGTCGATTTTATACTTATTTCTTTATGTGCCCAAAGTGTGTTTTAAATGGTAAGGCCTTTACACTCTTCTTGAAATAAGCAGTAGATGGTTTCGCACAAATTTCTGGTGGGATGATGGTCCATATTTTCAAATCATTTCCTGTAAATGAGCATGCATAAGATCTTACTTTTTAGGTCTGGTGTTAGCCAAGACCTTTTGATTTTACTACAATATGTATAATATTTTTATACACGTACATTTAAAGGTTTGTAAAAACCACAGCAAAATAAGCATTGTTTGAAGGCTGGTGGTCAACACCAGACCTATTGACTTTGCCAATGCATGTTCACATTTTGGTGGCCCCCACAAGCAATGAATGTGTGCTACCGAGTGTGTGGTTTCTTTCTGTTCGTGTCAGTTTATTTCATAGATATCTCGATGAAGAGCCTTGCATTGAATCAATATTTCTCAGAGCTAGTGCATGAGAGTGTTCAGAGTTAGAGCACAGCTCAGAAATAGAGGCAAACCTTGCCCTCTGTTCGCAGCTGCAGTTTCTGAAAATGAAGCCCCCATTCTGTGTACTTGGCATATATTGTCAAGTGCTTTGAGAGATGCGATGCAACACTGTTTTTGCCATGAATTCACATAAAATTTGGGTGAGATTTACTAAGATTTTACACCATGTTTGCGACACAAAAGTGACGCAAATCAGTGAAAAATCTTTTTTTCCAATTTACTTTCCAGCGCTAAACTTTCTTAGCGCTGGAAATAACGTGAAAGTAAAGCAAAGCAGCGCATAGCACTGCTTTGCATTACTTAGCGCCACGGGAGCATAACATGGGTGGAGCATGGGCGTTCCCCTGCAACCACCCAAAGTTTCTGAGGCCTAACCCTAGAGACTAAATAAAGTGGACAGGGTTGAGAACCAGAACACTGCGCCCTGTTGAAGAAGGCGCAATAAATGAGAAATGCTTTTATTTCTCCTTTCTTTTCCGACTTTGTACGTATGCTGCACTTTGCACCACATACAAAGAGGGTATAGGGATTTGGGGGCATATCAACAACAACCTGCGATAATTATCGCTAAGCGCACTTAGCGCTAGGATAATTATCGCCGGCTAGCGTTGATTTTTATCGCTGAGTTAGCGTGCTATTAGCAACGCTTATCTCAATAGCGATAAAAATCCTCACGCTAAGTGGCTAACGTGAGATTATCACTGGAAACCCAGCGATAATCTCACGTTAGCTTGTTGATAGGGACAGACAAACTTAGCCATGATATCCTCCTTCCATAGGATATCATGGCTAAGTAAGAAAAATACCAGACGTAAAAAAGCAGCGTTAACCGCGGTTAGCGCTGCTTTTTTTGTCTCTAACAGGGTTAGCGATATTCTTGATAATAGGAGAAATGTCGCTTAGCGACATTTCTCCTATTATTTTACTCTGGAACGCCCCCTTTGCATCTCATTAGAGATGCAAGGGGAAGCGTAGAGTAAAAGGGTGCTAACATGCAAATTTGCATGTTAGCACCCTGTTGTTGATAGGGTGCTACTTTTATCTCTGCTTTTTTGGCTTTTAACCCCTTCAGTGCCCATGACGAGCTGGACTCGTCATGGGCTGCGGTGGCGCTGTGCCCATGACGAGTCCAGCTCGTCATGAACTCCGCCCGCTAATGTTAAGCGCGGCACTGGGCGGGGAAAGGGGCGGGCATGCAAGGGGTTAAAGCCAAAAAAGCAGAGATAAAGCCCTTGTTGATATGCCCCAAAGTTAGTCTATGCATAGTATTTTGTACTGAAAGAGTACTCTTCCAGGACAAAACATATGCTAGACTCTGAGACACCCTTGTACGATAGTGCAAAATTGTCTCCGTGGTGCAGGGCAGCTGATTTCTGCACCGGCACTAGGGAAAAGGAAGGAGAGTGCTTTATTTCTGTAAATATGGCGCTCGCCTCCTTTTCACGCAGCGCAGCGTTTAGCTGTGCTGCGTGATTAACTGGTAAATCTGGCCCTTTGTGCGCAAAAATCTTTTTGTGTGAAAGTTGTGCTGTCGTCGCTTCGTGTCATGTATGACCCGTTTGCGTCCTGGCTTGTCTGCGCTAATGTTTCGCAAAGCTGGGCCTCAGTTGCGATCACGTTCCTAGACTTTGCTCAGAGCACTTATAACTTTTTGGGAGCCAGGTCGTAAATTGTGACATCAAGTTTCGAGTTTGGTTGAGAGCTAGAACAGGTTTAAGAATGACTGGTCAGCGAAAACATGGAAAATATTCTTAAGAATTGTTTCTGAGCTGCTTATGAAATACAAAAGCTGTAGGTTTATCTAATTAGCACAATGTATCTAATGGATTCCGTTTTGGAAACTGCAAAGGAGATTTAATTTCTAGACCATATCTAGTGCAGTGAACTTGGGAGACAGTTTGCAGTTTGCTTTGTCAACGTGAGCTTTCTTATTTTGGTCTCGGAGTCTATTTTGTCACGAAAATAATTATATTTCCATGTTTTATCTCCCCAGAGGAGTGGCTGCCAACGCTGCTGAATTATGCATGCCGGTTTTGCTGACAACAGCCTGCCTGAAAAGCTCTTCTGAGGCCATCGACTCAATTATAGATACTGTTCTGAATTGGGCCCTATCAGCTTTCCGAGGACAGTGTGAAACTCAGATCTGAGCAAAGCAGGGCTCAGGTTCACACAGAAGAATTGTGGAGATTATAAATGTGAAAATTGCGTTTTAAGCTCCACTATGGCACAATTAAGATCAAAGTAAGAAATTAGACTAGCTTTTTGCCAGCTATTAAGTTATATTAAGACGTCAATTATGCATCCTGAATTTTGCATGTCACAGGCTAACAGAGCCTGGCATCGCCGAGGCATTCCACTCCAACCACACACCCAGCCATGTCCATTCGTCCCCCGCACATGACATAAACTGTGCACAATTCTAAACCCTGGCCATATTTTATTACAAACATTATTATCAGACAAACACATCATTTCAACTATTTCATACGCAGTAACCGTTAATATTTTCATCTTTATTTACACATGGTGATACATACCTAACCTTAACGGGTGCTAGACATACATTTCCTACCACTATCTAGACATGTTCCTGTGTGTCCAATATATGCCCTCGAGGGAGATCATGATTGGTTCCCATGGTGCCTCCCCTATCCAGGCCCAGCCTTTTTGCCCAATGATCTGTGGGAGGTCCCTCTTTATGGGAGGACCCCACTCACCCGCATTTGCCGGTTCTTGTGTCTCTGTTGACTAATGCATCCACTGCAGGGGACTGTGTTCTACCTCATGGTCACAGGTCCAAATCCCGGCGGGTCCACTCAGCCTTTCATCCATATGAGGTCGATAAAATGAGTACCATTGAGTTGTGTAACAATAAACATCTCTTATTCAGCACCAAGATGCCCCATTTGGGGTGAACGTGCGCATTACAAATACACGTTATATTCCATCCTCTCTCGAGGGTGCACCAGTTTAAGGGGCCCATCTGCCCCCTATGATACTTGGGAGCCCCTACACCCATCACTTCTCCACCCCAAGGGCCAGTGCTAGTCTCATGCTCATTGCACATGTGCAGGTGGTTGACATGAAGGGCCGGATGCCAGCAATCACTCGCAACCCCCTTGCCCCTGGATCCTCCTTTCGATCTCCAGCCAGCACCCCCTGGGAGGGACTCACGACCCCGCTGTCGTGCCTATTGTGAGAAAAGGTAATGCCTTATGGACGCTCCAATCATGACCTCATCCGCAAGGCCACAAGACAAAATACGACAATAGCATTGACCTGAAGAAAAAAGATTAGTTAACAAAAAGAAAAGCAAGCCAAATACTCCCACTAACAGAATTGGCTTGACCCATTTTGCTCTGGAGATGGTGTGTGGAACAAAAAGAGAAGCAGCTGGCACCGTGCGGTGGGAGCAGTGGGGGAAGCATCCTTGCGAGGTGGTGGTTGGAAGCAAAAAGACTCAACAGCTACCTTGCGTCCCCTTTTATTACAGGAGAGAAAGGATTTACACCTATATTTGATTGAGGGCCACTTCCTTTGGTCAAAGAGAGATCCAAGCATTGCACCTCATGGGAATTTTAAAGTGCAATTGAAAGCATGGCTAGACCTAGGCCTACTTATCTCAACCTAATAAACTTTCCATATAAAACACAGTAAAAACTTTGCCTCTATCTAGTATTAATTTATTGCACAGTGGCTCAAATGGACGAAAGGATTTTGCATTTCCTAACTGTCCAATCCTCTATTTCATGCCGTTTGGAAATGCAAAATGCCATTTTTCTGTGTATGAAATGCATTCGTAGTGGTCCAAAATGTGATTTCAACCTTGTATAAATTGCTTTTTGCGATTGCAAACTAGGAAATTGCAAATAGGGATATCCTATAATTTGTAAATATTATTTCCTAATTGCAACCAGTCACAAAATGGTAATTTATTAAATGCTTTTACCATCGATTCAGATATGATGGTAGCCAGGTGCAACCTTAAACAAGGCACCTAAAATGCATAAACTCCAAATTTATTATATAAAGCAAATATCATTACTTATGTCACTAAGTAAATAAGCACATGGTTCTCCCACAGAAGAAGAGAAAACATGGAAATCTATTCCAAAACCAACTGGAACCAGACATCCTCTAGGCATGGGCGGAGTTCCGTTATGTGGAATTCCGCAACGTGACCAAAAAACTCTGCTGCGATATGTGGCGTTCCGCAAATGCTTGGAGTGCATTAGGTCATGCCGTTCACATGGATTTTTAGTGCCGGGTGTTTGTCCCGCACTGGATGCGCAGTGCAAGAGGGCATTGCTTTTTTCTGGCGCTCAAGTAGATTTCTGCTGGAGCGGCAGCTTCCTCAATGCGAATTAATGGTTTCCCAACTCGAATGGTTGTGACCATCCGCGACCGCCTGAGTTGAGAAATCTCGCTAGTAGGTGGTCTAGCATCAGATTTCCTCTCATGCCAACTTAACAATGGTGAGCGAGGATAAAAGTCAGCTCTGTGAGTTTTTTGGAACTCTGCGTGCTCTGTGGAGCCTGAAGTGCAGAAAACTGCAAATTCCGCAAACGGAGTGAAGTTCACAGCCCTGCCAGAACATCCTCATCTTCTAGCATAACTGTACTGAATGAATTCAAAGCGGGAGGTGGATGTACTATTAGTGAACTTTTTGTACATTACCTTGTGCTAGCCTTCGGGAAGCCAAAGAAAAATATATAGGGACATATTCTCAAGGACCTATGGCAGAGTTAGCGGCACTTCATCGCCGCCAAAGTGGCAATAAATTCAGCGCACCATTCACAAGCTCGTGCTAACAGCCGATATCACCAGTTTTCCTGTGACAACACCACTTCGCAACATTCTCAACGACCAGCCTGATTGGCGATAAAAACACAAAACATGCGATAAGGCGCGTTAGCAGTAGGGATTTAACACCTGCTCCAACCTGGTGTTAAGTCGGACGACAACCTGCACCATGAAAGGGAGCCCAGCCCAGAGCCACACCTGAAGAACAACAGATGCCATGGAGCTACTGATCATGCAGCTCAGGCCCCAAGAGGGCCACAACACCCACTGCCACCACCCCCAGGACCGCAAACTCCCCCTGGACCCCCCCGCACCCCTCTGGACCACCACAGAGGCAGCGGAGACAAAGACAGCGGACCTTCAGAAAATACACCAGCTTCACAGACTTAACACCAGAGGATGTCATTGCCCAATACAGGCTCAAAAAGACAACCATCCTACGCATCCTGACCATCATCACCCACAGGCTGACGGTACCAACACAGCAAACAACCAACATCCCTCTGCAGACAAAGCTGCTGGCTGTGCTGCACATGTTGGCCTCTGGGACCTTGCAACCAACAACTGCCAGAGTCGGAGGAGTCTCACAGCCAGCCCTATCAAAGTTCCTCACACCTGTCTTGGATGCCATCATCAGCTTGGTACCCCAGTGCCTTCACTTCTCACACACTGCGCAGGAATAGCTGGAAACCCAGCAAGACTTCTACGCCATAGCTGGATTCCTGCAGGTGTTGGGAGTAATCGACTGCACACATGTACTCCTCGTGCCCCTTGCCGCCACTGCACAAAATTACCGCAACAGGAAGCACACGCATTCCATCAATGTGCAGGCAATAGTGGATCACCGGGGTCTCTTCACCAATGTCGTCACCAACTACCCAGGCAGTGTGCATAATTCCTTCATCTTCCGGAAGTCCATCATCAACCAGCGCTTTGAGGCTGGCACCTATGGGAAAGCATTGCTCGTTGGTAAGTACCAAATGAACACACCACACGCCTCAAATCCACAATCATGCAACTCACAACTCTGCGAATGAACATGTTACAAACTCACATACAACATCCCAAACAACATGCCCACCCACCAGACACGACAGCACAACTTACTGTGGTAACCTGGGCTAGCCATGTACACGAGCCATCAACGGCATGGCACCTCAGCTACACAATAGCAGAATGTGGGGAGAGGTGGGAACCAGGCATGTGCAAAGGAGGAAAGTGACCCATGAATGAGAATGTGCACAATGCCAAGTGTGGCGTGGATGTGCTGGCCAGACTGCAGTATGCAGACCACAGACATGCCCATGTTGACATATACTGCTGGTGTTTGAAGTGTAGTGAACAGTGGACACAACCATGTCACCTCAGGCACTGGGGTAGACCTGGGACATGTAGCTGTGTTGTACCACCCTGTAAGTGTAAGCGGAGTGGACCTTTGGACGAAAGTACAGCATAGGGATGTGGTTCCTCTACCCGGGGCTCTGGGTGTGATTATGTTTTGGCCTTGCCTAGGTGGTAACTAATGAGTGTGTCTCTGTTGTAGTGTCTGCGCCAACAGTCCCGCAATGGACAATGTTGCAATGTAGCATGCACCCGGAGTGCGGGCTCGGCCGAAGGGGTAAATAAAGCAGTGCAAGCCCGTTCGGGGTCTGGGATCATACATGCCAACTGTTGTGTGAGTCGCTATTACCACATCATAAGCCAAAGGTCAACCCTCAACCACAGCACAAGTAGAGTCAGCCAGGTACTCAACATCTGTGTCCGCCCTGTCCTTACCATAGGCCTACACACACGTGACTGCCCACCTTCAACGCACAGCATCACAGTGTCGTTGTCAGGCCTGTGGACATGCACAGACAGGCATGACAATGGTGTGCCGTAGGTGTGCAAGTGATGCAACTGCGCTGCGCACACTAGTGAATAGGCTACATGTTACACATTGGGTGCCGCTCATTTGCTACAAGCAGTACATGTCAGACAGGAATCACTAAGTCACACATATCACACACCAATGTACCAGTGAGCCTGCCGACACATCATGCAGAACCAACTATTGACTCATGTCTCTCTGCACTGTCACAGGTGACCAAGGATATGCACTTTGCCCTTGGATGATGACACCCCTCCAAGCCCCGAACACACAGGCCCAGACGCAGTACAATGAGGCCCACAAATACACCAGGGGCACCGTGGAACGCACATTTGGCATGTTAAAGTCACGTTTCAGGTGCCTGGACATCACAGGTGGAAGGCTCCTGTACAGCCCAGACATTGTGTGGAAGATGATCATTGCATGTTGTGTGTTGCACAACATATGTGTACGCACCAATGCCCCTTGGATACAAGTGCCAGATGCACCGGGCATTGATGAGGTAGATGAGGCAGGTGGACCACACCCCACTGCAGGTGCTGCAGGAATAGCCCGTAGGAACACCATCATTGACAATTTTGTCACATGAGCACATCACACTGTCACCGTCCTTAGCAATCATGGGACAGTACAAAATGAGCACAGGCACAGCATGGGAAGATGTATCCATTCCATAAAAAGAAATCGGAAGCAGCCGGGTCGTAGAAGACTGCACCACCAGAACTAGTCACTAGCAATATGCAATATTGCCCACCTCAAGAGATCTGCTGCTTGTAGATCACAAATATACTCATAACAATTGGTTTGAATGAGAGGCAATATAAAAACAAATGTAATATATCAACAAAAAACATTTTGCATGTCAGTGTTTTCTGTTCTTTTATTTTCTGTTGCACTTCATTTAAAAACAGCCAGCCAACGTGTTTCGCCCACACATGGGCTTCTTCAGGGCTGTAATGGAAAACAATATGAGGAAGTTTAAGAATAAGCAAAGAAAAAAACGAATACATTACAGTAAACATAGAATTGCAATTAAAGAAAAAACAAAACGAGATAGAGAGATGAGGAAAACAGGAAGTTTGTCAAGACAAAACTTTATGAAAAGGTGCTTAGTGTGGAAGAAGATGTAAATCCAAAAAGACTAGAGATCTAGAGAGCTGGACATTTACAACCTTGAGAAAAAAGGTTGTGCCTTGAGAACAAAAACAGAATTAGTGAAAAGGTGAACATCATAAAGTAGAAAGATAAGGAAAAGACAAAGAAAAAACTGCCTTAAAACCGAGAACCTATGTGAGTGAAAAAAGAAAATAGAAATAGCTAATGAACTAGGCTAGTTTGTGCTTTGATTCTTATACCTGACTGCAGGCACACGCATTTCTGATATAATTTTTTTGGTAAACAATCTCTTTTAGATTTCGCCTTCAGTCGTCCTCTGACTTACGCGCCAGAAGACACGCTTTGTCTTTACATTTTCTTGGTAAGCTAGTTCAGTAACTATTTCTATTTTCTTTTTTCACTCACATAGGTTCTGGGTTTTAAGGCAGTTTTTTCTTTGTCTTTTCCTTATCTTTCTACTTTATGATGTTCACTTTTTCACTAATTCTGGTTTTGTTCTCAAGGCATAACCTTTTTTCTCATGGGCGTAAATGTCCAGTTCACTAGATCTCTAGTCTTTTTGGATTTACATCTTCTTCCACACTAAGCACCTTTTCATATAGTTTTGTCTTGACAAACTTCTTGTTTTCCTCATCTCACTATCTCGTTTTGTTTTTTCTTTAATTGCAATTCTATGTTTACTGTAATGTATTCGTTTTTTTCTTTGCTTATTCTTAAACATCCTCATATTGTATGCCATTACAGCCCTGAAGAAGTCCATGTTTGGGCAAAACGAGTTGGCTGGCTGTTTTTAAATGAAGTGCAACAGAAAATAAAAGAACAGAAAACACTGACATGCGAAATGTTTTATGTATCCATTCCAACGCACATTCCCTAAGTGCATGTCATCCCTCTGTACAAGCACATCACTCTGACAGGTGTAGGTGAAACATGTAGTGCTAAGAATCTCATTATTTGAAAATAGATGGTGGGTGTCACGCATTCGAAATGCCATTCCTGTGTGTCAGGGACAGTACGGAATCCCACACATCAGCGTTTCACATGTGTACCACATGCTACTGGAGGTGGGGTGTGGAGGTTGTCCATGGACCATTGGAGTTCATCTGTGTCGATGTCCTGGGTGTCGTCTCCATCATCACTGACTTGATGTAGCGTCTGCTCTGCAGGAGGTGTTGATTGTCCCCCTGCAATGTAAAGGAGAGATGCAGGTTCACAGGGTGTTTCATGTATATTTATGCTTTGGCGAATTTTACATGCAGACTGCATGACAATGTACATTGTGACTGTTTGTGAGGTGATACCTATTTGATGCGGGACAGTGGACATTTGTACTTCATCACGGATGTGAGGTTGTACTAGTACCTTGTCATCTCATAGTTTCCTGCTATGCCAGAAGTGATTGGCCTTTTTGTGCACCCATGCGGCACCAGTTGTGTCCTGTGTACTGTTGTGAAAGTGTTGCAGTTTGTACCACATTGTTGTCAATGTTGAGGTACTCTTATTCTTATGTGTGTGTGCAGCATTGTGGGTGAGTCACCCCTGCAACTCTGATTTTGTGGCCCCTCATCCCTTTCAGGTGGTGTGCCTTTGCCTTCTATGCTTCTACAGTGCTGAGATGTACCGGTCTTGGTTGTTTAGGGCTCTTGGTCGAGTTGTGACTCTTGGACATGGTTTGTTCGCAGATGTGTTGTTGACGTTGTAGGAGAGTAGGATCTGCTTCACATGTTTAGCCCCACTTTGTGCTGGCGTTTCACTGTTTTTCGACTTTAGTCTGGCTAGGACCCTGCTATTCAGGGACCCAGCCTGGATGCTTCCACTCTAAAATGATTCCATGTACTTTAGGTACATTACAGATTGGATCTGAGGTGCCCTTATAAGTCCCTAGTATATGGTATACTATGTACCCAGGGCATAGGTACCCCAGAGGCCTACCAGGGGCTGAAGCATGTATTATGCCACCACTGGAAACCCACACAAAATGACACCAATACTGCAGCCTGAGTAAGGTGGTGCATGCACCCCTTACTGAGATATAGGTTCACTATATCTCACCATATACTGCACATACAAACCTATCAGTCACCCCTATGGCAGGCCTTATCAATCCTAAAGGCAGAGTGCTCGGTTAAATGTGAGGATGTGACCAGACTTGAGCTGAGCCCCCCTGCAGCCTTCGGAAGCTCTTTTCCGGGTTGTCAGTACAGCAGCCTGACCATATACTCTTAAGTGCATTATAACCAAACTGTAGATGCTTACTTTGGACTGGCTGCATGGAAACATGTCATGCTTGGTGTCAAACACCTTGGAATCATACCCCACACAAGTTACTGGTGTGGGAGTATGATCCCACCCTTCTAAAGGGAGAGACATGACAGCACTGGTATACCCGGTAGAAACTTAATAGAGCCCTGGAATTACAAAATGGATGCTGCAGCCACAGACAGGGGTCTGGCCTCCTGCTGCTGACCAAAACTCCGGCAGGGGAGGCCTGGACAATAGGTTTCCTGTCACAGGGAGATGTAACCACCTCCCAGACAGGATTATGTGTATTGGGGCTGGGTGGGAGCACTCTCTGAGTGCTTTGAAGTCCTGCCCTGGGCTCACATTTGGTGTCCCTGTGCATAGTTCAGCTCAAACCGATTCAGGGGCTTCCAGCTCCTGCTCTGGTGCAAAACTGGACAAAGGAAATGGGTGTAGCCACCCCTCTTTCCAAACGCTCCCATAGGTGGGTCCCCAGAGCTAGTCCAACCTCTTCCTTAGGTATAAGTAAGGAACCACTGTAACCAGAATTTTAGATTACCCTGAACGAAACTCTGAAGCCAAATCCTGGACCTTCGATGCTCTGCTCAAGACCAGAGGACTGAAGAAATCTCCCTTGGGATCAAGGAGCGACTCCCCTGCTTGGCAGGCACCAAAGAAGCAATTTGCCAGTCTGCATTATCGAACCTCCCACCAAACTCCGAAGTATTTGCAGCCCAGGAAGAGGATTTTCAGACATCTCAGAGGTCGACCCGAGTTCCCAGCAAAGCTGAGACCCACAGCCCTTGTGAGTAGCGTGGAACCGGAACTCCTGTTCACCGTGCATTTCTGCAAGTGCATTTACTTCTCAACGTCTCTTGAAGTCATGCTTGGGCTAACTTATAGCCCCCACTACGAGCGCTGAATCCATTGAAGATTGTCGACCTGGTCATTCCGAGTGACCCGTGGGCCACCAGTTTGTGTTTCATCTTGAGGTCCCTTCGTGATCCATGGTCCATTGACTGGTGGGTCCCTGAGGGGGTAACTTTGTATTTCCTTGGGCTTCCCTGGTTGCTCCAGGTGTGCCCTGACTCCCAACCAAGTGGTGAGTCCCACAGACCTTGCTGGTCTGCACCGAAGCATCTTTCTTGTTTCTGCATAGTTTGCTGTTGCCAAGTCTTGTTTTGGTCAATATGGGCACTGACGCTGCAGCACTCGACACCCTTTGTGGGACAGCTCAAATCCAGCTCCTGGTCATCCTCGATGCCTCCTGGTCCTCGTGGCTGAAGAGTCAAGCTTCACCTCTTTTACCTGAAATCACCCGACATCGGTGGACATCTGCTCAATGCCTTCCTGGTCACTGGCTAGTGACCCAGACGCTGTCCCCTCTGCTTTCAGGTTCTTCTCATGTTCGATCCAGGCTTGGATCTCTTCGCACACTTCGTCTCTTCACGGCAGCAGCACTTCTTCGCCAGCTCCCATTGAAATCGATGACGCGACCCAACACCAAAAGACACCTATGCACCCGGCTTCCCTGGGTGAGGTAACATGAATATTCCAGTGCTCCCATAGGTGCTAGCCCTACAACTTTCTAAGTCCAAAAGGGTTTGGTCCTGACTCATTTCTAAGTGTCCCTAATCTTTAAAAATCTAACTGCGACTTTCCCCATAGAAGCTAACGGGAGCTCGCGTCTGTGTTCACACACTGCACACGGACCCCGTGGGTCCCCTGTGTCACTACCTTGGGTTGTTCCTTGGGGTCCCAGCGATTCTACAGGTTCGAGGCCTTGTGTCTAGTTAAGTCGTGGTTCTTTATAACACTATTTTAGTATAAGGTTTGGCTCGCCCCTAGGGCCTGATGTGTATTTGTGCTATTTTACTGTGATTATTGAAGTGTAACTTATGTGTTTTGACCTCTAGTCTCATAAAGAGTCTAGGAGGGTGTGTTTAGTAATAAATACATATATTATATATATATACCTGGTGTGTATATCTTTCATTTAGTGACTCAAGAGATTATAGACTGGTAAAACAAGCTGCTTTACATTCCTTCAAGACTTATCCTGAAGGCTGCTCTCCATAGCTACCACTAGGATAGCTTTCAATAAAGGTTGTCTTTAACCTATAACCAATAAGGGGTTGTTTGGACTGATACAAGGTGCCCATTATAACTAGTGGAAAGCAGATATCAGGCCAACTTCTCACATTGGTGTGCAGCGTGTGGGATTCCAGCTTGCTATTGTTTTACCAGATAATCTCAATTGAGCAACTAACTGAAAATCACTAAAGGTACCCTAGGTACATATAATACAAGCTTTAGAATAACAGTAAGTTCTACTGAACTTAGAGTTGTGTGTTAAGGGATAGCACACCCTTTCTACAACTCAAGAGAGTTTAGTAGGTCACACTAGAGTAGGTAGTGCAATACACCACACCACAATAGTAATGTCTTCAAGGCCAGGAACCAGTAGGTCCTTGCCAGAAGCCAATGGGCTTCAAGATTCCCAGTATGATGAACTCCCATTCATGGAATTGAGAGCATTGTGTACAACTAGGAAACTGAAGACAGGCAAAAGCCCAACCACCCAGCATCTCATAGAGGTACTCAGGCTGGATGACCTTAGCAGATCTTTAGGTTCTGAAAGGGTTAGGCAGAGTGGGTGGGACAGCAACTGAGGAAAGGCCTAGGGGTGTAACTCCCTGTGACCTGACCTCTGAGACTGGCTAGGCAGATAACAATGATCTGGACCTGGAAAATCCAATTCCCCGAGACAGTGATGGAGAGGACCATAATGGACCCCTCTGTGTCCTTCCTGAGAGAGTTGGTGGTGGGCCAAGAGGGTTAAGCTCTCCCTCAGTGGAGTCTAACCATTCTAACTCATCTATAGGGACCTCAATCTCCTCTAATAGGAAGGAAACCTCTTAGGAGAGAAGGGAGGGACTGCTTAAGTATGAGGAAGCTCAGCTTGAAATCACAAGAAATCAGGTTGCCCTAGATAGGGAGGCCCTAGAGCTCTACAGAGCTAGAAAAAAGGTGGGACTAGAGTCCCATGGTGGCAGCAACATCCCTAGAGATAGGGAATGGTCTTATGACCATAGAAACCTGAATAATATTGTCCCTCCCTACCAGAGTGGGGATGACATCCACAAATGGATAACTGCACTGGAAAGGGCCTGTAAAGTGCAAAGGGTCCCCCAGGAGCAGTGGCCAGCAATCTTATGGCTCTCCTTTGCAGACAAAGGTAGAGATAAACTCCTCACTGTTAGAGCGGAGGAGTCAGATGATTACAACAGTCTGAAGAGTACCTTAATTGATGGGTTTGTCTTAACCACTGAGCAATACAGGTTAAAGTTCAGAGATACCCAAAAGGCACAGACTCAGGACTGGGTAGACTTTGAAAATTGTGCTACTAAGGTTCTGGAAGGTTGGTTACTTGGCAGTAAAGTGCATGAATATCAAGGATTGTACAATTTAATTATGAGGGAGCAGATCCTTAATAATTGTCAAAATCAGCTGTTGCACCAGTACCTGGTGGACTCAGATCTGACCTCTCCCCAAGAATTGGGAAAGAAGGCAGACAAGTGGGTCAGAACCAAAATGAGGCAGAAGGTACAAAACCAAGGTGGTGAACCCAAGAAGCAAGTTCCTAAAAACGCTGACAAGGGTGGGGAGAAAGGTAAGGACCAGAAGTCTTCACAAGGGCCCCAAAACTCTTCTTCAGGTGGGGATTCACAGTCTAACAAGGGAAAAGGCCAAAAGAAACCATGGTGCAAAAGCTGTAAGCAGAAAACTGACTGGACCAGTGACTGCATCAAGTCCAAATAATCTACTCCAGCCACCATTGCCCCTAAGGCAACTGTTCCCCCTAGTACAGCTACAATCGGTGGTGGCAATGTCCAGAATATGGGTGTAAAGTAGGGTTGACACTGGGTTCTGAGATGGACTCTGGCCTAGTCAGAGTTCCAACTCAAGCTGTTCTAGTCTGTGATGGGGGCATGGATATGTCTCCCTTTATGAGTCCCAGTAATCTGGGCAAATACAGACAACAGCCTTTAATAAATGGAAAATAGGCTTTGAAATTCAGGGGCACAGGAGCAAGTGTCACAATGGTGACAAATGATCTTGTGGATCCTGGGCAGATTATACTTGGTAAAATGTACCACGTGACCAATGCTAGCAATGTCAGAACAGACCATTCTCTGGCAGTTGTTAACTTCTCCTGTGGAGGGATAACTGGCCTTAAGAAGGTTGTGGTAAGTGCAGACCTACCAGTACAGTGCTTGCTTGGCAATGATCTAGAGACTTCAGCTTGGGCTGAAGTGGAGCTCAGGACACATGCAGAAATGTTAGGGATCCCTGGTCATGTCTTTGCTGTGACTAGGTCACAGGTCAAAAAGTCTAACACTGAACAGGCCCTGGATTCTGGAATAATGGACCAGTTGCCTCCCAAGAGGAGGAGCAGTAGGGTTATGGCAGTGCCTTCCCACCTGACTCAGAATGCAGATCAGTCTCCTCAGGGAGATGATCTTGAGCCTGAAGAAGGAACTGTCCCAGAGGAGCTTGAACCTGACCAGGTTGAGTTCTTGGGGACAGGGGGCTCTTCCAGGTCTGATCTGAGCCAGGAGCAGAAAACCTGCCCCTCTCTTGAACCCCTCAGAAAACAAGCTGCGGATGAGGCTGCTGGCAATGCTAGTGGCACCCATAAAGTTTATTGGGATGATGGACTCCTTTATTCAGAGTGTAGAGACCCCAAGCCTGGTGCATCCAGGAGGTGGGTTATACCTCTAAAGTTTAGGGGCTTCCTATTGATACTAGCCCATGATATTCCCCTAGCAGGACACCTGGGCTAGAACAAGACTTGGGACAGAATTGTCCCTCACTTTCACTAGCCCCACATGTTTGAAGACACTAAGGAGTTTTGTCGCTCCTGTGTGACCTGCCAAGCCAGTGACAAGGCAGGTGGAACCACAAAGGCCCCCCTGATACCACTACCGGTGGTGGGGGTTCCCTTTGAGTAGGTTGGGATTGACATTGTTGGTCCCATGGATCTTCAAACAGCATCTGGGCACAGGTTTATACTGGTGGTGGTGAGACATGCCACCAGGTACCCAGAATCAATTCCCCTAAGGACCACTACAGCACCTGTGGTGGCAAGAGCTCTCTTGAGTGTATTCTCAAGAGTAGGATTTCCTAAGGAGGTAGTATCTGATATGGATGCAAACTTCATGTCTAGTTACTTGACTGCTATGTGGAAGAAGTGTGGAGTGAACTACAAGTTGACCACACCCTATCACCCACAATGCAATGGTTTAGTTGAAAGGTTCAACAAAACCTTAAATGGCATGATTAAAGGACTCCCAGAAAAGCTTAGGCGAAGATGGGACATACTCTTGCCCTATCTTTTATTTGCATACAGGGAGGTGCCTCAAAAAAGGGTTGGCTACAGCCCTTTTGAACTTTTGTTTGTTCACCCTGTCAGGGGTCCATTGTGTCTGGTTAAGGAAGGATGGGGGTTACCTCTTAAGCCCCCCAAACAGGACATAGTGTTGTTGTTGTATAACTTTATTCGATATAAAAATATCATAAAAGTAAGTGCATTTACAAGCATCCTAAATCCATTTATACAACAATGATTTAAAAAGGATAAAACAAGTTTAAAAAATGTAATTGTAGGGAGATGGTAAAACATTAAAACAGTTCAAGATAAAACAGGGACCAAAGCTCATGTTTCTTCAATGACCTGGCTCCTATGGGATTTTAACAGTTTGCAACGGATCATCCAGGCGCATCCCAAAAATGTAGCTACCCCGCATACCACCACCATGGACGAGGCATCAGTTGAGAGGAAGCGGAGTGCCACCTTGTAATTCTCAAACCCCAGATTCCTGCAAATGGGTCTGAGCCACTTCCTCCTGGCCGCCCTGTACATTGGGCATGCAAAGAGGAAATGGGGAATGGATTCACTAGGGGCAGGGCACCCCGGGCAGTCTGCAGTTGTTGGGGACTGGCAATTCCACCCTGCAACCCAAGAATTAAGGGGGAGGGACCCAAACCTAAACTTCATATAGAGCGTTCTATTGCGGGGGCATTGGATAAAGTCAAGGTAGTGCTCAGTTTTTGCCACCAGCTTGTGCTCAAGAAACAAGTTAGTGAGAGAACCTCTCTTGGAGATTCTTGCTTCCTCTCCCTTTACCCAGACCCAGTATGCTTTTTTGATAACTTGCTTTGGCGGTGGGGTCTGGTTAAGCCATGCCTCGCCATAGCCAATATCAGTCACCAATCGCTTAAGGTTGGAGATCCATTTGATCTTGGTGCCTGTGTTTATCTTGAGGATCTCATCCAAGGCGTCGGCATAACTAGCCAGTTTGGGGGTACGTCTTAGGCGGACCCAAAAAAGCAATGGCCGTAGTCTTGCAAAGTCCCTAATGGGATGTTTACCCAGATCCATATGGAGCGGTAGCAAGGGAGTAGAGAGAGGGAGAGAAACCAAGCCTCTCAAGAAGTGATTCTCAGATTTCTCCAGATCGGATAGGTTCTCAAACCCCCATAGCTCCGCTCCGTAGAGGGCCGAAGGCAGTGCTTTCCCATCATAAATCTCAAGTGCCGGGACAATTGGTCTGCTGAAAGAGAGCCGCTGTTTTCTTAAAATAGCTCCCGCCACCCTCTTGTGATTGAGGACTATGTACTTGATCTCCACTCCAAGATGGCTGAATATATGAAAAAGGCAACCAAAAACCTTGAGGCTAGCCAGGAATTACAAAAAGCCTGGCATGACCAAAAGGCTGTACAGACTGTCTACCAGCCAGGACACAAAGTGTGGGTGTTGGAGCCTGTTGCCCCAGCAGCCCTCCAGGACAAATGGAGTGGCCCCCATACAAGTGTTGAACACAAAGGGGAGGTCACCTACTTGGTAGACCTTGGAACCCCTAGGAGTCCCCACAGGGTACTTCATGTCAACAGACTAAAACCATATGTTGACAGGGCAGACACGGGCTTGCTCATGGCTACTGATGAAGGACAGGAGGAAGAGAGTGACCCACTCCCTGACCTGCTTTCTCAGAACCCTGATGATGGGTCAGTTGATGGTGTAGCCTTGGCAGGTAGCCCACTGCCCAGCAGCAAACTGACTGCAGAAAACTTCTCAGCCAGTTCAGACATATGTTTTCTCTGACTCCAAGTCAGACCACCTGGTGCACTCATGAAGTGGACACTGGGGACAATCTGACTGTGAAGAATAGGATCTACAGGCAACCTGACCATGTCAGGGACTGTATAAGGACAGAAGTCCAAAAGATGTTGGATTTGGGAGTTATTGAACCCTCAGTTAGCCCTTGTGCTAGTCCAGTAGTCCTGGTACCTAAACCTCACACCACAGATGGCAAGAGAGAGATGAGGTTTTGTGTAGACTACAGGGGTCTCAATGCAGTCACTAGGACCAATGTGAGGGGGTGCCCAGGCATGAGCTGAGCCCCCCTGCAGCCTTCGTAATTTCTTCTCCGGGGTTGTCAGTTGTGCAGCCTGACCATATACTCTTAAGTGCATTATAACCAAACGATAAATGCTAACTTTGGACTGGCTGCACGGAAACATGTCATGTTTGATGTCAAACACCTTGGAATCATACCCCCACACCAGTAACTGGTGTGGGAGTATGACCCCACCCTTCTAGAGGGAGAGACATGACAGCACTGGTATACCCGGTAGAAACTTAATAGAGCCCTGGAATTACAAAATGGATGCTGCAGCCACAGACACGGGTCGGGCCTCCTGCTGCTGAAAATCCGGCAGGGGATGTCTGCACAATAGGTTTCCTGTCACAGGGAGATGTGACCACCTCCCAGACAGGATTATGTGTATTGCGGCTGTGTGGGAGCACTCTCTGAGTGCTTTGAAGTCCTGCACTGGGAGCACATTTGGTGTCCCGGTGCATAGCCCGGCTCAAACCGGTTCAGGGGCTTCCAGCCCCTGCTCTGGCATGAAAATGGATAAAGGAAATGGGTGTAGCCACCCTTCTTTCCAAACCCTCCCATAGGTGGGTCCCCAGAGCCAGTCCAACCCCTTCCTTAGGTATAAGTAAGGAACCTCTGTAACCAGAACTTTAGATTACCCTGGACGAAACTCTGAAGCCAAATCCTGGACCTTCGATGCTCTGCTCAAGACCAGAGGACTGAAGAAATCTCCCTTGGGGTCAATGAGTGACTCCCCTGCTTGGCAGGCACCAAAGAAGCAATTTGCCAGTCTGCATTATCGAAGCTCCTGCCGAACTCCGAAGTATTTGCAGCCCAGGAAGAGGATTTTCAGACATCTCAGAGGCCGACCCGAGTTCCCAGCAAAGCTGAGACCCACAGCCCTCGTGAGTAGCATGGAACCAGAACTCCTGGTCACCATGCATTTCTGCAAGTGCATTGACTTCTCGACGTCTCTTCAAGTTGTGCTTAGGCTAACTTATAGCCCCCTCTACGAGCGCTGAATCTGTGGAAGATTGTCGACCTGGTCATTCCGAGTGACCCATGGGCTGCCATTTTGTGTTTCATCTTGAGGTCTCTTCGCGATCCCTGGTCCGTTGACTGGTGGGTCCCTGAGGGGGTAGCTTTGTATTTCCTTGGGCTTCCCTGGTTGCTCCAGATGTGCCCTGACTCCCAACCAAGTGGTGAGTCCCACAGACCTTGCTGGTCTGCACCAAAGAATCTTTCTCGTTTCTGCGTGGGTTGCTGTTGCCAAGGCTTGTTGTGTCCAATCCGGGCACCGACACTGCAGCACTCGACACCCTTTGTGGGACAGCTTGAATGCAGCTCCTGGTTGTCCTCGACACCTCCTGGTCCTCGTGGCTGAAGAGTCAAGCTTCACCTTCTTCACCTGAAATCACCCGACATCGGTGGGCATCTGCCTATCATCCTCCTGGTCACTGGCTAGTGACCCAGACTCTTTCCCCTCTGCTTTCAGGTTCTTCTCGACTTTGATCCAGGCTTGGATCTCATCAGACACTTCGCATCTTCCCGGCGGCAGCACTTCTTTGCTATCTCCCATTGAAATCGACGACGCGACCCGACACCATTTGACACCTATGCACCTGGCTTCCCTGGGTGAGGTAACATGAGTACTCCAGTCCTCCCGTGGGTGCTAGCCCTAGAACTTCCTAAGTCCCAAAGGGTTTGGTCCTGACTCATTTCTAAGTGTCCCCAATCTTTACAAATCTAACTGCGACTTTCCCCATAGAAGCTAACGGGAGCTCGCGGCTGTGTTCACACACTGCACACGGCCCCTGTGGGTTCCCTGTGTCACTACCTTGGGGGGTTCCTTGGGGTCCCAGCGATTCTACAGGCTCTAGGACTTGTGTCTAGTTAAGTTGTAGTTCTTATACCACTATTTTAGTATATGGTTTGGCTCGCCCTTAGGGCCTGACGTGTATTTGTGCTATTTTACTGTGATTATTGAAGTGTAACTTATGTATTTTGACCTCTAGTCTCATAAAGAGACTAGGAAGGTGTGTTTAGTAATAAATACATATATTTTATATATATACCTGGTGTGGATATCTTTCATTTAGTGACTCAAGAGATTATAGACTGGTAAAACAAGCTGCTTTACATTCCTTCAAGACTTAGCCTGAAGGCTGCTTTCCATAGCTACCACTAGGATAGCTTTCAATAAAGGTTGTCTTTAACCTATAACCAATAAGGGGTTGTTTGGACTGATACATGGTGCCCACTATAACTAGTGGAGAGCATATATCAGGCCAACTTCTCACAGACGTCAGGGGGTGCACGTGGATGTATCAGAGTGTGACCTGCTCCTTTCCGGATGAGGCCCACACTCAGCCACCTCAGTGTCGTGGTGTGCACAATGTCATGAGGATATGCCTGCAGCCATGCTGATCGTAATGTAGTGTCACTTGAATTGTCAGTGTGGCTCACAAATAGGCATCTTTGCAGGGTTTTGCACGTGTGCATGTGTTGGTGGTGAGATTGGTGATGTGTGGTTTGGGACCCCTTTTGGGACATGAGGTACGGGGGGTCTACTTGGTGTTAGTGTGTGTGCTGCAGTGTGCCATTGGGGTCAGGGACATGATCCAGAGTCATTGTGGGTGTGCAGTATGCTCTACTTTCTTGTGCATGTGTGCCATTGTGCCCATCTTCTCCCATCCCCCCAGTCCCTGGTCCGTACTCACCCTGTTGATGTTGTGTCAGGTCATGTTGAGCAGTCTCCGAATCCCCCACTCCTGGCACCGTGTCCCGACTGATGACTGTGGCCACCATTTTCTCCATGTCATCCAGCTCCTGGTGTGCCGCTGGAACCCCACCTCCAATGAGCTTTGCTGCTTTCATGTTGGCATCGAGTTTCTTCTTGGTTTTGCCCTTCACATCATTCCAGCGCCTCTTGACCTCTTCCATTGTCCTCCTCAACACTGCAACTGCATTCACATCATCCATGATAGCCTGCCCTATTTGCGTGTTTGTTGCCAATGACACGTATGCGGTCCCGAACAGTTGTTGGTAGTGTTCTATCACCTCCGTAACGATGATCCTATTTTCCTGTGGACTGAACTGCGTTTTTCTCTTCCTCTTCGCCTTGGCCTTCCCCGAGTCCGTGGTTCCTTTCTGGTCGTCTGTAGGGCTTGAGGGGTTCGCGTTGTCCTCTGCACTTGGTCCGGGTGCATCCATGGTGCTACGCAGTTTATTTTTTCTGCCTTTTTTTTTTCTTTTAGGGTGCATTTTCCCACATGACGCGTGGGAAATGCATGTCTGTCACGGGTTATCACTGATTTTTGTAACGCAATTGGCCACATCACAATTTTTTTAATGCGTGTTTCGCATTTTTTTGCCATCATGTTAGTTTTAACGCAGTCATTTGGAGCATTATTGTGAATACAACGTTAACACAGCATTATTTTCCCGCGATAGACTGCGATGTGCAAAGTTGCGTTGAGCACATTTTGCGATAGTTATCACACGTTCTTGAGAATATCCCCCATAATTGTTATGCTAGTCCTGTTTAAATGGTTGAATGAGGCCCCATTACAACATTTCCTATG
Organism: Triturus cristatus; assembly: GCF_964204655.1. Taxonomy (NCBI): domain Eukaryota; kingdom Metazoa; phylum Chordata; class Amphibia; order Caudata; family Salamandridae; genus Triturus; species Triturus cristatus. Next base: position 360,366,443 of record NC_140587.1, read on the forward strand.
ATAGCCTTATTCACATGGCTAAGAGTTGTTTCGAGGCTGCTGGCCTTTGTTCAGTGTTTAATACACTGGTCGGTAAGAAAACAAAAAACATGTTAATCAGACACTTTACTCCACCCCAGTGAACTACACATACCCATCCACGACATCACAAGTACTAACCAATTAAATTGCTGATAAAGTGAACTGGGGTATCTCAGGTAACTAATGATGCAAGAATCGCAAGCAAAACACGTGTCCAACAATAGGCAAACACTACAAGTGCCGAGAAATGTAAGAGGCACATGCTTCATAGATTACCAACAATGTATAAAGTGCTGCAATAAAAAGTCCCCAACAGTTTAAGAAGTGAAGACATCAGAGTTCTCCAAAGATACACAAACAATTGTAGACACCACAGGTGTGGAACAAATGTACAGCGGCCCAACAATTCAAGGAACAGAGTCAACACATTTGCCCCACTATGTCTGAAATCAAGACACTACAGATGCACAGCAACTGTGTAAGCACTGCCATCACTGGTTCCCTATAAAGGAGAAAGCAGGAACAACAAGTGACCAACAGTACAAGAAGCACAGGTGCCTTAAAAGTGCAAGAGGTACCACATATGTATAACAAGGCTGCAAGCATAGGCACCATAGTTGCGAAAAATCCAATAGGCACAGACATCATCGGTGCACAACAGCACACTATAGGATCCTTCCCATTAATTCAAAATCAGAAAACACCGTAAGTGTGATACAATTAAATCAGTGCAGGCACCAAAGACTGTCAGTAGGGAAAGAAAGGAGGTTGTCCAAGGGCCCCAACAAAATAAGTGAAAAAAACACAGAACAGTAAGTGTATGCACAGCTGGTGTTCAACAATGAAACATGACACAGTCACCACAGTTCCCCAAGGGTGCAAGCAGTGTAGCCACAGAACAATACAATGAACAGTGTTCAAGAATGCTGCAAGAATGGGAGTTACTGGGGGAATCCAACAGTGCAAGAATCTGAGCTTGCCATGGTGTTACAAGGATCAGAGGCTGTGGCGCCCCACACCCCCATTAGGCCAGAGCAGCATTGCCCGCTCCCCCGCTGCCAATGCATCAAAAGTGAAAAATAAAATGCATAAGGGCTGCAAAGTTATTTAAAAGCGGCATTTGTTTTTTTGTTTGCCTTACTGGTGCTCCATAAAGAGATGATCATATTAGCATTGCACTGTCTGTTGTGCAACATAATTAAGTCCAAGTGAGCATACACAATTTTATACACTCTGTCAAAGCTTTAGAGGTTGCACTCCTGACACACTAGGTACAATCCTACATGAATAAAAAAACTCTGCGCAAAATGTACTACCGTGTCATAAATACATTGAATAAAATTATCAAAATATCATGTGCTGATTCACAGTAGCAGAACTATAAAGGGGGCAAAAAGCAACAAAAAAAGTAACTTTTGGAAACACACTAAACACACCCAATGCATAACCCAACTTATGTTGGCTCTATTCCAACCTAGCTTTTGATGCCAGGTTTAAGTCAAGGGAGTCAGTGTTCAGTGTTCAAATGCCCGTGGACACCTGTCGATCTTACAAATATATGGCACAACCTAAAAAAAAAGAGTCGGGAACACAACAAAACATGTAGAAGAAATGTGGAAAAAATGTGCATATAATGATGTGCAGTGGAATAGTGGTGAAATGATGTGGAGTACAACATGTCTACAGATGTGTGTAAATCTCATCTGCGTTTAGGTCACCTGGAAATATGCTATCTAGCCCTAAGATGTAAGTTGATTTTAGCTTTCTAAGTGTTCTTTCCCTGTTGCCACTCCTGATGCTGTTAGGCACTGTATCTATGACTAAGTATTTCAGTTCTCTGTCTCTGTTACCATGATCCTTTGCAAAATGCCTTGCATCCTCATTGTCTTGGTTTTTTATAGCTCTGACATGCTGCAGTGTGTGTTTTTCTACTTGACGTTTGGTACTACCCACATATTGAAGCCCACATGGGCACACTAGCACATGCACAGCATAGTCAGCTTCACACGTGTAGGAACTCCATATGTGTTGTGGTGTTCTCTCCAAGTGGGTACCAAAGTTCTAAAGGTATATATATATATTATTCAGGTTGTTGTTTAAATGTTTGCAGTTAATGGTAAGTTTTTTGGGGTTGTATTGTTATGATTGAAAGCATATAATTTATTGGGGAGTATGGTAAGGATCTTATTGATGTAATATATGCATATTTAGTTTAAACAAGTGTATAAAATATTTTAAGTTTATTTCCAGTAATTGTTTCAAGTAAAAAGAGATTATTTCAAATATTGATTTATGATCAATCAATGATTTTTGCAATATTATTTTAGTTGACATTGTCTGAATAGATGTTTTTGACGTATGATATGTTTACTTAATGGTAACGATGCTTTTGTTTTCGATATTTCTGTTTTTGATACAGGTAAAAATCGATAATTTTAACAACGATATTTCTATTCTCAATATTATTTGAGTTGACATTGTCTGAATAGATGTTTTTGATGTTTGATATGTTTACTTAATGGTAACGATGCTTTTGTTTTCGATATTTCTGTTTTTGATACAGGTAAAAATCGATAATTTTAACAACGATATTTCTATTCTCAATATTTGTGGATTTACTACTTAGTTAAGTAATAGTAGTTAATATTTTTGTTATTAATATTACATTTTTGATATTTTTGTGTTTTGATATTGTTAGACCTGTCATTCTTTCCCCAAACTTTTTGCCGTCCTCCTCCATTTTTACTGATCTTGTTATTGCTGCCCTTAGGACTTCGGAGAACTTTACTACTGCTAACCATTGCTAAAGTACATGTGTCCCCTCCTTAAATTATTGTAATATTGACTTATTACCAATTGGCATATTTAATTTACTTATATGTCCCTGGTAAAGTGGTGCTACATGTACCCAGTGCCTATAAATTAAATATTACTAGTGGGCCTGCACCGCCATGAAATGTGTGGTGGTGAGGAAACTCGCAATATGTTTGGCGGGGCCAAAGCAGCCCTGCCAAGCCTATTGTAGCCTCAAGACCACCACAACACCAGCTGTACCAATCTGGTCTGACCACCCAAGTTGTAATGGGGCAGTGGGATGCTTGGTACAGCGGTACCCGCACCACCACCGTGGCTACGGCAAAGTCATAATAAGGCCACAGATAAATAGCTACACTGGTGGAGTAATGACAGCAATTGCGTAGTCACCTTAGAAGTGATATATCAATAGCCTTTAGAGAGAAAAGGTAGATTGTATCTGTGTAAGGCGGAGTGTGATCTAAACATGTTTTGCTTTGGTTTTGCCATACTACATGTAAAGAATCAGGAAGTAACTTCAGAGCCAGCAGTAACTTGCATCATTATTTAAGATTATTTTGCCCTCTGCATTTACGAATGTCTCAGTATTAAATTACTTTTTTTTCTTCAGTCAAAGCACTGGCTCAACAATAATGTATTATTTGTTTTAAGATGCTTTTTTGGAGATCTGAATTTCTAATCTAAATATCCTCCCTGAGTAAGCCTTGGACTGCTCGACTTTGCTATGATGAGAGTCATGTGTTAACCAACTGTACTTGGTGCTTAGCTCGTGAACAACAGTGGTAATAGGCCCACATTGCAACAGTTGCAACCAGGTAATCCCGGAAAAATAGTTCTCACACTGCCAATAGCAGTTCTTTTTTTAACTAATGCTAGTAGGCTAGTTGTTAGGCATTCTCTTCTGAGGTCCTTTTCAAGAGTGTTGTAAGTGGAGGAGTTTGATGATGGTACACACTAATTATTAGATTTCTGAGAGCATTTAATGTAGTTTCAAATGTTGTCTTTAGTTTCCAAACGTTATTGGTTGAGAGAGGCTGAGGACATCAGGCAGATTTCTGTTCCAGGATGCAGACACTGCTGTGGTTTATTGAGAACTTTCTGAGATGCTACCTAGGAAGGCATGGGAGTGTAGTGGATAAGAAATGACTCACAATCACACATGTCACATTCATGAAAACTTGTGGTCTGCCCGGTGTCTTTAGGAATAATCAATAACACTTCTCCAGTGTTCTTGGGAAGGTCTTAGGTAATCGGACATGTCTAGGTGGGATGACCTCAGGAAGAATTTTGTGGCAGCATCATTACTTACCTACATTTCATAGATGAATAGGAGGAACCAGTTTGAGTCAGAAATCAGACTGTAGGTGAAACAATGTTCTTGTTCATGTATTGTCTATTATACAACTCAGTGTAGGAGACTAGAAAGGTGGGAGCAGTTGTAAAGGAACCCTGGTTTGAAAAGTAGGAAGGAGGAAACAAATGGCAATCGAACTATCATGGAAGGCACCTCTTTTGCTCAAGGAAGTGGAGAAGGGATCTTGACAAAGATATGGGCTAGGTGCTAGGTTTACAGGAGCCGGATTAAGGTCAGAATAGGAAGAACGGACAGTGACCTTCCTTGGTTAAGTGTCCTAGAAATAATTGAAAAAGCCAAAGGTTAAAGTAATGTTCTGAATAGTGAATCTCTCAGTGACAAAGTTAATGTTTTAAACTAAATACACCACAGAAATTCAGCAGTTACTGTTAGTAGCACTATTTATAATTTGCGCCCCTGCATTACACTGCTAATGACCTCGTATATGACATCACTAATAACATGTTCAATTAAATCATTTATGACATCACTGATGATATCTCAAACTACATCATTGATGACTTCAATGATAACATCATCCTAACTTCACTTTCAACCATATTGCTCTATACATTAGAACAACAATAGAGGCCTGACAGTAAGCACACAATAGCTCTGGAGAAAATCACCTGTTACTACTGCCACCAAACAAATAACTCACTTAGATGCTGAAAGCAATCATTAGATACAATATTGAGCCTATATCAATCACTTTACAGGTAGTATAGATCAAATAAGCAATCAACCACAGATATATGAGAACCACTCTGATTACAGTCTTTAATATCTGTACAATTGTACACAGAAAGCTAACATGCTGAATGCCTACTACGGACACATTTTATATGTATGAACCCTTGACATTCATCAAACCTACATTGGGAAATGAAGTCAATATGAGCCAGAAAGTAGGTACTGTAAACGACACCCAGTATTTGCCCGGCATGCAGAGTAAGCGATGAAACTGAGCTGCATATTATATTTTTTTGTCCGGGCTATACCGAGGCGCGCAGAAAATGGATCATTCCCGTTTGTAGGAATTTGGGTTTTACCAGGTGTCATGAAGCCTTCAGGATTCTCAAGAGTGAAATGGCTGTCCACATTGTGTTTGCTGTGGCCAAATTTCTGGGGGCTTTATGGCACAAGCGGAAACGGTATTTGAAAATGCTAACATGATTCATCTTGCACTGTGTTAAATGGTACATGACTCTATGTAATTAGCAGACATCTAGCTGTCCTGGTGCATTAATGTTGCAATTCTTTTAACTACTACTTTTAATTACCTAATGTATGGTTTTAAACGTTTTTATATTCAATTTTATGTACCTTTTATGGAGATTTTCTCCGAAATAAAGTTCTTTTGACTTGACTTGACTTGGTACTGTAAACAGTTATTCATTATGGAGAGAGTTTGTTCTATGTTACACTATTTGTAGACAGTGAGACTCTCATGAAAAATGCACCACAGATTATTAAAAAAACTACTAAGAACATTGTACACTCTATGCAACAGTTGTATAAAAATACTACTTGATAAAAAAAACATAATCTCAAGGGGCTGAAGAACATACAGCTGCACCCTTCACATTGTGGAAAAAACTTTACAGACAGTTCATCTATTCAAGCATCCTGGGACAGGTTTCAGGGCATCACCCCTCATCAGCCAGGCTTGCTTGAATCCAGTGGCACAGTGAACATAGGACCCACATCTGGGCATACCCTTCCCACTTAGGGCGACAAAAGCAAAAGGAACAAATGAAACAGATGGAACATGAATGGTACATGAATGGTAGATTTACCCAGATCACTTGACTGGGGGGTGAATGTTTGGTTGATTCAGTATTCCATCCATCATTTGTTGCTGCAGCGCTATTAGCACTAAGTGGGATGGGTATGCCCAGATGTGGGCCCCTTGCTCACTGTGCCATTGGCCTGGCTGATGAAGGGTAATACCCCGAAACCAGTGCCAGGATGCTTGTTTCCAGTCCAGGTATGACCTAGCTTGGCAGTTCAGGCTAGACTGTTCCCATGAGGAGCAAGGTCAAGACTGATTTGCATATGGCTGGGTCCAAACTGGGGTGGCGTAGTGCGCTAAAGAGTGATGGATTCAACCCAAATCTCTTGACTGGAGGTGAATGTTTGATTGGTTCAGCATTCCGTCCATCATGTTTTGCTGCAGCCCTTTTCACCCTAAGTGGGATGGGTATGCCCAGACATTGGTCCCTTGATTGCTGTGCAACTGGAATCAAGCTGGGCTGGCTGATGAGGGGTAATACTCCCAAAAAGAGGTCCCAGAATGCTGTTTCCGGTCCAGAGAGGAACTAGCTTGGCATTTCGGCCTAGACTGTTCCAAAAAGGGGCAGAGTCAATACTGATTTGCATATGGCTGAGTCCAAACTGGGGTGGCGTAGTGAGGAAATGAATGATGGATTTAACCCAGATCTCTTGACTAGGGGTGAGTGTTTGATTCATTCAGCATTCCATCCATCATTTGTTGCTGCATCAGGGCTCCTCTCTAGTGATGCTCACATAATTGTCTGGCGACAGTTAGTTGCACTTTCAAGCCAGACCTTAAAGTGTTCTAAACATACAAGGCAGTCAATTTAAGGCAGTGGCATTTGGAAATCAATGGATCTTGGATGAGTAACTGCTAAGCAAATGCAAAATCCACCTTTAACTTCATGCAAAGGAGGCTTGGAGGTTTAGAATCTACATTCTAGATATGCACATCCACAAATTTCCATTTCCTTCCTTTTAACTTCCTTTACCTTCCATGGAACGTGTGTGTTACACTGTTTATTGTAAATAAAAGCTTTTTTTCACTGTGTGCGTCTTTAGGAATGCTGCTAGGTCGTCCTTGCGTTATGTACTTAGTAGGAAAAGGTCGGGAAATGTGATGGTGAATTTAATTAGGATGGATGATTGTTCCAGTGGCTGGGCTCTCAGTGAAACAGTCACAAACTCCCAAGCTCCCAATTTTGGGTCTAAAATTTGAATTTTCCAAGGTGAATGCAGCGAAACAAATGGAATCCTGAGATGAGTCTCGAGAGACGTAGGTAGCCAATCACTGAAGGTGACCTTCCATTCCCAGAGGGTCATGGGAAGACCCCTTGCTATGTTGTCATCATTGCTAAATTTCACATTGCACGAGATGTACTGATGAACTGGAAATAGACATCGGGCAACAACACAGAAACGCGAGGCAGCTACTGAAATTTAACAAAAGATATTTTATTCAGCGAGTGTATCATGGTTTCTGGAAATGAGGTTATTCGACCTAAAAAAATATTTTTCAGCATCCCGATAAGCACTAGTCGGCGAAATGCAGAAAAGCCGAGGTTTGACAGATTTAGTTATGGTTCAAAGGCAGACAAAATTACTCTTTTTTCACATTCTGTTGGACACATATTCTGGTAAAAAAAATTAAGCTGCAGTGTGTCACTAACTTCCCACAGAAATTGTATCAACATTTTGTACCCACATGATTAGTTAATAATTAATATTTGAAATCAAAATAGGCATGTGATAATCGCGTTCATTGCTGGCAAGACCATTTGTTCTCCCATCCGCATTCGGCTATTTATACTTGCTCTTTAATACTTTTCCCCATCCGGCTACCCTTATAGCAAGCAATCCCACGAAAAGAAAACTTATTTAGTTATTGACGCGTTTTAAAAATAAGACGAATATTAGAACACGGTCTAAAACAGAAATGTTGCCAGTCATCCATGTGAGCCAGGCAAACAGGTCTAGTTAAAACAAACCAGCGAAACATATCAATCCGACCGCACTCAGAGGCATATGTACAAGCCCCTATCGCCACGGGAACGTCACTTTTTGTGTCGCTCCTGTGGCGATAGGGGCCTTGCATTATGTACAAGGCAGCGTTGAGCCACTTAACGTGGCTTAACGCTGCCTTGAACATAAGGCACCCTTTCACGCTACGTTTATCGTGAAAGGGGCGTGCAGTGGGTGTTGTGGTGGGCGTTCCACTGTAACACCCATTGTATTTGAAGCTGCCCCCTATGTACATGGCTGGCGTACATAGGAGGCAGCACTAAAATTAAGACCAGGAAAACCCCGGTCTTAAGTTGGTAAAACAAGGAGAAATGCATTATTTCTCATCGTTTTTGCTTTTTACATGTGTGCTGCCTTGTGCAAAAGCAAAATGCCGTGGATTGTTTACGTACAGGAAGGTGTCTCTTCCTGTACATGAACAAACCTTTTTTTAAAAAGCCATTTTGTAACTTTCATGTGTGCTGCATGAAGCAGCACAAATGAAAGTTACTAAATGGCATTTTAGGATTGATTATGTGCAGGAAGGGACACCTTCCTATACATACCCAATCCTCCCCTGCACACAGACACCCTTGCACTCTGGTGCTAGGGTGCATGCGTGGACTAATTAGCGCCATCGCAGGGGAACAGGCAAGGCTGCACCACATTCTTGTAAATATGGTTCAGCCTTGCGAATCCGAAGTGACGGAGCGTGTCGTTAAGCCCAGGAGGCAAACGACACGCACCGCCACTTCTATTGTGCATATCCCCCACAGATGTTTAAACCGCCATGTAATGCCTAGTCGATTGCGTTATTGTGTTTTTTTAATTCCATATTGCAACATATTCAACATATAGTCTAGTTGATTTCTTTGCAAGCTGGTACTGATGCATCATTTCAGAGTCTCGGATGCAGGGCTTTTAGAGCTATTTTTACTAAGATTTAAGGTTGTACTTGTGTCACACAACTCAACTAATTGCACTGGATGTCATTATTCACATATCTCCAAAATATCTGCATTTCCCAAATATTGTTGCGGTACAAATGCAAATCAAGCAAGGGTTTTACCAAGTATCACAATTTCCCATGTTCTGGGAGCTTAGGATTGTACCCATGTACAGTTAGTACCACCAGCAGCAACCGTGCACATGTACAGCAGTCACCCACATACTTACTCAATCAATGCTCAAGCCATTGTTCAATTCAAACTACTGCTTCACCAACATTGTGGAAAAATATCCAGGAAGTGCTGTGACTCATATATTTCAACAATTAATTAATTATCAATTTGTTAGTGGCCTAAGTGGAAATTAACTTTAAGTAGGTTAATGTTGTGCACCTCTTTTAAATAACAAAATGTAAAGACAATATGTAGCTTTATTTCTATTAAATAATTGTATAGTATACTGTTATATTTTTAAAGTGATATTGTATTTCAAAGGTTTATTGTGAAAATATTTTAAAAATATGATGAAAACACTAGTGTTTAAAATTATGATATTTTAATTAATTTTACACACCTGAATCTATTTTCTTAACTGTTGTTTCCAGTGCAGTAGATATAAATTATGTTATATTGAAATGTACAAAAACACATTTTTATAATTCTAGATGGTTATGCTCTCTAGCCTCGATTGATACACCATTATATAATCTAAAACGTTTCACAGAAAATATATTTAATTCTTCCATAAAAAACAGGAGTATGATTGAAAGATATCTTGGAATATTTAAAGCCAGATTTTGTTGTTTAAACGTATCTATAGGAAAACATTTAGATACCTCATAGAGAGTGTCTAAAATGATTGTTGTTCTAACATAGCTGGACATGTTTCCATCTCTTAAAAAGAAGAAATGGACAATGTTAATTAAGACACTTCTGTGCAAAATTCTTTCCAAATATATTCAGATACACAGGAGGGTCGAAAAATATATTTCTATCAACAACGAAAACATGCCTGTTTATAAAAAAATATTTTTACATTTTAAATTCAGTTTGTACATAAAACTTCATAAGCTACAATTTTATAGTCTTTACTTATTAACTGAATGAAATGTAAAAAACAAAAATCTAAAAGATATACTGTGATAATATAAATAAACAACATTTATTGTATGTGTTTTTTGTGTTGATTCATTTTTAATAAAAATATTTGTCTAACTTTTTAATGTAACAGACATAAATTATGTCAACAGTTACAAAAACCGATTCAAAATTGTAACAAAATTATAATTATATATAGATATTAAAAACAAATGCACTTAAACAAACATTATGAGCCTAATACAATATCGATTGGAAAGCCTCCTAACACATTCGACCGACATTGTAGGTTTAAAGTCCGACCTCCGTATTTTGATGACAACGGTCAGAGTTTAAACCGGCCGGGGAATCTGACGCAGTTCCGATGGGATCAAGTAGTTTATCAGCGAGTCAGAAAGGCCTCATAATCCCTTAAGGACGGCGTTTCAACCAATCGGGATTATGATGACGGTTTCCGACAGCCAATCGATGTCAGCCTTTCTGACATGGATCGGTTGACGATAACTGACTTTGGAGGCCCTAGCACGGGCCCCTCGGCCCTCTGCATTTGGTCCTGGGGGGCACCTATTGTGCCCCCCTAAACATCCCTGCAACGTGTGGCAGACACCGTCAGGTGCCTGTCACACGGTGCAGGGATGTTTGAAAACCTAAATTTTTTACTGGGAGCTTGTGCTGTGGGTGGTTTCAGCCAGCCGCACAAGCTCCCGTTGATAAAATGGATGTTTCCTACCCATCATATGCAGCAGTAGTCCATACAATGCAGGCAGATCCGCTGACCTGAAGTTGGTCGATTCCCAATCCGCAATGGTGTCGGTCGGAGGCAACTCCGACCGACATTGTAATGAGGGCCTTAGGGCCAGAAGTAGGACCCTATTTTGCATGAGCAAACGGCTTTGCGACCTGTTAGCGCATGCAAAATCTAATAGGGCCATGTACAATCCTTAATTAGTGAGTCCCACATTTTTTGTGAGTCGCTAAAGAGAAATTGCGAGTCGCTATTAGGAAGGGGCGTTCCAAGGGCATCCCTTCCTAATAGTGAGTCAGAGGCCTATGTAAGAATGTTTTGCGACTGCAATTGTAGTCGCAAAATACTCGCAATTTACCGCCCTCTTCAAGAGGGTAGCAAAGCACTCATAAATGGGATGAGGTTCCCAGGCATGCAATTTGAAACCCCATTAGGAATCACTAATAGTGTCTCAGACACTGTTGTACATGTCATTTAGTGTATCACATATTGCAACTCGCAATTGAGCGCAATTTGAGAGTCCCTAAATGACATGATCGTAAATCTGGCCCCTAGTATCTACACAATTATCATAATTAATAAGACAATCATTCATGTTACATAAATCTAAACTAAACCTATTCTAAAATATATGGTAAAAAGCCTAATATATAAAATATACCCCTTCCCCAGACATCAGACCTATTCCTAAATCAACAATAACACTCAAACACTACTCTAAATAACGAAAGCTATTCTAAACTCAAAGGGCCCGGTTCTGATGCGGGTTGGAAAAGCTTCCCGACCGAATCGTTGGGAAATAGTTTCCGACCCACTCAGATCGGGAGAGTCCGACCGGCGGAGTACAATGCATTCGGATGCTTTCAGATACGATTTGGTATACTCCCATTGACTTCAATGGGAGCATATGTTCCTAACCGCATCATAATTGGGCCCTCGGTCGGGGAAACACGTTCCCGATCCGATTTGGAAGGAGCAAATGCCATTAGGAGGCCTTGCTAACCGTATCAGAATCAGGCCCTAGGTGGGAATGCTTTCCTAACCGCATCAGAATGAGGCCCTAAATAGCTAAACCAATCCTATAACATTGAGGGTCATAATTACAACTTTAGTGGCGCAGGGCAGTGCAGCAAGTCACCTTGCTGCACTACCATACATCACAAGGAAAGGGCAGGAATGCACTGTATTTATCCAAATAGGCATATTCCTTGCCTTTTCCCTTGCGCTGCCGCCCTTTTGGGACCCTATTGCCAATGCAGGCACCGTTCCTATGTTGTAGACAGGATTTTTTTGTGGAGGAAGGGGAGCCTTCCTGCACAGAAACAATCCTGAGAGGCTTTTTTCTCTTTCTATGTGTGCTGCAGAATGCATCACACACAGAAAGAGGAGAAAGCAAGGAGAAATAAACATGTTTCTCCTTGTTATGACTCCCCTGGGAAGCTCAATATTTTTGGTGCATTCCACAGCTTACAAGGAGTGCATCAAAAACCATGGAAGTTGCGTGGGAACACTTACAATGCCCATGGAACACCTACTCAGGGCAGAATAACATCATTTTGCGCTGTGTTTCGTTACTCCACATTTCTTTAACCACTCAAAGCCACGCAGAGTGGCTTTGCGTTTCTTTAAAAATATGACTTAAGGTTGCATGGTGCAAGAGCAATGCAATCCAGGTCATAAAAATGGCCCTAAATATCACAATTAACACATTATTATATTAACTTCCCTACCTCATTCCCAAACACAAACACTATTCTAGCCACCTAAAACTATCCTAAAATTATTCTTGCAACTAAACTCAAGCTTTAAAGCTAAGGCCCCACCCTTATCCCAAACAACAGACATGTAGCAGAATATTTGAATTAATAAACAATTGAATTGTAATTCTGTGGACTATTAGTTATAGTGCCCCCTATTAAACTAATCTGTACATGCCTCATTTGTCTTTTTATATTTCGTATATAACATCGAATATTTCTTAGGGGATAATTGCAAGTCAGTCGGTCTATGGATTGCCAGACTCGCGGGGGCAGCAGTCATCCGACGCCTTATTACAACTTGTGCGGTTGGCCCACCCTGGGACAGCCGCAACAGCCAGGGACCAGAGTTCCCTGTGGCGCTGCGGTCTTGAGATCACATTATGCTAGGCAGGACCACCGTGATCCCACTAAGCATATTATGAGTTTCCTCTCCGCCACGTTTTTTATACAGCTGCATCTTCATGAAAACTGTGGCTGGAGAGGAAACAAAGGGGGCCGGCGCGGGACCGGGTAAGTTTTACTTTTCTTTTTTAATGTTACCCCCCCTTCGCGGTAACACCCGTGCAAACGCCCCCCTCTTCCCCCCCAAGAATTGCGAGACGCGACTCAGATTGAGTGCAGATGACTATTCAGCTTGAACTGTGTGTGTAACAGGTTTTGAAAATGAGCCCCACTGTCTTAAAAGTGCAAAATCGGCAACGTATATTAAACTCAGCCCAATATGGAATACGATAACAAAGTGTCAACTACTGAGTCAATAAAAGTGGGGGCGGGCACATACAAATCTCAGTCAGTGGGTGAGAGACATCAATATGCCCGGTGTGATACTGTTAAAAGAAACTGGAAGACCGAAGGGTAACTATGACTGATCAGAAGAATAGAATTTTGCTTTTGGGAAGTCCAACCCCTTATTAGCTCTTGCCCACCTCCGATAATGTCAATCTCTGAAGGATGGCAAGCTTGGTCGGCCTTTCTCATCTATTGACGTGTTGGACATCACATGCTGCAGAGGAGAGCGTTCCAATCCCTTCCCGGTTAATGCCTGCTGTTACTGTACCTTGTAATTATTGAGAAACGGGGACCGTGCTGCAATTTAATGTTCAAAGTCCCCCATCTAACACAGCCAGACACTTTTCATCTCACGGGAAATCTTTACAACAGAGGGAATGGGTTTCAAAGACGAGCGACAGAACTTTTCACTCTGTTTAAAACAAATGTAATGTGGATACAAGAGGGGTTACTGCAAGCAAGGGGTACACCTTAAAGAGTACAAGGGCAGTTAGGCATATGTGCCACCTGCTACTGGGGTGTAGGTGCAAGCTGCAATGTATAGAAGCTTACTTTTATTTTCTACACATACATACGTTTAGAGAGCCTGGTACAAGCTTAAAAGCAACACCACCTCCCGGAAGTGACTTTGGACTACCAGGAAGATTCACCAGGGCACACTGGATGCGCACAGTAGGCAACACCCCACGCGCACTCCAAGCACACTGTGACTTACTGAAGAAGATGTACTGGGTGTAGGTGCTCCATTTCTTATCATCTTGGTACTGGTTGATGAAGGCCGCCATCCCGGTGGAGTTGCAGGCCACCATGTGGAAGCCACTCTCGGACAGCCGGTCGAAGGCCTGCTCCAGATAGGTGAACTTTAGGTAGAAGCAGGACGTGTACTTTTCCAGGGGCCTTCGGGGTCCCATAAGCGCTTCATCTATTAATGTATTGCCACAGCGCAGATATATATTAATACATTTTTTTAAGTCCTAAGTTATACCTGCTTGCTAGGGCCCCTACAGCCATATATATGCATTCTAGTTTGATGGGAATGTTTTTCAACACTGCTTCATAATTTACCTTTCACCGCTGTCCGAGATTATTAACCCTTGTGTGGGCTTTACTTTTTATGTAATCAGTGTCTGAGGATGTTTTTAAATGTCCACGCTTGTAAATTTTTCTTTTGTTCTAAACTTTATGTAAACATTCTCCGAGAGTCCTTGATTGTTGCTCTCCCCACAAATTGCTGCTGCTTTCCTTCCTTCATTTACCCTCACCCATATAGCCTGTGATGACCATATCCTAGCGCAGTTTCCCGAAAACATTTAGCAGCACCCTTATTTTGCCTCCTTTGTGTTCACAGCAGCAAATAGCAGGAGATGAGGGAGGTCTGGACAAAATAATCCTTGCCTAACGCCGGAGCACAGCACCACTAACACTGCTGTGACTCTGTTACCTAAACTGCCATCAAACTCAACCAGACCATATTTGTTCAACGAAGAGGTGGTGAGATCAGTAGAGGTGCAGATAAGGAAGCGACATTCACAGCAGAGAATATAAATATGAAATACTTTGTCTGCGATGAGTGGCTTGCCAGACTCTGGTTTTGCTCCTGGTCTCAGTCTTCCATCCAGAGGGATAGTTTTGTATTTTTTTTATTGGTTTTGTCTGATTCTATGTGCATAATCTCTTTAACTATTAGAACATCTAAAACAGAAACACAACTGATATTCTGTCTGCAAGAGCGATAAGTAGAGGCTCAATTATATATATATATATTTTTGTTTTTTGTTTTTGGAGTCAGGCTAGGCTGACTAGGATGGGATGTATATATTTAACCATCTACATAACCACATGCACTTTACTCTTCACAGTCAAAAAGGAGGTGAGAGTTGGCCTAGACTAATTAATAATTAGTTTAGGCCAATCCTCACCTCGTTTTTAACTGTGAAGAGTAAAGTGCATGTGTTCTCAAATTTGCTTGTAAATGCACCATTTGCCCACTCATTTTTCAAAATTTTCTCAGGGGGAGAACCCCCGCAAACCCTCCTTAGGTCGTTCAGGCTCGCTCGCTATGCTCGCTCAACACAGTGTGCTCCACCACAAATTTTACGCCTCACCACTTTCAAATGTCACCAGCCGGCACTGTCTAACACACACATATATAGTTACTTGAAAATGCACTTAGGGTGCACTTGCCAAGATTCATACAAGAATTCATACACATCAATACAAACTCACAGAGGCACCCATTGCTGCACACAGGTGTATGCACAAGTACCAGAAAAGTAGATACCCAGAAACAAATGCAGAAACACATACATGCACATACAGAGACACATATAAATGTGCACACATACAATAATATACCTACATATATGCACAGTTACATGTAGACATTAAGAGAACTGAGCTCTGAAAATCATATGGATACACTCACATACACACCCAAATGCTCAAAAAGGTACCCATTTGCAGTAATGTGCACACAGATGAACATTTGAGTACACACATACAAATATACGTTGATGGACACATTCTTACCTATGTAGACATGTATATATACACACAGTTGTACTTCATTCAATATTTGGAACTCTTATGAGGTCCAACGAGTAATGTAATTAGCAACATTTCAAGAAATATAATGTAATAGTGTAAAGAACCTTTAAAAATCCCTTTATCAGGAGGAGCCTAGCGCGCATCCAAGATGGTCGCGTGAGCACAGGGCTCCCCGGACCCTTTCTGCTCCTCGGAATAAATCCTGAGACTATCCTGAGTTGGTGTATGGAATCTGAGAGAAGAAGACCAGCTGACTATATAGCTCTTTCCAAAATTCTAATCGGACCTGGGAATCCTGAGTTATCGTCGCCGGAACTTTTGGGACCCACCCGACGGAGGAGGCCGGGGTGGAGGTGACCCGTGGGGCCGGGCTGCAATTGAACAACAGCGGCCTCAGCGCGGTGCCAGTCACCGATTCAGCACTTTCGGTTTCGATTTTGGCCTTCAGGAGATCAGCTGGCGTGCGTGCTCAAGGTGGCGGGGTGCCTCTTGGGCCTCTGCCCGAGGTTTGCTTCCATCTGCTACGGACGGGTCTGACGCCTCCGACCCCTACACCGACAGTTTGTGATCCTTTCTCTGGCACCCGTGCACCCCTTGATCGGAGGTCCCATTGAGTGACGGCGCGCACATGGCGGGCAAAGGGGGACCGGAGGGGCGCAAGACCAAGGCCTCACTACGCGGGGGAGCGGTCCAGAGCAACAACATGGGCCGCTATACCCAGGGCAGGGGGTCCCCTGGCGCTGCTGGCCTCTCCCCGGATGCTGCGGGGGGAGGCACGACCGTCGCTGCGGAACCTTCCCTACAGGACATTATGGGCGCCATCGAGGGCATCAGGGAAACTATCGCGACGCAATATGAGGCCCTGGCCCGTAAGATCGACACTGTCGCGATCGACGTCACCCTGATTCGGGCCGACCTCTCTAAAACCAACGAGAAGGTCCAGGCCCTTGATACACGGACCTCCACCTTGGGTGCGGAGGTGTCGGATCTGCGGGCCGCGCTTGGGGACATTAGAGTGGTCATCGACCACATGGCCCGGCGGCTTGAGGACTTCGAGGGACGGGCCCGACGCAACAATATCCGTATCATTGGGGTACCGGAGTCCTCCGACAGCCGCCCGGTGGACCTCGTGGTCGAGGAACTTATCCTGCAGCAGCTGTCCCCTGTTGGCCTAAGTAAATTCTTCGCTGTGGAGCGGGCCCATCGGGTTCCTGGCGGCCGGCCGCGGCCGGGGGCCCCCCCGAGGCCTATCGTGGCTAAACTGTTCCACTACAGGGACCGCGATGCTATTCTGCAGGCTTCACGGACCCGTGGCCCGGTCCGCTACGAGAACTCGATCGTCAACTTTTACCCGGACTTCACGCAACTGGTCCAGAAACAGCGGATGGGATTCCAGGGGGTGAAGCGCCGTCTCCGCGAGCTAGGCCTGAAGTATTCGATGCTCTACCCGGCGAAACTTCGAGTGGAGCATGGAGAGCGGACAGTCTTTTTTGACACTCCTGTGGCCGCAAGTGACTGGCTGGACTCGCTGCCGGACGGGGGTGGCCGGCCCGGGCCCTCTGGGGGCACCGCAGGTGACGGGTCCCCTTAGACTGACCTTTGGTCCTTGCTTTTGCGTTTTTGCACTGTACAGTTGGGTCTTACTTCTTTTGCATACTGTGTTTTACCAGGACCCGTGAGGGGTGCGGGCGGGTTCGGGTCCCTTTCCTCCTCCGGGGTCTTTTTGTAGAATGGGGTTAGCGGGGCGACAGGCACACTGCAAGTTGGGGGGGGGCTTAGGCCCGCAGGGGTGCAGGGTGGGGGGCGGTGGACTTGGGGTGGGGTTGGGGGGGAAGAGGGGTTGTTTAGTTGTGTGTTTTTTGTTTACAGGGCGAGGAATTGATTTTTATCCATATTTGGGAGCGGTGCGGCGGGCTGGGGGCTTCTTGCTCTATTGGAGGGGATGGGGGGAGACGGGTTGAGGCTTATGTCGTGGAACGTCAATGGGTTGGGGGACCGTATTAAGCGGGGTGTTGTACTGCAATATTTGCGCCGTTTGACTCCTGATGTGGTGTTTCTCCAGGAGACGCATTTGGTCGGCAATGTCTGCCATGCGATGCACAGAGGGGGATACCGCCTCGTAGCCCATTCTGGTTTCACAACTGGCTCCAGGGGGGTGGGCATTCTCCTGCGAACCTCCCTTCCGGTGGAGATCACGAGGATAGTCTCGGATGACAGAGGGCGCTATGTGTGTCTGATTGGGAGGTGGGAGGGGCAGCCCCTTACCCTGGTTTCAGTCTACGTCCCCCCGGGCCTCCAGAACTCCACCTTTGCTGATTTGGGTCGAATGCTGCTTGACCTCCCGGACGGCCTCCTGCTCATGGGCGGGGACTTTAATTCTGTGGTTTCGGGTGAACTGGATCGTCACCCACCGAGGACCCTCCCCGCTGCCCAGTCATGGCTGGGTGGGGTGTTGGAGACCTTCGGCTTGGTGGATAGTTGGAGACTACTGCATCCGACCCAGTGCCAGTTCACTTTTCATTCGGGGGCGCATGGGAGTCTCTCCAGGTTAGACTACTTCCTTATGCCAGCGGCGCAGACTGGTCGGATTCGAGAGGTCAGACACCTGGCGCGTGGTATCTCCGACCATTCTCCGCTGTGGCTTCTCTTTGACACCGGGCCGCGGTCCGCAGGGCGGATAGCTCCCATTAACCCCTGGTACCTGCGGGACCCTGTGACTCGTGACAGCCTGGTTAAGGCCATGGACCAATACTTCAGTGAAAACGAGGGGTCGGTGTCGTCTGCGTTGTCCCTTTGGGAAGCCTTTAAAACTGTTATACGCGGGCACGCCCTCGCCCAGATAGTGGTGGCCAAGAAGGTTAGGAGCGAGGCGGTGGTGAAGCTGGAGACTGACGTCTCGGGGCTGGAGTCGGCCTTGGAGGCGAATATTACTCCGGACGGGCTACATGCCCTTAGCCTGAAACAGTTCGAATATAGGTCCCTGGTCACTGACGCGGCCCAAACTATGTATAGGGAGCAGCAGGGCCGATTGTATGACGCGGGGGACAAGGCGGGAAAGTTGATTGCGTGGCTGGACAAAAAGGAGAGAGTGAATCGCGTGGTCCCCGAGTTGCGTGCTGCGGATGGTGGGTGTGTGACTGAACCGGATGAGATTGTGGAATGCTTCGCTGACCACCTCCGGGCGGTGTACTCCCCGGTGACTGACAGGGACGAAGATGACTCTCGCCTCCTATTGAGAGATATTGCTCTGCCCGGCCTGTCCGTTGAGGACCGGGAGCGGCTGGACGCCCCCTTATCGTCGGATGAAATAGCGACCGCGATTCGTTCCCTTCGCTCGGGCAAGGCTATGGGTCCTAACGGTCTGCCCATTGAACTATACAAATTGCGTCCTGATAAGCTTGCGCCCTTCCTCGGCCGCATGTTCCGCGACTCTCTTGCGGCGGGTTCCCTTCCGGCCGACCAGCGCCTGGCCACTATAGTCGTTCTCCCCAAGGAGGGCAAGCCGCGTGACCGCTGTACCTCTTACCGGCCTATTTCACTGCTCAATGCAGAGCCTAAAATCCTGGCGAAAGTCCTGGCCAATCGATTGTTGAGTGTCGTGTGCGACCTTATTCATCCGGACCAATGCGGCTTCATCCCGCACCGCCACACCGCTCTTAACTTGCGGCGTCTGCACGGGGTCCTCGCCAGGGCGGAGCTCCTCACCGAGCCGGCCGTGCTGGTCTCTTTGGATGCCACGATGGCATTTGACACTATTGAGTGGCCATTCCTCTGGGCCGTCTTGGATAAATTCGGCTTTGGGGAGGGATTTATTGGCTGGGTGAGGCTCCTTTACACGGGACCCATGGCTCAAGTGGTGGTGAATGGGCGGGTCTCTCGGCCCTTTGCCCTCGGCAGGGGCACGAGGCAGGGGTGCCCGTTGTCCCCGTTGCTTTTTGCTCTCGCCCTGGAGCCACT
The DNA here is from genome assembly GCF_964204655.1 of Triturus cristatus. Classification (NCBI taxonomy): domain Eukaryota; kingdom Metazoa; phylum Chordata; class Amphibia; order Caudata; family Salamandridae; genus Triturus; species Triturus cristatus. Next base: position 360,386,252 of record NC_140587.1, read on the forward strand.
CGCTGCCTGGCTCCGTTGGGAGCCCTCGCTTAGAGGGATCCGGTGGGGCCCGGGCTTTGAAGATCGGGTCTCGCTGTATGCGGACGACATTCTCCTGTACCTCACCTCACCGCGGCAGTCACTCAACGTCCTCTTTGACGTTCTGACCTCCTTTGGGAACAATTCGGGTCTCACGATCAATTGGTCTAAATCCTGCGTTTATCCCATCGCTGGTGGTCCTCCTCTCCTGCCGCCTCGGCTCCCGATTCAAATATCTCTGAGCGGCTTTAAGTACCTGGGGATATACGTTTCGCTGGACCCGGTGGCTCGCTACGAGCAGAATCTTCTGCGTCCACTTCGGCGGCTGCGGGAGGACACGGCCCGGTGGTGCAGGCTGCCCCTGTCCCCGCTGGGTCGGGCCGCGCTGTTTAAAATGATGTCCCTTCCCAGGTTCCTCTATGCACTCCAGAACTCCTTTGACGTTATCCCAGTGGCCTACTTTCGGGAGGTGGAGAGCCTGCAGAGGAGACTGGTGTGGAACGGCCGGGCGCGTATTGCTCTTGCCAAGCTCACTCTCCCCTGGTATGACGGGGGCATCGCGCTTCCTGACATTCGCAGGTACTATTGGGCCTCGCAGCTATCTGCCATTAACCACGCCACGTATGCGCCCGGCTTGAATCCGGCGTATGAGATGGACAAGTTCCTGCTTCCCGGCGGGAACTACAACAGGGCACTTTATTCCCGCCTGGCTGACCGGACCCTTACGGGTCCTACTAAGATTGCTGTGCGGACCTGGAGGGCTGCCACTGCGGCCACGGGCTGGAGTGAGCGAATGACATGTGCTACTCCCTTGTTTGCCTCCGACCGCCTGGGCAGCTTGTGGACCACCAAGGGGTTTGACCAGTGGGACACGATTGGTATCAGCAAAGTGGGAGACATGTGGCACAAGGGCGCGGTTAAGACTTTCGCGGTGCTCCAGGCCGAATACGAGCTGACCGACAGGGAGTTCTTCCGCTACGCCCAGGTTCGACACGCCCTGCTCTCGGTCTTCGGGGAGGGGACCACGGTCCCTGTTTCCTCGCCCCTCGAGGACCGCGTACTTGACGGACATGTCCCTGATAGTACTATTTCTTTAATTTATAAAAAATTGATTAATCACCGGGCGGATCTCCTGGTGCGCCTTCGGGAGGCTTGGACTGGGGATGGGGTCGAATTGGATGACGAAGACTGGCAGTCTGCACTGTCGTCCCCCAAGGAGGTTGCCATTCCGGCTCGTCTCCGGTTGGTACAGCTCAAGATTCTCCATCGGGTGTATGTTACGGGTCCGCGCTTGGTCGCGATGGGATTTTCCGACGACGGGCTCTGTAAACGAGGCTGCGGGCTCAGCGCCACCTTTCTTCATATCCTTTGGGAGTGTCGCGAGGTGGCGGACTATTGGCGCCGGGTCCACACGGTTATGGGACAGGTCACCGGGGTTGTACTGCTGCCGGAGGTGCGTCGCTGTGTCCTGAATGTGTGGGAGCCCAATGACTACAACGCGGCTCAGACTCGGTGGGCGGCCCTAGGGAACATGATTGCCAAGAGGGATATAGCGCAACTTTGGGGCGCTCAACGGCCGCCCACCGTGTCAGTATGGAAGGAGAATATGGACTGGTGTATGTTTCGGGAGAAGACAGTGTATGTGGCCCGTGGCAAGCCGGGGGCATGGGGTAGAATTTGGGGCCAATGGAATGCGTATCGCGGAGGCATCTGTACGCCCCCCCTGGTAGACACTGATATCGCCATGTCCCCCTGACCCTCGACGGTTCCTGGCGCTTTTTGTAACAACTACATAGGGACGTTCATCTTCCTTGACCCCCCTTTCCCCCCCCCCCTCCGTCCCCGGCCTCCCGGTACTCCTCTCTTTAGCGGATTGCTCAAATGTTCTGACTGGAGTTTCCCGGGGGGAGCCTGAACCGCACTGGTATCCCTCGTAACTCGCCTTTTGTTTTTATTGTTTTTCTTTTGTTTCTGTTACTGTTGGACTGACGCTTGCTGTTCTTCGAGAACTATCTTGAGCCACTGCGGGGCAGTGCCCTGGGAACGGATTGCAACTTTGATATGTGTATATTTCCTTATGTACCTAGCGGCCGGCCCGGGTGGTTGTAGGCCCATACTTGTGACCGAATTGTTGCTCAATAAAAACTTTTTCAAAAAAAAAAAAAAAAAAAAAAAAAATCCCTTTATAATAGTTTGTCACATTCACTGCACAAAATAGCAAGTATCGAACTTCTGCCGTTGTTCAAACATTATGTTATAAAAACAACTGTCTCACAACGACACAAACTGCAGTGCTGGACAAATAAATAACACATGGTTAATATTGCAAAAAGTACACAATTAGGCAGTGCAACTTGAATTACTCTATCTCGCCGTTGGCACATTTAAAGGAAGTAAATGCATGCGTAAAAATGTCCAAAAATGTCAGACTCCAGGATAAAATAAATACTGTTGTGGTTCTCGCGGGCAGCATGTGCAGATTATTGCACTATATTTTCTCTTTGCATTACAGGACTTTACATAAAGACTTTAATTAAAATTCTTAGAAACATATACGAAAAAAACTTTAAGCTGAACATTGGAAAAGGTGGCCAAAGTATCCCTCTTTAACTCAAACTTTCTTATTGCATGATAAAAGTTCCTATAAATCAATGATTTGAGTTTGTGCATATCACATATTTCCATACACATGATCCCCTTATTAGGTCTTATTACTCCTCAGAAGCCTTTGTCCCCATCTAACTACTCCTGTCAAACCTTGCACGTAGGTGCTTGTTAAACCAAACTCTAATTTTAATGCAAGTACCGCTGGCTTAGTATTATACTTGCCCAATTTCCTTATAGTTTGACCTTCCATTTTCTACAGAAATCAGATCACACTTTAGGATATCCATTGTCTCTAATGCATACAGCAGGGTCAGGGCAACTTTTGCCCAATATACCACAAGAATGTTATGTTATGCTATGTTAAAGCATTTGTAACGCGCACAGCTACTCAAAGAGTGTCCCAGCGCGAGCCCAGTGAAGAATAAGGAAAGAGGAAGGACTGAATAATTAAAAAGAAATGTCTTGAGTTTCTTGCTAAAGATTTTCGGCTCCAGCAGGTGGCAAAGATCAGAAGGAAGTTGGTTTCAGGCCATCGCTGCCCTATAAGCAAGGTAGCTGCCACCCACTCTATTAAGGCGGAACCTGGGGGTGCAGGCCATCAGCATAGAGGAGGAACGAAGCTACCTGGTAGGTATATAAAACTGAAGGTGTTTCTTAAAATACACCAGGCCTAGCCCGTACAAAGCAGTGTGTGCCATAAGCGATGCCTTAAATTTCACCCGTGCTTTCACAGGTAACCAGTGCAGGTTATGAAGGTGTTGCCTGACACTGATTCTCTTCAGGAGGTTAGGCGGGGTTCTGGCTGCGGCATTTTGGACTACCTAAAGATTGTCCAAAAGATAGTGAAGTAATAAAAGGACTCATAACCATTTCCCTTGCCGAAAGAGGGAGAAGAGGCGAGAACGTTTTCAGTGATTTCAGAATGCCAAAACACATTCCAGTCAGCTTGGTGTTCTGGGAGCTGAAACTCAGTTTTTCATTGAACCAGATCCCTAAGTTTTTGACAGGCAAGCCCTGAGGGATAGGCTGGGGGCACTCATCTGGCCAGAAATAATGCCAATATTGAGGAGAAAAATTACAGAAAAGGAGGATCTCAGCTTTTTCCTCATTGCATTTTAGCCTGGGCCGCCGAGAGCCAGTCAAACATGGCTGTCAGACAGGTTTTCACATGGAAAGAGGATGTCTCATTTTTCTTCCATGTAAAATAAAGCTGAGTGTCATCAGCATATGAATGACTTTGACACAAGTAGATGTACACAGAGTCCACTATGACCCACGGCATTATAAAATGCCCTAACCCATTGGCATGGGATAAAGCCTTAGTAGAGCTATGAGATATGTGCTCCTTGTCATTCAGGGTTCTGGACATTAGTTCACCTAAATAAATGTATTATTTCACCACTTCCAACTTTTCCTAACCAAGGGATCAGCAGTAACTGTGGAACTTCTCAGGTTTGTTACCATGAAAAATCACAACTTTACTTTTTAACACACTGTTTTCCCATTATTAGGGGTCAACAAACTGCTGTAATGCTACCAAACTATTTATAATTCCATTTGTCGTTAAATAAAGGATTACAATATCGTCTTCATGAAGCAGACATGCCAAATGTCGTCCCCCTATTCAAAGAGAATCTCCTGTATAGGTCCTCAGATATTGATGCAAATTAGAGATATAGAAGGAGAATAGTTTAAAGACAAGCAAACAACCTTGTTTAAAGGCATTTTTGTTAGGAATTTACAAGGACAAACCATAGTCAACTCCTTGTAATGCTTGGCACCAAGTTGCAGAATGTAAGGCGATTATTAATTGAAGGAAATTATTTGGCATACCTCGACTATGCAGGTTTTAAACCTAGCATTGAGAGATCCTCTCTGTCAAACGCCATACAAAAATCTATAAAAGTTGCATAGACATTGTAGCTATGAATAGGGACATACTTTTTCATAATTAATTGAATATTGAGGTGTTATCTAGGGTGCAGTGACTGTACCCAAACCCAGCATGTTCCATTGCTTTATCTTTTCCTCCTCATTCCATATAATTAAATATCCAAGATGCTTTTGGCAAAGAGTTGTCCTATACTTCTAGGAGAGCAATTTGACGGTCGTTTAAACGTTAGGGAAAACAATGACACTCATAATACTGTCTCACCCTTAATTACCGAAATGGGGATGTCATCTGGGCCCATCGGACCAGAGGATCGCATTCTCTAGATATAGCCCTGAATCTGTTTCATAGAAGGCATTCCTTAAATAGATAATCAGTTTAAAACCTTGGTAGGAACCCAACAGGATGGCTTTTTTGTGTTGTCGGATGAATATAACTGTAATATAATTATTCCAATTCATCTCCTTTATTGGAATTGGTTGAGATCTAACTTTATTCTCACAACTTTCTGAGATAACCTCCCAGAATTCCAACAAATCTTTCCGGGCAGCTGCATTTTTTAGTTCAATACATTTACAATCACATTCCTTCTTTTTAGGTCGAGCCTAGGCAGAGAGCATGCACTGTGTTTCAACATGGTGTATCTCCTCTGTGTGCTTAGACTACGACCATTGCTTTCCATTTGTTTCTTCATGTGCCCATAGAAAATCCTTGCTTTTCAATGGTTGCATTCATATATTTGTCCCTCTTCCTGGGCTGTTGCTCTGCCGATGGCTACTGACCCTATAGCTTGTGGGCTTTCACTTCTGGCTATGTATGTGGTTTCGGTGCACAATTTTGTTTTAGAGGCGCCGACTTCCGAGCTTCAACATCAGCTGTTCTCATGGTTTCTTGCTTGTCTCTTGCTTCAGGGCATGTCGCTGCTCACAGTTCCCCTAATATACACTTAATCTCCTCCTGCAGTGCTGTCCCCACACCACCACTTCCCACTGTCACTGCTTGTGTTTTCTTGGTTATTAATAATGGAAGACTATGCAGTGTGAAAACTGTCGAATTTGGAGCTCGGTAACCAGGTGCGAGTCTCGATCGTAGAGCCATAAATCTGCTGACCTGTAGTTTTACAGGTGAAGAATGGGTTAAAGGTGGAATTGACGGAGGCACTATGTAAGCTGTTAAATACTAGGGGGCTTGTTTACAAGCCTGTTGCGCCACTTTTGCTTCACTTTTCTTATGTTAAAAGTGACACAATAGTGGCGCAAGGGGGTAAATCTGCCCCTAAGTATGTGCAGTACAACATGCTGAGCTCAGTCGCTTTCTTCACTATAGATGAGGGTTTTCTAATCTTCACACCAGTGGGTTTCTCCGAACTGTTTAGGAATGCTGGAATGCTGACTCTGTCACCAGTTGATGTCAACGCAGGCAGGTCAGCGCACGGCCAGGCCCTACTTGCAGCACTGATAGGAGAGGCCCTGGAAGTGGTTCTGTGCAGGTGGGAGACAGGGGAGTGCAGTGCATAAGTATAGAAATAGGTAGGACTTCATGCGCTACAGATATATTTAGCGATTCCTACTTCTCTGCATTTGATTAAGGGGCAAACATTTTACTTCAGCTTTTCCAGTGCCACATTGAGTGTCCTCGTGCTTGGCATGTGTAGTTAGTAGACATTTTAACTATTTGCAATTTCAAATTATAATATTAAAGCAGAGGCTAGGGAGTGTTTGGCAAACATCTGTTTGTAAATCTAGACTTGATGTTGCCTTTGCAGGGCCTCAAATACTTTCTTGTCGGCGGTGGGGGGGAGTAGCCTGTGGCTGTTTTGCTTAAGAGGGGTCGGGGAGAAGCAAGAATGTTTCTAGTTTTTGTTAAATAGCAAATCTTTTGGGGCATGGTTGCTGCTTTCTAAAGGAATACTGTTTGCTTTAGAAAGGTTGCTGAAGGGATTTCGAAGCCAGCAGCCCAGATGTCTGTAATACTCTGAAAACACATATAAGAGCTTAGACTGAATTACCTGCGGTTTTAGAAGTGCGCTTTTTTTGGAGATAGACATTTTTCAGCTTGCCTGTATTTTTGACTTTTGCTATGGTCGAAGATTACCAGACCTGATTTTTAGGTCTCGCCTAGCGTTGCAGTGCGAATGCGCTGCCATCGCTTTCCAAGGCATGCAGGATACACTATAGTGCAGAAGCTTTGTGGAAGCTCCGCCCAATCTCCGGCCCATCTTCTTCATTGGCTTAGGTTCTAAATGCTGCCTTCCGATTTGTTTTAAGCTTGTTAGTCCCTCCCCATTACAGCCATGTCAGTCATTTGTGTCCTTCCACAGCTACTGGCCCCTTCACAGCAGAGACTACTTTCTTCTTCTTAGGTCTCGCCTAGCGTTGCAGTGCGAATGCGCTGCCATCGCTTTGTGAGGCATGCAGTATACACTATAGTGTGCAAGCTTTGTGGAAGCTCCACCCACTCTCCAACCCATCTTCTTCATTGGCTTAGGTTCTAAATGCTGCCTTCCGATTGGTTTTAAGCTTGTTAGTCCCTTCCCATAACAGCCATGTCAGTCATTTGTGTCCTACTGGCCCCTTCACAGCACAGACTACTTTCTTCCTGTGCCCCCCTACCGCAGACTGATGCATTCTCGTCGCCGGCCCCCTTGTGCCTCGTCGCCCGCACGCATTGCTATTTGCAATGCTTGTTGATATTAACTGTTTCACGCAGTGCTTTAGGATCACGACATTATATAACCTACCCTGTAGATGAGACAATATCCGCGGTTCAGCAATTAGATGAAAGAAAATGCATGCTCTCCGCCTTTCCCCTATTTGCCGCGCCAATGTCAGTGCCGACAGAGCCCACAAGAGGGCAGCAGAGTTCCAAACAAAATGACTTTGCATCAATTTATTTTCAAGAGAATCAAACTGTCCATCTCAGAACCATCTTTTCAATGTACGCTGCAGAATATGAAAATTCTCTATTTCCATACATGTGGGCTAAGTAAAATTCAGCAGTCCAACACACTTAAGAACTGATTTCAGACATTTTCAATTGTGCGCCCCAGGGAGTATTGTCCTCTTGTTCCGATCACGATATTGCTTCAAGAGGAAAGGTTTATACATTTGTTAAAAAGAGCGGCTTAAGTGTATTTTACACTGGAAAATAAACATCCAGGATTTCATTTAAAAAGATCCAAGATTTAAGTATTCGAACATTCCTTGCTGAGTACAAATGTGTCCCCTACCTCTCCTGGCCCGGTCAATCTCACTCTATTGGGGCTCCCGGGCACTTCCCAGGGCACAGCGCAGGCAAGAAGATGTACTCTGCAGGAGGGAGAGAGACTCTGCTGCAGGGTGAACCGTGCGCAGCTTGTTCTAAAACCCACAGCATAGCAAATATGAAGTAAGTATGTTTTAAAAATGACTGAAAGGTACATGCAGTTCTCTTAGTTTATTGACTCGTTCAAGTAAGTGAATTGTGTAGCAGTGGTGCGCCAGACCCCTGGACTGCTCACTTCACTGGTGTTACATTTTGAAATATTACAGCCTGCTGTGACTGCTGTGTGTATCTCCCAGCCTCTCCTGAAGCTTGCCCAGCACCATGCTGTCATGACACTGCTAACTGCGCCACCTGGAGTCTGTGAGTCTGCTGACTCTAATTGATGTACGCTATAGGCCCGAGTAGGCTGGGCTCTTTGTTAGGGCCTCTCACACCCTGTTAGGTGGTTCTGCAGTTTAAACGCAAGTCCTTGCTCCTTTTAGTGTTAATTCTTAGCGGAGCCATGAGCCCTGCCTTCTAGTTGTCCGCTTTTTTTTTTTCCTAGTTGTAACATCTGAGGCTAATATTAGTAGTTACTTCACAAATCTTACTTTCCTGCTTACAGCATTCTCTTATGAAAAAGGGGGCCCCTGCAGTGACAGCTTTACCGACTTAGTTCACCCCACTCCTAGTGAAAAACCTTTTCCCACCACATTAATTTTTTGCATGGCCTCGTCTTGGACAACAAACACCACCTGGTAAAAGTGCTTTGTTTTATTCTCCTTATTTTACCATGCTCCTTTTCTTTTCTTTTTGTCTAATTGGCATGGTTTCTGCCTTTTTATTCTTATTAGTCAATACATTTTGCCAACCAAAATTCACAAGTTTATTATATGATCAGCATTGTATAAGAGCAGCAATAAAATAGCAATAGACTAAAACAGATACTTCCTATCACTTTTATGAAATATTTAAGTAAACAAGACTCGGTGTCAAGAACAGAAGTATGGGCATGGTCTTCAATGCTATGTCATGTGAAGTGATGCTTGCCCCCTTTCATATCTGCCAAGGTCTCAGATTGCTATGTATGATATTTTGATAATTTCGTTGGAATTATGACACATGAATTTGCAGCAGTTTTAAGTTTCTCGTTGCTCAAATGAGTCAGATTTCTGATATTTATGTTTCCCTCATCTTTTATTGGTTGATTTTGCTGACGACAAAAGTGTCAATTATAGTGGTTCTAATGGCACTCATAATTACACAGAAATTATGAAAATGTAACACATAGCAATCTAAAACCTTGGCAGCTATGCTCTCGGGTAATTTCTGAGTTTCCTGCCTCATGCTTCAGCTGCTCGGTGTTTCTCCCACCGGGACACCGGAGCAGTAAACCCCGAGCCCTGCAGCGCACAAGGAACTTCACTTCCACTACAGTCCATTAAAGGAGCAAGTTGGTCAGAGCACGAGCTTGAAGCCCTTCCACACGCGGGGTGCGGGAGCCTGCAAGTGGAATGTGAATAGGAAAGCACTGCGCCACAGTGAGATGAGTGCTGTGTGGATCGTCGAAGGAAAGGTATTTTTCAGATGCTTCAGTGATTAATTTATCAAATAATGAGTACCGGTGCCCAAAGCTCTGCTCGGAAGCCCTATTAAATAAATGTCGCTGGGCCGAATACCAGTGCTCTCTAGAATTAAAACCAACCCATGCCTCTTTAATCCAGTACCTGACACACTTGTCTCATTTATTCCTCTTGCTGGTTCCTGCTGTCTCCCTTTGTGACGGTACTTAAGTCTTTCTCATCCTCCTTCTTTCCCCTTTGTGTGTTTAGGTAGAGCATTCGAGACCTCTTGTATATACTTTAGTATATACTTATTATATACTTATATGTGTATGTACTATGTGTGCTCTGGAGATCAGCCCTAGGACTTGTCTACTTCCGCTTCAGTACCTTTTTTTTCTGTTCAACCGCCTCGATTTGTCTTGATAGAAAATGACCAGCAGAGGTCAGTAAAATACCAGAATTACTTTAGCATGCTCTAGATTCCAGTTCATAGAAATTGTCTTCCACAAGCACCCGTAGACCAATTTTGCTTTCTGCTGAGGAACTTACTTTTTTTCTTTTTCTTGCAACTGCCTCTATTTAACTTTCTTGATAGCAAATGACCAGCAGAGGTCAGTAAAATACCAGAATCACTGTAGCATGCTCTAGATTCCAGTCCATAGAAATTGTCTTCCAAGAGCACCTGTAGACTATAATATATTTTTCAAATCTTGTATTTTCAGTGATATGACCACCAAAGGCCCTGGTTTTATATTAAAAAGAGAGTTTTGGACTATACCATTTCCCGCTGAAAGGCAATATTTCTCTCCATGTGGTCCCATACCTGGCATGTCACGCAGTTTGGTGCTTACTCTCCCTCCATTTTAAAGAATAGTAGATGTTCAGTACCCAGGCTAATGTGCTGCATAGCTAAATATATATAGGTTCCCAAAGGCGAGACCGATTGCATTGCAAATGCTTGTTGGCTTACCAATCACACTGCAACAACTTTCACGTGGACATGGATTCCATTTCCTGCTTCCTCTAGACTTGCAGGGGTTCTGAAGAAACTGAAAGGAGACAAATAGTACTTAATGTTAAGCACTCACTTTAAAAATACAGAGCTTCGGACTGGCAGAGCTGAGCACCGAGCACAAGAAGCGGGAGCTGGCTTTGCTTTCTAGGGCTCACTTTGTTTTGCAGTAGTACTTGGTGCCATGGGTCAGCGCCTGCAACCAGCTCATTGGGCAACAGAGGCGCTTGGCAAACACTTGGCGTTTCCTCAGGAGGAGCTACAGAGTGTTTCAATCAATGCACACAGACTTCAGACATGGAGCAGGAAGTCAGACTTACCCTGCTGCTGACACTGCTGCTGGGCTGTGCTGGTGAGTCGGCCATGCACTGATCTTCTTGTGTGGTGCTACCTGCTACCTTTATAGCCAAGTCTGCGATGTGATAGCAGCCTATCATAGCGCTTGCAATGCTCATAGTCCTAGTCCAAATGCAGAGTGGGTAGAGAAGGAATTATACTACCTTGCTTGTTTTGTTATTTGTTTTTGCATAGAGGACTTCTGTCACTGGGGTGGCCTGACATTTTATCCTCACGTTATGCCATTGTCATGTTGTCTGTGTACTTGTCTGTGTACTGCTAAAAATGCTAATGGTACAATGGGAGTAAAGAAAGGGTGAAAGTGCACTGCTTGCTATGTTACTCAGTTTTTGCATAACTCTGTGACTGTCATGGCCTCATAGCGCAAGTAATTGCTGCTTCTTGTTTTATATCGATTTTTTTATTTTATACTGGTAGGCTAGTGCTTAGATAACTCGTGACCATTTTCAAAGCACCAGGTGAAAGACAAAATACATAAGGGGGAGATTTACTAAAAAGTCACGCAATGCAGCAATGAAAGCATTTCTCCTTCCTTACACCTAGTTGAAAAATGCGCAGTTTTCTCATGCTAAACCCAATCTACTGTTCTTAGTAAATTGGGTTTAGTGTGAGAAACCTTGGGTGGTTGCATGGGAACGCCCATGCACCACCCTTGGTACGCCTCCATGGCGCAAAGTAACTCGACGCAGCGCAATGCACTGCTTCACATTACTTCAACATTATTTCCAGCGCTAAATAAGTTTAGCACTGTAAAGTAAATTACAACAAAAAAAATTGGTGTCGTTTTGCATCACTTTTGTGACGCAAACACGGCGCAAAAACGTAGTCAATCTCCTCCTGTTATGTTATTTATTTGCCTAATCCATATTCCAGCCATTGCTATAGTGCTATAGTTCCCTCAAAATCTAGAAAATGTTAATTCTCCCGTAATATCTGGCTCAAATTACAATTCACACGCAATTTGTCAACTTCTACCCTCCTGTTATTTATATCTACCTCCACCCAAAACAAAAAATAAAACTATAACTACCATTTGAACAGGCAGGAAAAAGTTGCTAACATTCAAAAACCAAACACTAAGCATTTTTTATGTTCATTCTGTTTTTTAATAACGCTGTTCAGTTATACATAATCTTAATTATAGGTAAGGTAACACACATGCTTATACTACACTTTTTTATTATAACTTTGCAACATGCTGCACACAATCCACACTACTCCACAACATTGCTTAAACACATTAGAAAAGTTAATTGCTCTGGCTAGACGCTTATAAGGTCCCAATGGCGACACCAATTGGCTTTGCAATGCTTGTTTAAAGCCGCTTTTAGTCTCACTCTTCTCCTTTTCAGGAGACACATAAACTTACCCCTTTCAACTGAAAAGGATCTATACTGCCTTTTAATTACTCTATTTATCTCTCTGTTTAGATGGACCAACGGGTAGGCAGCTATCCTTTTTAGCGAGGATTCAGAATCTATTACATCCCTGGCCATAAAAAAAACTTCATGTACCTTTCATCGTTCTAAAGTGTATCAGAATTAATATGGTGCTTATCGCCTGTTATTACAGTTAGAAGCCTTTTAAAATATGGATTGAACTTGCTCTCCTGTGGGTTCTACTACAGAATTTTCCAAACCTCACTGTATTTTCACTAAGTTTTCAGGGTCCTGCCTCATCCAGAACAAAATATATCAAGAAACAGATGGCTTTACGGTCACTAAGGATGTTGTCAATTATATTCATATTTGAAATCAAATCATAAGTCAAAGAGGAAACAATAAAATAATAATAGAACAAACAGTCTCAGCTTTATGGGTAAAATTGGCTGGGGTATCATTTTCAATTCCGCCATTAACTATCAAAAACTCCCCTTTTCTGAATAGATCTAACAATAGAAGACCTCTAAATCAAATCGTCCCCTAAATGACAGGAACAAATTATTAGCATGGGGATTAAAAGGACAGATGGCACACACTGAGAGATTTTCTCCATTTGAACTGCCCGTCACTCACGGCAGAATGGGATAAGGATTCCACAATGTCCAGTGTCACTAGTTCATGACCAAAATTAAATTTTTGCCTCGTTACCCTCTTCCAGAACTGATCCTTCCATTTGAGCAAAGGGAGCTTTTTGGGGGAGTTTTTAGCGATCCCGCGATGCCTTTTCTTTTTCTTGCATTTTTGCTTTTGCCCTAATTTTTCCCATGATGTTTTCTTATTCCTTGCTGGTGTTACAACAGAATTCTCTTCCTTCTGAAAAACCGGCCGCAGGTTATATGTTTGATCATTCCCAGAAGAAGGGAGGGTGACATAAGGCAATTCCAGAGAGGGAAGACCAAATAGGTTTTCCACTGACAGAGATTGGATACTCTCATTGCCCCTGAGACTGACATCTATCCCCTTTTGGTATTGCTGGAACCGGTTTTATGGGCAAAATTACCCAAAATGGGCACACAGATGACCCTCCTGGTCTATTTGCTGAATACCTAGCTCTGAGGTGTATATACAGGAGTGGCCATCCCCCCTTATCATCCAATGATACTGCCAGGTATTATCGCAGGGAGTCTCCTTTACTGGAGCCATATTTTTAAGAATCGGCAACAGACAGTTCACACTATGAGTCCAGATATTAACCGATTTTTCTAGTAAGGACAAAATAGATGGAATAATTCTTTCCAGGCATCGCAAAGTCTCAGAATACTAAAATTGCTCCCTAATAGAACTTCATAAATTCAAAGTATATTTTTAAACCAAGTCTGACCCTGTGTGACCAGATCCCTACCCATGTTTCATTGTCTGATGACAATCTCCCCTTTCACCCTACACATCTCAGTGAACTTTTATACTGGGTACATTGTAATAAGCAGTTTTTGAAATCCAATACTAGGATGAGACTTTAAATTTTATTTGAACCTCGCCGAGTGCAGTCCCAATCCAGTCCCCACCGCGGCGTGTCCACAATTTAAACATGCAGATTCCAGGAAAGGAAACAAGTCAAAGAGAAGAAAGCTAGGATGTAATGCACAGCCCTCCCGTAAACAGAAGCAGAACATAACTTTCAGAACGTGTCATGGAGCTAAAAAACACTAACACTCACCCTCCGGTTTGTCACAGGGAAGAGAACACTCGTGACTTTGCCTCCAGGAGTGCATAGGAGTTCACCAGCTCTGCCCTCCAGCCTCATCCCCACACTCCTGAGCCAATTTAGATGGACGCTGCTCCTTTGCTGTAAGCAGCATGAAAGCAGAGCACATCTTCCACAGAGCCGCCGCTGCCATAGCACCCGAGCTACAACGCACCATCAAAGCCTCCTTCAAATCTTGCATTTTTCCAGACGACTGGAAATGGACAGAAGTCAAGTCCCTCCTGAGGAAACCCTCTGCAGACCCGACGGACCTGAAGAATTACCGACCCATCTCTCTCTTTCTCTTCACAGCCAAAGTCACTGAGAAGATCGTCAATGCCCAGCTGACAAATTTCATCAAAGAGAACGCCATCCTCGACTCCTCCCAATCCGGATTCCTCAGTAACCAAAGCACAGAGACCGCCCTCTTCGCCGCCACAGATGACATCTGCATGCTCCGCAGCCCTCATCCTTCTAGACCTCTCCGCAGCCTTCAACACCGTCACACACAGCACTCTCGCAGCCAGACTCCATGACATCAGCATACACGGAACCACCCTCAACAGGTGCCGCTCCTTCCTCACCGGCAGATCCCAAAGAATTAGACTCCCACCTTTCCTCCCTGAAACCACAGAGATCAACTGCAGAGTACCCCAAGGATCATCGCTCAGTCCCACTCTCTTCAACATCTACATGGCCTCCCTCCTCGCCCTTGCCAGACAGCATGGACTCAGCATAGTATCCTATGCCGATGACACCCAGCTCATCCTCTCCCTCACAAAGGACCCCAAAAACTCCAGACTAAGTTTCCAAGAAGGAATGAAAGACGTCACACTGTGGATGAGCAACAGCTGTCTGAAACTAAACTCAGAGAAAACAGAAGTCCTCATCCTTTGACCCACCCCCTCAGCTAAGGACAACTCCTGGTACCCCCACAGAGAACACCTGGAACTTCGGCATCATACTCAACTCCTCCCTCACCTTAACCCAACAGATCAATGCCATCACCTCCACCTCCTACAACACCCTCTGCATCCTCTTCAAGACCTTCAAGTGGATCCACCCAAAGCCAGAAAAACTATCACCACACACTCATAACTAGCAGACTTGACTACGGAAACACCCTCTATGCTGGAATCAAAAGATCCTTGCTACACAAACTCCAGACCATCCAAAACACCGCAGCCAGACTCCTCCTCAGCATCCTACCACATGAGCACATCACCCAACTCCTACAAGACCTCCACTGGCTCCTTGTCGAGAAGAGAGTAACCTTCACGCCACTCACCCATACCTACAAATCCTTCCACAACACCGGACCCAAATACCTCAACAAAAGAGTCTCCTTCCACATACCCAAAAGAAACCCCCGTTCCGCCAACCTCCCCCTAGCAGAAACCCCCGCACCCGCAGAACCAGAATGGGGGGAAGTGCCTTCTCCTACATCACAGCCAAAGCCTGGAACGATCGCCCGGTCAATGTCAGATGCTCCCCTACTCTGCATACCTTCAGGAAGAGGGCAAGACCTGGCTTTTTGGCTGACCCGGAACTGTAGCCCTTCCACCCCCACCCTCCAGCGCCTTGAGACCCTCACGGGTCCGTAGCGTGCTTTAAACCCCCTGATTGATTGATTGACTCAACCAACCTGATATGCCCACTTCACCCCAAGGAGAGCCAGCTGTGTCACACTCACCCTTTCAAGCTCCACCCCCACCCAAGCCCGACTCTACCCACACTCACCTGACTCGAGTGCAAAATGGCAACAGGGTTGCAACACCCCATGCCCCAATAAAGAAAAAAGCCACTGCTGTTTACCACTGTCAGTTGCTTTAATTACCAGACATACCCGGCCCTAAACCCGCATATGTGGCCAACAGTGCAAATTCTCAGTGATATGGTTTTTGGCTTTCCAAAACATCATGTGATTCTTGACATTTCATGACCTCTCTCTGTGAAAAACATTAATGCTACACAGTGTGAAAGTTTCAAAAATATGTTAGCATGTGTAAATATATGTAGGTCCAATGAAATTGCACAATTTTCCAGTCAAAGGTTTTTCCATGAAAATATGGCTTTACTCCATCTGCGTAATTTGCTTATTTTGGCAAGCTTAAGTGAATCAAAAGCAGGACAAATATTGCAGTAGTGGTGCAGCACCATCCTTGCACTTTACTGAATTTATCTGACCATTTTTCAACTATTTATCACTTACTTTTTGTTACATTTGGACGCATTTACATTCCCTGTTTCCCTGTTGTGCGATTTTGTTTTATGTATTTATTTATTTTTTTGTTTTTTTTGTTTTGAGAGTCCTGCAGCTGCAATCAAGTTGCTATGTGCCACTCCTTCGCACTATTACAAATGAATGTATATGTAATCTCACACCAAATCGCCCAGAAGCTTGAGGCCGCACACCGCTGCAAGTAGGTCAACAAACCTTTATTGGGAACAAACAGGCAACTTCACATCCCGTGTCTCGTCCCTGGCCTGACGCGTTTCAGAGAAACAGTCTCCTTACTCAGAGGCCGTTTAGTCAAGACCAGCAGGTCACACACACTGCCTATACGCTGCATGCTCGCTTCACTTTAAATGGCCTCCTGTGTGCCGTAGTCATAATAGTGCATGCTGGGATATGCGGTGAATTCTGTATCTTTAAGCCCTCCAGTGTGTTCTGGTCTTGTAAACAAGTCTGGGACCAATTAGGCAGCCCTCCATTGAGCCTTGGATGAGACTCTGCCTGTTTTAGTGAGTGTCCCATGCAGCGCCTAACTCGAATGTATATATACAAACCAAGATTCACAGCAGTCGTCTTGGAATAACTGTAAAGAAAAAAAAATGGCTGGCAAGTGTCGGCTGTAACCATGTTATTCTTGTTTGCTATACTTGAGTAGCAAAAAGCAAAAGATTGGCTAACACTGTTCAAAGACAAGTCCTATTGGCTCTGCCAATACTTGTTATGAATTGGGCCCTCCATGGCTTCTAATATTAGTAACTGTTCTCATTGATATCGGCAGTAGTTTGGGAATGTCCTTAGATATTATGCTAACAGCATTTATTATGCCTTTAATGAAAATGATGTTAAATATTATTTTTTCAAAACTGTATACATAAGCATGTCAGCATGCAAAGAATTTTAATATAGCCTTATATTATACCGGCTTTTAAAGGCCCGCTGCAGCGTTAAAGGCCCGAGCCGAAGGCGAGGGACTTTAACAAAGCAGAGGGACTTTAAAAGCCGGTATAGCCCTGCTACGAAGGGCTATAAGGCTATTAGAACATTCTGCCACTAGAGGGCAGAATGTTCTAACAAAACAAAGCCTTCAGGGAGCGCGAGGGGATTCAAATCCCCTCAGGCTCCCTGAAGTCTTTGTTCACAGCCAGAGCTGTGAACAAAGACACATTGGAATGTTGGTGCTCCGGGCTTATAACAGCCATTATAAGCCCGGAGCACTCCATTGTTTTCAATGGAGCTTCCAACATTCCAATGTTCTAATATACAGTTTTGTCACATAGGTGTACTTACTTTGCCTTTTTTCATTAGGTTATAATAACTTGTTTTGAAAGAAAGATGTAAGGATAATATTCTGCACCATATTATGAACTATACGAAGTTAACATTCTCCAGCACTCCAAGAGGTTTTTTGTAAGGCATGCTTATCTGCAGGGTACCATGAAAGAAAAACGTGTGCTCGGTCATTAACCTGAATCTGCAGTGTGGTGAACACGTCCTGTGATTCATCTTTGAAATTACTTTTTAATTGGTGAAGTAGCCCTTGTGGAATGCTTATTGTCCTAAAAACAGAACAGAACATTTCGGCCTGGATAACATTGAACGACAAACTGCTGTTATGATAATTTCATGAATAATAATTTAAAAGGCTACTGTTTTTATTAACATGCCACGCCAGTAATTGTATGAGGACTCACGCTGCTCTCAGTGCACCGTCCTCCAAAGCTAATTGTCCATGTTGTTCTTTGTAAATTTCGAATTAGGTAATTAACCTCTAGTGAGCTGTGGCTCGCCTCCCTGGACAGGAGCAGCATCTAATATCTGAAGCACGAGCACGTGCTTAGAAAACACAAGGCAAAAATAGGTATATAAGCAGGATTTATCAGAAAATGAGCCTGGGTTTTGGTTAGGTGTTTTTTTTTTACCAATGTGACTTTATTCTGTTTTTAATGCCTACTCTATTTTCCCTGTTCTCACTTTACGTCACTAATGGTTCAGTTTCTAGAACGTTTGTTTTCACTGTGTAGGTGTTACTTAATCCTGGAAGTTCAAAGGCAAGTCACGCCTAACTCAAACTTGATTATAGAATAAACTTTGTGAATCGTAAATTTAATAATAGGTGATTCACAGAACATGGATAAAGAAAATCTGTTAGTATGGTGCCACTGGCCAGTATCAAATTTAGATTGCCATAGTATTGTGGCCATTTGGGGTGCAGGGTTCAGACTCTACTATTCACAAACGTTTTTAATCTAGCTATTTTACCAGAAAAAAAGCACAAACATTCCCAGATTAGGAAAGAGGAGAAAATACCTCATGTTTAATTCGGTTTGTGAAATAACATGTTCTCCTCATAATGAAGTGCTTTACAATTAGAAAAAAACCAATGTGGCAATTGCACATTTATATGTCATGCGTCTTGGACGGCTTCTACTTTCTCAGTAGAAATTGAGCGTTTGTTGTACAACATAAATGCTGAGATGGTGCCAGACTGATTCTATGGACCTCCTCAGCATAAGTCCTGCTAGCTCACAGTGCCACCATAAGTACCCCTAAACCTGAGAAGGTAACAAATGGATTTGGCAACCTTAAAACATGACAACCCCGACTCCCAAAGGAATCGTGGAAACAGATCTAGAACTTTTTCACTCAGTCACTCGTGCATAATTAGAGATATACACAAGAAATACATCCTAAGGCACAAAAAACTACCATTCCATTTGGGCAGTTCCTACGTTTACGTAGGAACTGTACTAATTTGAGTGACTATGACAAACAGGCTATCATTATGAAGGCCAAATACATCACCAGGGTGTACCCGAAAAGATTGATACGTGACTCCTACAAAAGAGCACGATATTATGACCGGCAACACTTACTTGCACCCAAAAACCCTAGACAACATAATCGTCTAGTATTTATTACCCGTCACTCTACCAGGAATGACACCATACGTCATATTGTCAATTCCAACTGGCACATCTTGAATGCCACAAGAGATAGATCGGAGCACATAGCAAAACCCATGTTTGCATATCGTAAAAATAAGAATCTAAAAGATCTTATCACACGGTCTCGCATGACGAAAGACCCGATAGAAATGGCTCAAACAACTCTGAGTGGATTACCCACGCTGAAAGGCAATTACAAATGTATGTCATGTGTAGCCTGCAAATTTGTCATAGAAACTAAACGGTATTCAGTGAATGGCATATGTGGAGATATGCAAAGCTTCACTAACTGCAAAACTACTAACATAGTTTATGCCATTACATGCCCATGCAACAAGGCATATATAGGAGAGACTTCACGTTCAATGGTCACTCGCCTCACTGTGCACAGGTCTGCCATTAGAACCAAAAAACTACAAGCTCCTTTGGCACAACATTATGTCGATATGAATCACACCTCTAACGACATACGATGGTTAATTCTGGAAAAAATCCACACCAATGGTCCCATAGGTACAGAGATTCGCAAACGCAGGGAAGTATTTTGGATATTTTCTTTAGACACCTATAAAAGAGGTCTGAACAATGAAATCCCCTTGGCTCAAGCAATACGATACAATAACAATTAGCAGTATCTATTGCAATATAATATCTAATATACTTTCCCACCTACATACTCTATCACGGTCTATTCTTACACTTAGGATCTCATTGATTGGCACGATTAATATACTCTTGTTCCACAAGCAGCAGGACGAGAACTTACTATCTGATACCCAGCTATGGATACCCAGCTTGTTTAACAACTTGACAGTTGGCCATGAAATATCATTCATTTGGTAAACAGCTAAACATCCTAATGAGTTCCCTCCTCTTCTCTTTTTTTTCAAACGACGACTACATTTACAACTGTATTTTAAGGGAAGGGGCGCCCTGAGACATTTGGAAATACAACATCATACATATTATTATGTAGCTAAGGAATGGCATATTTGAGCATTTCATGCCAACGTGCTGTGAAGTGCTAGGGGCATTTTACACACGCATTCACTGTGATAGCCGGAGAGTCAGAACGTACCTGGGGTTCCGCCTGCTGCACCTGGCCCACCAACGCTGTTTGTCTCCCTGCCGCCGCTCTGACATCCTCGGCCGCAGCGCAGAGACTACAGATCCCAGGTTGCAGAGCGGCACTAGGACACTTCCGCCCGCCATCGCGCCCGGAGGCGCAGAAAAACGAGAGGCTCCCTCGGTGGAGCGGGGGCATTTTGCACACGCATTCACTGTGATAGCCGGAAAGTCAGAACGTACCTGGGGTTCCGCCTGCTGCACTTGGCCCACCAACGCTGTTTGTCTCCCTGCCGCCGCTCTGACATCCTCGGCCGCAGCGCAGAGACTACAGATCCCAGGTTGCAGAGCGGCACTAGGACACTTCCGCCCGCCATCGCGCCCGGAGGCGCAGAAAAACGAGAGGCTCCCTCCGCGTCGCGGGACGCGCGCGGGCGGCACCGGGAGAAGCCCAGGACAAGGGCGGGGCCGTCTTAGGCCGTCAGGGGCCGGAAGAGGCCGGGTCGGGCCCCCCCCTCTGAGATCCATCCAAATAGTAGGTAAACAGTGTGAAAGTTCATAATTGGTGTGTGATATGGCGAAAGGGAAAGGCTCCAAAGCAAAAACACCGATTGGAGCCGGTGCCGGTGCTACATTGGATTCATTCCTGAACAGGGCTACAAACTTACTAGCCCATGAAATTGAATTAACTGAAAGGAGATTGTCTTTGGAACCTGGTTGTGCACCATTGAGATCCCAAGGTTTGCCTGCCCCCTTAACTCCTCAAATAACTAATCAAGCCTCCCCAGGTATTCCACGAGACCTACTTGGAATCGAAGGCTCACCAACACAACTGACCCCAAGTATTGGAGAAACTAATTCAGCAACCGGTATCCAATCAAGCCCATCATCTTTTATCGAGGTCATAACATCACCACCCAAGCCGAGAGAGACTAGAGCTAGGAACACGCCGGCTTTTCATAAACCTATGGCCGCTAAAACGGCTTGTGCCACGAAAAAGAAAGTACCTTTAAAAAAACCTACTAAAAAGCTTCCTCAGCCTAAAGCAACCCTTGCAACATCTAACCTTGCTGTCCCTCATGTCATTAACCAGGCTTCAATATGGGACGATTTACTAAAGAAATTGGATTCCATTATAGACCCGATAATTGATAAACTGGCTACTATCGAATCAAGGATTACCAAGTTGGAGACTCAATTTGACAATTTTTCTGTACAGGTTCGGGGTAACCATATATCCGATGGTCCCTCACACTGTTCTCAGCCAACTTTAATCGGAAACTCTCCTACGTCAAGGGTACAGGCAGCCCAATCCCTGGCTACAACAGCTCTACCTGTAGAGCACACGGAAATTATGAGGAGTTTAGAGTATCCTAATGCTCCCTCATATAGAGCAGACGGCCCTTGTGCACCCGACCAACTGAAAACACCAAAAATGATACCCACAACGAATAACACAGCTCAAACGCAATTAACATTTCATCTATCTCCTTCAGCGGCTCCCTTGGTGCTGGTTTTGGCACAGGTACCTCCGTTAGAAGTTAACCAAAGAGAGCCTACCATCCATTTAATGGACAAATGTGCACATTGGATCGCTTCGAATGTTAATGCTCCTGATTGGGTATGCCACTCGCTTGTGAATGAGATCATTATGGCGAGAAGAGTTCATTGGGTGGGCACCCAGGAAAAGAAGCTAAAGGGGGACTGTGTGATTGTAAATTTTTCGAATAGTAACGTTTTGCCTGTTCTCCTTAGAAATTTCTTTCCCCCACAAAGGAGATCATATGAAATAGTGCCTCTATCATTTGACTACTTTTATAATAAACGTTATTTCAAAAAGACAAGATCAGCCAGGGTAAACAGCACCATAGCACAGTCTAGCGCTTTAATCACGGCTAATCCATCTTGTGGCAATACGATACCGCTCTCCAATAGATTTGAAGTATTTTCGAACCTAGAAGAGTGCGATTGACTAGGGAGAAACTTTTTACCCATAAAACAAACCCCTACCCAACACAAGAAAGAAAATGTCAATGCCAGTAGGTCTCGTTTTAATATAGTTATTTCAAACCATTTGTCAACTCATCTCGCATTGTCTAGTTTGAAAGAACCAGCCCCAAGGGAAGAAATCACAAACGCACCCAGTGCAGAGACTCCTCGTACCAAATCTCAAACCATTACCGCCCCTTGCTCAGACCTTAAAATCAGGATTCTATCTTGGAACATTGCTGGTATAAAAACGAAGTTAGATAATCCAGAGTGGTCCAAGTTTATATCAGAGTGCGATGTTGTATTGTTCCAGGAGACCTGGTCAGTCAAGCCCATATTGTTCCCAGGGTTTTCGGTTTACAATGTAGCAGCAACCAAGGGAAAGAGGGGCAGACCTTATGGAGGGCTCTCTCTATGGGTTGCGACTTATTTAGATTGTACCATCTCTGAACTAGATTTTTTCTCATTGGATCTTCAAGGTCTGGTTCTTTCTTTTAAATCCAATTTTAAACTAATTCTTATCAATGTTTATTCACGTCTAATGAGTTTCTCTCAGGAATCCCCGATTTTTGATTTATTATCTACCTGTATTGTAGATCTACCCAAATATGATAGATTAATAATTGCGGGTGATTTTAACTGCCAATATGAACCGCTTGTTGATTTCCCATATACACTATCTAACGAGGAGGAAATTTGTAGTTTAATACCAGATCCCCGGATTCAGAAGGTAAGGGCCTGGACTCCATTGGTTATGCAAATTAATGCATTTGTTCTTATGCATTCGTTGAGGGCCTGTAACGGCCGTCTAAAGTCAGATCAGCCAGGGAATCCTACTTTTAATAGGATCAATCACTCTTCCCTAATAGACTATATTTTGGTGGAAGTATCCTCTTGGAACTGCATCGTTGACTTTTCTGTCATTTTTAGATTTGACAGTGATGCATTGCTGCTCGAGGTATTAATTCCTGTTCGTCAAGTATTTCCCACTATAGGCCCAATGGTTGATCAGAACCTCCTTCTGGATAACAACAAAAGAAGAATTAGATGGGACTCAGTAAAACGTACCCCGGAAAAAATGTCAGAACTTTATGGGTTTATTCTTCCTGAAACAGAAAGGCTATTTACCCCACTTTCGAGTGTCTGGGATCTACAAGCGGAAGAATCTATTTATTTCCATCTTACCTCGGTTCTTACATTTTTTTTTAATCCTCCCTCAAGTAAATCTAGGCCAAAATATTCTTCTAACTTGTGGTATACCAAAACATGCAGACAGGCTAAATCTGCTCTCATTAATGCAATTAAATCAAAAAATAAGGCTACATTGAACTCCTCTACGAGGACCTACAATGAGACTATTAAAAAGGCAAAAAATGCATGGGAACTTGAAAAATGGGAGGCCCTGAAAATAGCTCTTTCCAATAGGGATATGAGGGGCTTTTGGAAAATTGTCTCTAATACAGGTAACAAGGACGAACGATCCCCGATTCTCCCAAACATTGCAGCATCTGTTTGGGAAGCCCATTTTAAGACTCTGTACTCTATTGGAGATGATTCGATAGCTGCGGAGGGTCCCCTCCCATTAGACCAATCTGAATCCATTGAGGAAATAACAGCTTCAGAAATAGAGGGTGCCATTAAAACTCTTTCCATGTCTAAAGCACCTGGGCTCGACAAGATCCCTGGGGATCTATAAAAAGAAGAACCTTCTATATGGGTACCATACTTATGGACCATATTTAATGCCATCACGAAAGGTATGAGTATCCCAGACACATGGCTAGGAGCTGAAATATTTCCCATATTTAAAAAAGGATCACCGTTGCTCCCTGTAAATTATAGGCCAATTAGCCTAATAGATGTTGCCCAAAAGTTGTTTGCAAGAATATTACTTAACCGTCTGCATTTATGGATGGAAAAGATGAACGTTTTGAGTGATCTTCAGGCAGGATTTAGGAAAAGGGTGTCAACTGTGGACCAACTTTTAAGGCTGCAATTATTATTTTGGAAGACAGTCTCAGTGGAGGGTGGCAGTCTCTATCTGATATTCGTCGACCTGAAATCAGCATTCGACATGGTTCCGAGAGCTAAACTTTGGGCTGTACTACATGAGATGGGAGTCCCCTTAGAGCTACTAGCTATGATCACTAGATTGCACACTGGCAACTATGCACAGGTCAGATATGGGAAGGCAGGTCAATTAACTGCGCGCTTTCCAGTCGACAGAGGTGTCAGACAGGGCTGCGTATTAGCTCCTACCCTGTTCTGCCTATATGTTAATGCACTGGTATTTCACATCAACAAGACGGAAAATGGCGACTCCCCCAGACTCAATGGTAGAAAGGTACCAGTTATGCTTTTTGCAGATGACACTTTATTGTTATCTAAATCCCCGATGGGTGTTCAACGTGTTTTAGATAGCTTTTCCGTATTTTGTATAGATCATGGGCTCGAAATAAACATTTCGAAAACCAAATATATGGTTTTTAACCCAGTTAACTCAACTCGACCTAATCCTACACTTAACGGAACAACCCTAGAAAAGGTGTCACTGTTTGAATACTTGGGAATTACACTTTCCGAGTCTTTTTCCTGGGCTCCCCAAATAGATAAAGCAGCTATTCGGCTTGCCCAACTATCTGGCGCGATTTTAAGAACTTCCAAGCACACCACATATAAGGCTCCTGGCCCTGCTGCAGAAATTTATAAAATACAAGTGAGAAACGCAGCTTTATACGGGGCAGAATTGTGGGGCCATTGCCTGATGAAAAGTCTTTCTCTAATTGAGAATAAATTTATCAGACTTTTATTGGGACTACCGCAAAGTACCCCTCTAATCCCATTACGTTTTGATCTGGCAATTCGACCAATAGAAGAAGAAGCAGGTTTACGTCCTTTAACGTACTGGCGAAGAGTGTGGCTCACAGAGGAGCTAAGAACTTATTGTCGTGACCTTAGCTCAATACTAGCACTATGCACTTTCAAGAAGTTTCCTTGGCTTGTTTATATTGAGGAAATGTGTTTTAAGATTGGTTTGCCTGAACTTTGGACTAATCCCGAGGCATTTTCTTTGATTCTTCCTCGTGTAAAACTGGTTCAGGCATGTAGATAGTACAGGCTAAGCGTACTACAAGGAACCAAAACTCTCGGCAGTCTTTCAAGACAATTTTTATCAATTAAAGACCAGTACACCTTTGAGCCATTCCTGAATGAATTGTGCCCACCATTGGCGAGGAAATTATATATTCAATTTAGGTTGGGCACCTTACCACTCAGGGATTTTACTAAGAACTGGTCAAAACACACGGAAATAACTTGCCCAGCTTGCGGAAGGTCGACTGAGTCATTAATTCATGTGTTATTTCTTTGTGTCGCATATAGAGCCCCTAGGAAATATTGGCTCATCCCTCTATGTAAAAGTTTTGGATTCACCAGATGCACTGAAGCCTATCGTATTTTAGCTAGTGACACAAGAACTGTTGTAGTCTTCGCTGTTTCACGTTTTTTACATGCAATGTGGATCAAGCGTCTTAGTTTTAAATAATGTCATGCTGCTATATACATTCTGTCTTGTTCCTTTTTAAACTAATTGATTTTTAATGCTTTTTATCCATAGTTGTTTAAATGTATTTTTATGCGACTTTTATGATCTTTTGATCGAAATAAAGTTTACAAATGGTAGTAAGTGCTACCCACTGCAGTAAGTGCTATCCACTGCAGTTCACTTCTTATAGAAGGGATATATGTATAGATTGAGTGTTTACAGTACATTACACCAGGAGGAATGATATGTAGCATTTATTAGGGTCCTGACGGCATGCATATTCTTGCTGCGATTGACACCCTTTAGGCAATTACCATATTTTTCATAAACACTACACAGGCCAGGTATTAAACGGGAGATTCTCATATATGTACATTCATCACTTATGATCTATACATTATATCGAGGTCATGGATATCTATAAACATACTTACATAAATAGTACCTTTATTATCAATCTAACCCATAATATTTGAAGATTTGGCAACAATACAGATCAGCATATTATATAAATCCATGTTATTCGGCCATTTACCATGAAAAATATAACCAGGATAAGATGGCGCTCATGTTCGCGTTATTTCTCAATACGTTACATACGGACCCAGTTCGTGTCATGAGACGTCACGCTATTTGATTGGGCACGTACATATATATACAGCCAATCATTTACATCCTGCTGGTTTCCCCGAATATTGGCGCCAAAAAAGCTTTGAAGTACTTGGTCCGTAGCGATCAGACCTGGCAACATTAGAGCGGTGTTCGTTTCGGGAGGATACGCATTGGAACAATATCCTTTCTGGATCAGCGATCCTAACGCGATAAACTTCAGAATCCCCAGCAAGATAACAATCGTCTCATATCAGGTCTGTTCATACCCGCCTCGTTTATATATGCTTAGTCCAATACTGATTTGTAAGCAGATAATATTATAGAAACCTGGTAGATACAGAGATTCGACATAAAATGCACCTTGCACAATGATCTACGGATGTTGAATGAGTTTATTCATATGAATTTGAGATATAGTTTGATCCATATTTTGGCCACGTTATTCATGATTATAACTCTAACCTGGGCCCAAGCAGGTCCTTTACTACAATCAATTCTTCATTTGTGGAAACTACATCAAAAATTGCAGATTATGAGTTCCGCTAATAGGCACTAGATAGATAATATATACCAGGGTGTCACCAATGGTAACACATAGATATGTACATTATATCTTTTCAGAAATTTCTACCACGCCAAGTAAATACGCACTTCATTTCGATATTCTGTCGCCAATACAGGGTAAGTGTCCCCATATCTCTATTTTCATGCCCGTATTTAACGCATAATTCACATTACATATTTAAGATCCTGTAGCAGACCGTTTTTTCTAAATCAGATTTGTTTTGGGTCTTGCCTCACATTCAGATTGTATTGACTTTGCATCACTACGATTCCACGAGAAACTTTGGAATTTTCATTCCCTATTACAGCTAGAAGTGTGGTTGTTTATGACAAGGTAAATGGCTCTTCGCAAACTAACTATGCACCATGTATTTTAAATTGATCCCCATGATAAGCTGCACTGTTTGTACATTTTATAAACAGTCGATACAGGTGACTATCTGTGATACTCTCTTGGGTTTACAACTGAAAACTATCTTCCATCTTTCCCCCAAAAATTGGTTGGTTTTTGTAAGGGTGAAACTGTTGGGAATGATCTCCCCATAGCTTTCTGTGACATTATAACTCATGTAGAGATGAAATATGTATATTTGTATATTTGTAAATATTGTATATAGAGTAGGTGTATATACATGTGACTTGTAGTCAGTTGACCTTTTGAGTGTTTATGGATACTGTAGGTCATTTGTGTTTGTCTCTTATTATTTTTGTAGGAATTGTGAAAACATGGCTACCTGATGAAGGCAGAACGCCGAAACGCGCATAGACTATGTCTAGCCATGCCATATAATTAGATTGAGTATCTGCTGTTTAACCCTTCTTTTTGTTTTCCTTTATGTCGGTCATCAGTTTGAGCACATTTATACATCATATGTAATGAATTACAAATGTATGAATGCATGTACAATTGAATATGCATAAAACTGAATCAATAGGACATGTATCCTTATATGCAGAAAAAGGAAAATAGATACATTATAAATATGTGCACGATTTTGTAGATTTATATAATAAATGAAAAAATTACTACTGCTCACTTAAGTTGTTTTTGGTCTTTTGACTGTCACAAGTATTTTTATTAATTAGCCTACCAAAGAGAACGTTTCCTATATATTTTTCGCACAAGGAATTGCACATTTATATGTCATGCGTCTTTGACGGCTTCTACTTTCTCAGTAGAAATTGAGCGTTTGTTGTACAACATAAATGCTGAGATGGTGCCAGACTGATTCTATGGACCTCCTCAGCATAAGTCCTGTTAGCTCACAGTGCCACCATAAGTACCCCTAAACCTGAGATGGTAACAAATGGATTTGGCAACCTTAAAACATGACAACCCCGACTCCCTAAGGAATCGTGGAAACAGATCTAGAACTTTTTCACTCAGTCACTCATGCATAATTAGAGACATACACAAGAAATACACAAAGAGGTGTTTCAATATTTATTGAACCATTGTGTTTCTTGTGTAAAATAAATGTGCTGCAATAATTAATGACAGAAGCCGATGAACGTGATTAGCAATATGAGAACAGTGAAAAGAATAAACAATTCCAGCATGGTGCTTAAGCAGTATATATATGCTGGCATATAAGTACGGAGTATATTGTACTCCTACTATGTGCTCCATAACCTAGTTACCTAGGGTGGGTGATCTGCCAAAATCCCCTACTGGATGATCTAACTCCTCATTTCCTGTGGGTGAATGTGTTCAGGTCCCTGTCTTGGTCACACAAGGAATCACAAGGAATCTTAGGAAACAGAATTCAGCCGGGCTGAGACTCCAACAAAGAGCAACCTTGCATTGACAGCAGAGGGATCCTCTGATTTGAACACGGAAATGTGTGTGTATATATAATAATAGCATTCACGCTTCGATGCCGAGGCTTCAGCCAGGCTGACATTCTTTATCCTCTTGTGATACCTGTGTTGCCTTACGGACAAACAACAACATTTTCAATATATATGTTTAGGCCTTGTACTAAATGTTCAAGATGCCATAATAGTGTGCCTATGAAGTGGAAATGTAAGCATTGTAGTTTCAGAGAAACTAATCCTGCAGTGCCACAGAAGCTAATGTGTGTTAAAAATCATTGTGAATAAAAGATGGCAACTTAAGAAACATGTGCAGGTAAAATGGCAGTGTTTCTTCCCGAGCCTAACCCAGCCACATGACATTTGTTCAGACAGAATTTCCCACCTGTTGGAAATTTTGAATTTGATAATTTTGCATATTGAAGATTTCCTGGAAATATACTAGTGTTATACAGATTGATTGTGACATTATCAACACTTGAAACATCAACCTGTACATATATAATACAAGGGGGGTGGCAATCGCTTTATAAAACCCTATCTTACATTTTCTTAATGCAGGAGATGTGTGATGTCTCTATTCACCAGTAATAAAGCGATTATGTAGCTGCTCTACTGTAATAAGTTATTACAGTTGAGATTTGACATGACAATGCCTGCTGCCAGAGCCAACAGACAAGGGAGAAAAAGTACTGCCTTTTCCGTCATCTGATAAGAAAAAGTGTTTACCGGAAAGGAGATAATTATGGCAACACATTTGTCTTTTCACTCTTTAGGTTACTGCAAGAAAAATATCTGCTTGCTTTTACACAATATGAGCTGCATACTTTTTTAACATGACACATTAATCTGATTCTAATGCATTCATGCAAAATTGCTAACTGCTTTTTGGTGTGTTTATTTCACAGTTCAAATTCTGCTTTTATTCTACTTTCTGCAATAAACGTGAAAAGCATGCAACCAAGGATTAATGCAGTTTGGGGGAAGTATGATGGTATGACCATGTATTATAAGGAATAAAGTAACCTCTGCCAAACATTATAAGGAGATTGCAAGTCACCTCAAAGTTCCGTGCAATTAAAAAATAATGTGGCCTTCAACCTTCCTCCTCTTTATGGTCCACCAAGGTTACCCCTACTATTATGGTAAATCCACCTAAAGAGTTATTATGTGTTCTTGGAAACCTAGCAGTGACTTGGCTACAGTGGAAAGAATCTTTCTTGAATTATATTGCCACATTTGACCACAGTGGAACATTAACTGCAGGAAAGAAAAAAAGTCTATTGTTACATTTATTGAGTCCAGGAGGTGTAAGAATTGTGGGGAATGGCAATGTTTTAACAAGGGTGCTGCGCAATTGGATAGATTCTTTTTACCGACATTATCTATAGGTATAACCCGTTATAAGTTTTTCCACTGGAAACAGGAAAAATTTAATCTATTGATGAGTACATTGTGGCCTTGAGGAAATTGGCTCTGGATTGCAAATGTGTTGTATTACAAGAGTAATTAATTAAAGATCAAGTGGTAATGCATGCCAGTGATCCAGCGATATAGGACAGGCTTTGGGTAAATGTTGAAGTAAATTTCCATTATATGATGTCTATTGTAAGAACAGTGGAGTTGCCAGAAACTTGTGCCAAAACACTTCAGAAAAATAGTGTAGATGTTGAACATGAAGGTGTTGCAAACATTATGAAGGCTAATCCCTCTGTACAGTTGATGAAATCAAATAAGATTACATTTATTAAGAAGTCACAAAGTAATGATGTTCGATGCTTTAGGTAGTGCTAACCATCTAGCTAATAGTAGGAATTGTTCTGCTGTGAAACAAAAATAAAGCTCATGTGAGAAAGTGCAACATGTTGTGTGTGTGTGTGTAAAATTAAGTTGTGTATGGTTGAGAGAGTGAAATGCATTGAAAGGGGAAACATATACTTCTAGTGAAGAAGAAAAGATTGATAATTCTGTGACATTGATTATTAGAACAAAGTAGTTTTAAACATTTCTTGTATAACTAATAAAAATAAACCAATGTTTTATGAAGATTGGTGGGGTAGGAATTCACATTGCAGCATATTCTGAACCCCCATACGCTATTGTAAATTAAAGTGTGCAGAAAGACAATTTTGAGAATATATTGGATCCTAATTTGAAATGTTATTATATTGCTCCAGAAAGTTACACAGGGGAAACCATTGATATCTTATCTTCCAATTCGAGAATAGGAAGGCTCTCAGCTAGATGCATGTTGACAAGAAAGGCCCTTCCGTGTTAGGTTGAAAGGATCAAAGGAGTCTGAACATTGTGTTAGATCCTACAATCGACGAACACTTTTGGTACTTTTTATAATGGTGAAATGGAAGAAAAGAAAATGTATGAGGAGTTTCCTAATGTATTTAGAGGAAGTATAAGGAAATTAGAAGAATTGGCTCAGGTTATGCCCATCTTGAAAAAACCAGCCCTGGATCCTTCTAAGCTGGAAAACTATCGCCCCATATCGCTTCCTCCGTGGGCGGCCAAATTGACTGAGGCTCACGTTAATGCTATTTTATCTGCCCATCTCCACCATGCTGATATTTTGGACCCTACTCAGAACGGCTTCCGAGCTGGCCATAGCACGGAGACGGCGCTGCTCTTTATGGTCGACCATTTACGAACTCTGGTCGATTCTGGTCAAACGGCGGCACTGGTGCTTCTTGACCTCAGTGCCGCGTTAGACACCGTCTCCCATGCTATCTTACTACAACGTCTGGGTGAGGCTGGTGTCGGTAGCACGGCACTGGAATGGTTTCGATCATTTCTATCTGATCGCACATTTAGGGTTGTTACCCCTCCCTTTCAATCTAAACCTTATCCTATCGCCCAGGGTGTCCCGCAGGGGTCGGCTCTTAGCCCCACACTTTTCAATCTATATGTTCAACCGCTGGCTGCTGTCGTCAAACGGTGGAACCTGACTATGGTGTCCTACGCGGACGACACCCAGCTGGCGGTTGCACTAAGTGGGGCCTCCGACCTGGATGCTGCTAAGTTCCGCGAGGGAATTAGCTCGGTGGCGCGATGGATGACTGACAACTGTTTACAATTGAACGCTAAGAAAACGGAGGTGCTCATTGTCGGCAAGCAGAACCATCTTTGGGGCGATCACTGGTGGCCATCTGAGCTTGGCCCTACTCCCCTCCCTGTCACGGAGGTTAAAAATCTGGGGATCTGGTTGGACTCTAAACTTACCTTTGTTTCCCATACAAAGAAAGTTGCTGCCACGTGCTTTGGGATACTTCGAAAGCTCAGACCCACTTTTAAATATTTTGATGCTCCAACCAGACAGCTTATTGTACAAGCTACGATTCTATCGCGACTGGATTATGCGAGCTCTCTTTTGTTAGGAGCAAATGTTGCCGAACTTTCTAGACTCCAACGCGTTCAAAACGCTGCCGCTAGAGCTCCGGTTGGATTACCGAGATTCTGTTCGGCTAAAAAAACTATCGTCAAACTTCATTGGCTTCCTTTTCCACAGAGAATTATGTTCAAGTGTCTTTGCTTGTTATTCAAAATTCTGAAGCACTCCTCTCCTTATATTCTGGAGCATCCTATTCAGCCTTACATCCCCTCGCGTACTTTAAGATCTTCTGCACTTCATTTTGTTGTAGTCCCACGTTTCAAGAGGGTTAGGGCCGGCGGCCACTCTTTCAGAGTACTAGCAGCCAGGTTCTGGAATTCCCTCCCTGCCCACATTCGGGCGATCGACGATCTTTTGGTTTTCAGGAAAGCTGTCAAAACCTTTCTTTTCCCCCAGAATTTCTAATGATATCTCGTTGGCTATGTTGGCCTGATACCTATCTGCTGTAGCGCCGGGACGCCCCTTGGCTGGGGCATCTGTGCGCTCTATAAATTTGGCTAACATAACATAACATTTGAGCATACAATTGTGATGACGGAGAATTCATTCCCTAAAGGGCACAAATTAAAAAAATGTGCCCTTGTCTGTGAGTTAGTAAGTTGAGAGCAAATTATCATGCATAGTTAATAATGGGTTTATAGAACCTGTTGAGTCAGCAGAGTGGTTGGCTCAGTTGGTGTTGGCAAAAAACACTAATGGGAAGATCCGCTTATGTGCTGATGTACGCTATCCTAATGGTAATATTCTGATTGTTTCCCTTTGCCTAGAATCAATGAGATGTTAACCAAAACCAGTAGTATGGAAGTCTTTTTATCTGAAGACCTATGTGCTGTGTATCATCAGATTCCTTTGAGTGTAGACATTAAAAAGAAAATGCTATTTGGATTGATGTCCCCCACTGCTGTCATTCAATGTCAAATGGTTAATATTTTGGGAAAGATGAAAAATGTTTTAGTTTTCCAGGATTTTCCAGGGTGATATTTTGGTTATGGGAAGCAATAAGGATGTTCACAATCACAAACTTCAGGAATAGTTAGGTTTGTAAGGCAAGTATGTTTTAACTGTTGAGTCCACAAAATGAAAATTCTCCAAAAGACGGGTGACTTATTTAGGTCATTTAGGTCATGAGATTACCTCCAGGCAGATTCAACCAAAGACTAAATTATTGAGAGATATTAGAGAGGCTCCCTGTCCTAGAACAAAGAGGAGATTAAGGGTCTGATTATGAGTTTGGGGGACTGATGGACTGCCAAACCCACACCGGCGGTCTGACTTCTGTATTATGACTTCGATGATCAGACTGCCATAGGACTGCTACTACCACCAGGGATCTGCAATCCCTTGTGGTCTTGCAGTGGTCTGAGGCCACAATATGCTGGCGGTGCAGCTGCTGCACCATTAAGCATATTATGAGTTTCCTCACTGCCCTTCTTTTCATGGCGGTGAGCCTGCCCTGAAAAGTGTGGCAGTGAGGAAACAAAGGTGGCCCTACGGGGCCCACTGGTGCCTTGGTGCCCTCCCACTATGTTTCTGCACCCCCAGTTCCTGCACAGCATGGACTTTGCAGTTCATGCTATGCTGGAACGCGCTGTGGCAGATCAACGGCACAGCATTTCTATTGCTCTCCAGTTAGCATTTGAAAGGCAGCACCGTGGGTCAGCTGCTGTGAGAACGCCCACCTGGATTACAACTTGCAGTGGAGTTTGAAGTGAATTGTGGCATATACGTCTTGATCGTTATCACCAGCTGAAGAGAAGTATGTGGTATTTGAAAGGAAATGGTTGACCTATGCTTGGGCACAAGAACATTTCCATTCAATTCTGTGGAAAGGGGAGATTACTGTAAAATGTGACCATAAACCACTTGTAAAAGTGTTAACCAATGTGGGAATGATTAATGTCTAATCTAGACTAGCCCGCATTTTGATGAGATTGCTGGATTTTATTTACAAACTTGTATATATCCCTAGGAAGAAAATGCAGTGGCTAATTTTTTGTCATGTATGCCAGTACAAATTAGAAAAAATCTGTATTATTTACCGGAGAATGTCAATGTTTTTCATTTGTGTAGGACAATTGGTTGCGATCTTTAAAGGAGGAGGAGTGGTAGGAAAAATATGAGAAAGATGTTGTTCATAAAAAAAGTACTAGAGTGGATGAAGAGTGGCTGTCCTTTGAAAAGTAAGTTGGGAAGTGCAGAATGAGCTAACTTGTGACAAATTATCTGTAATAAAAGGAGAAAGATTAGTTCCTCCCAGTTCATTAAGGAGGAGAATGTTTTCCATGTTTCATGAGCGACATTTGGGAAGAGTGAAAGCTAAAGGTACAGTAAAGGGAGTTTACTGGTGGCCAGGCATTAATGTGGAAGTGGAAAGAGAGGTAAGAGAGTATGGTAACAAGACTCTTAAGACCTTCTATGAGTGATTTTATGTGCACTGAGTCACCTTGGGAATGTGTGGCAGTTGACATTATGTGACCTGTGGAAAGTTCATGAAAATACATTATAACCCTTATGGATGTATTTTCAAAGTGCCCCCATATTAAGATTATCAAGAAATTGGATATGGACACGGTGCTTAAGTTTTTTTGATGAAGTGTATTTAAATGAGGGTGCCCCTGCTATGATTATTAGTGATAATGGAGTACAGTTTACATCGGACAAGATGAAAAGATACCGCGAGGAATGTGGAATTTTACACACTACTACATCACTGTGCAATCTTAGTGGTAATGGAATGGTGGAGCATTTCAGTAGAGTTCTTAAGGGTGCCATTTAGCTGGAGCGTGGGAACAATTTTCATTGGGGGTTCAAATTTTTAAAACTTTGTGTTCTTACAGGATTAAAAAAATGCTATTAAGTTTTCCGCTCACAAATTATTAAGGGGAAGAAAACCTAGGTCTAAGTGGAATCCTGGAAGGTTAGTTTCTTCAGGGAGTGTGGACTCATCAACAAAGGTTGTGAAGAAAAACCTTAGACAGTAACATAATAAATACAAAAGATATAATAAGAGATATGGAACTAAGGCTGCAAGTGTGAAAGTTGGATAGTGGGTGTGAATTATGATTTTAGTTATGAAGAATTCTGAAACCGTGGATGATGGTGTTGGAATTTCAAAAGAGCAGCCCTTATTTATCCTGGGTATCAAGGACCGGTATACATGCTGAGCTGGATAAGAAAACAAACAAATGGCTTTGTTGGATGAAGAATTAGAACAAGCGAAGAATCAACCAGTGTCAATGGATAAAGGAGATAGAGATGGTTGTGCACAAGGTGAGACGTTTGCTAGTAGAGTGTTGCAGGATGTGTTAAGGAGGAGGTAATGTAGGGGAATGTGCCTTAAGTAAATGTTCAGTTGTCAGACCAAGAACAATTATCAAACGTCCTAAAGCATTAAATGATTACATTTGTGAATAGACCAAGATGAATTATCGAATTCCTAAAGGATCAAGTGATTACATATGTCAACAGACTATTACATTTATAAGTTTGTTATTTTATATTTTGCATATTTTATTGTATGGTATATTAATTTTATTTTGGGGTGAGTTATTTACGATTTTCTGTGATTGTGCAGGGGGAGGTTGGAATTTTATATTCAAGTATAAAGCGGGAGATGTGTAGTGTGTATAGTCATTACTTTGTCATGGAATATTAGTGTGTCATAGTGGGGTATTCACCAATGCACTATACCCAACTTGGTGTAGTGCCTACCCCCCACTCCTTGTGGTCCCTTTTGGGACCCAGCTAATTGTTTATCAATTTTCCATATAAACACACTGGCATATATAACAATACATTTGTTGACAAAATGATATTTAAGGTGCTTGTCTCAATTTAACTGACACAGTCACGTTCATTTGAGTAGTCTTCAGTCTTTTGATAAAATCATTTAAATCAAATGAAACATAAAAACACTTTTCAAGATAATCCTCAATGCATTTTGGAACCCTGGTTCTTCATCAGGAGGCTATTTGTTCTACAGGACAAAAGATAAGAAGGTGGTGGAATTAACATGTTTACATTGATTTTATGTATGAAGTAAACACACCTTAATATATGTATATTTCGCACTTGCCCCAAAAAAGGATTTATTTAATGAATTTGCAGCATAAATCTCAGAATGATTATCCCACACTTTATCTTTTAGATGATTATATGATGCACTGTCACAAAGTAATCTGTAATCATGTAAATGTCAATTGTTTAACACCCTCAATGTTTGGTTAAAATCAGCTTAAAAAATAATGTATCCTACGAAATAGGGCTCACACGTGGTCCCCTTCCATAAGAGAAAAATATCATCAATAATCCTAAAGTCAATTTTCTAGTTGGTTGGAGTTGAATATGGAAGGAGGTGTAGGTCTGTATCTGCTTAGTTGCAATAAACATACTTACTGACCTCCCGGAGTGAATAGTCTTTATTACACATCTAAAAGAAGAGAATTATTACATCTCCATCTTTTAATGCCTTTGGTAACAGGCAAATGATCTAAATCTAAGGTAACTGGATCATGATGAAAAACAATATTGTGCCAATATCAACATTCAAAATATGTTGGAATAAAAGTTTAGAAACAAATAAGTGATCAATCCTAGGTATTTTCTCTCAGAGAAGGATTACATCGCTCCAAGCATCTTTTGTAGCATCTACAAGAGATTTTTGTTGGTAGTACATTTTTATGCAAAGCAGGAGGAAAAGATGTAATTTTGGCGTTCCAGGTTAAAAAAAATGATTCATTACAAAATTACAATCACAGATTAAATAATCATGTGAAATGGACATCAATTTATGGGAAAGAAAGGGGGTAACATAGGCTGACTGCTATGTACTGGGGCCGTGAAGGAACATCACTAGTAGACTCTGATGTGTCTCATCTTGCCCGCATCTCTCTGCTGCCATCAAAGGATCACCTTGTGAGGTGCAGTGCCATCACGGTAGACACAGTTCCAGCTGGGGACTTCATTTCCCACAAACCCCTTCTGCCCACACACTTGTGCAGGACTACAAACCTTCAAAGGGCACGCTGCACTCGAGCAGTGTGGGGATTCTATTGACTGACTGCTCTATACCTGGGTCAGTGAAACAACATCACTGCTACACTCTTTTGTGCCTTATCATGCCTACATCTTTTTTGCTGCTATCAGAAGATCACCTTGTGATGGGGAGGCCGCCACGGTAGCCATCATCATCACTGCGGGCTTCTTTTCCCACAATCCATTTGTTTCCACTCACCTGTGCAGGACTACAGCCCTTGAAAGGGAGCGCTGCTCTCCTGCAGAAGGCCTGTCCTGTGCCTATGAGCACCAGGAAGAGCCAGGGTGAGCTTTCCCTTCATCTTTCATCTTGTTGCACCCTCTCTACCTCTGGGTAACTGCTGCTGATTTTGGCCACTCTTTTGTTAGGGTTTTTCCTTCAGCATTGGGTTAACTCTTCTTGACCCAGGACCTTTTGTAAACTGTGTCTTGAGAAGTTTTATACATGTATAACTGAGCGATTTCCTAGATCCTCTTGCGTACTCCCTATTTAGACACTTTGCAAATACTTTATGTCCATAGGATATGGGGGCACTTGACTCCCCACAGGTAAAACTGGACACTCCTAGTGTAACAAATGGTTTGACAAAGAGCCCTACTTTAAAGGACATTGATACACTTATTGAGGAAATGGAAACTTTCTTGTGGGAAGTTAACAGCACCAGCACACATCCTCCAACAAGCTGGAAGAGTTCCCTACATCTTTTAAAAGAAGTGGAAAACTAAAGCTGTCACAGTGTTGCATGACTGTTCGAGGTCTAACCCGGCTCTTTCTAGTTTCTTTTTAGCTGGCTCTAGCAATACCTTATCATCTTCGTTGTGCAAATCTCCCACTGCTGAAAGAATGGCTATACCACTGTCTTCCTCAATATTATGTGTTAATGGATTTTGCAGCAGGGTCTAGTTTTACCATATAGTGCCACAGGCTCATTATGTCCACACCTGAAGCCTGAGAATCTCAAAGACTCCTGGTTAATTTACACTACCCTAAGCATCTGCCCTTGTGTAACCTTATATGAATCTCTCATGTGAAGGCCAATAACCCTAGGTCACTGCCTTACTGATAAACAAGTCCCCGAGCCCCGCTCTCTCTGCTCTCAAAATCACCCATAATCTTTGATTAACTTTTGTACCTTTTGGAACTTCAGCTTTCTTATAAGTGATGTAAATTGTTTTCAATAAATTGACGAGCTTTGTTATGTTCTGCGGTCAAGCACCGGCTAATGTTTTGATTTTGCAGTCACCAGTTCCTAATTAAACTTCATAAAAGGACTGTCCACTTACCAACCCGTTGATCACCATGTATAGTGTCTTTCACGTAGAGGTGCTCCCAGCTAGCTGATTGATTTATTGATGCTTCATTATGAGATAAGGTTATACTATCTCACTGCATTTTGCTATTCAATTTCTCTCTGTCTCGCTCTCTGAATTACAGTGATTTACATTTTGCCTGATTGCATGTTTTTATTCTTGATTAATGATGTGTCTTTGACACTTGCTACTAACTTGTTTGAATAAAGTGCCACTTCTGACTATTTTTTTTTACAGAGTTTTATATAGCTCGAACTTGACCTGAATTGGGTATCATAGCGCTTCACATAGCACCAGTTGCATTACATGAGGACACATTCATTTTTGTTAGACACTGGGAGATTAAGTGATTTGCCTAGAACCACAGGATGTTCAGTGTTATTGCTGAGACTCGAACCCAGTTCCCTAAATTCAAGGTTAACCGCCCTAGCCGGTAGGCCAACTCCTCTCCTACAACTTGGTTCCTGCTTCTCAGAGTGAATCTTTTTATTTCAGATAACACATTCAATGTTGGTTCGTGTGTGGTAAAACCTAACCTCACTCGTTTTACACCTTTGGCTATTCCTCTTCCGAAACCACCCAAGATGGTTTCTAAATCTGCTGATATATTACCATTGCCTCCTCCTCAGACCCCTTCCAAGGAATTAGTGGCGACTGATCTGAATTTGCAAGTGGGTATCGAAGCCAATCAAGTTTTTAATTTGGTACGCAGCTTGCAGACTCATATTTCTGTTTTAAAGGCTCGATTAGCAACACTACCTGCTCAATTAAAAGAGTTAAGATTAGCAGTGGGGCCATCACCTCCCAAATCTCTCCAAAGTGCCACATGTCCTACCTATACAACACTTATGAACAAAAGGAATAGGGCAAGAAATCAAATGGTTTTAACCCCTTCGCTGCCAGGCCTTTTCCCCCTCCTGTGCAACGCCTTTTTTTTGCTATTTGGGGTAGTGCGCGCTGAGGCCCCAGAAACTTTTTGACCACATAAGGTATCCACGCCAAATTTGCGTCCTTTTCTTCCAACGTCATGGGGATTCTAAAGGTACTCAAAGTTTGTGGATTCCCCTGGAGGGGTCACAGAAATGAGCCAAAATACAGCAACATTTTGTTTTTTTGGGGAAAAATGGGCTGCAAATGAAAGCATCTGGGTTTTTCCCTGCAAATGTTATCAAAAAAGGGTTGGTGGGGCTAAAATCACAATTTTCCCAGCTTTTAGGGGATACCAGACTTTTGTCAGAAACCCAACATTTTTTACACAGTTTTTGCATTTTTCTGGGACATAGCCCATTTTTGCTATCTTTTGTGCTTTCGACCTCCTTCCAGTTAATGGTAGAAATGGGTACAAAAGCAATAATGGTTCCTGGAAAGCTATCCATTTTAGAGAAGGACACAAAATTCTGAATTCAGCAAGGGGTCATTTGTGTAGATCCATCAAAGTTTCTTTATAGAACTATCAGTTGAATATAGGATAAATTGAAAATTAGTTGAAAAAAACAGCATTTTGTGTCAATGTTTTCACCTGTAACTTCTTCTAATTATGACAGTTCTTTGAAAGCAATATACCGTTACATCCGCTGGACATTACTGGTTGTGGGGATATATA
Source organism: Triturus cristatus (assembly GCF_964204655.1). Taxonomy (NCBI): domain Eukaryota; kingdom Metazoa; phylum Chordata; class Amphibia; order Caudata; family Salamandridae; genus Triturus; species Triturus cristatus. Next base: position 360,426,189 of record NC_140587.1, read on the forward strand.
GGACTTGTAGGTTCACCAAGAACCCGACGAACCAAGAGCCAAAAACTGAGCAGCAACTTGCAATGGTTTTTTTATTATGTACCAGGTATATAGTAATTATTATGTAAAAATGTGTACATGGAAAAATCGGTATGAAAGACACCTATGTATTTCTGAAATGGGAACAAAATATAGAGTTTAGAAAAGGTAGATATTTGCCCATTTCCGAAATTGGGAATACTCATACTAGCATGAGAATTATCAGTTATTTTTTTAAATGACTTCTTTTATACACAATGTCTTTCATTTGGAAGGCAGAAAGGCATTGAAAGTCAATAGGTAATAAAATTTCCATTACAAATCTGAATTACCCTAAGTCTCCCGATAAAAATGGTACCCCACTTGTATGGGTAGGCATAGTGCCAACGACAGGAAATGGCTCAAAACCCAACGTAAACACACCACATTTTCACAATGAAAAATGACCCTTTTTTGGCAAAGTGCCTAGCTGTAGTTTTTGAACCATAGCTCTGCCGGCACCTAGGGAAACCTAGCAAACCTATACATTTTTGAAAACTAGACACCGAGGGAAATCCAGGATGGGGTGACTTGACTGCCTCCCGCCAGGTTCTGTTACCCAGAATCCTTTGCAAACCTAAAAAAATTGCCAGAAAAACCACATTTTCCCCACATTTCTGTGGTGGAAAGTTCTGGAATCTGTGTGGATCCACAAATTTCCACCCACCCCGCGTTCCCCAAAGTCTTCAGAGAAAAATGGTACCTCACTTGTGTGGGTCGGCCTAGTGCCCGTGAGAGGAACCGGCACAAAACAGAACGAGGACACACCTCAATTTCGCTTTGAAAGCAATATACCGTTACATCCGCTGGACATTACTGGTTGTGGGGATATATAGGACTTGTAGGTTCACCAAGAACCCGACGAACCCAGAGCCAAAAACTGAGCAGCAACTTGCAATGTTTTTTTTATTATGTACCAGGTATATAGTAGTTATTCTGTAAAAATGTGTACATGGAAAAATCGGTATGAAAGACACCTATGTATTTCTGAAATGGGAACAAAATATAGAGGCATATTTATAATAACTGACGCATCCCTACACATCAGCAGGGATGCGCCAGTTATTTTGCGCCCCAGCTCCGCCATCATGGATGCACCGCATTTATAATGCGGCGCACCATGGGGCAAAAACGGCACAGATGCGTCACGCATCTGTGCCGTAAAAGTGGCACATTGCTGGAGTTGCGTCGCAAGCGCGACGCAGCTTCAGCAATGCTCTGGGGGGCCCTATCTGCAAAATGCTGCGTCAATCCTTACGCCTGCTTCAAGCAGGCGCAGGGTTTTGACGCAGCATGGGCTCAAAAGTGACTGAGTGAAATCTTGTAGATTTCACTCAGCCACTTTTAGGAGGCGTTCCTGCGCCGGAACGCTCCCACCTGCCCTGGAACGCCTACAGGTGGCGCAGGGCTTTACAACGTGACGCATCTCCCAGATGCGTCACGTTGTAAATACCCCGCACCATGGCGCAGGATTTGCGCCGCTGCTGTGTCACAAAAGTGACGCAACGGCGGCGTAAATGAGGCGCAAGTCAAACATAAATCTGCCCCATAGAGTTTAGAAAAGGTAGATATTTGCCCATTTCCGAAATTGGGAATACTCATACTAGCATGAGAATTATCAGTTATTTTTTTAAATGACTTCTTTTTTACACAATGTCTTTCATTTGGAAGGCAGAAAGGCATTGAAAGTCAACAGGTAATAAAATTTCCATTACAAATCTGAATTACCCTAAGTCTCCCGATAAAAATGGTACCCCACTTGTCTGGGTAGGCATAGTGCCAACGACAGGAAATGGCTCAAAACCCAACGTAAACACACCACATTTTCACAATGAAAAATGACCCTTTTTTAGTAAAGTGCCTAGGGAAACCTAGCAAACCTATACATTTTTGAAAACTAGACACCCAGGGGAATCCAGGATGGGGTGATTTGACTGCCTCTCACCAGGTTCCATTACCCAGAATCCCTTGCAAACCTAAACTTTTGTCAAAAAAACAAATTTTCCTCACATTTCTGTGGTGTAAAGTTCTGGAATTTGTGTGGATCCACAAATTTCTACCCATCCCGCGTTCCCCAAAGTCTTCCGAGAAATATGGTACCTCACTTGTGTGGGCTGGCCTAGTGCCCGCGACAGGAAATGGTGCAAAACGCAACGTGGACACACCTCAATTTTGCAGTGAAAAATGACCCTTTTTTGGCAAAGTGCCTAGCTGTAGTTTTTGAACCATAGCTCTGCCGGCACCTAGGGAAACCTAGCAAACCTATACATTTTTGAAAACTAGACACCGAGGGAAATCCAGGATGGGGTGACTTGACTGCCTTCTGCCAGGTTCTGTTACCCAAAATCCCTTGCAAACCTAAACAATTGCCAAAAAAACACATTTTCCCCATATTTCTGTGGTGGAAAGTTCTGGAATCTGTGTGGATCCACAAATTTCCACCCACCCCGCATTCCCCAAAGTCTTCAGAGAAAAATGGTACCTCACTTGTGTGAGTCAGCCTAGTGCCCGTGATAGGAAACGGCGCAAAACGTAAGGTGGACACACCTCAATTTCGCAGTGAAAAATGGCCCTTTTTGGGCAAAGTGCCTAGCTGTAGTTTTTGAACCATAGCTCTGCCGGCACCTAGGGAAACCTAGCAAACCTATACATTTTTGAATACTAGACACCCAGGGGAATCCAGGATGGGCTGACGTGACTGCCTCCCACCAGGTTCTGTTACCCAGAATCCCTTGCAAACCTCAAAAATTGTCCAAAAACAAATTTTCCCCACATTTCTGTGGTGGAAAGTTCTGGAATCTGCGTGGATCCACAAATTTCCACCCACCACACTTTCCCCAAAGTCTTCCAAGAAAAATGGTACCTCACTTGTGTGGGTGGGCCTAGTGCCCGTGAGAGGAACCGGCACAAAACAGAACGAGGACACACCTCAATTTCGCAGTGAAAAATGACCCTTTTTTGACAAAGTGCCTAGCTGTAGTTTTTGAACCATAGCTCTGCCGGCACCTAGGGAAACCTAGCAAACCTGTACATTTTTTAAAACTAGACACCCAGGGGAATCCAGGGTTGGGTGACTTGACTGCCTCCCACCAGAATCTGTTACCCAGAATCCCTAGCAAACCTAAAAAATTGCCACATAAAACACATTTTCCCCACATTTCTGTGGTGGAAAGTTCTGGAATATGCGTGGATCCACAAATTTCCACCCACCCTATGTTCCCCAAAGTCTTTCGAAAACTATGGTACCTCACTTGTGTGGGTTGGCCTAGTGCCCGTGACAGGAAACGGTGCAAAACGCAACGTGGACACACCTCAATTTTGCAGTGAAAAATGACCCTTTTTTGGCAAAGTGCCTAGCTGTAGTTTTTGAACCATAGCTCTGGCGGCACCTAGGGAAACCTAGCAAACCTATAAATTTTTGAAAACTAGACACCGAGGGGAATCCAGGATGGTGTGACTTGACTTCCTCCCACCAGGTTCTGTTACCCAGAATCCCTTGCAAACCTCAAAAATTGCCCAAAAAAACAAATTTCACCCACATTTCTGTGGTGGAAAGTTCTGAAATCTGCGTGGATCCACAAATTTCCACCCACCCCATGTTACCCAAAGTCTTCTGAGAAAAATGGTACCTCACTTGTGTGGGTCGGCCTAGTGCCCACAACAGGAAACGGCGCAAACGCAACGTGGACATACCTCAATTTCGCTGTGAAAAATGACCCTTTTTTGGCAATGTGCCTAGCTGTAGTGTTTGAACCATAGCTCTGCCGGCACCTAAGGAATCCTAGCAAACCTATTCATTTTTGAAAACTAGACACCCAGGGTAATCCAGGATGGGGTGACTTGACTGCCTCCCACCAGGTTCTGTTACCCAGAATCCTTTGCAAACCTAAAAAATTGCCAGAAAAAAACCTTTTTCCCCACATTTCTGTGGTGGAAAGTTCTGGAATCTGCGTGGATCCACAAATTTCCACCCACCACACGTTCCCCAAAGTCTTCCAAGAAAAATGGTACCTCACTTGTATGGGTCGGCCTAGTGCCCGTGAGAGGAACCGGCACAAAACAGAACGTGGACACACCTCAATTTCGCAGTGAAAAATGACCCTTTTTTGACAAAGTGCCTAGCTGTAGTTTTTTAACCATAGCTCTGCCGGCACCTAGGGAAACCTAGCAAACCTGTACATTTTTGAAAACTAGACACCCAGGGGAATTCAGGGTTGGGTGACTTGACTGCCTCCCACCAGGGTCTGTTACCCAGAATCCCTAGCAAACCTAAAAAATTGCCACATAAAACACATTTTCCCCACATTTCTGTGGTGGAAAGTTCTGGAATCTGCGTGGATCCACAAATTTCCACCCACCCCGTGTTCCCCAAAGTCTTCCGAGAAAAATGCTACCTCACTTGTGTGGGTCGGCCTAGTGACCACGACAGGAAACGGCGCAAAACACATTGTGGACACACCTCAATTTCGCAGTGAAAAATGAACCTTTTTTGGCAAAGTGCCTAGCTGTAGTTTTTGAACCCTAGCTCTGCCGGCAACTAGGGGAACCTACCAAACCCACAGATTTCTGAAAACTAGACACATGGGGGATTTCAGGGAGGTAACATGAAAATTGCCGAACGGTTTTGCAAGGGGGGGTCACTTGGATTTTTGGCCCGGTGATCGGCAGCCTCCTAGGGAATCTTACCAAACTCACACATTTCTGAAAACTAGACACCTGGGGGATTCCAGGGAGGTATGGCTTGCGTGGATCCCCCAACGTTTCCTTACCCAGAATGCCCTGCAAACCTCAAATTTAGCTGAAAAAATCACCTTTTTCACACATTTTTGTGTGGGAAAGTTGTGGCATCACCGGGCTGGCACAAATTTCCTACCACCCAGCGTTCCCCCGGGTCTCCCGATAAAAACGGTGCCTCACTCGTGTGGGAGGCCCAAGTACCCGCGACAGGCAAGGGCCCAAAATGTATTGAGGCGTCATCAAAATTGCCTACCTCGAAACGACCTGGTTTTGCAAGGGGGGTCACCTGGGTTTTTGACCCGGTGCTCGGCAGCCACCTAGGGAAACCTACCAAACCCACACATTTCTGAAAACTAGACACCCGGGGGATTCCAGGGAGGTATGGCTTGCATGGATCCCCCAACGTTTCCTTACCCAGAACGAGCTGCAAACCTCAAATTTAGCTGAAAAAAATCACCTTTGTCACACATTTTTGTGTGGGAAAGTTGTGGCATCATTGGGCTGACACAAATTTCCTACCACCCAGCGTTCCCCCGGGTCTCCCAATAAAAACAGTGCCTCACTCGTGTGGGAGGCCTAAGGACCCGCCTCAGGCAAGGGTCCAAAACGTAGTGAGGCGCACTACGTTTAGGACCCTTGCCTGTTGAGGTAGGAAATTTGTGTCAGCCCGGTGATGCCACAACTTTCCCACACAAAAATGTGTGAAAGAAGTGATTTTTTCAGCTAAATTTGAGGTTTGCAGGACATTCTGGGTAAGGAAACATTGGGGGATCCACGCAAGTCATACCTCCCTGGAATCCCCGGGTGTCTAGTTTTCAGAAATGTGTGGGTTTGGTAGGTTTCCCTTGAAAGCCGCCGAGCACTGGACTAAAAACCCAGGTGACCCCCCTTGCAAAATCAGGTCGTTTTGAGATAGGCAATTTTGATGTCGCCTCAATACATTTTGAGCCCTTGCCTATAGTGTGGGGATTTGGGCCTCCCACAAGAATGAGGCACCGTTTTTATCGAGAGACCCGGGGGAACGCTGGTTGGTAGGAAATTTGTGTCAGCCCGGTGATGCCACAACTTTCCCACACAAAAACGTGTGAAAAAAGTGATATTTTCAGCTAAATTTGAGGTTTGCAGGGCATTCTGTATAAGGAAACTTTGGGGGATCCATGCAAGCCATACCTCCCTGGACTCCCCCGGTGTCTAGTTTTCAGAAATGTGTGGGTTTGGTAGGTTTCCCTAGATGGCCGCCAAGCCCGGGGCCAAAAACTCATGGGACCCCCTTTGCAAAACCAGGTTGTTTTGTGATAGGTAATTTTGATGTCTCCTCAATAGGTTTTGGGCCCTTGCCTGACGCGGGCACTAGGCCTACCCATGCAAGTGAGGTACCATTTTTCTCGGAAGACTTTGGGGACTGCGGGGTGGGTGGAATTTTGTGGACCCACGCAGATTCCAGAACTTTCCACCATAGAAATGTGAGGAGAATGTGTTATTGTGGACACATTTTTGGTTTGCAAGGGATTATGGGTAATGGAACCAGGTGAGAGCCAGTCAAGTCACCCCATCCTGGATTCCCCTCAGTGTCTAGTTTTCAAAAATGTACAGGTTTGCTCGGTTTCCATATGTGCCAACTGCGCTAGGGCCCAAAATCCACAGGTAGGCACATTGCTAAAAAAAAGTCGGAGCCCAGTGGGCTTTCTGCCGCCCTGGTGTGGAATCGGGGAAGGGATTTTCATCCCAATATGCCCCTAAAGGAGCAGAAAGACTGTGGCTATTGTTTGTGGGGGTGGGGGCATTGTTATGACCATTTTCGGCAGCCCCCACCCCCACAAATAAGAAAAGCCTGCATACTCGCTAGCGCCTAGTGGGCTTTCTGCCCCCCGAGGGGGCAGATCAGGGGCCACCATCTGCCCTCCCGGGGGGCAGAACGACTGGATATTCTCTGGGGGTGGGGTACCCCTACACTAATAAAACAAAAAATCCATGGTTTCTAGTGGGCTTTCTTCGCCCCCCAGGGGGGGGCAGATTGGGGGCTACAGCTCCCATCTGCCTCCTGGGGGGCAGAAAGACTGTCATTTTTGTGGGGGGGCAGAAAGGTTACAATGGTGGGAGGGGGTGGGGGCATTTGGGTGCCCATTTTGGGCAGCCCCACCCTAAAAAAATGCGCAAAAGAAATTCCTCACATCAAGTGGGCTTTCTGCCCTCCCCCGGGAGCAGATTGTGTGCTTTTGTTTGGACAGCAAGCAGGGGTATAGTTGAGGCTCACCTGCACTATAATTCGTGTCCTCACTCGCACTTTGCGGGATTCAGTTAGTGGGGTCGTGGTGCTCCGTCCACCATCTTGGGTGGGTGCTGACGCTTGGGACACTTGTAAGCGCCATCTTGGTTGGGGCTAGAGGCTCTAGCAGCCGGAAGCCCACGCGGCGTTATACCATAAAAAGATATGGGTGAACAGGTGCGCAGCGGATGTGCGCAGCGGTCGCGCCGTAGACGCGCCGGAGGTGCGCCAGAGGTAAGCCCGTTTGCGCCCGTTCGCGTCCCGGGCGCCTCTGGGGTGCCCGCTGCCACTCACTTGGAAGATAAGCGGGAGGACTGTAACAACTCTCTGTGCCGTATGGCGGATGGTGCTCAATTTCGGTCATACCCATCTTCCCATAGAACTCTTTCCTGTGGATTATTGAACGTTCGTTCCCTCGTTAAACATCATGCTGAGATTGCCCTCCTAATAGAATCCTTACACCTGGATATACTATTTGTGACCGAAACGTGGGCCTCGGCGGACTGTGGGTTGGAACTCGGCTGGGCATGCCCACCAGGCTACCTCATAAAACACACTCCTCGAACCAATGGTAGGGGGGGTGGAGTAGGCTACATTTTTAAAGACTCAATCTCCCTCGTGAAATTGGCAGTAAAAGAGGTGCCGGGGTTTGAGCTTATGGGCTTCTCTATTATGGCCCAGGGCGGCACTTTGATTGCAGGGCTGTTATGCTATAGAGCTCCCTCCTCGGCTACCACAGCTCTTCAGGCACTGGTTGACTTGATTTACGACCTTTCAAACTCCCATGCTAAATTTTTGGTACTGGGAGATTTCAACCTTTGGCCCTCCGGTCCTCAAGATCTGGCCTATAGGGAGCTCTGCCAAGCGTGTAGCAATATTCAACTTACACAGCTGGTTCTGTTACCCACTCATGTTAAGGGGCACACGTTAGACCTGGTTTTTGCTGAGAGGGAATTGGTCGTAGTGAAGGAAGTCTTGGCTCAGTGTTGGACGGATCATTCACTGATTAACATGTCCATTGATCTGCCCGCTCCACTAAAATTAAATAACCCAAATGGCTTTAAGTTCAATCGTCAATGAGCTCGCCTTCTTCGGGAGCCGAGCCGCCCTACTTTATTGCCTAGGGGTTTTTTGGTGGAGGATAGTGTGGACAAGAGCTATGCTGCCCTCTGTCAGCAAGTTCTGACATCTTTGGATGAGTTGGCCCCTATGCGGAGGGTGAGGGACAGACCTAGAGGAATGAATGCTTGGTTTAATGATGACCTCAGACAGCATAAGATATGCTGTAAACAGGCTGAGCGTACTTGGAGGAGAGGGTATAAGGAGTTGGATAGGGCAGCGTATAAAGCGGCCCTGCAGGTATATAAGATCCAGCTAAGATGTGCTAAGGCAAAGTTCTTAGAAGATACCTTGGGGAAGGCCACTAATAAATCGCAGACCCTATTCAAACTGGTCAACAACTTATCTAATCCCTCCTGTACAGTCCCAGCCATCCCGGCTTCTCAAGATCTGTGTGACTCTCTGGCCTTTGCATTTGAGGAGAAAATTAGGACCATTCTGACTGGACTTTCAGTACCCGGGCAGCCGGTGTCGTCGCTACCTCTTCCTTTGGAATCTTCTTGCTATTCGGCGCCTGTATGGGATAATAACAAGGCAGACTCTTCTCACCTGCCTTGTTTTCCCATTTTCTCGCTAGAAGAATTCCGTGTTCTGGCCAATGGAGTATCCTCAGGCTCACCTCTCGATCCAATGCCTCATAAGATTTGGAAGGCATTTCAAGAGGAGTTGTTCCCTCCACTCTATTCCATCTGCTGTCAGTCATTGACGACAGCGATAGTTGGCAATAGTAACCCCTTTACTAAAAAAGGCTTCTTTAGATCCTTTATGCCCGGCTAACTACAGACCCATCTCACTGTTACCGTTTGCGATAAAAATTCTCGAGAGATGGGTCACGAGAGCCTTGTCCAACTTCCTGGAAACAAACTCCTGTCTGGATGTAGCCCAATTTGGCTTCCGACCGGCCCACGGTACTGAGACCGCATTGGTTACCGTGCTAGACGATCTACGAACGCGTGTCGACAGAGGTAGGTCAGCTTTTTTAGTGCTGCTTGACATGTCGGCCGCATTCGACACGGTGGACCATGGGGTTCTCTTGGACCGTCTCCAAAGAGCGGGAGTAAACGGCCTGGCTTTAAGCTGGTTAACATCTTATCTGGGTAACAGACAGCAAGCTGTGGCTTTACCACTATTTCGGTCAGCTATTCAGCAGGTGAATCAGGGTGTCCCTCAAGGGTCGGCGATTAACCCTATTTTGTTTAATCTATATCTCCGACCCCTGATAGACCTAATGAAGTCATTCGGCATATCGGTTATCAATTATGCCGATGACACTCAATTGATTTTTTCATTTGAGGGCACTGAGGCGGTTTCGAGGGACACCTTTCACCGCTGCATGTCGACCACAGCAGAATGGTTGCGAGCCAACTCACTTCAATTTAATGGGTCGAAAACGGAGGTTCTCCACTGCTCTCTTGATCGTCCTTCTCGCGCGTTACCTGATGGTTTCTGGCCAAACTCTATTCCGGGTTCTGTGGAAGCCGCTGAATCGGCTCGCAATTTAGGAGTGATGTTTGAACCTGGTTTACAGCTGGATGCTTCAGTAAATAAGACCGCAGCAACTTGCATGGCCTTGCTCCGTGCCCTGCGTAAAATTTTACCAATACTCCCTCGAAGTGCTAGAGCAGAGGTAGTGCGTAGTTCTATTCTCAGTAGGCTAGACTACTGCAACGCACTACTTCTGGGAGCTCCTAAAACTCTGATCCTTAAGCTGCAGAGGATTCAGAACATGGCTGCGAAATTGGCTTTGTCGCGACCACGCTCTGCCTCTTCCTCTGCAGCGTTAGCTGATCTACACTGGCTACCGGTACAGCAGAGGATTGTTTTCAAGGCGTCATGCCTTGTATTCAGAGCATTGCATGGTCTAGGACCTATTCCACTCCAGAACCTTTTTTTGTGGTATCAAACTGCCCGACCTTTGAGATCTTCGTCGGCGTTCCTGGTGAGGATTCCCAGGATCGCCAGAGTAAGGATGGGTGGCCGTGCTTTTAGCTATACGGCCGCCACATTGTGGAATTCCCTACCTCTGGCACTGAGGAGTAGTCAAGATCTGCTGTCCTTTAAAAGGGATCTTAAGACCTATTTGTTCCCAAGAGCAATGTAATTACATCCTTCCTTATGGTTTGATATGGTCTCAGCGCCAGGATACCCTTTTGGGTGACAGCTGCGCTTAATAAGAAATAAATACATACATACATACTGTCCCCATCTGCCCCCCGGGAGGGCAGAAAGGCTGTAATGGTGGCGAGAGGTTGGAGGCATTGGCATGCCCATTTTGGGCAGCCCCCACCCTAAAACAAATTATGCAAAATAAAATCCCTGGCATTTAGTGGGTTTTCTGCCCCTCCGGGGGGGCTGATTGGGGGCTACTGCCCGAAAGGCTGTAATGGTGGCAGGGGTGGGGGCATTGGCGAGCCCGTTTCGGGCAGACACCACCCTTAATAAAATCCACCACCCTAAATAAAATTGTGCGAAAAAAATCCCAGGCGTCAAGTGGGCTTTCCGCCCCCCCGAAGGGGCAGATTAGGGGCCAATGCCCCATCTGCCCCCTGGGGGGCAGAAAGGCTGTAATGGTGGCAGGTGGGTGGGGGCATTGGCGTGCCGTTTTAGGTAGCCTCCACCCTAAAAAAAAACCTTCTAAAAACAAATCCCTGGTGTTTAGTGGGCTTTCTGCCCCCTACCCCCGAAGGGGCAGATTAGGGGCCAATGCCCCATCTGCCCCCCCAGAAGGGGCAGAAAGACAGTAATGATTGTGGGGAGGGGTGGGGGCATTTTGGGCAGCCCCCACCCTTATTTTTACTTTCTAAAAAAATCCCTGGTGTCTAGTGGTCTTTCCGCCCCGAAGGGGCAGATTAGGGGCCAATGCCCCATCTGCCCCCCAGGGGGGACAGAAAGGCTGCAATGATGGCCAGTGGGTGGGGGCATTGTCGTTCCCATTTCGGGCAGCACCCACCCTAAAAAAAACTAAAAACAAATCCCTGGTGTTTAGTGAGCTTTCTGCCCCCCCCCCCGAAGGGGCAGATTAAGGGCCAATGCAGAAAGACTGTAATAATTGGGGGTGTGGGGTGTGGGCATGGACCTGCCTGTTTTGGGCAGCCCCACCCCTATTTTTACTTTTTTTAAAATTCCCTGGTGTCTAGTGGGCTTTTCGCCCCCCCGGGGGGGCAGATTGGGGGCTACTGCCCCCATCTGCCCCGCAGGGGGGGCTAAAAGACTAAATGTTGCCAAAATAAACTGGGGGGAGCAAAGGCCCTTGCCTCCCTGGTGTCTAGTGGGTGGATCCCTGCTTGGGGATCGCCCTCCTGTGGTGATCCCCAAGCAGGGATCCTCTGGGGAGATTCTCCCCTTTCCAACGATACCTCTCCTGTCTTTCTACGTGCTCAGGGGGCTGAGATAGCCCCCTGAGCACGTAGAAAGGGAAAATTAAATGAGCCTCTTGGCTCATTTCAGTTTCGTTTTCACTGAAATGACGTCAGCGCGACGTGCGCGCCAGTCGTCATTTCAGGGAAACCAGGGGGGGGGGGCCTCGGGAGCTGGGGAAGCTCTTCCCCAGCTTCCAAGGCTATTTCGGTTTAAAGGGAATCCCTCTGGTGCCCGCAGGGGATGCCCAGGGGTGCCTCATGACGAGCTGGACTCATCATGGGCACACAAGAACTGTGTGCCATGATGGGTCCAGCTCGTCATGAGCATTCAAGGGGTTAAGACACTCTGCTGCCATCACTCCCTCATCTAGTGCCCCACCCCAGGTCATTAAACCTGTACCTTCCCTGGTCCGACCGGACCAAGATTTGACCTTACGGAACATCCACAAATTCACCAACAATTCACAAAACCTAGAAACAAAAACTCAGAATGGGCGGACCCAGTATTATAAACTTGCATTCTTGAAAGGTAGCGAAGACGCCGATTTTAGTATGCCTGATCTTCTTCCTTTTATTCCAGCTTTTGATATGGTTCCTATGAATATCAGTGTTAGTAGTAGGGACTGTGCTGTTCTAGGAACACTGCACCTAGTCAGTGATTCCATAACCTTGCGTCTAGTGTTCCAGACCTTATTCCTTCCAATCCTACTTTTGACATGCTGCTTTGGAATATTGTGGGAATCAAGGGTAGGTTGGGAGATCCGTTCTGGGGAAGCTTTTTTGATCTGCAGGAAACTTGGTCTCTTGGCTCGCCTCACAGATCAGGCGACATGACATATCATCTACCTGCTCGCAACATTGGAAAAGGCCACCCTTCAGGTGAGCTTCTTATTTGTGCTCCCTACTCTGTGTATTTCATAAGATACTATGGGTATATCTATTACCAAAATTGAAGCACGTTCCTACTACTTTTATAATTTTTATAATAGGATGGCCAGGGGAGGGTGTACTGAGGCGATTCATGGCCTTGCTCAACACAGGGCTTCTTTTGACTCTCACGACACTGCTATCATTGCGGGTGACTTTAATACTACATATGAGCCTTGCGAAATGGGTAACCAATACCCTGTAAGCAAAGAGGATGAAGAATGGGAGATCCCTGTCCCTAATGCCACCCCAGTGAAGCGCTGGACCGGAGCAGCTTACCAACTCCTGTCCTTTACTCATGCACATGGTCTGATGAGGTCATGCAATAGTCACTTGCTCTCAGATCCTAATACTGCTCACATGTTAACCGCCCTGGATGAACAAGCAGAATAGTTCTAATTCCTGTCTAGCTTTGGAGAAACTTGATCGACTTTAAGGTAATACATAGGGATGATAGCGATCACAACACTCTTTATTGCTCGCTAAATAGCCTGTTTTGTCACCTGACTGACATACCAACATCTCTTAGCTCTAACCTGTTGTCATCCAATGAAAAGCGCAGGATTAAATGGGGACATGTAACCTAGGATCAGCTCAGAAGTGATTTTATGAGCCTGGTCTATAGAGAAGTCATATTGAAGCTAGACACACTAAGTTTATCTCAGCCTAGGGGCCCTTCTTGGTCTATTAAAATATCTAAGAGAAACAAGGGATTGTTTGAAACTCTAGAAATGTGATTTTCACGTAATCACAAGCCCACCAGCACTTATTCCAAATCAAAATGCTTGTGGTATAATAAGGCATGTAAGATCAAAAAGAATGAACTTCGACAGGCCCTATCCATGGGTGGTATACAATTGATACGTCTTAAAATAAGTGAGTACAGGCATATTCAAGCAAGAGCATGTAGGGAATGGGAGTCAGAACTATGGGAAGATATTTAAGAAGCAGCCATATCAAAAGACACCAAAACCTTTTGAAAGCTGGTAGGTAATGGCAAGTAGGGCTCATTGAGGCTCCTGGAAGATACAATACCTCCTGAGGTAAGGCATTCCCACTTTATAGAGCTGTACAGCTGGCAGCAGGGACACCGTGCTGATGATTCTGCCCAAAACTACTGCTTAATACCCCCTACTACAGGCTGTCTTGAGATGGAGTTGAAGAATGAGACAATTAAAGCTATTGTCCCTGGAAATGCAGCGGGACCCAATGGTGACTTGGGTGATATTTTCCTTGCCCATTTTGAGACTTGGGTGCTGTATTTCACACACTATCAATCTAAATCTTGGAGGAAGCTAGTATTGTTGCCAGCTGGGAGGCTGCCTAAATTGTGCCCATTTATAAAAAAGGGCCAGCGAAACTACCTCCTATTTTAAAGGCCCATCAACCTTACAGATGTAGCCCAAACGGTCTTTGCAAGACAAAAACTTGGAGAACTGGAATCCTGGATTGAGGATCATGTGAAACTTTCTTCACTGCAGGATTTAGAAAAGGGATCAGTATGATCAACCAAATTTGTAGGTTTTTTTTAATCTACTGGAATAATAGAGTTTCACCCTATATCTTGAAAATGTTGGCCCCCCTCCACCAGGACACCTATGCCCAAGTGAGATGGGACCTGGGAGGGGAAATGACAGAAAGGATCTCCATCCAGAAAGGCTATGACCTTGCCCTAACCCTTTTCTCCTTGTATCTTAACGAAGTGGTGTCCTATGTCGAGTATGGCATCAATGATGATCCTCGCCAGGGTTGTTCTAAAATCCTGCTTTTAATATTTGCCAATGATACCCTCTTGATTTCAAAGAACTCGAGTGGTCTTCAATGCTTGGTGAACAAATTTGACGGTTTCGGTACTGAACAAGGGATTATAATAAATCATTCTAAGACTAAGTTTACGGCACTTAGTCCCTACAAAACATTTGGGGGCTCAATAATGTTGGGGATAGCCCTTTGGATAGGGTCTGTGAGTTTGATTATTTGGGGATTAGTTTATCCAGATATATGTCATTGGCACCCCAGTTAAGAAGAGCAATTTAAACATAGTCCCTCTGCCAATATTTTAGAATGTTAACTGACATATCGCACCAGGTGCATTTCTCCCACACTTAAGGTATTTAGAGTTGAGGCTGAGGGTAGTGCCTCGTGTGGGGCTGAAGCATTGGGCATTTCGAATCTGTCTAAACTTGAGGCGGCAGAGAACACATTCTTGAGATCTACAACAAAACTTCCAAAGATGACCCCGTTAATACCATTAAGATGGGACATGGGTCTTAATTCAATGATACATAAGGCCCAATAGAGGCCCTACTCTATTGGAGAAGGTTCAAGTATTCTGTAGACCTGGATGATTATCATGGAGCCCTGGCAGATGTAGCTTCTCTGGACTATTTTGGCAAAATTAAGTGGTTATGCTCTGCCCAGAAGCTGTTAGTACATATCAAGCTAGGAGACTATTGGTCCTCTGCAACATCCACAGAATACCTATCCAAGACCACACTCAAGAATGCATTTTAGGACCATATCCATCTTATTGAATTACAAAATGTGCCAGAGGGTTTACTTACTTCCCTTTTTTCCAGATTTAAACCTGAAATTTTATTTGAGGCCTTTTTGGATCTTATCGACCCATTGGCTGCAAAGTCACTCTTTCTCATGTTCCGCTAAGCAACTTTACCACTAATGCCTTTGTTAGACCCGGCTTCTCTAGTGGATTTATCCCCAGACTTTTTTGCTTTTTGGCCTTCTGTTTCTGACCTGTTTTTGTTGGTTTTAATACTCTGGACACTTTACCACTGATGATCAGTGCTAAAGTGCATATGCGCTCACTGTAAATTGTTATGATGGGTTGGTGTTTCCATGATTGGTTATTTGATTTACTACTAAGTCCCTAGTACTGTTCACTATGTGTGCCCAGGGCCTGTAAATCAAATGCTGCTAGTGGGCCTGCAGCACTGATTGTGCCACCCACACAAGCAGCCTTTCAAAGGTAACTCAGACCTGCCACTGCAGTGTCTGTGCGCAGTTGTGACTGCCAGATCGACTTGGCAAGTGCACTCACTTGCCAGTCCCTAACTTTACCTTTTCTTACATGTGAGTCACCCCTAAGGCAGTCCCAGGGTACCCCTGTGAACAGGGTATAATGTATGTGAAAGGTAGGACATGTCCTGATGTGTGTGGCATGTCCTGATAGTGAAATACTGCCAATTTCATTTTTCACTAGTGAAAGACTATCTGTCCCATAAGATAGAATGGGAATTTATTCATAATATCTTATAAATATAACTTCCCATTGGGACAAGAGGGGAAGGTAACATTTAGTATGCCGAAACTCAGAATATAAAAATACATCTTTTATTAAAGATGATTTTTATAATGTGTTGTTGAAAATACCACTTTTAGAAAGTGGGTATTGTCTTGCTTAACCATACTGTGTGCATCTGCTATTTTGCGGATTGACTGTCTGGCGTTGGTGTTACAGGGGCTGGGGATGTACATTCTCTTAGACAGCCACCGGAGGGGGTTTATGTGTGTCCTGCTTTTCCTGAATGAGTCAGGCCTGGGCTTAATAGACCTGGGCTCCATTCAGTGTTGGGGACGAGATATCTTTTCACACCTAAATGCTGTCTCAACCTCCTGTTGGGCAGCTGCACTAGACAGGAGAGAACTGGTTTTGGCTGGGCAAAGACCTTCTCCTCCACCAGAGAACAAAGGAATATGTGCTATAAAAAGTGGCGCCCATACCAATGAACTTTAGATTACTGCTGAACTAAGGAACCTGCCAGGAAGAAGAACAGGGAAAGTAGGTGGAGGAGTACTGCCCCTGTGCTGTATGCTATTGGGGTTGGCCTTCAGTAGTTGCTTCTGTCTTGGGCAGGGAAAGGTGTGGACTGTGCTTTCATCATCATGCCGTTAGAGTTTTCTCCAAGGGCTTGAAGAATAACTTGCCTCCTGTTGGAATTCTCAGGGATACAAAAAACTTCAAAAAATATTCAAGAGACACCTTTGCCAAGGGAAAGAGCTTGAGAAACTGAGGAGAAGTATTGCACCTTTGCTGTGTGCTGTCTGTGGTTGGCCTGCAGCGGCTGTTTCTGCAAAGGAAAGGACAAGGACTTTTCTGTGTACTGTTTACCCTGCTTGAGGAAGATCTCCAAGGCCTTGAAGTAGAGATTGCCTCCTGTTCTGAAGTCTCAGGAACACAAACACTTCACCCCCAGCTCCACTGAACTCCCTTGCTGAGAGTTCTGACCTGCCAAGAGGTGCCTGTTGTTGTTCTGGGCCTCTAGAGGTTGATCCTGTTGTGAGCTGGAAAAGTAACACAACGAAGAGAAGCGTGACACATCCGCACCTGTTTCTGATGCATCGCTGAAGAAACCGATGCGGCACCTGCCTGCGGCTGGAAAAATCACCGCATACCGCATCGAGTGCACCAATTGACAAAGGCCGAGATCACCGCACTGATTCCGACACAGGCCATGTTGTGCGGCTGTAAGAACCAACACATTGCAGTTACGCGGCTGAAGAAACCAACGCAGTGCTGTTGCTGCCACCGCATCGAGAATCAACATATCCCTGATCATCATGCATCGCACCGGGGCGGCAAGTCTACATCAATGCTGGGGCCACAGTAAGAAAACAATGCATCACCTCCCTGCACAGCAAGAAAACCAACGCACCATCTCCCCTTCAGTAAAGTACAGACGCATCACCTCCCCTGCGTGGCAGTAAGGAACCAACACATCACCTCCCCTAGAGTAAGGAACCAACACATCACCTTCCCTGCACATAAGGAACCGACGCATCACCTTCCCTGCAGCTGATTTTGTTTTTGATTTTGACTCATCCAAGGTACTTTGTGTGGAAAGTGTTGCATCTATAGTTTGCTATGGACAGAACTATTTCTACCTTTTAAAAGTCATATTTTTATTACTGTAATGTGGATTTTAGTTGGTTTGGTCTTGTTTGGCTTAGATGAAGATCACTTATTTACCTAAACTGGTGTGGTGTCCATTTGTAGTGTTTTCACTGTATTACTGTATGTGTGCACAAATGCTTCACACGCTGTCTCTGAGATTAGTCCGCCTGGTCGAGCTAAGCCACCAAGGGGGTGAACAGGGGTTATTTAGGAGTGTATTCCCCCTTATTCAGACAAGAAGGAAGGGTCCCTATTTGGACAAAGGTGCAAACCATTGCCAACTAGAGACCCCCATTTCTAACACCCTTTATTAGCAAAATTGACTAATTTTACCCCTATAAGTATTGTGTGCCCAGGTTACCAACCTTCAGACGAATCACTGGTGCACTTTATCTTCTTATGTCCTGGTTTTTCACTGTATTACTGTATGTGTGCACAAATGCTTCACACGCTGTCTCTGAGATTAGTCCGCCTGGTCGAGCTAAGCCACCAAGGGGGTGAACAGTGGTTATTTAGGAGTGTATTCCCCCTTATTCAGACAAGAAGGAAGGGTCCCTATTTGGACAAAGGTGCAAACCATTGCCAACTAGAGACCCCCATTTCTAACACCCTTTATTAGCAAAATTGACTAATTTTACCCCTATAAGTATTGTGTGCCCAGGTTACCAACCTTCAGACGAATCACTGGTGCACTTTATCTTCTTATGTCCTGGTTATACCTGCCCGAGGAAAGCAGGGATCATTCCACAATGTAAGCAACTTGGTTGACGTCAACTTGAGTTCGCTAGATGGCTTCTTCGCACATAATCCTCTCAGACTGTGAAGTATCCAAGTATCTTCATCAGAGTTGGTCTAGTAGGTGTAGGGCCTGGGAGTAGCCAACAGGATTGGTTAATTTATTAGGCTCCTTTTTGTCTTAGTGTTCCAATGCCTATACAGTGTCATATATTCCATTTAAACTGTCATTTCCTTTTATCAATTT